>NC_141698.1:747606552-748227827 GCF_964263255.1 Lissotriton vulgaris
ATATGGGCAAATACGCCACAGCTAGACAGTATGGGGAGGGGGAAAGGCCTGGAGCGTTGCTTGCACGCATGGTCCGCAACACAAGACGCCCACTAGTCATTGAGGAGCTGAGGACTCCGGAGGGAGACACAGTGACGGACGAGGAGCAGATACTAAATACTTTCAGGAGATATTACGCAGATTTATACCAGTCCAAAACACAGGGAGTGGAGAGCGAGATGGATGACTACTTAGATCATATAGCCATGCCGTTCCTCAAGAACTCGGATAGGGAATTCTTGATGGCCCCCTTCCACCAGGATGAAATACTAGAGGCGCTGGCAGGTATGCGCTCGGGAAGCGCGCCGGGCTCGGATGGCCTCACGGTTGGTTTCTATAAGGCCTTTAAGGACTTGCTGTTGCCACACTTGGTCGCCCTGTTCGATGACATCTGCGAGAACGGTGAAATGCCGACTACCATGCGTGAGGCGCTGCTCATAACTATCCCTAAACCGGGAAAACCGCCTGATCTTTGTGGCTCGTACAGGCCGCTCAGCCTGCTCAATGTCGGTGCCAAGATTTACGCTAAGGTACTAGCCACTCGACTGGCCCTATTGGTTCCTGGGTTGGTCGCTCCGGAGCAATCCGGATTTGTCCCGTGCAGGAATCTAACTTACAATATCCGCACAGTGTTAGGCGCGATGCAACATGTCAAGCAGGAGAACAGCGCGCTGGCTATCTTCCTTGACATGGAAAAGGCGTTCGACTCGGTTGAGTGGCCCTTCATGGTCCGCATGCTGCGTAAACTGGGCCTGGGCGAACCGTTCCTGCAGCAGGTTGGGGCGCTGTACCATCGACCCTCTGCCAGGCTGCGTCTGGGAGATAGGGTGACGGACCCGATAAGCATTGGAAGGGGCACGCGACAGGGCTGCCCCCTGTCGCCGTTGCTTTATGCACTGGTGGCGGAGCCCTTTGCGTGTGCCATGCGGGAGTACCACAGCCTGGAGGGTATTAGCTTCCCCACTTATAAAATAGGGATATCGACTTATGCAGATGATACGTTGCTGTACGTTAGAGACCCGGAAGTCAACTTGCCCGCGGTACTCCGCGAGGTGGTCCGCTTCGGCTCGCTGTTGGGCCTGAAGGTGAACTGGGATAAATCGATCGCGTTCCCGCTCACCCCGGTGACACGACCGTTCGCTATGGAGTACCCATTGCAATGGTCCACCGACTCGGTTCGCTACCTGGGCATCCGCCTTCATACGGACCCTGAGGTCCTTGTCCGAGACAATTACGGGGTGGCTTATAGCAACTTGGTCGATGATGTGGATAGGTGGATCAGACTCCCGCTCTCCCTTTCAGGTCGAATCGCTCTAATGAAAATGGTGGTACTTCCCCGTTTCCTGTTTCTCTTCCTGAATTTGCCTGTGGTGTTATCGAGGGCCTTCTTTCGGCAGCTCACCTCAGTGTTGGTGAGGCTGGCCTGGGGGGGCAAGCAGCCCAGAATTAGTTGGACGACTCTGATACTCCCTTGCGAGATGGGGGGACTGGGAGCACCAAACCTAGAACGCTATTATAGGGTCGCTCAAGCGTCGCATTTACACTCGTGGGTGCACGGTGACGCTCGGACCCCGCACCTCATATTGGAGCGGTTGTTTGCAGACCCGCTTCCTCTGCCCGCAACTATTTACCTGCCCACAGACCGCGCGATTGGCCGGATGGACTCGCTGAAGGCGACCAATCATGCCTGGAACTGCTTGGTGAGTTCTCGTGGCTGCACATTGCTGTACTCCCCACTGCTGCCTGTGGAGTGGGCCCTTTGGCTTGATCCACTGGGTGAGAAAGGAGTGATTAAAGCTTTGCGTTCTCTTGGTATAGTAAAAATGGAAGACTTGTTCGAGGGCGGCATACTTAAATCATGGGACCAGTTGACTGTCGCTGAGGCAGACCACACCCTGCTACAAAAATTCCAATATCACAGGCTCCGCTCGGCATTTCGTGAAATACTGGGCCCAGACCTGGAGGAACCTGAGGAGATCCCGGAATTGACCTATATACTTAAGTCCACTTCTTCGGCGAAGCTCATTTCACAGCTTAACAAGCTGGGTGTGACGCAGCAGCGACTGCAACCGTCAAAGGCCAGGGAGGCCTGGCAAGCTGACCTTCAATCCCCCATAGATGACGGGATGTGGCGATACTGCTGCTCCAGCACGCGTAAGATATCCCTGAACGGCAGGCACCGCTTGGTGCATTTCAAATATTTACAGCGAGTGTACTATACTCCTGAACGCCTTTATCGCTATGGTCTCCGTACCTCGGCTGACTGCGAACGCTGCCGGACAATGGTGGCAGAC
Source organism: Lissotriton vulgaris (assembly GCF_964263255.1). NCBI lineage: Eukaryota > Metazoa > Chordata > Amphibia > Caudata > Salamandridae > Lissotriton > Lissotriton vulgaris. Next base: position 747,608,886 of record NC_141698.1, read on the forward strand.
TTTTTCCATTTGGCGTGGCAGTGTCCTGGGGTGCAGGCATTCTGGGGAGAAGTCTTTGCGGAACTCGATCAGATACTAGGGGAACCCCTACCCCGCACTCCTGCCCTGGCGCTTCTCGGTTATTCAAAGCCAGTAGCCCCGGGACTGCGACGCCTGGTGGACATGGCGCTACTTTTGGCAAGGCGGGTGGTTGCGGTGTGCTGGATGCGAGGACCCCTCCCCACGAAAGCTAGATGGTTAAGGGATCTACAGTACTGCTGCACCCAGACAGAACTGTACAGCGACCTGCTCCCGCCCAGAAGTAGGCCCAAGAACTTCTGGGATCTTTACAAAGAGCATATACAGAAGGGAGAGGAGGACGGCTCTGACACCACAGAGGCGGTGGAACTGCAGGATAGAATAGAGGAGCTCGATGCTGACACTGTTCACTGTGGCACGGGGAGGGAAGGAGTGGGGACGTCCCTGGTTAAATGGGGGCGGCTGTGAGAATCCGGGGATGCTTTGGTGGGGGGCTGCTGAGGAAGGGCTGTTCTTTAAGGGGGGATGAGCGCGGGTCACAGGGTAGGTACACTCGGGAACTTGTTAGTTGGGACAGGATAGGCAGACACACAGACACACACTAGCGGGTGGGGGGGGAGTTTGGTGGGGACTGTTTATTTTCTCGTTGTCGCCTAGATGTTAGATCGCTGTATTGCACTTGCACAAGTTGATTGCCAGTTGTCGCACCACACCAGCATGTAGCTTGCGATATGATCTCCGAATTGGCACAGTTGTACTGCTTATGCATTACCTCCGGGATGCCGGCACAAAGGCTGTGTACGAATTGCTATTGGCTGTTTACGAGAAGTTGGTACTGCATCCGGGGGTACACTGTGTTCATGTGTTACAATTGGTGGTGTCAATGGCTTTGCTGTCAATAAAGATCTTTTGAATAAAAAAAAAATAAAAAACAATACTTCCATTAAATGCCTTAAAGCCGATAAGGGAGGCGCCCTAGTTATCCTCAACACCAGCTTATACAACCAAAGGATCATGGAACATGTCTTGGACCCAAACACCTACATGCCACTAAGTGGGAACCCCACTAGCGAATACTAAACTGAATTGACTAAACTCATTCACAAAGCTTTTGATGATGAAATCATTGACGAAAGAACTAAAAGGTACCTGACAGTGGAATACCCGAGAAGCCCCACCATTACCATGTTACCTAAAATGCACAAAGATCTCATGAACCCCCCTTTTCGTCCAATTGTTTCCACCAGAGGATCACTACATGAACCGATCGGTAAGTTTATCGATCAATACTTACAACCCATGGTCACCAACCTGGAGAGTCACATAAAAGATACCACAGAATTTCTCAATAAACTCTCTTTAATAAAGATCAATGAAGATGAGCAATTAATATTATGCACTGCCGACGTCAAAAGGCTAGACACCTCCATTTGTTTTAAAATTCTTTCCCCTGTTTTTAATCATGCCAGCCACGCATACCTGCATTTCTGTCCTCCCACACGCACTCTAATCGGTAGAACCACCGCTCTTTGCGGGTCCTGCGCCCACGTCTCGTTGGCGGCCATTTTTGTTTGGGGAAGAGGGTGCACGCGCTAGTCCTCTCTCTAGGAGGCGACCAGGGCATAAATACAGCCATGACCACGCGCAGCGGGGACGCACAGCGGGGATGCCGGAATATCGCCGGAGTTTCGCCAGAGTCAAGCCCGTCTGTGCCCGTCCGGGCTCAGACGGGCCTAGGGCATGTCACTCTGCTCAATCCATCTAGGTCTCTGGCCCCCTCCTACAGGTATTCACGGGAGTCACTGCTCTCGTTACGCGCGCCAAAACATCATAGTTGCTGCTACCATTGGGCTGAGGGTACTGCTTTCAAACATTGTCTTAGGTGTCGTTCTTCTAATATCTGTATGAACCAGGATTCATTCACCATGGCTCTGCTTAATTGCAGGTCACTGCGCTGTCACGCTATGGAAATTAACTCCCTCCTTTTGGACCTCAGTTTGGACGCTTTGTTCCTGACGGAAACGTGGTTGACCACGTGTTCTGGTCCTGATATTGTCAACGCTCTCCCTCCGGGATACCTCATTTTTCATCTGGATAGGCCGGATGGGAGAGGGGGTGAAGTGGCCATTGTGTATAGAGACACATTCGTATGCAAAGCAGTAGATTGCGGCATTAACAACTCTGAAGGCTGTCAATTCTCCCTCTGCACTTCCCCTACTGTCTCCATCTCTGGCCTCCTTGTGTATCGGCCTCCCGCTACGCTGGGGAATTTCGTAGACTCCCTTATTGAGGCTGTGATTCCACTGGCTGCTGCCTCGTCTAACTTTGTTATTCTTGGGGACTTTAACCTACATTTTGATGACCCCAATGATGTTGTAGCAAGAGATTTACACAGTTTGCTTGGTGCACTGGACTTACATCTTGCTAATGTGGGAGCCACTCATAATAGAGGTCATCAGCTTGATGTGGTCTTTGACAACTCTGCGAACCTGCAAGCTTTACAGATGTTGGCTCTCCCCTGGACGGATCACCACCTTATTCCGTTTAGATGGCAGCTGGGGAACCGGAGAGACCCCGTACCCAGGCATCACACTGTAGAACGACTCTGGTCGAAGCTGCCGGTGGACAGTTGGGTGGCAGAGTTAGTTAGAACTCGTCCTCATCCTGTAGCTGACCCCACTATCGCTGATCAACATATGGGCGAATGGCTGACTAACTCTCTGGACTCACTGATTCCTAATAAAAGGAGGCTTGTCAGGGAGAGAAGAATTGGTTCTGCTCCCTGGTATACCCCTGAACTTAGGGGTTTTAGAACCTCATGTAAAAGGCTTGAACGTGCATGGAGGAGAGAGCACACGGAAGATAGTCGGGCAATTTATAAGAGAGAGATGAGGAAGTATAAAAGTGCATTGAAGGACGCTAAAAGGAATTTCTTTAGTGAGAGGATTGAGAGGGCAAGTAATTCTCCAGGAGAATCTTTCAAAATTTTCAAGGTACTTCTGAAAGCCCCGGTCCCGCCAGTCGTGTATGATAATCCTAAAGAAAAATGTGAAGAACTGGCTAGCTTCTTCCATTCAAAAATAGAGAAGATATTATCCTCCATGCCCACTATCCCTCAAATCCCTGAGTTGGCTGTTAGCCCAATAAGATGCCCGACTGAGCTAGCCTCCTTTGGCCCTTTCTCGGAAGAGGAGGTTATAAAAGTACTGACAGAGATGAAGAGTGGATCTCCAAGTGACCCAGTGCCCATGAAATACCTCAAGCTTGTGGCAAACACTCTATCAACCCCGCTGACTGACCTTATTAATCTTTCACTCTCTCATGGTACAGTGCCCCAGAGATGGAAAAAGGCTGTGGTAAAAGCCTTATTGAAAAAAACAGGCTTGGATCCATCCAACCTGTCCAACTTTAGGCCAATTTCACTTCTGCCTGGGTTCTCCAAAGTTGCAGAGAAGCTGGTCAACCGTCAGCTTTCTTATCATCTAGAGTCCAACCACCTGTTGGGAGACTCCCAGATTGGTTTCCGCCCCGGCCAGGGAACGGACACAGCCTTACTGGCAGTAGTGGAGGAAGCAAGGAGCACTCTTGATACAGGAGGGTCAGTGGCAGTGATCCTCCTGGACTTGAGTGCTGCCTTCGACACCGTGAGTCATCAGGTGCTCCTCCAACGTCAGAGGTAGGTGTCTCAGGGACGGCCCTGAAATGGTTGGGATCTTTTCTCTCCAATCGTTTCTACCAAGTCTGGGAAGGGGCAGAGCAGTCGACCCTATTCCCTCTTCAATGTGGAGTCCCGCAGGGCTCATCGCTGAGCCCTACCTTATTTAATATATACATGACTCCACTTGAAAGAGTGGTCGCCCCCTCAGGGGTGAAGATCATCAGCTACGCTGATGATACTCAGCTGGTGGTGGGCCTCACTCAGTTGGCAGAACAACCTGAAGTTTTACACGACTGCCTGGCTAATGTCTATCGCTGGATGTCTCACTCTGCCTAAAAACTTAATGGAGGAAAAACCGAGCTGATGCTCTTGGGTAATTCCAGCCCCTCCATCATTGCTAGTTGCTGGCCCCGGTCTCTTGGTGACCCACCATCTCCCAAGAAGGAGATCAAATCCTTGGGAGTGTGGTTGGAGGAAGATCTGTCCTTTAGGACCCACGCCAGGAAGACCGCGGGGGTTTGTTTTGGTCTGCTGCGGTCAGCCCGTAAGGTGTTACCACTGCTTCCTGATTCAGCAAGGAAGCTTTTGATACGTGGTTTAATCCTATCGAGGCTCGACTATGGGAACGCGTTGTTTCTCGGTGCTCCCGAAGCGACCTTTAAAACCCTCCAACAGGTGCAAAATGCAGCTGCGAGAGTCCTGATGGATGTTCCCAGAAGGCAGTCTGCCGCCCCGGCCCTCAAAATGCTTCACTGGCTCCCCGTGAAGGAGCGGGTGAAATTTAAAGCGCTTTGCACGGCCCACAAAATTCTGCATGGCAAGGGCCCCCCCATCCTTTTTAACATGGCCCGTCCTTATAAGCCCCCCCACGTCTTTTGCGCTCGGACCAAAAACATCTTCTGCAGTCAGCGAGAGTAAGGAGAGCTCGTTCTGGGGGCAGGCGTTTCTCTGTGCAGGTGGCGACTCTGTAGAACTCGTTGCCCCTTAAGATTCGCTCAGAGCCCAAGATCCTACTGTTTAGGAAACTTCTCAAGACCTATTTGTTCCCACAGTAGTGATTAGATTGAGCCCCTCCTTTTGGTCTGTTCGCGCCGGGATGCCCCCGGGGAAGCTGAGCGCGCTATAAATTTCATATAATAATTCCCCATGACGGCGGAATCGAAGCTGTAGAAAAAGCCTTACTCCTTAGTGACATTACGGATTCTCTCCAAACATTCATCCTGGAACTTATGATATTCACCTTATATCATAGTTATTTTTCATTTGATCAGAAGTGGTACCTACAAATGTCCGGCATGGCTATGGGCAATTGCGCCGCACCGACCTACGCAAATATTTACATGGGTAACTTTGAACTTAACAACATCTACACGAACAAAACTTGGACAGACAACTTAAAACTTTATGTACGTTATATTGACAACTTATTTTTCATCTGGAAAGACTCCCGAGAAAATTTGGAGCTAGCTCTTACAGATTTGAACTCCAAAGATGATCGGATTGAATTCACATGGAACATCAGCGATCAGGAAATCACTTTTTTAGACGTGCTCATAAAAATAACTACTAATGGCCTACAGACAGATCTTTTCCGAAAACCCACGGACCGCAACAATACTTTGCTACACAGTAGTTTTCACCAAAGTTCTTTGAAAAGACATTTACCGTTTAGCCAAATGTTAAGGATTAAACGCATTGTGTCCGACCCAGAAACCAGAACTTCTCAAACACAAACCATGGCATTAAGATTTCTAAACAGAGGATACCCCGAGGAAAAGGTCAATGAAGCCATCAAAAGAGCATCTGCGATCCCTCGTTCAGAAGCCATCAAAGGCTCAACCAGGAAAGATAGCAAGAGAATGGCTTTAGTCTCCAGATACTCAACATCCAGTAGAACTTTTAAAAGCATTGTCATGAAACATTGGCGGATTTTATCCTCTGAACCAGACTTTGGTGACCTATTCAAGGAACCACCCATCTTTGCCTACACCCGCTCAAAGAACATTAAAGAGATTCTATCGAACACAACTAATGAACCAGTGAGTTACACGGGCACACGCCCCTGCCACCATTGCAACAACTGCAACAATATAATCAAAGGGAACAGTCTGAATCACTCTATGAGAGGCTTCAAAATTAAATTAAATGTAGACGCAACATGTGATTCATCAAACCTTATCTATCTACTCAAGTGTCCTTGCGGCATGATATATGTTGGAAAAACTACCAGGAAGATGAAAACCCGCCTGAACAAACATAAATCTAACATTCGTACCAAAACCACCAAGTCCAGTGTGGCTACCCATTTTAACGAAGCCAACCAAAACGTGGCTCAACCTAAATTCCTCGTTCTTGAGACTGTGCCCAAAATCGAAGGAAGAGACATCAATAAAGTACTCCTACAGAGGGAAACAGCATGGATATACAGACTTCAATCATTGAAGCCCCATGGTCTTAATGACCGGATTGAACTCAGCTGCTACTTGTAGTACCCTACGGGTACACTGTTGATACATTGTAACTTGGTTTTGCTTGTTTTGTTTATTCATTGTTTATTCATTTCGCAAACTGATCTTGTTCACCTATCCTTCCTTGTTTTTACCTCATTCCAAGATGGCCGCACTCCTCACCCCTTTGCTACCAGTCCCTCATCTGTTTCCACCCCTTTAGATTTCATCCAGAAACTCCGCGTTCACTACGCGAAGTCCCTGAACTCCGTTGCAGATACCCCCGATACGCCGTGTGCGTTCTACGTTCCCAAGTAAGTTCAATCTTAGGTTCGCCCTTGCCGAGGAGGCCCACCCAACAGCGTTCCCGCATTGACCTGTTCATTACATTATGTTTCCTTAGATCCCATGAGAAATTCAACTTAAGTCGACCACGTAAGTCTCGTCTTGAACGAGCGGCTTGCTTAATCCTTTTACCTGTTTCCACACCTTCAAACCTCCGTCAAATCCCCCATTAAAGCGCACCGGCGGACAGCCATTTTTCACAAATTCTTCCATTCAGTTATTCACCCACGATCACCCCTATCTTTACACTCCGATTGAACATATAGTGCACGGTCACTTTTCCATTTCATTTGATGTTAGACATGTCACTTAACCCCTTCAGCGCGGCGCAAATTTTCGCGCTGTGCTGAAGGTTCTAAGGTTCTAACGGTCTCATGATGGAACGGTTCCGTCATAAGCACAGGCCAACCGACGCTCATGACGGAACTGTTCTGTCATGAGCACCGAAGGGGTTATAATGTATATGTACACAATGTTGCATGATGTTGTTCAGTTTATGTTTGGTAACTGCATATATTTAAACATTAGACAGTCATTGATTAGAGCTATGTCCTGTTTCTTCGCAGCGCTCCTTGATAAAGGGCCCCTCGGGTCCGAAATGCATTGGAGCATTTCTTGATAAACTCTCATTAAGTCGAGAACATGAACTACGAGATGTTATGCATGGAAATTCTATGGATTTGAAAATGAACGTTTGAAATAAAACACAGAAACTTGATTTTGTGAACTTTCTTGGAGTCAGTTGTATTGTAACAACGAACCACAAAAATGTTCTCAAAGGAAGGGATGCGCCTACCCCTCAGTAGCGCACTCAACCCTTCTTGTGTTGAGTCACAACATGAGCATGTTCCACATCTGCGATGGCCTTGATTAGGCGGTAGTCTTAGCATAGTGCGGAGATCTGTATTGTTTTCTTTTTTGGGGAGGGCCGCTCTCACTAACTGATTAGCAATACTGCTGCTCTTCTTCAATGCGAACAGTGGTTCATTTGTAAAAGCTTTATCCACATTTTTTAATAGATGCCAGTTTTGTTTCACTACTTTTTTCAAAGAATTAGAATTCGGGCAAAATGTCGAAACCAAGACCATCCTATCAGTGTCTTTTTTGGATTTTCTTTCAAGTAAGGTTTTGCGTGGTGTCCACCATGCTCTCTTAAATGATTTTTTAGGAGCTTTTTGGGGTAGCCACGTTGTAGTAGATTGGTTGTTAAAATCTCTGCGTGTCTGAGGTATTCATCTTTGTATTATCAGTTCCATCTAATTCTTAAATATTGCCCATACGGGAGATTGTCTTTGAGGCTCCGTGGGTGGTTGCTTTTAAAATGAAGTGACTTGTTTCTGTCCGTCGGCTTCTTGTAAAGTGTGTTACTAATCCTTCGGAGGGGTAAACCTCCACGCCCAGAAATGGCATTTTCTCTTTTGAGTGGTCCAGGCTGAATTTGATTGATGGCACTCTGTTGTTAATCCAATCATAGAATCTTTTTAGGTCTTCCTCTCTGCTTGTCTAAACAAAGAAAATATCGTCGATATAACGATACCAGTGTTTGATCCACTGCAAGAAGGGATTGTTCTGATAAACAAAAGTCTCCTCATATTTTGCCATGAGTAACACGGCCAGTTCTGGGGCAAATGGGCATCCCATGTCAAGCAATAAAGATCACGTTTCTCTAGGAAAGCACATACAGAGATCTTTTTCACCTCCTTAGAGACAATCCCAGAGTTTCACTTGAACGAGTATTGCAATTGGTATGCAACGGTTACCACGCATTTTTTACAACGCGGTACCGTTAGCACGCTACTTTTACCACGCAGGTCGTTACAGCGAAATGCGCTGGGGGGCGCTCCAGGATAGTAAATACTTTAATTTACTATCCAACTCCTTTCCCTAGAGTCCACGGGGACTGGAGTTGGAATAGTAAATTAAATAATTTACTATCCAGCGCCCCTCCAGGCAAGTCGTTGTAACGACTTGCATGGTAAAAGTAGCTTGGTAACGGTACGCGTTGTAAAAGTACGCGTTGTACCGTCATACATCCATTGCAATTACATTTACACACGTTCATACAGAAAACCCTATTCATATATACCTGAACTCAGTTTTACCAGTAGGCAGAGCGTCCATCTAACCCACCACAGACTTCCTCTATTGTTAGCAAAAAGAGACGCCGCTCCTTTTACCCTTCAATCAAGCTCGGGTTAAGACCTATTACTCTCCCAGCAGTAAGTTTTAATCAGGATGCACAAAAAGATCCCTATGCTTGAAGGCTGAGATTTCATAGACTGTCCTCACTATACATTTATCCTTTCACACCTAAAGTCCCTAAACAGTGATATACGACGATACCACCGCAGTATATGACAATACTACTTTTTGAAACAGACAAATTCACTGTGCGACTTTACCTTGCCACACTTCCTCCGTCTGTAGACAGAGGCACTGGCTTCGCGCAACACTTGGAAGCCTTTTTCAAACTACATATAACATAATACAAACTCTACAGATATTCGTCATAAATCTATGCATCAAATTGTATATAGTACTTTATACATAACCCTAGCTAATTTCCTTAGCAACCACTACTCTGCTACCAAGATATAACTGCTACAGCGCGGCTCCAAAAATTATTTCTAATTCCCAGTCACCATTTCCCTGAAACCTATAAACACACTAAACATGCACCAGTGGGGCCCATAACACTGCGCATTTACTCTACCCACTTACACTTTACTTCAAGGCTTTTGGTGAATTGTAATGGAGAAATGCTGTAACATTTGGTGGAGCGTCTAAACCTATATAACAATTTATTATTTACACCTGCAGTTTAAAACAACAATTTACCATAGTTTATTAAACATTGGATTATTCAGACACACCACCATAATGGCAATGGATCTGCTAGAAAGAAAATTAGTCGTAGAAAAATCATAAGACCAGCATTTAAAATTCCATTTCCCAATTTTATTAAAAGCAAAACTTTATTATGTCTGACATTTATGCATCAGTCAAAACTTTTTATTCAGTTAAACCTCAAACTTTATTTCAATATGATCATTTTATTCAGAGCTCAAGAAAAATCGCTTTGGTTTAGATATCAGTAAAGTTTAGCAAAGAACAGATAGTTCCAACTTCATTCTCTCCTAACATCCCTGTCTAACACCCTCATCTTATCCTTATAGTCCTGCAAAGCATACAAGGTAAAATAGAACAGAGTCTTACATCCAGGAATCGGTCAGAAAATGGGCAGCATCTACGATAGAAATTGAAAAAGCGACCCCTTCTAGTCAAATCCAGGGGTTTTTATACCTTAATTCTCCTAACTTTATCTAAAAGTAACTTGTCAGTCCTCATTCAAATTCTCATTGGACAGTTTCGGGGTGGGTGAGCATCATCTCACCCTTACGACACACTTTCCTCTACGTGTCAGCAGAAAAATAAAGGGTCTTTGTTATGTTCAATTTGCGGTCTAAGCGCATCCTTGATTAGCAACATCGATCATCTTTCCCATGCTCTTGAGCATTACATCGTCCATGCTTGGCAACCATCCTAGGATCCGGGCCGCATTCAGCCTTGAACTTTCTCGGACACAAGCAGTTCCCTCTGACTTGCAGATTTTAGCGTGCCTGCGCTTTTTAGCTCTTGCTCACAGTTTACCCACATGTCCATTGTGTTTAGGCCTCAGAGGCCACTTTTTGGAGCTATCATAGAAACAAACACAAATTCATGTTAATTATTGAATTGAAACCCATTCTGTTTACCTCCCACCATACTAATGTTTCCCATTAGTTGTTACCTACCAAATAAGCCACACAAATGCATTTTATACTTCCATAATCAACCTTCTCTTTTCGCAATACATGTACAAGAAACACATTTGAATAGCGTTTTGTTTATAACTAAACAGCACATTAGTTCACAATACAATAACATTACATATTAGCTAGGCTTATTGCGACATGTAAGCAAAATTAGTATTCCCGTGTGTAATAATAAAATAATAAGTGCATCTTACTCTATGGTTGATTATTTTCACAAAACATGCAATTAGTAAATATTACTGTTATGTGACATTGACTTCAAGAGGGGTACACAAAATTTTGTATTTGCCACCTCGCTCCATCAGGTCCGGGTCTGAGCACCGACAGCTTTTAGGTCTCTCCTATTCTATCCCGCAGGAATGGATAGGCGAGATTATAGTAAGCGGTCTGAAAAGTCTACCTAGCTGCGGATCACGTACAGTTCATGTCAGCCAGGAGCGTGCACATCATAGCCAGCCACATCACACACCACCATTTGTCTGTGCCTCGGCGTCAGACTTCAAAGGCTGCCGCTCCCCCCCCAATAAGACTTCAAAGGAAGCTGCTCCTGCCCCCACACCGCAATGCCAGAACATCCTCTGCTTTGCTTTTCCTGCCTTTCGTCACCTCTCACAACTGCCCCCCCTCCCCCACCACAGAGCATTTCACAGCCGTCACTTTCCCTTTCACACAACTGTGTCTCTATCACGGCCGCGCCGCATGTTCATCTTCTCTGCTCGTAGCCCCTCTCTAGGGATTCTGATACGCTTTGCAGCCCCCTTCTGTCCCCTACGATCATCTTTTCATACCCCTTCTGTGCCCTGCTCTCTCCCCACCACTGCTTCTGTGCCACGTTTTCCACCACTGTGCTCCTCCTGAGCGCCTAGAGCCATACTTATCTCCTGCTCCCCCCTTCCTAGACCGTTTTCATGGCAGCTGCTGTGTGGACTCGCAGCTGGCATGCCAAAGCCAAGCCGGTGTCTACCTATTTGCACCTCAACCGTGTCCTGTCCCTGAACCTCTGGTCCACCAGCACCATCCAGCTAACCCACACTGCAAACATTAGAACCCTCCTATCAACATCTCTCTCTCCTAGCCGTTGCGGCCTACTCAACACATGCTCCCTCTCTATTTCTGCCATACAAGTCTTGGAGCTCCATCATGACCTCCCACCAGACCTCCTGTTCCTCACAGAAACCTATTTAACTCCACTTCTGCTCCTGATATTACCACGGCCACCAAGCTCAGATACAAAATCGTTAGCCAAGACTGAGGCATGATTAAATCTACATGTGTAAATGTACCATTGTAAATAGTATTACTGCCAGTGGAGCACGACATGATTAGTCATTGATCAACATTTCCGATTTTTAGTAACCCCTTCTTACACAGCTGGATTTCTGTGGCAATAGTAATTATTTATTCACTCGCACTAACATTTGCTCTGCTTTGCTTTTCCTGCCTTTCGTCACCTCTCACAACTGCCTCTCCCCCTCCCCCACCACAGAGCATTTCACGGCCGTCACTTTCACTTTCACACGGCCGTGTCTCTTTCACGACCGCGCGGCATGTTTGTTATGGTAAATGCTACTTCTCCTAAAAGTAGCCACACTTCTTTTGAAGCTGCGCTCGTGGATTAGAGGTCCCCTGTGACCCTCCTCCCCTGACCCTGCTGAACGCCCCAACAGCAGCGGCTCCGGTCCTGACCGGTTCCGTGAAGGCGGCAGGGCTTGAACCCGCACAACCCTCGAGTCATGCAAACACGCAGTCCTTGTGGGCAGCCAGCCATCTGCAGCACCCTCAACGGCCGTGATGTGCACACACGCGCGCGCACACACAGAGACAACAGACACACACACACACACACAAAAATCATTCAAATGCCTTTGCTTTCTCTGACGTAAATATTCATTAAAAACTTTTCATTGTGCTGCCTTTTAATATAGCGCGGGCATTCAACCCGCGCAGGAAGCTTACCAGAAGCGCACAAATACTGTGTAATTATCTTGCGGCTCCCTGCTGGCTGCTGCATATTTCAAGCAAAAAGTGAGCAGACATGAACTGTACATGGGTACAGAGTCTCAAGTGATTTGTGCAAAGACATGAATTGTACATGTGTATAGAGTGGCAGATGATTTGCGTACAAGCATGAACTGTACATGTTTACAGAATAGCCGGTGATTTGTGTTCAGGTGCGAACTGTACATGTTTACAAACTGGCTTATGATTTGCGCACAGGCATGAACTGCACATGTGTACAGAGTGGCCGCTGATTTGCGTACAGGCATTAACTGTACATGTTTACTGAGTGGGGGGTGAACCACAGACAGGCATGAACTGTAAATGTTTGCAGTGAGTCGCATTTTTTCCATATACACTGATTACTTTACTGTGAGATGTGTGCTCTTGGGGGACGTGTGTGACCCATGGTTGCATGTGACGTAGCTCCCATGCTAGCACCTTGCAGGCTGACGTCCTGGCGCTTGCAGGGGGCACTGGGTAAATTCAGTGTGGGTCAAGGGTGCACTGCGGCTCTCAGAGTGCGCGCTGGTGTGTATCGTGATCGGGTGACAGAGGCAGGAGGGCCTATGACGTGTATTCCTGAGACAGCTTTTCAGTACTGCTGCGCTGCACTCCGCCCCCTTCATGTCTCTTCCTGGCTCAGCACCGCGTGATTCTGGGCTAGTCACTTTATGCGCCAAGCTGGGGTTCTTATAGCTCGGCCCCACTCACACATGATGTGCAAATCTGCGCATTCAAATTAATTGGCAACATCCGCCTAAGACACTATTTTCTCAACATCAGTCCCAGCTCCACACAGGAAGAAGACATGCTTAGAGGATTAAGACCTCACAGTACTTTCTTGGCACCCCAAAGCCATAAAATTATCAATGCTTTCGAAAATCTGATTAAGCAAGAAATTCTGAATCTGCCTTTCCAACAAACCATCAAAAGAGGGAATCTTACCCGGAAGGAGAGAAACATCCTGCAAAAATTGGCCGACGATCCGACTATCACTTGCCAAAATGCTGATAAAGGTGGTGCCCTGGTCATCATGGACATCACTTTCTACGAACAACAAATAGACATACACATTAATGACAGTGATACTTATGATTTTTTACCTGGTGATCCGACCAAGGAGTTCTCACAAGAACTGACACTCATCATCAAGACAGCATTTGATGAAGGTACCATCAATGATAAAACACGCAGATTTTTGACACCATCCAATCCTAGACCTCCTGTATTATATATGCTGCCTAAGATGCACAAGCATCCAACTCACCCTCCTTTTCGACCCATCGTGTCGACTAGAGGCAGCCTACATGAGAATGTAGGCAAATTCTTGGACAGATATCTCCAACCTTTTGTTCTTGCAATGAAGTCACATGTCAAAGACACCACAGACTTTTTGTTAAAAATTGAACGGATCATGAATGAACTCAAAAACACCCAACTCATCATGTGTACGGTGGACGTGTGTTCACTTTATACCTCCATCCCCCATGATGGGGGCATTGAATCGATTGAAAATGTTCTCACCTCATCCGATCTGGATGCAGACCTCAAAGTATTTCTCATGCAATTGACCATATTTACATTGTATCACAGTTACTTTACAGTAAAAGACAAATGGATACTACAACTCAATGGCACCGCCATGGGAAATTCGGCAGCTCCATGCTATGCGAATATCTTTATGAAGCAATTTGAGGAGTCCCACATTCTCTGCCAAAACAGTTGGCAGGAACACGGTAGATTATATCTACGCTTCATTGACGACATTTTCCTTCTATGGGAGGGCACGACAGAGACTTTGAATTCCTTTCTCAACTCATGGAACCAGTTCAACCAGAGAATCTAGTTCACATGGGAACACAGTGAGAAGCAAGTACATTATTTAGACGTGGAAATTCACAGAAGCCCAGGAGACTGGTCTACCACTGTATACCGTAAACCTACGGATAGAAATTCTACTCTTCATTACAGAAGTTTCCACCGTCCTGGTCTTAAGAACAACCTACCCTATGCCCAACTTCTTCGGATTAAACGTATTGTTTCTAAAGAAGATGAGTGCAAAATGGAAATGAAACATACCCTTGAACGTTTGAAAGCCAGAGGATACCCGACACCCATATTGGATCTAGCAATGGAAAGAAGTGACAAAAAGTGCAGGACTGCTCTATTGCAACCGAAAATTAAAGAACAATCAGAACGCATGGTCGTGGTATCAAAATATTCCAAGACTTCTAATCGTTTTCAAGCCATCATCCGGAAACACTGGTCTATTTTAACATTGGAACCAGACTTTAAGGGTCTATTCAACCAACCACCAATTTTTGCATTCACAAGAGGCAGAAATCTAAAAGAGATCTTATGTAAACCCAACCAAAATGATGTTCAGAAGGTGTACAAAGGACTCAAACCCTGTTACAATTGCTCCAATTGTAACAATTGTATTACAGGCAATGTCATCTGTCACCCGATGAAAGGACATTCAATCAAACTTAAAGTGAATGCAACATGCAATTCTAGCAATGTCATTTACCTTTTGAAGTGTCCGTGCGGTAAATGTTATGTCGGTCATACCGAAAGAAAAATCCGAGTCAGGATTTTAGAACATAAAAGTAACATCCGCACAAACAATCTCAAATCTACCGTAGCTTCTCATTTCACTGAATTCAGACACACTGTAGCACAACTCAAATTCCAGGTTTTGGAACAAGTTCAAATCACCCATAACAACAAGAACACCTTGCTCAAACGTGAAAACTTCTGGATCCGTTTCTTGTCCACGATGGCGCCCAATGGGCTGAACGACCGCATCGAATTCCTTTGTTACTTATAAATGTTATATATTACTGTAATTGCACATGTTTTTATTTTTTCCCTTTAATCCACTCTTTCGTTCCGTCTTTTATACACTGCAACATGGCGACTTGTTTCCCATATCTTATCACCTTCCTAGAAACCACTCTGTGGTCCTTTCTTTGTGTTCACATGCTCCGGGTTATCCGCCCTTCTTTTGTGTTTATTCTCAATGGCTTAACTACCATGAGAACACGCTTCATTCGTACTACTGCTCTGCTGACACGCCGCGAGGCACAACGTAAACTCTCACCAGTAAGTACTCCACGGGAGACCTTTCTTATGTACCTTGAAGCGTCAGCTATACTTTCTCACTTAAACACGCATTTTCGGGTTGGGTCCTCAAGGCCGGTTTTCTTTTCTACTACTTCTCCCTTCACTCCCCGTTGAACGTTACGCTTTCATCTCATATGCACCTCGGGATTTCAAGATTACCTTGGATGATTTTTTATGCTTTCACTTTTTCTTCCACACCCTCCTGGTTTCCGTCACCGCTATTTAGACACTTAATTTTTGGCATTGCTTGATTTTGTTTGATTTTTTGAGAACCTTGCTATGGACATCAGATTGACTCTGGTTATGTTTATTTTTCTTTGTAGAGTAATCCCTTGACAAAGGGCTCTCGCCCGAAATGCATCGGGATATTGTTGAGGATTACAATGGTTCATTTAAAATCGTGCAGTGACACGTTTTTGGTTTCTTTACCAATTTTGGATTTGAACATATGAGAATATTCAACAACGTCAAGATTAAACCTTGAAATGGTCAATATAGACTTGTGATTTACTTTGTTTATGGAATAAGACTACGGTCCATTTTGTGGTGCACTGGATTGTTCTCCCCCCCGAAGGGGGAACCTTCGAATCAAATCTGCTCTGCTTCATACCCATGCAGACAGCTCCCCCAGAAAGTAATCCCCTGCAGGGATCTTTTTTAAAGCTGCAGGTTTCCAAATCATTCCCAGGAATGACGTGAAATGATATTGTTTCATAAAGCTCACTAAAACCCAAGGTACCAAAGCGCTATTGCGAGACAGACTGATCTACAGAATCAAACCAACCAAGAAGTAAGGGAACTGTAGTGAGAAAACCAAGTTTCCAAATGCTTTTTAAGGGAGTCTGCTTCAGAATTGTGAGTGGCCTCTGCCTTTCATCCTTCTGAAGTTGATAGAGCAAGCAGCATGCATTAGAGCCACACCTCCCTCATTTATTAATCTGATTGGTCCCAAACCAGGTTTCTTTCACTTTGCCAACACCCGCCACAATGTTTGGAGCAGGTCTTTGAAACGCATGCACAGAAGACCCCTCTCCCATCTCGTTGTAGGTTAGTTTTGCATGCTCACTCCATGCATTCACGTCAGTTTCTTTGTGGTACATTTTTGCGACATTATCACTTAACACCACTTTACTGTCCATAAAGCTGCTGTTTAGCGCATGGCAGGACTTGCCTTACGTCAGTGGTGGGCTGTTGCACTAATAATCCTGCATTTGCTGTGTTCTGGTATTTTATTCTCAATACAAGATGTCCTTTCATGAACTAACGTTGGAACGGCTGGTGCAAGACAAAGGGAAAAACCTTGGAATGAAACAGTTTTCTGGTTGCTCATGGAGTAAATAATTATTATCTCCCAAGTTGCAGGACTCTCCAAGAAAGAAGAAAGCCCACTCTCAGCTGTTCTTTGATGTGCTGGGAAGTTTGTTTTCTGTAATAGAGGATCACCCATAGTGCCCAGACAGCCAGATAGCAGGCAGACAGCTGCGCCACGGGGGATTACAGACCACCCCCGGAGCAGCGAGCAGCCTTGAATGACCCTCTGCTTTTTGTTTATCCTTAACCACGCCCACTCAAATCTCGGAAAAAACAGCTTCTTAGCAAATATGCAGATAATGAATGAGGCTTACTCCCTGTTCTCTTCTCCTGTGCTGATCTACTGCTCTCTTCCACCCCACCTCCTTCTTTAACTCCCTGTTCTCTTCTCCTGTGCTGATCTACTGCTCTCTTCCACACCACCTCCTTCTTTAACTCCCTGTTCTCTTCTCCTGTGCTGATCTGCTGCTCTCTTCCACCAGCCTCCTTCTTTAACTCCCTATTCTCTTCTCCTGTGCTGATCTGCTGCTCTCCTCCACCCAGCCTCCTTCTTTAACTCCCTGTTCTTTTCTCCAGTGCTGATCTGCTGTTCTCTTCCACCAGCTTGCTTCTTTAACTCCCTGTTCTCTTCTCCTGTGCTGATCTGCTGCTCTCTTCCACCCCACCTCCTTCTCCAACTCCCTGTTCTCTTCTCGCGTGCTGATCTGCTGTTCCCTTCCACTAGGCCTCTGCCTAGTTCAAACCAGTGACTGAGCACTGTGTTTACATGACTCTCTTCTTCCTTTCACTGTGCAGGGCAGAGACATCAGCCGCCCCACAGGAGGTGGAGCCAGCACTGGAGAGGGAAGAAACAGCTCTGGAGCACTCTGTTGACATGATTCCTCTTCTTCTTTCACAGGGCAGGGCAGAGACATCAGACAAGCAACAGGGGGTGGAGCAACCATTGTAGAGGGAATGCACAGCCCTATTCAGGTCCCAGGGGCACTCCTCCCTCCCATCTAGATGCTGATCCCTCTATTCACCACTGGGCTGCCCCAGCCTGTCTCCTGGAATTCCCCAGCCCTGTCACACACAAACCCAGACAAGGAATACACAACCCAGCAGAGGCAGGCTCAAATAGTTAGGCAAGCAAATACCTACTTTCTAAAAATGGTATTTGCAAACACAGGATATTAAAATAAACTTTACTAACATATGTATTTTATTATTCACAGTTCAGGCATACTACATTCGAATTTCTACCATGTTCCCTGAGTCAGGTAGGATTATAAGAATGTAATAATCTAACTGCCCATTCTGGCCTATGAGAACAGGTAGCCTACAATAGTTAAAAACAAAAATGGCTGTAATTCACTATTAGGACATGCTACACACATCAGAGCATGTCCTACCTTATACTTACAATGCACCCTACCCTGGAGCCTACCATAGGGGTTTCTAATATGAAGCAAAGGGAAGGTTTAGGGACTGGAAAGTGAGTGCACTTGGCCAAGTCGACATGGTACACACAGGCCTTGCAATGGCAGGCCTGAGACACACTTTACAAGCTGCTTCTGTGGGTGGCACAACTAGTGCTGCAAGCCCACCAGCAGCATTTGTTCTACAAGCCCTGGGCTCACATGGTGCACTGTACTAGGGGATGACAGTAAATCCAATAACCCAATCATGGAATAACCAATTAGTACATCAATTTAACATAGGGAGCACTTGCACTGTGGCACTGATTAGCAGTGGCATAGTGCCCAAAGCATATATCCAGCAAAAACATATCAAAACAGAGGAGGCAATCCGTCAAAAATGGAAGGGAGACTCACACCAATGATGTCAGGTCTATCAATCGCCCTCACTCTATCTATCTATCTATTGCCCTCACTCTA
Organism: Lissotriton vulgaris; assembly: GCF_964263255.1. Classification (NCBI taxonomy): domain Eukaryota; kingdom Metazoa; phylum Chordata; class Amphibia; order Caudata; family Salamandridae; genus Lissotriton; species Lissotriton vulgaris. The sequence goes on from NC_141698.1 coordinate 747,627,484, forward strand.
TCTATGTATCGCCCACTATCTATCTATCTATCTATCTATCTATCTATCTATCTATCTATCTATCTATCTATCTATCTATCTATCTATCTATCTATCTATCTATCTATCTATCTATCTATCTGTCTGTCTATCTATCGGTCCCACACTATCTATCTATCGGTCCCACACTATCTATCTATCTATCTATCTATCTATCTATCTATCTATCTATCTATCTATCTATCTATCTATCTATCTATCTATCTATCTATCTATCTATCTATCTATCTATCGCCCTCACCCTATCTATCTATCACCCTCTATCTATCTATCTATCTATCTATCTATCTATCTATCTATCTATCTATCTATCTATCTATCTATCTATCTATCTATCTATCGCCCTCTATCTATCTATCGCCCTCACTCTATCTATCTATCACCCTCACTCTGTCTATCTATCTATCGCCAAAGCAATGAATCTGGGTCAGGGAAAAGAGAGGTATGAAAAAAACACAAATAACTAAATATTTCCCTCATCGACCTTCATAATTTTATCTGTTGACTTGGAACATATACATTTAATTAAACTCAAACATCAAAAAGGCAATAGTGACAATTCAACTCTTCTCATTACTTTTTTAATATTTCATATTCATTTTTTATTTCCTTTTTTATACATTAACAGACTCATATTTTCAAAAACTTCATTTTTTTGAGTTATTCATCTTCATAATTTTACATCAGTACAGTTTTTTTACAATCATAAATATACAAAATGTGTACATAAATTACACTAATGAACATTTCCTAAGAAAAAGTTGTCTACAAATTCCACCTGGAAAAGAATACATACATACAGTCAAATTACAATCACACAAATACAAACACTCTCACCACTGCTACATTCATCCACTATCTGTACACAGTTGAGTGACTCTTGACAAGGCGATACTCCTGCCAATGTAAGAGTCCCGGATCAACCAAAAGACTCCGCACCAGGTCGACGCGCGTTTCGGTGGACAACAGTTGTACAAGCCACCTTCCTCAGGACCTATCCAGATATCAAACAATCAATTCCCAGGGGACCTATATAAACATATAAGATAATCAGCAGTATTGCACATATAAAAACAACATTGTTATATATCTATATTCATAAACGTTTGTTCTAATTGGACCAGAATGTAGACACACAGCCATCATTTCGGATCATAACACACTAAACCAACCATTCAATAGAAAAAGAGAGAGAAGAATGACACATATGTAAACCAGTGTATTCATAAATACAGTGTCAGAATCACTAATAGGGATAAACTTAGAAATTTAACAAAACATGACTATCACCCTAAGTCTCAGACAGTTCCTCATACCAAATATGCATGGACTTTTGGCAGTTATGATTCTACATCCACTTACATCAAATCAAAGGGGTTAGACATCTGCACCTTAGTGCTGTCATGCCGAGATATACGAGTCCAAATAACTGAAGGTCACTAGGAACTCCCACAATGGGTTTTCAATGGGGTCCTAAAAATAGAAGGTTTGTATTTTTAAATGTTTCTTTTATATACTTGAGAGACCGAAGGATAGAGAGAGTTTTATACCATATCCTCTTACCAGAAACAGACTTGTTGTTTGTTTATAAATGTCTCCTCTTCAATTATTACAGAAAGTTGACTGAAAAAAATATAGTATCATACAGTCCAATTAGATGTTGCTGTATGTTATTGGTACTGGCTAACAACAATTCTATTATTACCAAAGATATACTAACCTGTTGTTATTGGTTCACAAATATGACTCCTTAGCAACTCAAATTGTTTGTAGTTTTCTCCATTTTAGTCCAACAAATTATGGGGTGATACCTATTAGAAAACACCAATATTCATGAGGCTTACTTATAATCTAAAAAGATCAAAACATTTTTTGATTAATCAAAGCTCCATGTTCCAAAATTTGCGTGATGACTTCTAACACACTGTTACTCATTGCCCTTCTTTGTTGCTGTTTCAAAGATACACCCTTCCTCATATATAGGGTAACTCTATGATTCAGTCTATCATGGAATGAGCTTACCCAAACGTGACCAACATGCCCGGAGTTATCCCCCACTATACCAGCATTGACAACGTAATGATTGTAGTACTACTCATTTAAGACAGTGTGATAACACTCCCATTCACTCTATATTGTAAACTGCAAGTATATAGCCACAATATTCCTCAGGCCCCACGGGGTATGTTTGAACCACGTGGAGGATATATAATGCAAAGCTAGAAAGAAGGTTCCGATCTCTTCTAACACATTTCTACACATTTGCATCGGCATTTCCCCTTTTAAATTTAGCCAAAAGCATACATCTCTACTTTATCATTAAGTTTCCTGCATGGCTACACAAATAGCTCCTTACACACTCTTCTAATCTACTGCTTCCAGAAAAACGAGAGAGAGAGCAATCTATATGCCCCAATTTCCACTTACTTTTTCCATTTTCATGATACACCTCCATAATCACATCTCGCGTCATAGCCTAATATTTTTAATGAGGCGGCTCCATTTTTCGAGAATGTGTCTCTATGGAGACGCTTTATCAATGACATTTTTTTGTATGGAGAGGTGACCAAGAGATGTTGCAGGTATTTATATTTTGGCTTAATGCAAGTGATGAAAATCTTAAGTTCACTCCAAATTGGAGCTCCTGCAAAGTTGAATTTTTGGATATCACAATAGATGGTATTGATGGATATTTACAGGTGAGTCTTTTTAGGAAACCAACTGCGAAAAACACAATATTGCAATTCTGTAGTTTTCACCCTGTCCCAGGGGGGGCTCCTCAACTAGTACCTGCGCTTCCGTTTTGTCGGAACTAGGAGTAAATACAAAGGTCGGTTCTTTGAGTAAGGATTTTAACGAGGGTTTTATTGGGATATAAGTCTTCTTCTGCATAACAGAGTAATGAGTTCTGAGGATTGCACTACAGTCTCTTGTATGGGGTTAGGAAATAAAGTTCAAACACAAATGGGGCTGGGTATTCCGTTGGTGACGTCAAGGGGTCCCATCCGACTCTCCGGAAGACTTCCGGTCGGGGCTCTTCTGCCCGTAGCTTCAGGAGGTGCTCGTCAGGACCGCCAGAACCCAGAAAGCAAAGAAGGAGAAACTAACGGTTACTGGGACGTCCAGAACGCCAAGTACATGGAGGGAGGGGAGTGAGGGAAAACCAAGTGATAGTGAACTTTTAGCTAACGTCACGAAGTGCTCTCAGTGCTCGTGAAGGAAGGGGCACAGGGGACGCTAGGTACACTCTGTAGCGGATTATTACTCGGTAGGGACGCTACTTCGTCCAACCCACCCCGCTAACCGGCCCCGTACCTTGTTAAGCCACGTTCCTCCCTCGGGACCGTGGCAGGGCGAAGCACCGAACCGTTGGCCTCCAGGCTTGATGATTTCAGCTGGGCTCGTCTGTACTCCGTCCTCCTTCAGGGTTGCACTCGCGCTGTTCCTCCCGGTCTCCACACCGTCTTCCTCCTGGGAAACGCCGTCCGCCGATGGTGAAGTGCTTCCGCCTTTTGACGTCGCTCCGTAGAGAAGGGGCGTGGCTGAGTCCGTCGGACTGTTCCAGTTAAAGGCGCCAGCTCCTGATTCAGGGGGCACCCAGCAATCGTCCTGTCTTTCTCTCCACTCGGTCTCGGGCAGCTGTGGGGACAAGGTGCAAGGTGAGAGGGGAGCGGCGGACCACCACTCCGGGACATTACGGGGTTCACCCAGCACCCCGTCACATACCTCCCCCCCTGGCTTCTCCCGATCGGGGAGAGGAAAGACCCTGGATAGAAAGTCTGCATTTCCATTGTCTTTGCCCTTGCGATGCTGTACGCTGAAGGAGTAGGGCTGCAGTGCAAGAAACCACCGCAGAACTCTGGGGTTCTGGCTACTGTTCTGGTGGATCCATCTCAAAGGGGCATGGTCAGTATGAAGAACAAATTGTGTGCCCTCTAAATAGTATTTCAACTTATCTATGGCCCACTTGATGGCCAGTGCCTCCTTCTCAATAGTAGAGTAATGACATTCTCGGGGAAACAGCTTTCAGCTTACAAACAATATTGGATGTTCAGTCCCGTCATCACCAACCTGGGACAAAACCGCGCCTATCCCCACATTCGAGGCGTCAGTAGCCAGAATAAAGGGTTTTGTATAGTCGGGAGACAACAATACGGGGGCTGTGGTCAGAGACTGTTTTAGAGATTGAAACGCTTCCATTGCCTCTTGTGTTGGATGAGTGAATCGTTTCAGTGGGACTTCTTTCCGTAGTAGATCTGTTAGGGGTGCCGCTGTCTCTGCAAAGTTAGGAATGAACCTACGGTAGTACCCTACCAGACCTAGGAATGCCCTCATGTCTCTTTTAGTGGTGGGGAAAGGTACCTTCTCTATTGCCCTGATCTTTTCGTGTTGAGGGGCGATGGCTCCGTCACCCAGAACATATCCGAGGTAGTTTACCTTGGTGAAGGCTGCCCTAGATTTTTTTGCATTTATATGCAGTCCGGCTTCCCATAAGGCTAATAGGATGGTCCGCAAATGTCTCATGTGTTCATTCCAACTGTTGCTGTAGATGACGATGTCATCCAAGTACGCTGAACTGAATGTGGAATAGGGCCTTAGTAATTGGTTCATGAGACGCTGAAAAGTAGCTGGTGCTCCATGTAGGCCAAACGGGAGGACCGTGAATTCATACGAGCCTTCATCCGTGACAAAAGCGGTCTTCTTCTTGTCCTCCTCACGAAGAGGAACTTGCCAATACCCCTTCGTGAGATCGATGGTGGTGATGTAACGAGCGTCTCCTATCTTCTCCACCAACTCATCGACCCGGGGAATCGGGTATGTGTCGAACTGTGACACTGCATTTAGGGCCCGGAAGTCCATGCAAAATCTTTTCGAGCCATCCGGCTTGGGGATCATAATGATCGGAGAAGATCACGGACTCTGAGATGGGCGAATTACTCCTAATTGGAGCATTTCGGAGACTTCTTTCCTTACGGCTTCACGTCGAGCTGCTGGAATTCTGTAGGGCAGTTGTTTGACTATTTTCCCGGGTGACGTTTCAATCCGATGCTCCACCAAAGAGGTTCTTCCAGGAGTATCCGAAAACACATCGGAAAAGGGAGCTAGCACATCCTGTAACTCTTCTTTCTGCACGAAGGATAATTCGTCGTTCACAACCAATTGGTGTAGTGAAGACTGTGCCGTAGTTGAGGGCATGACCAGGTGATTATCCTTAGGCGGAGGCCCCAACCATTCCTTAAGTAGGTTGATGTGGTACGTTTGTGTTTTCGTAGCTGTTATCTTTAGCCGGTATGTGGTTTGCCCTATGGCTTCAATCACCTGATAGGGCCCTTGCCATTCGCTCTTGGAACTGTTACTGATGGAATGGAGAAGAACCAGAGCCCATTTTCCTACAGTAATCTTGCGGAGCTTCTTCCCCTTATCGTAATTTCTTTTGATTTTCTCCTGTTGTTGGTCGAGTGAGGAGTGGGCCAATTCCCTAAGCTTCCCCAGTTTAGTTCTCAGTTGAGTTGTATATTCCAACATCCCTTTTTTGTCTAGTTCTTCCTCTGTCTCCCACATTTCCTTGGTCATTTCCAACAGGGATCTGGGAACGCGGCCATACAACAATTCAAATGATGAACAACCAAGGCTGCTCTGCTTTTGTGACCTAATCACAAAAAGGGCCAGGGGGAGTAACCTGTCCCAGGATGGACCTTCCGCCGTTAACATCTTTTTCAAGGTTAGTTTCAGTGTCTGATTGTACCTTTCGACTAGTCCATCCGTTTGTGGGTGGTATACTGATGTCTTCAGGTGTTTGACGTTTAACACTTTGCACACCTCTTTCATTAATTTCGAGGTGAATGGGGTTCCCTGGTCTGTGAGGACCTCTTTCGGAAAACCCACCCGAGAGAACAACTCCACAAATTTCTCTGAGATGGCTGCAGTGGTGGTGGTACGTAACGGAAAACGCTTCCACAAACCGGGTGGCGTAATCGACCACCACTAATGCGTACAGGTGACCACGGGGAGTCTTCGGGAGAGGACCTATAAGGTCCATGCCTACTCTTTCAAAAGGGGTACCGATGATTGGCATCCTCTGGAGAGGGGCGGCCCTTGGTCTTTGCGAGTTTCTCCTTTGACATATCTCGCACTTTGCACAGTAGTCCTGGACGTCCTTATATATACCGGGCCAAAAGAAATGACGAAGAATGACATCTGTGGTTTTCTCTTTGCCGGTGTGTCCTGCGGTTAGATGTGCATGAGCAAAAAACAATACCTGCTCCCTGAAGGATGTCGGAACTAACAACTGTAGATCCCCCTCGCTCTGAGCCTGTCGGTACAATAAGTCTTTCTTAATCAAGAACCTAGGATATGTCGGGCTTGTGGTGCCATCGCTAGCATGAGCGGTTTCCCAGGCATTATATAATGTCCTGTCCTCAGCCTGCGCAAATCTGAAACTCTTGTCCAAGACCCATGGTTCGGGAGAGAGGTAGGTAGCCTTGTGAGAGGGAGTTGGGGTCAATGTTTCCCGAAAAAGGTAAAGGAATTCAGGATTATCTGTTCCCAGTTTCATGTCCTCTGGTAGAGAATCCACCACCCCCACCCTGACTTTACACGGATCTCTTTGTGGTAAGTATAGGGTTAACTCGGCTACCGGGTATGGTTTTACATCGCCATGTACACAGCGTACATACACGGTGGCCGGGGTAGAATATTGTTCAGGTTTAACAAACCGTTCCTGGACCACCGACTGTCGGCACCCGGAATCTAGTAGAGCTTTCACTAAAAGTCCATTAAGCTTCATACTCACATAAAAGGTGCTACCAAGCTCCGCCGAATACATCACAGTCCTTGGGAGATAGCCCACTTCCATGGGTTCTTCGGGAGGTTTTTTCCGCGGGCACATCCTTGCTATGTGTCCCCACTCTCCGCACTCAAAACACTGGGGTCTCCTATTCAAGGGAGAGATCATTCCAGCTGGACAGGACCGCAGGGTTTCAGTCCCCACTTTGGGTTTCTTGTCAGACTTCCCAGGAACTATCGACTTCTGTGCCTTGTCTGTTTTGTCGGTGTCCCAGACTATGGTTCGTGGTTGTGCCCTGGAAAAATGAGAGGCCATTTCAATAGCTTGGTTTACGTCCAAACTGGCGTGCTGACGTAACCAACGTTGGGTTGCATAAGGCAGGGCCTCCATGAACTGCTCCAAGTATATTTTATTCAATATTTCTTCCTTGGTACACACATCGGGTCTTAACCACTTGTCCGCTGCCATCCTTAGTCTAAAAAACAAAGTCTTCGGATTCTCTCCTGTAGCTCCACGTTCTTTTCTAAACTTCACTCGGTAGGCCTCCTGGTCTAGGCCAAGATGGTCGAGGATGACTTCCTTTATCGTTTTGTAGGCTGTGTTCCCCAAGGGGTTTGCGGCTTGATAGGCGGACTGGGCCTCTCCGGTGAGAAGAGGAGCAAGGAAAAACGGCCACTTCTCTTCGGGCCATCCAATAGCACGGGCCGCTCTTTCAAAATTTAGTAGAAAAGTGTCAGGATCCTTGCCGGATATATATTTTTGTAGAGCCACACCGGCATGGTGAGGTGTGATTTGTCGTACTTCTCCGGTACCTGTTATCACCTGTGTGGGAGGCGGCACATTCTTAAGGCCTTCGAGTTGGGCGGTCACTGTGGATTTAATCAAATCCCTGTCGGCTTGGGCGCATTGTAGCTGTTGCTGGACTGCCCATTCTAGCTTCTCTTGGCCTTTTATGATGTGGTCTATTAGGGCTTCCATCTCTTTCTGGCAGACGGTTGTTGTTTCTGATCCCACTTCTGACACCAGTTGTCCCAGGGGGGGCTCCTCAACTAGTACCTGCGCTTCCGTTTTGTCGGAACTAGGAGTAAATACAAAGGTCGGTTCTTTGAGTAAGGATTCTAACGAGGGTTTTATTGGGATATAAGTCTTCTTCTGCATAACAGAGTAATGAGTTCTGAGGATTGCACTACAGTCTCTTGTATGGGGTGAGGAAATAAAGTTCAAACACAAATGGGGCTGGGTATTCCGTTGGTGACGTCAAGGGGTCCCATCCGACTCTCCGGAAGACTTCCGGTCGGGGCTCTTCTGCCCGTAGCTTCAGGAGGTGCTCGTCAGGACCGCCAGAACCCAGAAAGCAAAGAAGGAGAAACTAACGGTTACTGGGACGTCCAGAACGCCAAGTACATGGAGGGAGGGGAGTGAGGGAAAACCAAGTGATAGTGAACTTTTAGCTAACGTCACGAAGTGCTCTCAGTGCTCGTGAAGGAAGGGGCACAGGGGACGCTAGGTACACTCGGTAGCGGATTATTACTCGGTAGGGACGCTACTTCGTCCAACCCACCCCGCTAACCGGCCCCGTACCTTGTTAAGCCACGTTCCTCCCTCGGGACCGTGGCAGGGCGAAGCACCGAACCGTTGGCCTCCAGGCTTGATGATTTCAGCTGGGCTCGTCTGTACTCCGTCCTCCTTCAGGGTTGCACTCGCGCTGTTCCTCCCGGTCTCCACACCGTCTTCCTCCTGGGAAACGCCGTCCGCCGATGGTGAAGTGCTTCCGCCTTTTGACGTCGCTCCGTAGAGAAGGGGCGTGGCTGAGTCCGTCGGACTGTTCCAGTTAAAGGCGCCAGCTCCTGATTCAGGGGGCACCCAGCAATCGTCCTGTCTTTCTCTCCACTCGGTCTCGGGCAGCTGTGGGGACAAGGTGCAAGGTGAGAGGGGAGCGGCGGACCACCACTCCGGGACATTACGGGGTTCACCCAGCACCCCGTCACACACCCCAATTGCCAAAAAGACTCTATCCCCTTTGGGGAATTTCTCCGCATTCAGCGTAATTGCACAGACATGAAATCTTTTCATACACATGGGTATGCCTTGAAAGAAGGACTTTTAAAACGTGGATATCCCCATCGCCTAGTACGTCATGCATACAAAAGAGCAAAGTACCTTGATATTCCTCAGGCCCCACGGATATATAATGCAAAGTTAGAAAGAAGGTTCCGATCTCTTCTAACACATTTCTACACATTTGCATCGGCATTTCCCCTTTTAAATTTAGCCAAAAGCATACATCTCTACTTTATCATTAAGTCTCCTGCATGGCTACACAAATAGCTCCTTACACACTCTTCTAATCTGCTGCTTCCAAAAAAACGAGAGAGAGAGCCATCTATATGGCCCAATTTCCACTTACTTTTTCCATTTTCATGATACACCTCCGTAATCACATCTCACGTGACAGCCGAAGAGCAAACTTTGGCGTGTACGAGTTAGGGATTTAAATGCCCCAAGTTCCCGCGTTTACGCTCATTACCAATGTGTCTCGCGATAATTAAACCGAGATTACAAACCCATTTTGTTAGTCTATATCAAGATGGGACTAACTACGTTCGCCATCTTGGGTATGTGAATATACTACATAGGTCATTCAAGATGATAAGATGATACTCCAAGTTCCCGCATTTACGCTAATTTTCACCAAATCTCGTGATAGTTAGAGCGAGATTACGAATCTAGTATGTTAGTCTATAAAGAGATAGGACTAACTCCGATCGCCATCTTTGGTATGTAAATATTATACATTATTCGATCTCGGTTCAAAAAATGATGATAATAGAGCCCATATTCCTCAAAAGGGGAAATAGATTACTAAAACGGGCCGCCTATGTGGTGTTGAAATAGTAAATCATATTTAATTATATGATACCACATTAGATATCAAATACCACGCATAATTTATATTCATCTATATTGCATTATTAAGAGTTCATAACCCTCTATTATATCAGTCGATCTAATTGACCCTAAGTGGCCATATTCAGAACTCATAATTACAAAATATGCAATAGGTCAAATAACAAGAAAGCCTCATGAATATAGATCTATACGGAGAAAAGGTCGACATGTAGGTGGTACAAAGATTGACATGTATGTATCACATAAATATACTGATCTGAGGAAAAACTCATATTGCTCATCATTATCACCATTGTATACAGAAGGCTGTACCTGACATGAATATCTATAATCAAGCTTTGGTAACATACCAAGAAATTTCTTCATTTAAGCCTTTATTTATACTATTGTGGTAAATATTTTACCGTATACGAGTTTGCCATATAATTTCAGACAGGTTACAAGAAAATAGCTCAATCAAATGAGAGGCAGAGTCCGTGGCATCAGAGTCATACGGGTTTTAATCATAAATGACTCGAGTCAAATGGAGATCTATTCCATCAATACAAGGGTTCGGGTATGCAATGATGGCAGGAAAAGATGTCAACGATTTATTAACAGTACATGACATATATAGTAAAATGACACAATAGCATTGAATACAGTAGGCGTGACAAGTGAAATGTATATGATAAGAACACATGTGCGTAGCAAAAAGGCGTGAATATGGGTGTGCAGAGAGGCGTGAACTAGAAACATCACAGAAAAGTGTCATAAGTGGGTGGATGCTTAGAGAATTCTTGCAGAGTCAGCTGAAACCTGTGGCCTGGATGCGCGCGCAGCTAATATGACGTGTGATTGACGTGCATCTGGAGGAAGCTAAGGGTCTGACTTTTAACACTAGTAGAAGAGACAGAAGTCTGGCATGTCAGATCGACCTGTCCCTAAAACATATCTGATATCTTGTGTTTGGAGGATGTTTAATCTGGAGTAAAAGGTCTTTCGGGCAGAGGCTATTCTATACTGAATGTATGCGTGTCTAGGTGCAAATGCTTGGAGCCAGGGGCCTACCATGGTAACGGGAGCAATGAATTTCAGGAGGGAGGACAGGAAGGCTTGGCCCTTGCTCTGCAGTTGGGGATATGTTTTCGTATTTCACTAGACAGGAATGTGTTTTCGAGGAGCTGAGCCGGCTACGCTGATAACTTGAAGGCAAAATACTGTTTTTGGCAGGCAGACCAGGCCGAGCCGGGGCACCGCTCGCTTGGCAGGAAGTAAGGCAGAGGTCAGGGATGCGTCTCCATGCTGCAGCTTTCAGAGGCAGAAGTGGCTTGAAGACAGAAATCAGGGCCTAACTCGGCAGAGCCAGGGAAAAACGTGAAAGTGCACCATATAAAGACGGTGGCACAGCATACTTAGGAACTGAATTATCGATCCATTCATGGTGGATCTGATAGAGGACATGTTAACGTTGGACGCAAATGTATTTGCGTCATCAGATTCGGTTGTGGAGGGAAGTTACATGTACTTTAAACTCGTACATGGAGTCGATGGGGTACACGTTAGGGGACACACTTGACTATAGAAAATTCCAATTACCTCATTCCCTCCTTGTCCCCTACGGACCCATTAAGATATATCAATTTTCATGAGACCATCTATTTGTTCATATAACATCATCTGTTCTTCTTTCTTTTTCCGGGAGTGGGAACGTGTACTTGAATGGGGAACACATGCTGTGGCGCACAAGCCGCAAATCGCTGGCCCACATTGCAAACATAGACAACAACTGAATGCTATGGTCAATATGATACCTAGGAATGACAGTAGCTTCCATCCCCAGGCCGATACTACACTCCAGAGCCAACCGGACCAAGTCCAGGAGCCGGGATTCTGGTGTATCAGATGAGCAATCTCGTTAAGTCTGGTAATAGCTTTATAGACTGATGGCGCGTTATTTGGAATAAACACGCAGCAACTGGATCCGATGACTCTACAAGCCCCGCCCCTATCGGCCAGGATGACGTCAAGGACAAGGCGGTTCTGAAGAACAACAAGTCTCATAGCAGACTGCTCCTCTGTTAAGTTGCCCAAAGCAGAAGTAGTCTCGTTCACTACCACTTCGAGAATTCTGGTTAATCTACGTATCAGTTTACTATTGGAGACAGTTCCTAAATAGGGAAAGAATCCTTTATTGAAATCTGTATATTGTTCCCATGCGGTTTCAGTCAGATCAACTAGTGGGAGATCTCTTTTGTGTTTACCAATATTAAGGCGGGTATTCCTGTGATAGTCAAATGGGGCTAGAAATACTGGTGGCAATAAAAATGCAATGAAACAGGTACCATCCCAGTCTGGAGGTAAACGAACATAAGCTGTCTGACCACATATAAAATAGGAATGTCGGGAAGCTTTGAATGTAGACTTGCCTTTATCACTGAATTCGACCACAGTAGTACAGTCACTGTGACCTAGATGTACTGAACCATTCTTTCTGACACATAATACACCTTTCGCTGGTAGAACTGATATGGATGGTAAGTCTGGACTGGTTTCTGACTGAACATTTAGAATCATGAGGTTAAGTGTAAAATTGCCTAATCCATACACTTCATTTTCTAGATCTGTCCCTGTCATTTGTGGAAGACCCTCTTCATTCGGGAAACATGCTTTGTTCATGACTGTGTTCAGATTTCCCCATATCCAATTGCCTTGGGAAACCTTAGAGTCAGTGTCTATAGAAGATATTAAACTAAACCAGGCACCACAGGAACCATTATGTGTAAACGGGTAAGGGAAAAGAGGCAGGGCTCCCTTGTAGTTCTGATAGGGAGGGAGTCGGCCACATATCCAACAATTAGTAGCATTGTTGGTCTGATGAGAATGGTGTAACATACGAATGAATGTATTGTTGCGCAGCGCAAGTCGATAAGACAATTCGTGTGGGGGTAGAGCACTAAACTTGTGCTCTGCAGTGTTATTAGGAAAAGAATGTGCAAGAGGAAAATACATGTATAGCATCCAACTCAAAACAATAATCGTAAGACTCAGAAAAAGCATAATAAGTAATGTGCAGATGCATCTGCTCCGGAGACTTTTACGATATTTTTGCTTCTTGGTCTCCTGTCTATCTCTCTCTCTATTTGGGTCTAACTTATACATTGTCAGAAACTGCCTAACCGCTTCACCCAGGAGGGGACTTAAACAATTAAACTGTCTGACTTACTAGACCTCAATTTCTGGCGATACTCCTCTTGGGGAGTTTTCTCTAGAAGGGGGAGTTTGGTATCTGTCTCTGGAATGTTCGAGTTCTGGGAATCAGGGTTTGGCGGAAGTCCATGGAACCGCTTCACGTGACTGGAGTGCACCCACCCCTTCCGCCCCTCAAGTTTAACAGCAGTCCTGGTTGTTAACAAAACAATCTTCGGCTCCTTCCAGCGGGGCTCCAACGGGCTTGACCGGTCAAAATTCTGAACGACCACAACGTCCCCCGGAACCAGTTCATGTGGCTTCACCTCGGTGTTGTCTGGGAAGGCTGCCGCGACCTGTGAACGACATGATTGTAGTGCAGACATTAAAGAAGCAAGGTAATCTGTCAGCATAGTACTATCAACATCCGTGATTTTTCGCAGCAGAGGCGTCCCCCACATATTAGGAGGTCTACCGAAGACCACCTCATACGGGGATAGCCCTGTCCTAGAATGGGCTACCATTCGCATATAGAAAAGTGCAACTGGCAATGCTACTATCCAATCCACTCCTTTCTCTTTACACACTTTTGCAAGGCGAGTTTTCAGAGTCTGATTGTATCGCTCCACGAGACCTGCTGCCTCTGGATGTCGGACACAGTGAAACTTCCACTGGTACCCCAATAGAAGAGAGACCTGCTTCATAAGCTCAGATGAGAATGGCTGACCGTTATCTGAATACACGACACGGGGCAAACCGTATCGAGGGAAAAACTCACGAACCAACTGCCTGGCAGTGGTCGGGGCAGTGTAATCTGGGACGGGATATGCTTCTGTCCATCGGGATAGGGCACATACAACTACCAGGACATACTTAAATCCTCGGCATCTGTCCATCTGGATATAATCCATCTGGAGGACTTCAAAAGGATAGTCGGGAGGATGAAATCCACCTTGCTCTACGGGAATCCCTTTTCCTGGATTGAACTGACAACAGATCATGCAGGTACGCACTTTCTGTTTTGCTGCTGCTCGTAAATGTTTGTTGAACCAAAGATTCTGTACACTGTCTAACATGGCTTTTTCTCCTAAATGTGCTGGACTATGTGCTGTGTTGATGATAACTTGAACCATAGAGTCGGGGAGAAACCATGTGGTCTTTCCCTTCGTCATCCATCCTTGGTCTGTCTGGACCCCTCCTTGTTCAGCCCATTTCTTTATTTCATCTGGAGTGGCATGTGTCTGTATGTCGATGACATCTTGTGTGGGGTCCCTGACTGTCATACAATGTGTCAGTGAGGTTGCATCAGTCTTTGTCATGTCCGTCATTTGAGTTTGAGTCAGTGCTGTATGTTTCGCTATTCGATCTGCAAAATCGTTGCCCTGAGAAATAGTGTCTGTGACTTTCGTATGTGCCTTGCATTTCATGATGGCTATGGCTGTAGGCAAATGTATTGCTTCCAATAGGGCTTGAATGAGGGGGCCATGCTGAATCTTGGCTCCGTGAGAGGTCAAGAAACCTCTTTCTTGCCAAAGGACACCGAAGTCGTGAACGACTCCGAATGCATAACGTGAATCTGTGTATATGTTTACTGTCAGGTTCTTGGCTCGTATACAGGCTTGGGTCAGAGCAATGAGCTCTGCTGCTTGGGCTGACAGGGTATCAATGCGATGTGTTTCTATGACTTCAGTTTCAGTGGTCACTGCATACGCGGCCACTAACTCTCCTGTACTTGTTCTTAAACATGAACCGTCCACATAAAGTGTCAGGTCTGGATCGGGTAATGCGACATCTGTCAAATCTTGTCTGGGTTTTGTAACTGTGTCAACTACATCTACGCAGTCATGTGGAGTAGGATCTGTTGTGCTCGATGGTAAAAGTGTAGCAGGATTCAGTGTATTACAGCGTCTGATTTCTATGTGTGGTTGGAATAACGTCAATTCATAACCTGTCAGTCGTGCTACAGTCAAGTGTTGAGTCTGGGTTCTGTTTAAAAGAACCTCTACAGAATGTGGAACTTGTACTGTCAATTGATGTCCTAATACAATGGAGTCACTTTGTCTGATTGCTAGGGCTGTAGCTGCAACTGACTTTAAGCACGCAGGCAAGGCCTGTGCTACTGGATCCAATGTACTCGAAAAATAAGCACACGGTCTGTGTTTGTCTGCTTGTAGCTGAGTGAGAACCGACAACGCTGTGCCATCGCGTTCTGTGACAAAAAGTGTAAAAGGCTTACTGTAACATGGTGTTGCTAACACTGGTGCTTGACATAAGGCTTTCTTTAATTCGTCAAAAGCTTGTGTATGTTCCTGAGTCCATGGGAGAACAGTCGAAGACGCTGCCTCCTGTGTTGTCAACTGTATGAGTGGTTTAGCTAGGAATGCATATTGTGGAATCCATTGTCTGCAACAAGAAGTGAGTCCAATGAAGGCTCGTACTTCTTTCTGTGTCTTGGGTTGCGGAAGATGTGCAATTAACTGAATTCGTTCAGGTGTCAGCTGCCTACCCCACTTGGACAGCAAGTGCCCAAGGTACACCACTTGCTGGGCACAGAATTGAAGCTTCGAAGGAGACACCTTGTGTCCCTTGTCCGCCAAGAAATGCAAGACTGTCAGCGATGCTTGTTCACATTCTGGTTCACTACGGGCGGTGATCAATAGATCATCGACGTATTGAAGTAGGGCAGTGTTGGCAGGCATGTGAATACTGTCAAGTTGTCTTTTTAATGCTTGGCTGTAGATGCTGGGGCTTTCTGTGAATCCTTGAGGTGCTCGTGCAAATTTGAAGCTTCGGCCATTTAAACAGAATCCGAAAAGGTATTGGCTTTCCGGATCAATGGGGACACTAAAGAAGGCGTTCTTGAGATCGATTACAGTAAAGAACGTCGCTTCGGAATCAATAGCAGTCAATAGGGACGAAATGTCTGGGACCACGGGATATTGTGGTACAATACATTTATTCAATTCTCGTAAATCGATAACTAATCGATAAACTGGAGGTGCATTTGGATCAGTACGTTTAAGAATTGGAATGATAGAGGAATTACAAACATTGGAGTCGGTTTCTACAACCACTCCTTGTGCAATGAGCTCGTCAATGATTTTCAGTAAAGCCACTACAGCATCTGGTGGTAACTTGTATTGTCGGATTCGTGGTAGTACTACTCCTGGCTTGAGTGTGACACGGTATGGAGTAATGTGCATACAACCTACATCAGTGGGGCGTTTTGCCCATAAATGTGCAGGAACATTCTGTAACCTGGGGTCAAAATCTCTCAATACATAATGTCCCTTAAAATCACGAAGGAACAACCTTACTCCTTCCGGAGAACAACAAATTACAGCTCCTAGAGCTTTCAGGGTCTTAATACCAAGCAAGTTTTCTGGACACGATTTCGTGAGCAATAAATCTGTAGTGCGGGACAATGGACCAACTGCGAGGGGAACTGGCTGTGATACTTCGTTAACAATAGGCTTTCCTGAAAATCCAAGGGAAACATTCTGTGAGCCTGAGAGGGGTGCCCCCGGAACCTCGTCATGACTGATGGTTGTTCTGCTTGCCCCTGTGTCAATCAAAATTTTTCTATCTTTCCCTAATACCTGACTATGTACATAAGGGCCCTCTTGATCTACAGGAACCTCAATAAGAGGCAAGCCAACCTCCCTCTCTAGGCTGTTTCATGTGTATTGCTGATAATTGGGGTAGTCGGATTGTGCATACTGGTACATCTGCTGTGTGACATGTTGTGTTGCGGCAATGGGCTGTGGCTGTGATACCGCTACGGTCTGTTGTGGAATCTGCATAGGCTGTATATTCTGTGGAACGTGTTGTTGGACCTGGTCCTGTCTAGGAGGACGCGGTCTCTCTTTAGTTTTACCTGTAGCTATGTTGTGTTTCAAAACTGCACAATCGTTTACATAGTGACCTGGCTGTTTACAATAGTTGCAAGTCCCTTTAACAGGAGCTGCTGAATTATTGGACTGTGTCGTACCCCTTTTATGACCGTCAGCTGGAACTGACTGAGCAACTAGTACTTTCATTTTCGTGTCTTTCATACGTCTCTGTTTGTGATCATGTTCCTCCCTAATTCTGTTCTGGTGATACTGTAACATTTGTAACATTTGGGAAGGCATATTAGCTTGCCAGGTGCTCTCGACTTTCAGTACACGATTCTTAACCTGGGGCAATGAATTCTCGACTAATTTTGACACAAAAAGGTGTGGGTATGACTCGCTACTTGTTTTCAGGCCACTATTAATAATGAAACATTTCTCAAATCGGGAATAAAAATCACTAGTGTCTTTGTCGTGTTTCTGTTTGCAGGCTGAGATCGCATCCCAATCCTCCTTTTTAGTTGCTAACAATCTTGGCAAAAACTGTACTAACAATCCTGGTAATGCTTTAGATTTCTCCCCAAGTCCTAAACCTGGGGTTCGTGTCGTTTCTTCGTTTTCTAATTCAGCCCAATTAATCTTTTTGTCTCCCACCTCCCATTCTTTTTCTTTGAGTTTCTCGTAAATACCGGCAGCCAATAACACTTTCAATATTTTCATAATGTCGGGATAGGTATAATCTCCCATGAGTAACATGTCTTTTATTTCACGGTGGAAACCTGCAGGGTCTTTATCATGACTGGGCACTATTTTCTTCATTTCCAATAATTCCATTTTAGTTATGGGCGTGTATACAAACACACGTTCAAGTGTATCATCAGGTTTCCGGATTGGATGTACTTCTCGTAAAGGATTCTGTTTGTCTAGGTGATATGGTTGCCTGACTGGGGGTGGAACGGAAACAAGATGTGGAGTCAGGAAAGTCCTATATTTGTGACGTTGTTCTAAAATCGTTTCAATTAGATCGGTACCTAGACCTCTCCATCTTCTCAGGAGTAAGTCTTGCAATAAATTATATAACGGACCTGGATCAGATGCTTGGTTTTCATACTGTATAATGAGGTGTTGGGTCATGTATATACCAGCTAGTCGCTGTTCTTCTGGAGTAAGACTTAAAAATGTTTGCACTACTGAATCGTCTTTATATATGCTGTCATCCCCGGCCCACTGTACTGCGGACCGGGCTAGTTCCTGATCACGTAGGGTATTGAGTTCGTGATAACCTACCCTTTCTTTCAGTACTTTATCAGTAATTTGGAATATATGTTCAAGGGAACATCGCTCTGGTATCGGGCAAAGGTAACGTTTCTTGTTTTCTAAACGAATGGGTCTATCGAAGGGCCTATCAAGAGGATATGGTCTAGGGAGTTTCTCTCTACCTACATAGGCTATCATTTCTCTACTTGCTAGTTGCGAGGTTTCTGCTGTGGTCTCTGGTTCTTCCTCATCTGAGGTTTCTTTATCTTCTGACTCAGATTGCATTTCAGGCTCTCGACGGGCATGTATTGCTATTATTTCTTTACGGATCTTTCTAACCATAGCATGTACACATTTCTCTTTATCATGTTTACATTCTGCAATATTCTGACTCCATTTTGACAACTTCTCCATCTCTTCTTGCGGAAAACCGGACTGATCTTGTTCCCTTATCATACAATTAATCAAGAATCGCAAAAGTAATGTTTTTGTCTCAACTTTCTGATGTGCCATGGCTTCACCAATACACTCCGGTCTTTCTCCTGTTCTGATAAAATGATATATATTGTCTAGATGGTCTGGCATTTCTGGTAGTAACATCAAATAATTCGTAACACGTCTTAAACGTAGGGAGGCTAACATCATAGGTCCTATTTTTCCAGGCACTGTATCATATCTGCAATCTGTAAGATGTTCTTTAAGCTTTTCGGCCAGGACTGCTTTAGGTGTTCGCAGCATTGCTAATTCTCTCATTGTCATTCGTTGTACATGTGGCGGGGTGCGGTAACCTCCTGAAGCACCTCCTGAGACGGAGGCTTGGGCATAACCTGGCTGTAGGATCGGTATCTGTAACGGGGTTGGACCCTGAACACCCCCGGGACCAAAGGGATTAAGCGGATGAATACCAGGGGGAATAGGTATGGGAACCTGGGGACGTGGAGGGGTCTGTTGTTGCGGACCTGGGGGCAGATTATTGTGGGGTAGATTATTGTCAGCAGGTGGTACGGGTGGTATGGGTGGAACAGGTGGTACGGGTACATTGGCAGGTACATTGGTATATGCGGGAGCTACGTCATCTAAATAGGAAGAAAGGAAAATGTCTGCTGCGGTCTTATGACGTAATTTAGTCGGAACCAATGGAGGGGGCAGATCTTTCGGTATTTCCGGGGTCGCCTTGGGCAGGCCCTTGGCCAGAACTGGATACAGTCCTGTCATAATGGCATTACTCTGTCTGTCGTGTTGTTCCATTCTAACTCGTTCTCCTTCTTCTAGTAGTTCTTTTTCTTTGGCTTTTTCGGAATCCTCTCTACTTTTCTCTGCTTTTCTGAGTGCTTTCTCCGTCCGTCTATGTGATTCTTTACGCCATAATTCAATGGCATCTTTCTGTGACTGTCTGGCTTTCTTTTTCCACAGCGCTTCCTCTACTCTCATGATGCACTCGGCATCCCATGTCTCAGTAACGGGCCATCTCTGATTCTCTGCCAAGTCTTTCGTATAGTCCACCCACAAGTCGAGATATAATATGGCATCTAAGCCGTGCTTGTGGTACATAAAATGCCCAGGAGTGTCCCTGGGTGGGATGGGAACGGCTTCTTCAAGTATCCCTTTCCTAGTTCCTATCTGTCGTAATTTCGAGAATAAAGGCATTGCTACCTTGATCTAGACACTATACACAGTAAACACAGTAAGAAGAATACAGACAATCACTCATACCACGATATTTAAAACACATTGAAACATTTCGAAACGAACAATAATAACTGGATAATTGAATACTAGATGCACTGCTAAACAGTACAGATACACTGCTAAAACAGTGCAGACCGGATCTGTGTACCCAAACCCGTCTTGACCGGACACAAATTAATGCACCCGCCTTGATGCGTCCCCAGTAACGGTACACACCGGGAAGCACGGAACGGAAGGCCTCGGAAACTGGACTGGACTGGACTGACGTCACTGCTTCTGCTGCGCACTACGCATGCGCCTCGGCACTACAGGTGGGCCTCTCGATACCTCGGACACTGCTCTCTCGGCTGGGCTCTGGTCGGGATCCTCCGCACTCCTCACCGCCTCGTCTGGATGTCGGCCGCAGTCTCCGTCACCTCCGTAGGCCTGAGGGAGATACAGGAAATCCTGCAGTGCGCATGGGGTCCGTCATGGCCGTGGCAGGGGGCAAGGCCTGCGACGCATCACCGGCGCGTGGGGTGGGGGAGGGGTCCCTGTTCGGGCGCCAAATTATGTGGTAAATATTTTACCGTATACGAGTTTGCCATATAATTTCAGACAGGTTACAAGAAAATAGCTCAATCAAATGAGAGGCAGAGTCCGTGGCATCAGAGTCATACGGGTTTTAATCATAAATGACTCGAGTCAAATGGAGATCTATTCCATCAATACAAGGGTTCGGGTATGCAATGATGGCAGGAAAAGATGTCAACGATTTATTAACAGTACATGACATATATAGTAAAATGACACAATAGCATTGCATACAGTAGGCGTGACAAGTGAAATGTATATGATAAGAACACATATGCGTAGCAAAAAGGCGTGAATATGGGTGTGCACAGAGGCGTGAACTAGAAACGTCACAGAAAAGTGTCATAAGTGGGTGGATGCTTAGAGAATTCTTGCAGAGTCAGCTGAAACCTGTGGCCTGGATGCGCGCGCAGCTAATATGACGTGTGATTGACGTGCATCTGGAGGAAGCTAAGGGTCTGACTTTTAACACTAGTAGAAGAGACAGAAGTCTGGCATGTCAGATCGACCTGTCCCTAAAACATATCTGATATCTTGTGTTTGGAGGATGTTTAATCTGGAGTAAAAGGTCTTTTGGGCAGAGGCTATTCTATACTGAATGTATGCGTGTCTAGGTGCAAATGCTTGGAGCCAGGAGCCTACCATGGTAACGGGAGCAATGAATTTCAGGAGGGAGGACAGGAAGGCTTGGCCCTTGCTCTGCAGTCGGGGATATGTTTTCGTATTTCACTAGACAGGAATGTGTTTTCGAGGAGCTGAGCCGGCTACGCTGATAACTTGAAGGCAAAATACTGTTTTTGGCAGGCAGACCAGGCCGAGCCGGGGCACCGCTCGCTTGGCAGGAAGTAAGGCAGAGGTCAGGGATGCGTCTCCATGCTGCAGCTTTCAGAGGCAGAGGCAGAAGTGGCTTGAAGACAGAAATCAGGGCCTAACTCGGCAGAGCCAGGGAAAAACGTGAAAGTGCACCATATAAAGACGGTGGCACGGCATACTTAGGAACTGAATTATCAATCCATTCATGGTGGATCTGATAGAGGACATGTTAACGTTGGACGCAAATGTATTTGCGTCATCAGATTCGGTTGTGGAGGGAAGTTACATGCACTTTAAACTCGTACATGGAGTCGATGGGGTACACGTTAGGGGACACACTTGACTATAGAAAATTCCAATTACCTCACTATCAAATTGGAAAATCCAAAATGTTTCACGTTTCTTGCGAGTTATCTCTATGGGTTGACCTAGTCTCTATTATGCACAACTTAAGTTCTGATTTTGTGTGCTGTACTTCTAGAAAATGTTGAACTAAAGGTGCCGTGACCTTCTTTGTCCTGAGAGCGGACTTGTGTTCGCTGAAGCGAAAACGGAATTCATGGCCTGTCTCCCCTAAATAGGCCAGTCCACATGGGCAGAAGAGTATATACACAATGTTATTACTTCTACAATTGGTGAGATATTTAAATTTCACCTCCATTTCGTTGTATCTGAGTAGGTCTATAACCAACGCTCCTTCACATGCGTGGCATGAGCCACATCTGTGGTTACCCAGTACAACAGGTAGACCGATAATGGTGGTTTGATTTTCCGAACTTTTGACTTTGTTTCGTGAACCAACAGATCCCTGAGGTTCCGATTTCGACGATACGCAACTAATGGCAGGGGAAGTTGAGGCTCCTTATCGTTCGTGTTAAGAATTCTCCAGTTTTTATTGATTGCATTTTTTATTTTAAAATTTAACGTACAGTGATAAATGACACAGACAATTTGTTCTTTTGGTGCTTTTTTGGTGCCTTGCAATAAATCAAATCAAAAATAGCTTTATTCGATTGTTAAATAGCAATCATTAAAGCATACAATTAAAATTTACCACATTGCATTACATATTATAAAATCACCATGTTATAAAAAGAAACATTTAAAACATGTACAACAATTCATTATTGCCTGGTTTCCACTCAGGTCGTCATCACTATACATAAAGTACAACTACATGACCATAGTTTTTCTCCAATATACCACTTTTTTTCAGAAAGGCTGTAATTATTGCAACGCCTCTTTCATTATCCAAATATTGTAAACATAGCACGGCTGGACGACATTGGCGCAATCCCATCTGTTTCAAGAAAGGCCCCAAAATCCTGCGCCTAACGATAGCATAAAATTTAAAAAATAAGATAACATGTATAGTGGTTTGGGGGGACAAATCATCACAAGGGCAAGGCTGCAGATCTCGCGACCAGTCATTAACGACTGGAAAACTAACCAATCTATGCAAGATCCCCAGCCTGAAACAAGTTAATAAAAATCTGTCATAATTGCCAGGAACAAAAGTCAAATGGGGTTGAATACTAAAAGTGGTAAATAACAGTTGATGTTGCAGGACAGTTGGTTTTAAAACCTCTGTTGACATTCTAATGTATCCAAAAGAGTCCGGCCCTCTTTCCTCAAATCTTTTCTAGATACAGCAGAAATAGTAAGAGGATTTGAAAAATACTCTGGTTTCCCGAAATCTTTACAAAACTTAAACACATATCTCAGCCAGGGGATCCTCATTACTCATTCAAATTTCAAGATATCCGACAGAATGTCCCTATTCAGCTTTGTTTCCTCTTTTGTCCACAGCCTGTGTCCTAATAGGGCAGGCTCAAGCTCAATTAAGTCAGATATGTATGGAAGGCCTAATTCTGCATGGCAGATTTATCCTGAGGTACTGTTCGGTGCAGCTAAAATATATTTTAAAAAAGAATTTTCAACAACCTGAATGGGTGTAGAGTCGGCAAAACCCCTTACCCCACTCCCATAAGTAGCAGCAGATACACATTTTGCCTTATAGATTTTAATTAACTCTGCGGGAGGTCTTTTACCCAATTTTTTGCCAAAAGTGATGAGGGCAGAAGTAGAACGTGCCATAGCCAATTTCTTTGGTGCTACAGCTTGGGCCCAAGACTCATTCTGTGCAAATAATATGCCTAAATATGAAAATTGCTTGGTTGCCTCGAGCTTCTGTCCTGCAATAAAAATAGCCCTATTAGTCTTAAAACCCTTACCACAGCGCATAATGAATGTTTTAGAAGAGTTTGCCCGTAATCCAAGATCTTTCTTGAGGAGGGTGAAACTATCGCACTGAAGACCCACTTGGGTACGAGACATTAGCACAGCATCGTCTGCGTACAAAAGGGCCGGAATTGGGTGGCCTGATACATACGGGAAATCTAAGCTATCTCTGCACAAAGCCGCCTCCAAACCGTTAATATACAGATTAAAAAGGAATGGAACCAGGACACACCCCTGCCTGACTCCACTCCTAATCGGCATTGCAGCCGTGCGTTCACCCTTCAGGCCATAGCGGACGCGAACTGACGCGTCACTATAAAAACGTTTAAGAAAATAAATAATATTTTTATCAAGCCCTAAGTGTCCTAGCAAGCCCCACTGTTTAGAGTGGACCACGCAGTCGAATGTGGCTGAGAGGTCCACAACAGCTAAACACAGATTTCCTTTCTTAGCCCTTGTGTACTTTCCTACCAACATTAACCCTTTAAAGGGGCGGGGCAGCCGCTCGGCGGCCGCATACTGGTGACAGAACCGCTCCGTCACCAGCCGCGGTTGAGCTGTGCTGGTGACGGAGCGGTTCCGTCATGACCCGCCCCGCTCAATACAACAGCCGCGCAATCGCGAAATCAGCGCCGCGCAGGCGCGGCGGCCGGGCCATGACGGAACAGCGCCGTCATCAGCACAGCCCAACCGTAGCTGATGACGGAGCGCTTCCATCATCAGCAGGGGAGGAGTTAAAAGATTTAAGCCTTGATCTACCGTTCCTAGGCCAGCCCGGAATCCATATTGTAAATCAGATAAAATGGAGTTGTCATCAGCCCAGTCTAGGAGACGCTCCAAGATTATCTGCCTAGTTATCTTTGTGAAAGAATCCAACAGGGAGATAGGTCTGTAACATCCCGGATCATGTCTATCCCCTTTTTTGAAGATAGGCACGATTATGGACTCCACCCAGGTAGATAAAAAAACAGTATTACAGCTTGCATTAAGCACCTGGACCAGAAGAGGCCCCCACAGAGAGATGCTTGCCTTAAATATGTCTATGGGAACACCATCTGGGCCAAGAGCCTTACCACCCTGGCTAGCATGGAGGGCCCTTTCAACTTCCTCCAAGATAAACGCCAAATTCCTTGATTTAGAATAGGCAATAGTGGGACAAGGGGCAAGTGATAGTTTATCTCCCTCGTAAACCTGAGCAAAATGCCTAATCCAATCCGCTTCAGGGATAGCTATCTCAATTTTAGGACCAGTCTTTTCCGCTAAGAAGGGAGTTCTAATGACCTTGCAGAAGCCTGCACTATCATTATTTACAGATGCTACATGCAGAGCTTCCCAGGCCTCTAGTTTTAACGTATTCTTCCTGTCTCTGACTGCTAGTTTATATACATTCCTAAGTCTCCTCGCCTCAATATTACTTCTTGGATTTTTATGTAGTTCTTTCTTTAAGAGTGCATAGGCTTGGGTGCATTTAGAATCAAACCATCTTCCCTGAATTCTGGTATTCTTATATTGCCTAATAAGAGAGTTCCTAATCGCATTTGTAATAGTTAAAAAAGAGGCAAGGGGGGCGTGGCCAAGATGGCGGCCTGAGCAGTCGCAACCCGCCGAGGCTCCTCGTCCCAAACCCCAAAGGTGATATTTTCGAAGCACTTCCCCGCCTTTGCAGGCGATCATAAGCTGCGGGGGAGACCCAGTATCGACCCAGACCAGAACAACGGGAGCAGGGGGCTACGATACAGTCCCGCGAGCTTCGACCACCACCATTGGCAGCTGGAGGAACGGAGTTGGCGAGGCCTTCCCACGTGAGCAGCCGAGATCCTGCACTACGGCTGGCCGGAGGTTGGGCCAGAGAGCAACGGCCTGTGTAGGTCATAGGAGCTGAGCGGGGACCGGGGCCTGAGATCTCAAACGGCCAACCCGGTGACCAGCGGAGCAGAGGACAGCGTCTGGCTGCGAGACACACCGCCGGAGGCCCGGAACAAGATGTCCACCACAGCCCGTCGCCGGCCCAGAGAAAACGAGGTGAGATACGGGCTTCCTGGGCGCGTGTGGGAGGCACATCGGGGGGCGGCCATCGAGCCCACGGAGCGGACAGGGCCCGCCCAGTGATAGTGGCACATCGCGAGACCCGGTGGAGGATGGCCGGAAGGAGTAGCGGAGGCAGGCAGTGGAGGGTGGCAAAGGCCCGGCGGCCAACGGCTACGATTGCAAGGCGGGAGCGGGAAAACCTTTGAATCTCCGACGGACAGAAGTCAAAAGCACACGCTGAGATCCCGGCGGTCGACGGGGGGGCGGCGAGGCCCCTACGGATGGGAACGGTGGTTGCAGGGAGTGAGAACGGCCTGGGCCATGTGGGGCGCCGGAGGCGAATGTGAGGGCCTGAGCGGCCTTCAGGCAGATGAAGACAGGAAAACGCGGCGACCCGGACACAAAGTGACCGGCTTCGGGGGGCATACTTTGAGCCCCCGGCGGTAGACACCAAAGCAACACATCTCGAGGGAAGCCGAGTATACCCGAACAAAACGCCGGCGAGGACATAAGGCGGCGGGGCGGGGTCCGGTGTGCCGGGGACACCAAGCATGAGAGTGGCCGTGCGATCGACCACGGCAGCAACCCGCCTCAAGAGGAGTCCCCCGCACGGATCCCCAACACAACGCGGAACACCCCGTTGGAGCCGGAGCCGACACAGCACCGCGACAAGATATCCACCTAGCAGCCGCCATTTGCAGAGGATCCGCGGCTCCCTCGCGGTCCGGCTGCGCTATCATACAAGAGAGCACCAACAGTGTCCTCCACGAATCGTAGAGGGGGACGCACTATTCCCGAAATGCTATCCAAGGGATCACATAAGGGGGAGAAAAGCCCAGACAAACCAGCGCCACAGTCTCAACCACAAGACAAAGACAAAGACAAACACAGGAACGAAGGAGAAGCTCCTGCAACGAAATCGTTCATGGAGAACCTGTTTGCGTCTCTGAGAGAGGACATTCAGACCCTAAGACAGGATATGGCAGGCGGCTACAAAGAACTATGGCGGGATATAGATGACATAGGAGAAAGGGTAGCGGCGGTCGAAAACTCAGAGCAATCCAGGAGTGGAGTGGCGGAACTCCTGCAACAAGAAATCATCAGGCTCCATGAACAACAAACAGACCTACAGGCACACATGGAAGACCTGGAAAACCGCTCCAGGCGAAACAACATAAGGGTTCGCAATGTGCCTTCTAGCAGAAGGGGGGGAGATCACGGCGTACCTGCAGGATCTGTTCCGCGAGATACTGGGTGAGGGCGAGGACTTAGACATTCGCATTGATGGAGCCCACAGGGTGGGCCTTGTACGCCGATCGCCCGCCCCCCCCACCGGACATTTTGGCTTTCCTGCCGGACTACCCCCTGAAAGAACGCATCTTGAAGGCAGCAAGACAAATGCGACCCATTAACTTTCATGATCACACGCCTGAGCTCTTCCAAGACCTGTCCACGATTACTCTGCAGAAGCGGCGAACATTCAAGGTGGCAACTACCTTCTTAAGAGACAATGGGGTTCCGTACTCCTGGGGCCACCCCTTCAGACTGATTTTCAAGTGGAAAGGGGCCCTCCACAAGCTCAGGTCATTAAGGGATACATGCAAAGTTTGGGCATCCCCCACGAAGAAGATGCACCGGACGTTGATTTAAGTCGACGATTCTTCCGCCCAAACTCCTCACAACAGATGAGAGACGAATGGCAAAAGTGAGAGGCAGACGCTCACCCAAGAAAGGGTTCAGGCCGGACCCCGAGACCGTGGCACACGAACATTAAGCAGCTATACTGGAGGTCTCCAAAAACACCAATGCCGATTCATAGGCACACAAGAAAGGAGGTGCATACTTGCCTTTCAGTAGCATTGCCAGGGGGGGCAGGACAAGGGGCCTCGGGCCCGCCATGGACACGCTTTCCCACTACCAGACAATATACCACAGGCCTGGACTGTTGTTGAAGAGGCCTGGGACAATGTTCACCAGTTGGGGTTTCAAAGTTGGGGTTGGGGCAAGGAGGGAGGGGTGGGTGGACGGGGGACGGGGGACTCGGTGTGTTCGGTCAGATCAGGAGATACGCAGGACAGTATGGGGCAGTGCTAGGTCAGGACTTCAGCAGGTAGTGCATGCACCTCCCAATGGCTGAGAAGCCCATCCAAATTCTCACCCTTAACGTAAAAGGGCTGAACAACCCGATTAAAAGGAGGGCGATTATCTCTTTCTTGGAACATTCTTGGGCGGAAATATGTCTCCTCAAAGAGACGCACTTGCTGGCTAAAGATTGGCACCGTATGAAATCCAGGGCATTCCCACACCAATACTACTCCTCCATGACTGAGAAAAAGGCAGGGGTGGGCATCCTGGTAGCGAGGCACTTTAAGGGGCGAATAGGAGACAAAGTGGCCGAAATCAAGGGCAGACTACTGGCCCACACGGTACAGCTGGGGGCTTTGTTATTCACAGTGGGGTCACTCTACGCACCAAACTCCAAACAGGAAGCCTTTCTTAATGGAGCACTATCTGACACACTTACCGGGGACACAAGACACATATTAATTGGGGGAGACCTCAACCTGGTCATGGATAATGTGCTGGATAGATCAGGAAGGAGAGCAGGCGACTCAGGTACCCTTTCCACAGCGGGGAAACAATGGCTCGCCGACAGGGGGTTGGTGGACGAATGGCGAGAAAAACACCACACAGCCCCAGGGTACACTTTCTATTCCCATGTGCACCGCACATACGCCAGAATAGATAATTTCATTGGGTCCGCTGATATGTCCCCCATGGTGAAAGAGGTAGAAGTCACCCCAGCAGCACTATCAGACCACGATGCAGTGATCCTTCAACTGAATGTCCCACATACACGTTGTCATAGAGGCAGATGGCGCCTTAGGGAAAACATACTTACCCGCAAAGAGGTTACGAAGCAATTGCCCCAAAGTATTACAGACTACCTGAGCTGAAATGACACGGGGGAGGTGACTCAGGCGACCGTCTGGGGAGCACTAAAGGCGGTACTTCGAGGGGAGATAATGGCGAACACGGCAGCGGACAACAAAGAGCGAAAAGAAAGACGTAAGGACCTGGCGGAACAGGTGTTGGAACTAGAGAGAGTTCACTGCCGGACAGGGGCCCGAGAATCTGGCGCAAACTGAAGGCGGCCAGGGCGCAGCTCGCGAGCCTAGATTTGGACCGGGCGGAATATGCTGCACTCCGCCTCCGCCATACATATTATGTGGGGGGAGACAAAACCGGTCGCCTGTTGGCCAGCAAACTGAAGGCAAAAATGGTCCGCTCCAAGATTCCCCTTATTAACGTAGAAGATGGAGTGGAAGCTAAAGAGAACAATCACATCGCGGAGGCCTTTCGGGCCTTTTACGTCAAACTATACGCAGCAGACTTGGATCATGAAGCTGGCACCGCATACCTAGAGACGGCAGATGTGACGGCCATAAACGAAACTAGCGTACAGGCATTGGAGACTCCGATCCGCCTGGAAGAGGTAATATCGGCAATAGCAAGACTCAAACCGCTAAAGGCACCGGGACCAGACGGCTTTTCCGCTGGCTTCTATAAAACGTTCTGCCCCTTGCTAGTGCCGGTATTGACAAACCTATTCAACTCCTTCCAGGGCCCGGGCTCGATCCCGCGAGAGATGTTGGAGACAGACGTTATAGTCTTGCCGAAGCCAGGTAAAGATCCAACTAGGTGTGCGGCATACAGGCCAATATCACTCCTTAACATAGATCTGAAGTTATTCACCGGGATCCTGGCTGCACGCCTCGGCCCTTGCTTGCCGGGGGTAATAGAACCAGACCAAGCAGGCTTTGTACCCACCAGGCAGTGCGCGGACAATACTAAATGCCTGATGCACACAATAGATAAGGCACACTTCAACGCTTCGGATGCGGCCTTGCTATCAGTTGATGCTGAAAAAGCGTTTGACAGAGTGGACTGGCAATACATGGACAACACCCTGACGAGATTCGGCCTAGGGGATAGGTTTCAAGCCTGGGTGGGCAGCTGCTACGCCTCTCCCCAGGCGACGATTAAAGTCAATGGGACATGCTCCAAACCATTCGAAATTCGGCGAGGCACCCAGCAAGGTTGCCCGCTATCGCCACTGCTGTTCGCCTTATATATAGAGCCGTTCGCCCAACACATTTGGAATAACAAAGATATTTCAGGCATCAAATTTGTAGGGGAGGAGCAGACCATTGGCCTTTATGCAGACGACATTCTAGTCACGGTAGATAACCCTAGACTATCTATACCGGCATTCCTGACAGAGATGGAGCGATTTGGGGCGGTCTCTGGATTTAAGATGAATGTGGGAAAGTTTGTTATTCTCCCCCTGGGCAGCAATATCCGTCAGGCCCACAGAAGTACGCTCCACATAGGGGGGCTGGCGGTGCAAACAGCATTGCCATACCTAGGCATTGAATTGACTCCCTCCACAGCCCAAACGGTTGAACTTAACTACTCCAAACTCCTGACTTGCATACAGGGAGACATTTCTAGATGGCGGCAACAACCGCTCTCGTGGTTGGGCCGAGTGGCCGCTGTCAAGATGACCCTGTTACCGAAGGTGCTCTACTTGTTCCAGACCATTCCGATCACTCCCCCCCATGGCATGCTTAACGGTTTATCTGGGCAAACAAACGTCCCAGGCTTCGCCGCAATTTGGTCACAAGAACGACAGAGGAGGGTGGACTGGGGGTAACTGACTTGAAGCGCTACTTCCAAGCAGCACAGATGAGATACCTTCTGGAATGGTCCCGCCCACTCTCCGAGAAACGTTGGCTTTTCCAGGACAGGCCGATGGCAGGAGTGCCGCTGTGGAGGGTCCCCTTTCTGGCATGGGCACACAGACCAGCCTATCTTAAAAAGTCGCCCATCACCAAAACACTTCTCCAGGTGTGGGACGCGGTAGCGGTCTCCAGAGGCCTGACGTCATTTCCATCACCAATGACACCCCTGCTGGACAACCCGGTGTTTCCCACCGGGGTACTCCCCGGCTCCTTTCCCCAATGGCGGCAAATCGAATGCTGCTCCGCAGTACACTTATTTGGCTACAGGGCTTTATGACGTTGGACACGATGAAGGAAAAGTATTGACTTGACCGTCCGCACAGATTTCAGTACTGTCAGCTAAGGCACTGGCTTACACATAAAGACGTAGAACCCCTAGTAGGCCGGCCCCTCACTCCATATGAGAAATGGCTCCTCACCAAATTTACAGACTCGAAAGCCATCACAGAGCTTTACAAACTTTTAGCCACCCCTCCGCCCACAATGAGATCTGCAGGTCAAAAGAGGTGGGAGAAAGAATTAGGACAAACTCTCACTGACAAAGAGTGGCAGGACATATACTACAGAGCACATTACACGGCTAGGAACACAGCCAGCAAAGAATCGGTGGTGAAAGTGGCCAATTACTGGCACCTAACACCGAAACGCCTACATCAAAGTAACCCACAGAGAGATCCCGCATGTTGGAGGGGGTGCGGACAAACAGGGACCATGATACACATACTGTGGGAATTTGTGGAAGTGCAGGAATACTGGGAGGGGGTGCTCAAAAACATAGATGTATATTTTGAGACGGAACTTCCCCGTTTCCCGGCATACACAATCCTCGGCCTTCCCAACAGACTCATGCTCCCACTCAAATCCATCAGAGGGAAGCAAATGGGACTGGCACTAAGGGCTGCAACACAACACATCCTCTCCCTCTGGGGAACGTCCAGGAAACCCACACACACAGGGTGGCTGCACCGACTGTGGTACATAATGGGGATGGAGAGGATCCAAGCTTCACTCACACAAACATCTGACGCATTTAAAGAAACATGGCAGCCGATACTCACCCTACTCACCCAAGAATTCACAGAGCTCACATGCCCTAAATACCTACGGGTCCTCAGACTCTCAAATGAATTCCGCAATGAGACAAAGGAGGAGACGCACAAGGCCTAGACTGAGTCCCCTCAGGCGCTGGCGAAGGTTGGACACACCGAGGGGAGGGGGGCAGGGGGTGGATGGTAATGGGAGACATGGGGCAGTCGGGGTTAGGGAGGGTCGAGGGAGGGGCGTGGATATAAGGGTTCTAGCTTGCAATGTTTATACAGGCTCCCATCATTCAAGCTTACATGGACACAAGACAACCGTCCCCAAAGCTCAGAACTCCAGGGTATGTGAGCTACAACAGGAGGGGAATGGAGCGCAAGGTCATATTGTATTACAAAATGTATTGTATTGCTTGGCTGAACCCAATAAAAACAAATTTGATTAAAAAAAATAAGAGGAAAGAAGAGTTGCAGGGGTGGTATCTTCACCCAAGCATATCGCAAACTCTGACATACATTTACTGATTACTGTTTTAAATATTTCTGATTGATCAACCATGGCCCATCGCAAAGAGTAACCGTTTGTGCTACCAATAGATAAGTTCTCTCGAACTCGCTCACTTTTATTAATCCTTAAAGTGTTTTTCGTTGGCAATAAGATGGCCAGACAGAGAGGAAAATGGTCACCTAGTGATTTATCAGAGACTTTGAAAGAATGGATTCTGTGAGCGTGATTACTAGTGGCAAGAACATAATCAATAGCAGAACAACAACCCTTACCATTAAATGTTGGAAGGAAAGAAGATGGCAATACACATAGTTCATTTGCGAAACCAAGATCAAAATTATTAAGTACTTCGGTAAATTGATCACCCAGAGCAGTATGACTAAAATAAGATGGACACATGCCCTCTTCCCATAACACTCCACATCGATTATCTTCCGCCTTTCTACATAAAGTACGATTAAAATCGCCTGCCAGAAGAATCATCACATCTTTCCTTCTACTTTTAATCAGGCAGGACAGTACTTTGGACATATTGTTAATAACATTCGATACTTTGCTCGAGGGGATAATATTATAAAAATTAACCAAGGTAATAGAGGTAACAGAGTCCAGATCAAGTACTAGAAGTTGAAAGAAAACATCTTTAACAGGCTCTTTAACCAGTTTTAAATTCAAGTTATTAGAAAGGTAAACACTCAGCCCTCTCTTAGCTCTCCCATACACGGCCTCGACAGCCAGGGTGTGGTAAGTCTTATACCCATTTAGGTAGACCGCTTCCTTGGTCCAAGTTTCCTGGAAACAAAGCAGTTCTTGGGACTGAATAAAATCCTGCCTAAGTGGGTTGTTGATTTTTGATTTAATTCCAGCAATGTTCCAGGAGGTGACATGACATAATGAGGATACAACAGGGGTTGGAGCAAGTACAGGAGGGCTGACACTTTCTAGTGTAGACCCATTGGGGTGCACTAACTCAAAGCCAGCTCCGAAAACTGTACCCTCAATCCCCGGAATCCTAGGTTCCTCCACCCTCTCACTCATAAGGTCCCCCTGATTGAGCATAAGGTTATATTGGACTGCTTCACTAGGTAGATTTACAGAGTTCTCCATTTGCGGTCAGTCATTAGTTTCTAGACCACTCAAAACCTCAAAATGGTTTGATGTCGGTATCCAGTATCTTACTTGTCTAGGACCCAAGTAATTTTCAACTAGACCTCTAGGGCCTGGGTACATTACAGAATCCATGGGATGATAAAAGAAACCCAAAGGTAGGATATTAATATCCTCGGTCTTAACCATCCCATTAAAACCCCACTCAATGATGTTATGCACAAAATGCTAAGGATTTAGGGGATGAACCTACCCAGCTAACCCTTGTAGCCGTTTTGAATTCAGAAAACAGAGAATTTTAAATCCAGTCCTACTGGTTAGAAAATGAAGGGATTTATTCCTCAATGTTGACCAGTGTTCAAAAACATTGGGGGGTAAAACTGGGACATTAGCTAAAACAACTGTATATGGCGTGGCATCTGGCGGTAGGTTTAAAGTTAGTGAAGGTTTGTTTGCAATATCCCTTTGCTCAGGTTGATCTCTGCCAATATGGCAGTTAGTGTTACCATTAACGTTACCTCTCCTACTTGGGCCTTTTGGATTTGCCTCACTGGTTCCGATGTTATGCGCTGGTTTAATATGTTCTAGTATGGTATTAACCTCCCTGTTTTTTGATTGTCCGGGGTTAGCCATAACCGAAGTCAAACCCCTAGGGATTTCTGTCGTTTTATCGGGGGATGGATGAACTAATATGTTGGTATGCGCCATCTGGGCAGATTGACAGATGTTAATCATCTTCTACTCTATTTTAGCTTCCCGAGTTTCTATAGTAGTAATTTTTAAGTGTATAGGCTCTAAGAGTGTCGTCATTAAAGTCTTCATTCTTCCCCAAAAGTTCTCCTCCTCTTCAGGCTTATCCAGACTTTTTCGGTCAGGAACACTATCTGCATGGCCCTTGGGTTTGCCTACTTTTATACCCTTTTTCCCTTTCCTTCCAGGGGGATTTACCACAACTTTACATTGATTTGGATTACCCTTCCCTTTAGGGTTATTTACAGGGGGTTCTTCCTTGTTTATATGGTTGCGTTTACATTTCGCCTTTTGCCCTCTGGTTATTACGTCCGGACTTAAATTATTATGCCTGGGTGATGATACTAAACTAGTACTTAAAGGGGAACCAAGTCCCACCTGACCTGGGGAACCAGCAATTAAAGAAGAGATCTCATCAATAGTTATTACATTCGATGGCAGCATCGTAGGTGTCAGAGAGAGTCTACTGGGCGGGAGATGGGGTTCAAGGGACAATCTTTGCTGAGTGAGCGCAATTTTGTGGTTTAAAACGGATTCTGCCCTTAACAAAAAGGCGTCTAAAGTCCCTACCACAGATCTGTTTTTTGGAGTATTGATCTTATTCATGCTTTAGCCAAAATATGCAGGACAATAGTCAGTAAATTAAACAATATCACGAAACTAATAAAAAGTACCAAGTCCAATTTCTTCGTGGGGTGGCCCAGCCCAGCCTCTTCCGGCCCCTGACAGCCACGGACGGCCTGCCCTTTGCCTGGGCTTAGCCTGGCGACCGCCAACGCACGTCCCGCGACGCAGGAGTTCTGACGTTCTTTTTGGCGACACCGGGCGCGGAATGGGCGTATGCGGCGTCCGGCCGCAAGGGCTCCCGGGGGATGTAGTCTCCCCCCTCGGCGGCCGTGCACAGAGATCGTGAAAGGCAGCTGTAGCGGGGGAGACCACGTTTGAATTCCCCACCGGGAAGTGCCTCCAAAGTTCAAGGGCCCGCAGCGGAAAGCAATCCAGGTATGTCCGCCCACTCTACACACTGTACAGAGCACTAATGCATCTCTATCAAGGTACTTTGCTCTTTTGTATGTATGACGTACTAGGCGATGGGGATATCCACATTTTAAAAGTCGTTCTTTCAAGACATCCCCATGTGTATGAAAAGATTTCATGTCTGTGCAATTACGCCGAATGCGGAGAAATTCCCCAAAGGGGATAGAGTCTTTTTGGCAATTGGGGGTAAAACTACAGAATTGCAATATATTGTGTTTTTCGCAGTTGGTTTCCTAAAAAGACTCACCTGTAAATATCCATCAATACCATCTATTATGATATCCAAAAATTCAACTTTGCAGGAGCTCCAATTTGCAGTGAATTTAAGATTTTCATCACTGGCATTAAGCCAAAATATAAATTCCTGCAACATCTCTTGGTCACCTCTCCATACAAAAAAAATGTCATCAATGAAGAGTCTCCTTAGAGACACATTCTCGAAAAATGGAGCCGCCTCATTAAAAATATTAGGCTGTGACGCGAGATGTGATTACGGAGGTGTATCATGAAAATGGGAAAAGTACGTGAAAATTGGGGCGTATAGATGGCTCTCTCTTTCGTTTTTTTGGAAGCAGCAGATTAGAAGAGTGTGTAAGGAGCTATTTGTGTAGCCATGCAGGAGACTTAATGATAAAGTAGAGATGTATGCTTTTGGCTAAATTTAAAAGGGTAAGTGCCGATGCAAATGTGTAGAAATGTGTTAGAAGAGATCGGAACCGTCTTTCTAACTTTGCATTATACATCCTCCACGTGATTCAAACATACCCCGTGGGGCCTGAGGAATATTGTGGCTATATACTCGCATTAGACAATTTACAGTGAATGGGAGTGTTGTCACACTGTCTTAAATGAGTAGTACTACAATCATTACGTTGTCAATGCTGGTATAGTGGGGGATAACTCCAGGCATGCTGGTCACGTTTGGGGAAGCTCATTCCGTGATAGACTGAATCATAGAGTTACCCTATATATGAGGAAGAGTATATCTTTGAAACAGCAACAAAGAAGGGCAATGAGTAACATTGTGTTAGAAGTCATCACACGAATTTTGGAGCATGGAGCTTTGCTAAATCAAAAAAATGTTTTGATATTTTTAGATAATAAGTAAGCCTCATGAATTTTGGTGTTTTCTAATAGGTATCACCCCATAATATGTTGGACTAAAATGGAGAAAACTACAAACAATTTGAGTTGCTAAGGAGTCATATTTGTGAACCAATAACAACAGGTTAGTATATCTTTGGTAATAATAGAATTGTTGTTAGCCAGTACCAATAACAAACAGCAACATCTAATTGGACTGTATGATACTATATTTTTTCCTGTCAACTTGCTGTAATAATTGAAGAGGAGCCATTTATAAACAAACAACAAGTTTCTTCTGGTAAGAGGATATGGTATAAAATTCTCTCTATCCTTCGGTCTCTCAAGTATATAAAAGAAACATTTAAAAATACAAACCTTCTATTATTAGGACCCCATTGAAAACCCATCGTGGGTGTTCCTAGTGACCTTCAGTTATTTGGACTCATATATCTTGGCATGACAGCACTAAGGTGCAGATGTCTAACCCCTTTGATTAGATGTAAGTGGATGTAGAATCATTACTGCAAAAAGTCCATGCATATTTGGTATGAGGAACTGTCTGAGACTTAGGGCCATATGTATCAACGTACCCTTTTGCAATTCCTTAATAGCGATTTTCAAGGAATCGCTATTTAGAAATCGCAAAATGGTATGTATGAAGAAATTTGCTATTTTTAAGCGATTCCTTAAAATTCCTTAATTGCGATTAGCAAATTGATAAGCGCAATTAAGGAATAATTTCCCATTCATTTCTATGGGCCAGGAGGTCCATAGAAATGAATGGGAAATTATTCTCAATTTGCGATTTGCAATTTGCTAATCGCAAATTGAGAACAATTTCAAGGGTGCAGAGGTGTCTCAAGAACACCCTGCTGCACCCCTGAAAATGACATGTGTGCGCATATGGAGCACCCACATGCCCCAAGGGCATGTATGAGTGTTACATGGCACCATTGGATAAAAAAAATGTTTTTTTAAAAGAATTCTCAACTTACCACCAACTAGAAGTATTTTGGGTATTTTTTTTTTTCCTTTATACATTGCATTTAAGGAATCGCAAAATTTGCGATTCCTTAAATGCAATCGCAAAATAAGGAATGGCAAATTTTGCGATTCCTTATTTTGCACCCAAATTGTTTGATACATACAATTTTGCGAAAATGGTTTCGCAAATGCTGAAATTCGCAGAATTTCGGCGTTTGCGAACCCATTTGGCCTTGATACATATAGCCCTTAGGGTGATAGTCATGTTTTGTTAAATTTCTAAGTTTATCTCTATTGGTGATTCTGACACAGTATTTATGCATACACTGGTTTTCATATTTGTCATTCTTCTCTCTCTTTTTCTATTGAATGATTGGTTTAGTGTGTTATTATCCGTAGTGATGGCTTTGTGTCTACATTCTGGCCCGATTAGAACAAACGTTTATGAATATAGATGTATAACAATGTTGTTTTTATATGTGCAATAGTGCTGATTATCTTATATGTTTATATAGGTCCCCTGGGAATTGATTGTTTGATATCTGGATAGGTCCTGAGGAAGGTGGTGTGAGAAGTTGGCCTGGTATGTGATGCTCACTAGTTCTAGTGATCACCTTGTACCATGCCAAGCAACCCTTATGATGATTGGTTGTAAGTCAACCTTATAGACCAGCTATCCTAGTGGTAGCGTGGACAAAACAGTCTTAGGCTAAACTCTGAAAGGCATGTGAAGCAAGCTGTTTTACCATATACAACCCCCTTGAATACCAAATGAAAGGACACCACACAGACATATATTGAATATATATATATATTTATTAACTACAAATATACCCTATACTCTTTATGAGCACAGAAGCACAAGCGTTAAAACAAAACACAGTTAAAATACACAAATGTTGCACAATATGGATGAGCCCTAGGGGCCACCTAAACCATATACTAAGAAAGTGGTATAAGACATACCAATCAAAAAGGAAACAGGCCTAGGGCCTTGGGAATTGCTGGAGCTGATCGGGACTAGCAGTGGCTAAGTCGGGAAAGGCCCGCGGGACTCGGGTGTAGTGTTTAAAGTGCACACACTCACCAATGCAATGTATATGGTGCGTAAAAGTTATAAAGTTAGTTATTTAGGAACCTTCCGAGTGACCTAGAGGAGTGAAACTTAAGACCCAGACACTAGAGGTGTGTACCAGTGTGGGAACGCCGGCGTTGCTGAGTTACCTCACCCACAGGACGCGGGTGTATAGGGTCGAAGTAGTGTTGGGTTTCGTCACGCTAGTCGATGGTGCTTGGAGCTGAAGATGCTGCAGGCGGCTCGATGCGAAGAGTTCCGGTGGATCCAAGGGTGGATCTGAAGTTGTGAAGACCTGAAAGCAGAGGGGACAATGTTCAAAGTCACTAGCCAGTGACTACCGTGGAACCACATTGGAACCAGGCGATGTTGGGTGCAAACAGGTGATGAGGTATAGCTTCTCTCTGCAGCCACGTGGACACGAAGAGGTCGAGGACATCCAGGAGTCGATCACGAGCTGTCCCACGCAGGCTTCTCGCTGTTGGCGGTGTTGGCAACTTGATTGGAGCAAACAGGCCTTGGCTAATGCAAGCCACGCAGGAATCAAAAAAGGCTTATCACTCGGAACAGCAAGGTCAGAGTGGGTGCTCCCTTTTACAGGAGCGAGGGCAAGTCTGGAGCAACCAGATCCGCAGTGTAGTTTGAAGGTTTCATCACCAAGATGGCCGCTGACCATGTGGCAAGTGGCCGGGATGGCGCATTAAGTGGCACAATGCAAAAGGGCCCCACGCAGATCGTGGAGATGCTGGGGGGCTGATCTTCGATGCAAAAGCTGCCCGGTGGTGGGGCTTCTCAGTCCCCAAAGCACAACGTCGAGGGTGCCTCGGATGCTGCGCAGTCAGCTTCTCGGGGGTCTTTCAAGAGGTCTGGTCCCACGTCTCTCGATGCCTCCACGGGTCCCTTCTTTGCAGGGACTGTGGATCGAGCTGTGAGAAGTCTGGGAGTGTGGGTATTGTCAGGCTCTGGGCTCGGGCTCCGGCGGGAGGCGGCGGCAAAGCAGACGTCGAGTTGCTGGATGGTGCCTGTGTTCACAGGGTGGCCACTCCTAGGCCCCAAGGGAGATGCTCTTCAGTCTTCTGTGCAGCAGAATGTCGAAGTCCAGTCGTCTTCTTAGTTTCAAGTTGATTCAGGATGATCTGAGGTGTTATGGCACTGCTCCCACTCTTATTCCCAATCTGAGGGGTGGATCACCTGCTAGGTCCCTCCTCTGGGTGGGACCAGGAAGGGGGGCGGTTACACCCCCTTTCCTTTGTCCAGCTCCTCACCAGGCCTGGGTCTGGAAAGTCCGAGGACCGGTTTGGACTGGCTTATGCACGGGGACACCTTGTGTGCCCCGGGCATGTCTCAATCTATTCAGCCCTGTCCTACCCAATACACAAAATCCTGTCTGGGGTGGTGCTCGCACCTCCCAAGGCAGGAAACCCTTTGTCCAAGCCTCCCTCGCTGGAAGGACTCCCAGCAGCAGGAGGTCAGACTTGTGTCTGTGGTGGCAGCATCCATTTTGTGATGCTGAGGCTTTGGTTAACTTTAACCGGGGTTAAGGCTATGTACATGTCGTGTCCCTCTAGAAGGGTGGAATGCTATCCCCGTTGACAGAACTGTCGAGGGGATAGTATTCCAAATCGTCTGACACCTTACTCAACATGTTTTGATAAAGCCAAACCAAAGTTAGCATATAACCGCGAGGATTATAATGCACTTAAGAGTATATGGTATGGCAATATCCCGGAACAGCTAAGGGAGTTGTTCCCGACAGCTGCAGACAGGCTCAGCTCATGCTAGAGCACCATCTCACATGTAACCACGCACTCTGCCCCCAGGATTGCAGGGGCCTTCCATAGGAATGGCTTATAGGTTAACATGTGTCCAGTTAAGGTTAGATATAGGGATACTATATCTAAGCAAGAGGTGATTACACCAACTTACCCCAGCTGAGTGATCAGCCAGTTGGTCAAATATGGAGGCCTGGCCAGGGGTGGCACAATACATGTTGCAGCCCCTGGTAGGCCTTGGAAACACCTATGCCCTTGGTACCTAGGGTACACTGTTACAGGGGCCAATAAGGTGAACCAGTTCCAATTCGAAATGCACCTAGAGTGCATTGGCAATAATTTAGAGAGAGAACAGCAGGCTGTGGGTCTGATTAGCAGGCCCAAAGCCACATTAAGTCATAAACCAGTGAGGCAAAAATCAAAAATTTGGGGTGACCATAGGATAGCCGACCCTACTCTCCTACACAACCCCCTCCCCCCCAAACGCAGGGACATTAGACTAACCTTGACCAGTTGTGTCTTCATGTTCTAAGTGGAAGTACCTGGAGAGACCATCTGCGTTGCCATGGTCAGTCCCTGGGCGGTGCTCCACTGTAAAGTCCATCCCCTGTAGGGAAATGGACCACCTGAGTAGTTTGGGGTTTTCACCCTTCATCTGATTAAGCCATAAGAGGGGCTTATGGTCGGTCTGAATCTTGAAGTGAGTGCCAAACAAGTATGGTCTCAACTTCTTCAGGGCCCACACCACATAAAAGGCCTCCCTCTCAATGGCTGACCAACGTTTTTCTCTGGGGGTCAGCCTTCTGCTAATAAAAGCAATGGGCTGGTCTTGACCATCTACATTAATCTGTGAAAGCACTGCTCCCACTCCCAACTCAGAAGCATCTGTTTGGACAATGAACTCTCTTGAGTAGTCAGGACTCTTCAGGATAGATGCAGAGCACATGGCCTTCTTCAGGTCATCAAATGCCTTTTGACAGTTTACTGTCCACTGAACCTTTTTGGGCATCTTCTTGAATGTCAGATCATTAAGAGGAGTCACAATGGACCCATAGTTCTTAACAAACTTCCTGTAGTACCCAGTCAGGCCCAAGAAAGCTCTGACCCGAGTCTGGATAGTTGGAGGGGACCAGTCCTTGATGGTCTGGATCTTACTCTCCAGTGGTTGAACTTGGCCTCCACCTACAAGGTTGCCCAGGTATACAACCTTACTCTGCCCTATCTGGCACTTTGTTGCCTTGATAGTGAGGCCTGCCTTCTGCAGAGCCTCAAGCACTTCCTTCAGGTGGACCAGGTGATACTCCCAGGTGGAGCTGAAGACAGCAATATCATCCAGATATGCTGCACAAAAGTCATCCAACCCAGTAAGGACTTGATTCACCAACCTTTGGAAGGTGGCAGGTGCATTTTTCAAACCAAAGGGCATCACCAATAATTGATAATGTCCACCTGGGGTAGAAAATGCAGTCTTTGCTATAGACTCCTCAGCTAACCTGATTTGCCAGTAGCCAGCTGTCAAGTCAAATGTGCTCAAATATTTGGCAGAAGCCAACTTGTCAATGAGCTCATCTGCCCTTGGAATAGGGTGTGCATCTGTCCTGGTGACAGCATTGAGTCCTCTGTAATCCACACAGAACCTCATCTCTCTCTTGCCATCTTTGGTGTGAGGTTTGGGGACCAGAACCACTGGGCTAGCCCAGGGGCTCTCTGAAGGCTCAATGACACCTAATTCCAGCATCTTTTGCACCTCAGTCTTTACACGGTCCCTGATATGGTCAGGTTGCCTGTAAATCTTGCTTTTTACAGGAAGACTGTCACTAGTGTCCACCACATGGGTACACCAGTTAGTCTGACTGGGTTTCAAGGAGAACATATGCCTGTATGACTGCAAAACTTGTCTACAGTCATGTTGCTGATTTTCAGTGAGGCTGCCATCTAAGGCCACACCATCAACTGAGCCATCCTCGGGGTTCTGAGTGAGCAGGTCTGGGAGAGGGTCACTCTCTTCCTCCTGTCCCTCATCTGTAGCCATGAGCAAGCCCATGTCTTCCCTGTTGACATATGCCTTCAGTCTGTTGACATGGAGCACCCTGCGGGGGCTCCTGGGAGTTCCTAGGTCCACCAAGTAGTTAACCCCTCCCTTCTTCTTCAGAATTGTA
Source organism: Lissotriton vulgaris (assembly GCF_964263255.1). Classification (NCBI taxonomy): domain Eukaryota; kingdom Metazoa; phylum Chordata; class Amphibia; order Caudata; family Salamandridae; genus Lissotriton; species Lissotriton vulgaris. Next base: position 747,669,143 of record NC_141698.1, read on the forward strand.
TGGGGTCCAGACCATTTGTCTTGGAGTGCTGCTGGGGCCACTGGCTCCAACACCCATACCTTCTGTCCTGGCTGATACTCAATCAAGACAGCCTTTTGGCCATGCCAAGCTTTCTGTAATTCTTGGCTAGCCTCAATGTTTTTGGATGCCTTTTCCATATACTCAGCCATCCTGGAGCGGAGACCAAGTACATAGTCCACTATGTCTTGCTTAGGCTTTTTGAGAGGTAACTCCCATCCTTCCTTCACCAGACATAGGGGTACTCTTACAGGGTGCCCAAACAACAATTCAAAGGGGCTGAAGCCAACCCCCTTTTGAGGGACCTCTCTGTAAGCAAACAAAAGGCAGGGTAGAAGGATGTCCCATCTCCACCAGAGCTTTTCTGGTAATCCTTTGATCATACCCTTTAGGGTCTTGTTAAACCTTTCAACAAGCCCATTACACTGTGGATGATAAGGAGTGGTGAACTTGTAGTTGACACCACATTCCTTCCACATAGCTGTCAAGTATCCTGACATGAAGTTGGCATCTCTATCAGATACTACCTCCTTAGGAAACCCCACTCTGGAGAAAACTCCAAGTCAGGCCCTGGCCACAACAGGAGCTGTTGTGGTCCTAAGTGGAATTGCCTCTGGGTACCTGGTGGCATGGTCCACCACCACCAGTATGAATCTGTGCCCAGATGCTGTAGGGGGATCAATTGGACCTACAATATCAATCCCCACTCTTTCAAAGGGAACCCCCACCACAGGTAGTGGTATCAGGGGGGCCTTTGTGGTGCTACCTGCTTTACCACTGGCTTGGCAGGTTACACAGGAGCGACAAAACTCCTTGGTGTCTTCAGACATGTGAGGCCAGTCAAAGTGAGGGGCAAACCTGTCCCTAGTCTTATTCTGCCCTAGGTGTCCTGCTAAAGGAATATCATGGGCCAAGGTAAGTAGAAAGCCCCTAAATTGCAGAGGTATAACCAACCTCCTGGTTGTACCAGGCTTGGGGTCTCTACCCTCTGAATAAAGGAGTCCATCATCCAAATATACTTTATGGGCACCTTGAGAATTCCCAGCAGCCTCAGCAGCAGCCTTCTGTCTGAGGGGTTCAAGAGAAGGAGAGGTTAACTGAGCCTGCCCCAAATCTGCCCTAGAAGGTCCCCCTGTCCCCAGAAACTCAACCTGGTCAGGTTCAAGGTCTTCAGAGACAGTTCCTTCAGGGGTCTCAAGACCAGCTTCCTGTGAAGGCTGATCCTCACTTGTAGGCAGTTGGGAAGGCACAGCCTTTACCCTCCTGTTCTTCTTCTTGGAAGGTGCTTGGTCCATTGTTCCAGGATCCAAGACCTGAGGTTCAGAGAGGCACTTTTTGGCCTGTGACCTGGTCACAGCAAGGACATGTGATGATATCCATAACATCTCTGCATGAGTCCTGTACTCAACTTCTGACCATAGAGAGCTCTCCAGGTCATTGCCCAACAAACATTCAACTGGGAGATCAGCACTAACCACAAATCTTTTTAGGCCAGTTACCCCTCCCCAGGAAAAGTTAACAATTGCCACACTATGGGTAGTGGTGACATTGCTGGCATTGGTCACCAGGCAATTATCACCTGGCATGTATTGTCCAGGGTCCACAAAGTTAGGTGTCACCATAGTGACACTGGCACATGTGTCCCTGTATGCTTGAGCCACTTTGTCATTAATCAAAGGCGTCTGTCTGTATTTGCCCAGGTTACTGGGACTTATGGTAGGGTCCAAATCTATGTCCCCCTCACAAATCAGAACAGCCTGTGTAAGGGTTCTGACTAGGTCAGAATCTCCTTCAGTTCCCAAGGTGATACCCACTACCCCCTTGATTTGTGGACCGACACTGCCAGCTATACTAGTGGGTGCAGGTGCCTTAGGGGCTGCAGTGTTGGGGGCTCCACCCTTTTTACACTCACTCGTCCAGTGAGAGGTGTTTTTACAAGTACTACACCAGGGTTTTCTTTGACCTTCTTTCTTCTTTTTCTTGGAAGTTTGGGACCCACCCTCTGTATTAGTTTGGGGCCCTGTTGAAGACTTCTGGTCTTTAGCTTTCTGCTCCCCACCCTTCTGGTCTGTTTTCTTCTGGTCACCACCCTGGTTCTGGTTCTGGTTCTTTTGCTTAACTCTGGTTCTAACCCATTTATCTGCCCTCTTTCCCAATTCTTGGGGAGAGGTCAAATCTGAGTCGACCAAATGTTGATGCAACTGCTGGTTCTGACAATTAATTAAAATTTGTTCTCTCATAAGCAAATTGTACAATCCTTCATAGTCTGTAACCTTGCTTCCCAGCAACCATCCCTCCAGAGCCTTAGTGGCACACTCAACAAATTCAGACCAGTCCCGAGTCTGTGTCTTCTGGGTGTCTCTGAACATTAACCTGTACTGTTCAGTGGTTAAGCCTAACCCATCAAACAGAGCACTCTTCAGGACCAGGTAGTTTCTAGAATCCCCATCACTAACTGTGAGGAGTCTGTCTCGGCCTCTACCTTCAAAGGAGAGCCACAAGATTGCTGCCCACTGCTTCTGAGGGATCTGCTGTAGCTTGCAGGCTCACTCAAGTGTAGTCATCCATTTGTGGATATCATCCCCAGCTTTGTAGGGGGGCACAATCTTACTCGGGTTTCTGTTATCAAAAGACCTGTCTTTATCCTTGTGGATAATGCTGCCACCAGTGGGTTCTATTACCCCACTCTCTCTAGGCTGTCTTGCTCTAGCAAGTTTCTCTTGGGCCAGGGCAACTTCTAATTCTTGTCTCTGGATCCTAAGTTCAGCCTCTCTCATTTTGGCATCATGTTCCCTTCTCTGAGGGCTAGTCATCTCTCTTCTGGAGTGACCATGAGAACCTCTAGAAGCCTGGGAGGTATTGGAGTCACCTGAGTGATTCCTCCTCCTCCTACGCTCCTTGTTAAGTCCACCTGGGTGTCTGGGCAAGGTCATCCTTGCTTCAGTCCCAAATACACTTAAGTTAGCCTGGTTAAGCCTGCTGACTAGCACCTGGCTATTTCTACCATCATCAGAATCACTGCTCCCCCCCTTCTGTCTCCCCTTCTTCTTCCTCCTCCTCATCTACCTGAGGAGCTCCAGTGACTTGGTCATCCTCATCTACCAGGACTATGGGGACAGGGGTTTCAGTATTGTCATCTTCAGTGGGAGAGCCTCCCTCAGCATTCCCTGTGGGGTCTGCTTTAGAGGTCTTTAGAGTCTCAGACTGGTCTAAGAGCTCTCTAAGGTGGTCTGTAGTAGGGGATGGCCCTGTCTTCAGACCCCTTAAGGCACAAAGCTGCCTTAGCTCCTTAAAGGAGAATATAGCAAATCTGGATGGTGCCTTTGGAGGGTCACTCTCAACAGAGACAATCTCAGTGGAACCCTCTGCTCCAGACATTGCTCTAGTGTGGGTGGATATGTTGCAATCTACCTACACTGGTGTTTACCTACTAAACCTATGTAGTAGTTGTAGTCAGGGTGTGCTACTCCCTATCCTCTACAACAACTAAGTTCAGTAGAACTTAAGTATACTAGTCTTGTTTTATATGTACCTAGCAGGTACCTGTATGATCTTTCAAATGATACTCTCAAGGATTGTAATGGTAAAACAAACAGCAAGCTCAGATCCCAATCCGCTGCTCACCAATGTGAAAAGTTGGCCTGGTATGTGATGCTCACTAGTTCTAGTGATCACCTTGTACCATGCCAAGCAACCCTTATGATGATTGGTTGTAAGTCAACCTTATAGACCAGCTATCCTAGTGGTAGCGTGGACAAAGCAGTCTTAGGCTAAACTCTGAAAGGCATGTGAAGCAAGATGTTTTACCATATACAACCCCCTTGAATACCAAATGAAAGGACACCACACAGATATATATTGAAAATATATATATATTTATTAACTACAAATATCCCCTATACTCTTTATGAGCACAGAAGCACAAGCGTTAAAACAAAACACAGTTAAAATACACAAAAGTTGCACAATATGGATGAGCCCTAGGGGCCACCTAAACCATATACTAAGAAAGTGGTATAAGACATACCAATCGAAAAGGAAGCAGGCCTAGGGCCTTGGGAATCGCTGGAGCTGATCGGGACTAGCAGTGACTAAGTCGGGAAAGGCCCGCGGGACTCGGGTGCAGTGTTTAAAGTGCACGCACTCACCAATGCAATGTCTATGGTGCGTAAAAGTTATAAAGTTAGTTATTTAGGAACCTTCCGAGTGACCTAGAGGAGTGAAACTTAAGACACAGACACTAGAGGTGTGTACCAGTGTGGGAACACCGGCGTTGCTGAGTTACCTCACCCACAGGACGCGGGTGCATAGGGTCGAAGTAGTGTCGGGTTTCGAGTTAAGCACAAGCAGTGGTTTGATATAGGTTATCTGGCGCCACTTAGAAAGTCTCAAAGTTGATTTGACTTCAAGGTTATATCTGACGGTGCTAAAGGTAGAAGGAACCACTTTAATCCTTCCAAAACGCGGCAAAAGCCTTAAACAAGCTATAACACTCCTTAGCACACGTATGTCACAGTAATGTTATATATGCAGGTGTTTCCACATTCCGATACAATCACAAAGAGTAGTTGTCATTGGTACATCAGTTCGTGTTTATTCTTGTTCACTGGAAACTTTCCACACAGCCGACACGTGTTTCGTCGTAATTGGGAATGTAACCCACTACTTTTTCAAGGCTATTTCCAGATCTGTTCTCTTTTAATTAGTATGCGGTGATAATTCCAACCCGCATGGGGGTTCTACGGGGGTCCTCTGCTGTCTAGTATTCTGCATGTGTTGTCCACATGGCTTCAAGTATCAGTCTCTACAGGAAGGCTTGCATCCCGCCTCAGCTCTTTCAACCAGAATACGCCAGCCAGTGCTTGAGAAAATAATTCTTGGCTAATGCAAGCCACGCAGGAATCAAAAAAGGCTTATCACTCGGACCAGCAAGGTCAGAGCGGGGGCTCCCTTTTACAGGAGCGAGGGCAAGTCTGGAGCAACCAGACCTGTAGTGTAGTTTGAAGGTTTCGTCGCCAAGATGGCCGCTGACCACGTGGCAAGTGGCCGGGATGGCGCATCGAGTGGCACAATGCAAAAGGGCCCCACGCAGATCGTGGAGATGCTGGGGGGCTGATCTTCCGTGCACGCGTTGCTTGGTAGTGGGGCTTCTCAGTCCCCAAAGCACAACATCGAGGGTGCCTCGGATGCTGCGCAGTCAGCTTCTCGGGGTCTTTCAAGAGGTCCGCTCCCATGTCTCTCGATGCCTCCACGGGTCCCTTCTTTGCAGGGACTGTGGATCGGGCTGTGAGAAGTCTGGGAGTGTGGGTCTTGTCAGGCTCTGGGCTCGGGCTCCGGCGGGAGGCGGCGGCAAAGCAGACATTGAGTTGCTGGATGGTGCCTGTGTTCACAGGGTGGCCACTCCTAGGCCACAAGGGAGATGCTCTTCAGTCTTCTGTGCAGCAGAATGTCGAAGTCCAGTCGTCTTCTTAGTTTCAAGTTGATTCAGGATGATCTGAGGTGCTATGGCACTGCCCCCACTCTTATTCCCAATATGAGGGGTGGTTCACGTGCTAGGTCCCTCCTCTGGGTGGGACCAGGAAGGGGGGGGCGGTTACACCCCCTTTCCTTTGTCCAGCTCCTCGCCAGGCCTGGGTCTGGAAAGTCCCAGGACCGGTTTGGACTGGCTTATGCACGGGGACACCTTGTGTGCCCCGGGCATGTCTCAATCTATTCAGCCCTGTCCTACCCAATACACAAAATCCTGTCTGGGGTGGTGCTCGCACCTCCCAAGGCAGGAAACCCTTTGTCCAAGCCTCCCTCGCTGGAAGGACTCCCAGCAGCAGGAGGTCAGACTTGTGTCTGTGGTGGCAGCATCCATTTTGTGATGCTGAGGCTCTGGTTAACTTTAACCGGGGTTAAGGCTATGTACATGTCGTGTCCCTCTAGAAGGGTGGAATGCTATCCCCGTCAACAGAACTGTCGAGGGGATAGTATTCCAAATTGTCTGACACCTTACTCAATATGTTTTGATAAGCCAAATCAAAGTTAGCATATAACCGCGAGGATTATAATGCACTTAAGAGTATATGGTATGGCAATATCCCGGAACAGCTAAGGGAGTTGTTCCCGACAGCTGCAGACAGGCTCAGCTCATGCTAGAGCACCATCTCGCATGTAACCACGCACTCTGCCCCTAGGATTGCAGGGGCCTTCCGTAGGAATGGCTTATAGGTTAACATGTGTCCAGTTAAGGTTAGATATAGGGATACTATATCTAAGCAAGAATTGATTACACCAGCTTACCCCAGCTGAGTGATCAGCCAGTTGTGTGAAATATGGAGGCCAGGCCAGGGGTGGCACAATACATGCTGCAGCCCCTGGTAGGCCTTGGAAACACCTATGCCCTGGGTACCTAGGGTACACTGTTACAGGGGCCAATAGGTGAACCAGTTCCAATTCGAAATGCACCTAGAGTGCATTGGCAGTAATTTAGAGAGAGAACAGCAGGCTGTGGGTCTGATTAGCAGGCCCACAGCCACATTAAGTCATAAACCAGTGAGGCAAAAAGTAAGAATTTGGGGTGACCATAGGATAGCAGACCCTACTCTCCTACAGGTGGCTTGTACAACTGTTGTCCATCGAAACACGCGTCGACCTGGTGCGGAGTCTTTCGGTTTATCCGGGACTCTTACATTGGGAGGAGTATCATCTTGTCAAGAGTGACTCAACTGTGTACAGATAGTGGATGAATGTAGCAGTGGTGAGAGTGTTTGTATTTGTGTGATTGTAATTTGACTGTATGTACTTATTCTTTTCCAGGGGTAATTTGTAGATAACGTTTTCTTAGGAAATGTTCTTTAGTGTAATTTATGTATAAAGCTGGTATATTTATGATTGTAAAAAAACTGTACTGATGTAAAATTATGAAGATGAATAACTCAAACAAATGAAGTTTTTGAAAATATCTATCTATCACCCTCAATCTATCTATCTGTCGACCTCACTCTATCTATCTATCTATCTATCTATCTATCTATCTATCTATCTATCTATCTATCTATCTATCTATCTATCTATCTATCTATCTATCTATCGCCCTCACTCTATCCATCTATCACCCTCACTCGATCTATCTATCTATTGCCCTCACTCTATCTATCTATCTATTGCCCTCACTCTATCTATCTATCTATCTATCGGCCTCACTCTATCTATCTATCTATCTATCTATCTATCTATCTATCTATCTATCTATCTATCTATCTATCTATCTATCTATCTATTTATCTATCGCCCTCACTCTATCTGTCTATCTATCGCACTCACTTTATCTATCCCCATCACTCTATCTATCTATCGATTACCCTCACTCTATCTTTCTATCTATCGCCCTCACTCTATCTATCTATCTATCGCACTCACTCTATCTATCGCCATCACTCTATCTATCGATCGCCCTCACTCTGTCTATCTATCTATTGCCCTCTATCTATCTATTGCCCTACCTCTGTCTATCTATCGTCCTCATCTATCTATCTATCACACCACTACAGCATCACTCATGGGCACCACAGCATCACTCAGGGGCACCACAACATCACTATAGGCTACCACAGCATCACAGAACGCTACATCATCACTCGTCGCCACCACAACATCACTCAGCCCCACCACAGCATCAACCTGTGCAACCATTCAACAACAACTGGTTCAAATATGTTCTCTCAAAGTTTCAAGCTTTATTACAAATGTCACAAAAAGACGTTAATATTTCACTTCTGTACTTGGATTTTCGTCACAATAAAATAAACTGAACATAATCTTCACAACAGTTATTTCCAAAAGTTTAAGCTATTGCCATTATAAATTACAATACCTTTTATTTAAGTATTTAGTATTTAAAAAAATTAAAAGCCATTGTTATTTGTAATCTCAATACATCTAAGTCACGTAAATACAAAACATGTTGCATTACCAATGCTAGAGGTGTCATATTTGCAAAAGTTAAAAGTATTGGCATTGTAAATGACGAAGGTATTAATTTTGCTACTTTCAAAACCAACACATAAATAAAAAAATTGTCATTTACAATTCCAATAGCTCAAACTTTCCTAATGTGAGACCTATTGCATTGCAAATGCTTGTTTAAAGGGGGCCTCTAAACGGGTCTCTAGCGGGCTCTGTTTTGTGCCTGCTGTCACTGCAGTCCGTATTTTTCCGGACTGCAGTGACAGCAGGCACATAATGGGCGCTGCTCACACTGCTCACTTCTCACTAGTGGAGAAGTTATGGCATGACTTCATGCCAGGTGAATCCATCAGAGAGTCATTTTGTCTCAGGATTTCTCTTCTCTTTTTGAAACTCAGGAGCAGCAAAATTGTCATGGTGTCACCAGGGCTTTAATTGGAAAAAAAATCTATATTATATACAAGCCATAGTTGCTGCTTATTTATCTCATGCAACTAACAACCACTGACAAAGCCAAAAGTCCTGAATTCATGAAGGTATAACGTTACTTCTTATATCATATATCTAGATGCAATGGCAGAAACAGCAAAATACCAGTCGGGTGGCAAATTATGCTAATCACAGACTTTTTGCTACGTGTTTTTAAGCCACACCCGTATTTACATTGGCCACGCCACTTTGAGAGACCCCTCCCCCTGTTTTTTTCTTCCCACTTAAAACCCTGCGTTTAGGGCTAAAAAACCTTTTTTCCACATTAGGTATCCACGCCAATTTTGCGTCCTCTTTTTCTCAACAACCTAAGTTCTAAAGGTATCCTGGGTTTCTGTATTCCCCTGGAGGATACTGAGAAAGCAGGTAAAAAAAATTCTAAATTGTGAGTCATTTGGAAAACATAAGGAAAAAGGGCTCTGGATAGCAGTGTCTTATTTTTCCTAGAAATTGCAGCAGCGAACCGTTTGCTTTGCTAAAGTCACCATCATCCCAGTTTTCAGAAACAAACATAGCTGAATCAAAAAACCTACTTTTGTACTTTAGTTTTGGCATTTTTCAACTCTCAAGCTAGTTTGTGGCTGAAACCCATGGGTGATCCAGGAAACCCACAGAATTCTAAAAAGAAGACAAAAATGCCTGAATTCTGCACGGGGTCATATGTGTAGATTCCTCAACCTTTTACCAAAGAAAATAACAGTTGAAATAAAGAAATATTCAAAATGAGTTTTCATCTATAATTGTTCGGCACCATGGTCGATTTACAAAAGCAATATACCATTACATCCGCTAAACCCTTGTGGTTGCAGAGGTATATAGGGTCTGTTGGTTGTCTAAGAACCCAAGGTACCCTGAGCCTACTGAGATTCACTGTAAAATATTTTTTTTTCATTCTATGCCGAGTAGAGACCAAGGGCCCGATGTAGGTAATTCTAATTTACCACTTCTAAAATACCGAATCATACCGATTCGGTATTTAAGAAGTGGTCAATTAGAGGGGGGGAAATGTAGGTAATTCAGAATCGGTTGGTAAGATTCGGTATTTACCGATTCTGTAAATACCGAATCGGTATCCCCCATTAATTCCTATGGGCCTTGAAGCCCATAGGAATCAATGTGGAATACCGAATCGGTATTTACCGATTAAGTAAATTCAGATCGTTGCAAGGGTGCAGGGGGTGTCACTTTGACACCCTCTAGCACCCCAATTCCGGACTTGTGTGCCATGTGGCACACAGACATGCCCTAAGGGCATGTCTGTGTGTCACATTGCACAGGTGTGCATGCACAGATGCACAATAGGATTAGGTGGTAAAATACCGATTCTAAAAGCCCTGTGGCACTCTGACATGTGCCAGCTACTTCTGCATTTACAGAATCGGTATTTTACCGAGTCTGTATTTACCGATTCAGTAATTTTACCGAATCGGTAAATACAGAATCGGTAAAATACCGATTCTGTAAATGCATGCCCTACATCTGAAAACCGTAATACCGGTCGGAAACGGCCGAATTCGGCCGTTTCCGACCGGTATTAGGGCACCTACATCGGGCCCCAATTCATTTGGTGAAAAATGTGTAATAAAGAAACCTAGGTATTTCTGAAATGGGCACATGATATGGAGTTTAGAAGTAGAGGTTATTTGAGAAAAAGCCACTTGTCACGCCCAGATAGTGGAACAATTACTCAAGTTTAAGAAGAACGAAAGGGAAGACTAAATAAATAAATGACAAGTTACAAATAGCTGTCAGGAAAATTAATACCCTAAGGAGGCAATCTGTTGGGGCTACCAGCTCTCCTCTCTATCAATGTCACAGGAGTTGGTCTGCTTTGGTTAGGAGGTGTCTCCTCAACATGGTGGCGCAGCGCTAGGTTAGCGCTGGAGCCTTCCGGTGACTTGCGCGAGACTCAAGAGCACAGCTGAGGCTCGCGCTGGCCCTGAGTGCCGCGCACTTCACGAGTTCGTCGAGGGAATCGGAAGTTTTCTGAATGCGTTTGTGGTAGTTACAGTGTAGTAAGGCATTATTTTCCGAAGTTCTTACCGTCGGTAGAATTAGTTTCTCTACGCGTCGGTATCCTGAAGTAATTTCCTGAGAAAAGACATCTCGAAGTCGACTTCCAGACCAACGAGCTTTCCTCCTCTTCAAGTCTTCAGCTTTTTGGTCACGCAAGTACCCAGAGAACGAAAATATATTGGTTATCAGTTTGAGAATTCTGAAAATACGGTTTAGTGATTCTTAGAAGCATGTAAAGGATGCGCAATACTTTTCAGTAAAACCTTAAATTACTCTTTCCCTGTGGAAAAGAAAAGAGATAAAAGACTTAAATATTCTGATTCTAGTGGCAAGAAGATGTTTAGTAGGCATTAGAACTTTAGAACAACACTTACCTCTCCATAGCTGTCTGCGCAAACGTCTCCTATTGTAAAAGGATTAAAAGAGAAAACAAAAGGTTAATAATAGAAATAACACTAGCACTTAATAGAGAAGCTAACTCTAGAAAAACGTAGATAGAGTGGCAAGCCAATAACAGTTTTTTAATGCTAATTTGCAAGATATAATACACATAACTACTCAACCAATTGACTCAACAAAAGACTACTATATCCTAATAGAAGAGGGGCTTAGACTAGTCTCGTAAAGGGTAGGTAGTAGTTTCCAGAGAGAGAGAGCAAGAGTTAGTACAGAGAGTAGGATTTAGAGAATTGTAGTTGATAACCTTGTTTGTATATTACAGTGTGAACTGCTCAAGGAAGAACAAGTCACAGATAGCAGTAGACGACACCGGTTAAAGGACCAGCAGTTTCTTCTCTGTTCCATCCCCTTTTCCCCCTGAGAGTCTTTTTACGCAACTAGAGTTTTTTCCCTTTGGTGTGTGGAGGGAGGCTCAATGAGGCATTGGGAAAAGCTCACCATTCTGTTCCTGAGAGAGTTTCCTAGGAAAACGTCAAGTAAGATTCCTTGCTACACTGATAATAGCAAAGGAACGTCAGAGCATCCCAATAAACTGATAAATGCTAGAAAGCGGCACTCAGTACTTGCTAGGAACAACTCATGTTGGCAGATGACCACAATGTTGGATAGTCAGAAGTGGAAGGCGTCAGAAGCCGACCAATTCTGGGAATGAACCCATACATGGGTGCCCTGTCTAAGATGGTGGGAGGAGACAGGGTTGATGTATGATCCATCATATAAATTCTGAAGAATAATAGTGCACAATACACCATCCGCATCGGGATTACCCACCTTTGATCCTTCTCAAACCGGGTCTTCTGTGTATTCCTTTTCGTGATGACCTGTTCAATCACAGTCCACCTCAGGTCATTGGTTGTGTGGTTATTATTCAAAAAAATGCTCACTCAATTTGGTTGTTGCACGACCACACCTGATGTTACTGCGATGTTCACATATTCACAATTTTACTTTGCGAGTGGTCATACCAACATACCGCAACCCGCATTGGCAAGTTATCAGATACACCATGTTAGCGGAGTTGCAGTTGGTATGTGCTCTCTGCATCCACACTTTGCTCGGATCAAGATCAAGTGACTTTGTATGAGATGTAAGGTGGCAAATGCTGCAGTTGGAACAAGGGTAATGTCCCGTTACTTTTGGCAGACCCCAGGTGTCAATGACAGTTTGAGGACCTCTGGCTGTTACCTCTCTAGGGGGTGTATTGACCAAAGTGTCACGGAGACTACGCCATCTCTTGAAAGAAAACATGGGTTTTTCCTGTTTCTGTTATTACTGTTTATGATGCGCCAGTGTTTATTGATTTTTTTTTCACAGCGTTGGACGCTGTACTGAAAGTGGTGACACATGTCAAAGGAATTACGGTAGGTTCCTTCGGAATCTCCTCAAGAAGCGCTTCTCTTGGGTGGTTACTTGCTCTTTTATAACCCTTATTAAGTACCTTGGTAGGGTAATCCCGGGTTCTTGAGTTTAGCTGTCAGATCAGATGACTGCAGACAGAAGTCTTCCAGGTTACTTGTGTGTGAATTTTACATTGAGGTCAAGGGTGTTGATCCAAAGAAGGAAGTCCTGTAATGACTCCCCTGATCCTTGCCAAATCATCAACACATCATCAATATATCTTTTCCAGAGACCTATGGAAGAGATATAGGGATTACTGGCATCTTGGATGTGTTTGTGTTCAAAATCATGAACTTAGTGCCCCGCTACACTAGGGGCAAAAGTGCTGCCCATGGAAGTTCCAGTAGACTGGAGGAACAGGCTCCCTTTAAATTCAAAAAAGTTCTTTTTGAGTGCCAGAGTTGCACATTTCAGGAAGAACTCCTTGGGTGTATTGTACTCCCAAGGGATGGCATCCAGAGCTTCACCCAGGACTCTGATGGTATTGTCTTGGGGAATGCTCGTACTAAAGGCTCTCTATGTCCAGAGTTACCAGTATGGTATGTTTCATATCACATTGTAAATTGTGTAAAAGATTTAGGGGACATTTAGTGTCCCTCAGTTTTGTTGGAGTTTGTTGGACTAGTGGTGGCATCATAAACAGTAACAACAGGAAGTTGGAAAACCCATGTTTTCTTTCAAGAGAGGCCGTAGTCTCCGTGACACTTTGGTCAATACACGCCCTAGAAAGGTAACAGCCAGAGGTCCTCAAAATGTGATTGACACCTGGGGTCTGCCAAAAGTAACAGGACATTACCCTTGTTCCAACTGCAGCATCTGCCACTTTACGTCTCATACAAAGTCACTTGATCTTGAACCGAGCAAAGTGTGGATGCAGAGAGCACACACCAACTGCAACTCCGCTAACATGGTGTATCTGATAACTTGCCCATGCGGGTTGCGGTATGTTGGTATGACCACTCGCAAAGTAAAATTGTGAATATGCGAACATCGAAGTAACATCAGGTGTGGTCGTGCAACAACCAAATTAAGTGAGCATTTTTTTAATAATAACCACGCAACCAATGGCCTGAGGTGGACTGTGATTGAACAGGTCATCACGAAAAGGAATACACAGAAGACCCTGTTTGAGAAGGAGCAAAGGTGGGTGTACCGCCTTGGGACAAGCACGCATGGATTGAACAACAGCATCCCCTGGGCTACTGCTATACAGAACTAACCCCCTTTAATAACTTAGATCATTAATCGTGGTCCCTGACTGTTATTTTGGGGTTATATATCAATAATGGAGCAAGTACAATCCTTTATTTACTTATTTAATAACTTCATTTTAATCCCGATGCGTATGGTGTATTGTGCACTATTATTCTTCAGAAATTATATGATGGATCATACATCAACCCTGTCTCCTCCCACCATCTTAGACAGGGCACCCATGTATGTATTCATTCCCAAAATTGGTAGGCTTCTGACGCCTTCCACTTCTGACTAACCAAAATTGTGGTCATCTGCCAACATGAGTTGTTTCTAGCAAGTACTGAGTGCCGCTTTCTCGCATTTATCAGTTTATTGGGATGCTCTGACGTTCCTTTGCTATTTGTAACTTGTCATTTATTTATTTAGTCATCCATTTTATTCTTCTTAAACTTGAGTAATTGTCCCACTATCTGGGCGTGCCGAGTGGCTTTTTCTCTCCCGCCACTTTGCCCAATGCTCCAGCCGAGATCGGTACTTTTTTTTAAAGTTGTCAGTGTGAAGTGTCGTTACTATGACTACGCTCGTCACAACTCACGCTACAACCACTTTCTTTGAATTCTCCTCTGGCCACCTATTGGGTAATCTAAAGCCGGGCGATGCACTAACGCTTAGGATTGGCTCCTCCTGGGGTTTCCCAATACCAGACCTAAGAGGCATCGGGATTCGCCTCCTTTGCAGGCGTTGCCCGCTGATGATTGTCTCACTCCACTCACACCTCTTTTGCTACGCTGAAGACGAGTCTAGTGTCTTTTCTTTTCGGCTTTAAAACCACCGTCCGCTCCCAACAGGATGACTATCGGGGCCCGGTAAAGAGAGGGTCAACGCAGGTTCTGAACGAGTGCCTAGCGTAAAGGGCGTGAGTACAGCGACAAGCAGATAAGTACTATCCTGAATAAATGCTTGCTTGTAGAACGTATCCCTCCCCGCAATTGTGTATCCAAGGGTGTGCCAAATCGCTACCACCCCCTCCAGAGGCCCATGGTGCATTGACTGTAAGAATATATTTCTTTTATTTGGCTCATTGAAGCTCTCTTTTTTGCCCAACAGCACCATCCAGCTTGCTTGACCGTTTCTCTATTTTTGAAGTTCACTTGCGAGGCTATAACAGTAGATGGGCATTAAGACACCATTTGCCCGTTTTATAAATTGTACTATCACGCCAGTTGGCCTGACAAGGGACACCTGTCCTTTGTCTTTCTCACCGGGTTTTGTTAATCCTGTATGTGCACGAGTTCACTACTAGTGGCACTCACGCCGTGTTACTTTTATAAGTGCTCCTCGTAGAGCACTCCAGCATGTTATTTCCCAAGATGACAACCTACATGTGCATATTGAAATACCTTCTAGGTTTCTCTTTGTCTTTTATATGTTCGTCTGTCATTTTGTTTAACCAGAATAAACTCGGTTCCTCTTCAATTTTGAAGGAATCTACACAGTGTTTTTACCTTTTTAACAGTAGCAACCCCTGGTCAGGGTCGACCTTAGCACGCCCATACCGCTGTGATTCATCATCACACTCCAGTGGTCCTGAAGAAAGCCTGACTAAATGCGAACACATAGGCAGAAACATGTTGACCACACCTCTGGGATAAAACTGGACTTTTAATTTCGGTCCTTTATCCTGCACATTTGTTTTCATCTATGTCCAATTGGCAAAACTAATAAAATACTTTTTTGATACAATTTGGACTTTTTAATCCACTAAAACTCACTCTTCGCCATTCACTGAACCAGCTCCGCAGTAAACTGGCATTGCAGCACAATAGTGTGGCATTCGGCCACTCTTGGTGGGGCCCGATGATGAAGCATGTCACCAACTAAGGGGGTCATTAGGATGGCGGACAGACCTGCGTCCGTCCGCCACCCCCGAGGAAGAGGGACCGTCCGCATGGGCAGCGGAGGTCCCTCCATGCAAATTAGGATGTGACCGCCACCCTGGCGGTCAAGTCCTGTTCCTTTAACCTTGCGGCGGGTGCTGCTTGAAGCAGCACCCGCCGCAAGGTTAAAAATGCATGTTTAACATTTACATGCACAAAGCGGCAGGCACCGTGCTGTGCCTGCCGCTTTGTGCATGTAAATGCTGGGGGGTACCATAGGTACCCCCCATGTGCACCCCCACCCCGACACCCTGGGGGCCCGCAACGGGCCCCCAAACACCAAAGACCACATGCTTTTCCACAGCGGAAAACCCGCAGTGGAAAAGCATGTTTCCGCATGAATCCTAATATGGCTGGCGGTGTCTGATAGACACCGCCACCATATCGCGGTGGAAAAGCGGCGGACGGTCTTCATGTCCGCAGATGACCCCCCCTGCCATCCTAATCTGGCGGGGGGTCTTTGCAGTCACTGCAGCGGTGAATCCGCATTCTCCGGGCCGGGGGTGGCTTCCGCCGGCCCGGAGGATGTGGATTCCCCGCAATCCTAATAGGCCCATAGGTTGGTGAGTGAGGGCATTTAGAATAACCCAAGTTGGTTTCTCTCATAGGAAACTTACACTGTGAATGTTGATACATGCTTGCTCTTTTTCCTTCCCCTTATGTGTACAACACATTGAAAAACTGTTTTTTTCCATGTGCAATATTTAAGAATTCGTTTTGCCGCTCGCCATGCCTCCCCTATGTAACGTTGTGACAAATTTGCGAATATCGCCTAAAAATAAAAATACATTCACAGACTCATTCAACACTAAGGCATTCACTCACAGAGGCACTCCCACTTACATACACTCACAGACCCACTCAGAGGCTCACAGTACCCATTCACAGACCCACTCAGACACTCACGCGCCCACTCAGAGACTCATGCACTCACTCACAGACTCATGCACTCACTTACAGACCCACTCAGAGAATAGTGCACCCACTGACAGACCCACTTAGAGACTTACATACCCACTAACAGACCAACTCAGAGACTTGTGCAGCCACTCACACCCCCAATCAGACACACACCTACCCACCAACAAATACACTCAGAGACTCACGCAACTACTCACAAACCAACTCAGAGACTCATGCATCCACTCACAGACCACACAGAGACTTACGCACCCACTCACAGACCCACACAGGCACTGATGCACGCAGTCACAGATACACTCACAGAGCCACACAGACACTCACAGACTCACTCAGACACACACTCAAAATCCAAATTTGTATATCAAGGGTCGTGAAGTATTTGTGAATATTTTGTAACAAATTGCGAACTGGCACTTCAACAGGAATGCTGTGCTCAGCTGCCGCAACCCGTGTAGAAAGTTGCGGTCTCCATTTTAAGTAACGGTCCCTGGGGGCTGAAACTACACATTGAAAGAGATATAAGGGATCAGGGTACCATACCCCACGAGTGGAATATAGGGGTATTTTTTATTCCCCTTATGTATACAACACATTGAAAAACAGTACTTTCCATGTTCAATATTTGCAAATTTGTCATGGCGGTCATAGAGTCTCCCCATGTAACATTGCGACAATTTTGCGAATATTCCCCCAAAATAAAAATGCATCCACAGACTCATTCAGGCGCTTATGCATTCACTCACAGAGACGCTCACACTCTCTTACATCCATTCACAGACCCACTCAGGCTCACAGTACTTATTCAAAGTCCCACTCAGACACTCATGCACCCACTCACAGACTCACATATCCACTCACAGACCCACTCAGAGACTCACTCGCCCAATCACAGGCCCACTCAGAGACTCATGCACCCACTCACAGGCCCACTCAGACACACACACACCCACTCACAGACCCCCACTGACACTCATGTATTAACTCAAAGACCCCAAGTGAGTTCAAAACAAGTGCATGTCAGTGGATAGATGAACAAGTAAGATGCAGCCTTGCAGAGTGAGACTTCAATTCAGTGCTTGACGTGCACCTCGATAGGTCCTTCCCCCACTTCGTAAAACACCAGCCGTCTCCAATGCGCAGGTGCTCACGGACTGTCTCTCACACTGGGCGATACTGGACATCTGGCGGACCCTCCACCCTACTGAACGTATTTACTCCTATTATTCAGCGACGCACGACCTGCATGTGCGACTAGATAGAGTGGTAGGATGCCAGTCCCTGCTACCGCTGGTTGTGAAATCAGAGTACCTGGGGCGGACATACTCTGATCATAACCCCCTGTGGTTGCAGCTCAGCTGGGATGCCAATCAGCCTCCTATACCCACATGGCGTCTCCAACCCACTGCGCTGAAAGACCCCGAATTCCGCTCCTCATTAGGGACAGCTATCCTTACATATTTTGATCTCAACTAAGCCACAGCGAGTAATGCGCTAGTGGAATGGGATGCCATCAAAACAACACTTAGGGGTCACTGCTTAAGCGCCACATGGAATATATACGAAAGCAGCTAGCACAATCAATCACCCGCCTTTAATCCCAATTGCTACAATACGGGCGCGCGGGGGAGGGAGGTGGCAGGCACATGCGCCGTTTGGAAGATCTTCGGACACAGCATGCAGCACTCCTGGAGCGCTTGAGGTGTCATAACTACATTGCGCATACAGCCCGTACACATGCCACGGCTGATAGGGCAGGCCGTCTGCTCACCTGGCTCTTAAGAAAAGAGAGTAACTGTGCTCCAATTGCAGCTATGCACACGCCAGAGGTAGACCTAGTGCATACGCAACGAGAGATCCAAAGGGTCATGGCAGACCACTATACACAGCTGTACCGATCAAGAGTCCGTTGCTCAGGCCAAGACCTGGAGAGGTTCTTTGAGCAGGACCAATTACCCACAGCCTCCGAAACACATCAGGAGACACTCAATTGTCCCCTCACCATATAGGAAATAGGGGACGCAATCTCCTCCATGGCATCTGGGAAGACGCCGAGTCCGGATGGCCTGCCCACCAAATTCTACAAGGCCTACTGGGAGTATCTTGTGCCACACCTACACACGCTCTATGTAACAGCGCTCGAGAATGGCATGTTACCCCCCTCGATGCGCAAGGCCTACCTGGGGTCTCTGCCCAAACCAGACCGAGACCCCACAGACCTGGGATCTCAACGTTGACTGTAAGAACCTTGCCAAGGTGCTGGCGGAGAGTCTGGTGCCAGTGGTCTCCGACCTGGTCCACAGGGATCAGAACGGCTTTGTGCCCAAGCGAAGCACGGTGCTGAATCTGAGGGGGGGGTTCAGGGTAGCTGCAGACAGTATACAGGAGTGGCCACAAGCGGGTTGCCTAATGCTGGAACTAGAAAATGCATTTGATTGCCTGGAGTGGCGTTACCTCTCGGCATTGTTGATGCACTACAATCTGGGACTGGGTTTTCTGCAAATGGTGGGCCTCCTATACAAGAACCCCATGGTTCGGGTGGGGCTGGGCCCGTACATCTCTTGGGCCATACCAATCTGCAGGGGTGCCCACTCTCGCCACTCCTGTTCGCCTTCGCAATGGAGCCCATGGCGGCGGCCCTGCACGCAACGCTGAGAGATGGCATACCACTGGGGGATGCAGTACACCAAGTGTCTTTATATGCCGATGACCTGATGGTGTACGTGAGGGACATAGATGATATTCCAGCCCAGTTGGCCCGCACTTTACAAGACTTTGCCGCCATCTCTGGTCTTCCGGTGAACACCAGCAAGTCCTGTCTTTATGCGTTCGGAGAAGGGAGGCAGGATCCTGGATACACCCTCAATGGTACAAGGGTACAGTGGAGGGGAGACACATTCCGATACTTGGGACTCCAGATTTAACGTCAGCCAGCAGACCTGTTCGAGGGTAACCTGAGCAGGGCCTTCACGGCCATCAAGTCACAGGTGCGCTTCTGGGGCAGAATGGGGGTTGGGAGCACACTGCCTCATTGTCCCAGCAAAGTTTGCCCCTTTCATCCTGGTAAATGCAGTACACAGTTAAAGCCTACTTCAAAAATAGCTGGAGTTTTTCACTAAAGTTGGTGCAGACATTGCTGTATATCTCTAGACACGTGTTTCTGGGTTGAGCCCTTCATCAGTAGAGAGCAGCAGTTTTAGAGAGCAAAGCAAAATCATCTGGGGTTGCTGGAAATGCTGCCAAGTTCCTCTCAGGTCACAGTACCACTCGCAGGCACACAGGTGCATCTCCAAAGCTCGTCAGCTTGCTGGCTCAAGGGAGCCTTTTAAACAGAATGGGGGTTTTGGAGCACACTGCCTCACAGTCCTGGCACAGTTCGCCCCTTTGCATCCTGGTAAATGCAGTACACAGTTCAAACTTACTTCATAAATCGCTGGAGGTTTTCACCAAAGTTGGTGCAGACATTGCTGTATATCTCTAGACACAAGTTTCTGGGTTGAGCCCTTCATCAGTAGAGAGCAGCCGTATTAGAGAGCAAAGAAAAATCATCTGGGGTTGCAGGAAATGCTGCCAAGTTCCTCTCAGGTCACAGTACCACTCACAGGCACACAGGTGCATATCCAAAGCTCGTCAGCTTGCTGGCTCAAGGGAGCCTTTTAAACAGAATGGGGGTTGGGAGCACACTGCCACACAGTCCCAGCACAGTTCGCCCCTTTCCATCCTGGTAAATGCAGTACATAGTTCAAACTTACTTCAAAAATAGCTGGGGCACATTGCCGCTCACAGTCACTGGCAGAGTTGCGCTATCTAAAATGGTGATTCTCCCCCGGTTACTGTATTACTTTGCTAACTTGCCCTTATATGTCCCCGCTGCCTTTTTTGATAAATTATCTCAACTACTTAGAGACCTCATCTGCGGGATGTCACTAGAGAAACTCTATATCCCCACGGACCAAGGGGAGCTGGCCGCGCTTTGCTTCGAGTACTACTATTTAGCTGCTCAGCTGCAATGGATAGCCCGCTAGCTAGCAGATAAGGGTCAGGAGGACACTGCATCCACACTACCACCATGTTCCCTAGAGCAGATACTCGCACTATTCTACCTAGCCACCAAGTCTGCGATGCCGACTCCGCTCCTTCTCGCGGTGGCATATCGATGCTATCATAGGAGCCTGTTCCTCACTCGAGCCTTGGTCCCCTACACACCGGCAATATCACTGGAAGGCTCCCCTAGTGGAACTGGAGCACTTACCTCCCTCGCACTCCCACACTGGCGGGACCCGGACATACAGACCTCGGGGGACCTATATTGAGATGGCACGCCTATCCCATATGACACCTTGGTCGAAGACGGGGTATTATCACCGGGGCAATTCTTAACTCACCTCTCATTAATCACGACCCTGACCGCTAAATTGGGAGACATGTCCACAGAACCCAGCCAACACCTTACCATACGGTACCTTCACGTTATAGGTTGAAGCAGGCGTCTAATTAGTTGGTTTGTGGCGTCACTACGTGCACACTCGGCGATCACCCTAGAACCTCTCCGACGCAAATGGGAACTAGACCTGGGGAGACAACTAGCAGACATGGAGTGGGAACGGGTATTGAAGAGCCCAGTACGCATACCGAGAAATATGAGACTCCGACAAATACAGTTGTTCATTGTGCCTAAGGCATACCTCACACCGAGGCGCTCAATAGGTACTTCCACCACACGGATGCGGTGTGCCCTAGATGCACCGAACCCGGGGCTGATATAGTCCACATGCTGTGGAGTTGCCGCAGATTACATGGATACTGGCACACAATCAGCGAGTTACTGCGTGTAAGCACAGATCACGACAGCTGGTGCCACTGTTGGGGAGCAACAGCCAGACTGCTGTACAGTGGAGTGTGGAGGGGGGAGCAGAGGCGTGGTGGGGATACCTACACCAGCACCGGTCTATGTTGAGGTTGTTGGGTTTTGACTGTTTTACTTACTCGATAGCTGTTCAGAAGTCCGCACTGATTCATTTGAAAGACTTTATGCGTTGGACTAATGAAACTATGCTTTCACTGCACTGCAGCCTGTAGTTTTCATGAACTGAGCTGGTCACGAGACTCACAAGTATCCTGGTGCAATGGGCTCCCCATGGACCCTTATAACGCTCCAACTTCATGTACAAGATATGTGTTTCCATTATTGATATGTGATCTACTGCATTGTTACTTAAAAGAGTACATCGCCTTTCATGTACATGTAACCTAAACGTTAGTAAAAACAGATTTAAACAAAAATAAAGATACAGCCTTGCAGAGTAAGACAGATAAAGAAGTAAGGTATGGCAAAAGTACAGAAATTGTTTTTCGTTTTTTTATAAACTGAAATCTAGAGAAAGACTAGTCGAACTTGGGTTGCCGAAGTGATATAAGATACTATAGAAGGTAGTAAAAAATTGTTTTAACTCTGCTGTTGCAATATTGTACAATGTAACAGCTTTCACGGTCCGAATGCTGAATTTAGACATCACCCTCTTTCTTGAAAGAAATCATTTTGGCATGTGCATGGACTTTTACTTGTGTAATTTGACATTTTCCTACTTCTCCATTCAGAAAAGTTACATATACCGAGAAATTACTGCTGATCCATGATAATTAAAAGGAGCCCTCTGATTTTAGACAGTCTTTACTCTTTTAAACTTGCACAATGTGACGAAAAATATTGCATCAATGTATTTACCATTTTAAAGGTCTGCACATGCAACACTAAATTGTATTGCATTACACCAGCACCCGCATATTTAATATGTGTAGTTCATCATCTCTGAAAAGGATTTACATTTCTCTCCTGCTTCACTAACATCATTTAAAAATGCTAAACTCATTTGATGTGGTTGTTTCTGAGAAGAAAAGAAACAGACTAAATAGTCTTTGTCAGTGGCCCTTCAACACTTAAACTCCCCGATCCGATCCATCCCCACCCATCTCATTAATTTTGTTTGCAAATGGACCCTATAATGGTCTTATATTTTGAGAGGTGGTGTGGTAGATTGTCTATATTTAACCTATATGCCTTATAACAGAAAAGTCAACACAAGTCAAAGTAATTACATATTAATCTAAAACTCGTATTCTTTAATCAACTACATCATCTACTTTCCCCAAACTATAGAACCCTGATAGTTCCGGTTTTGCAGAATCATTTAAATATGTCAGAAATACAGTGCTGTACTAAATCCTCTAAATCAGGGTTCTATTCTTTTGATTTGAAAATGTATTCTTAGAAACATGATAAAGGTTTTGCCTAAGCTTAATGTAATAATCTTTCAAGTGATATTGGGATTAATGTATGCATTTAAAGCAATAGAGTGTTCAGAAAAAAATCTAACTTTGTTTTATAATTACAACATTTCTTGTGATTTTTGCCTAGGCTGTACACTTCAATTCTGTTAAATTTACAAATTTCGTGTTTGTGCTGCAGAGCTTAATTTGAGCCAGTGAGTACAGGCATGACCCAATAGTACCCATTTTTGGGCACCTGCACTTATTTTCCTTAAACAGACATAAAACACAAACAAAAGAAAGAAAGAAGAAGAGAAAAATGAAAGAAACAGTCACAAAATGAGAAAGAATGGGTGAAAAGGAAACTGAAAGAGTGAGATAAAGAGAAATATGGTGTCTGGTGGTGGATTAAAGAGGGATAAGGTGGACTACACAGCCTTGGCATTCGGCACGCCAACTTTCGATAGCACCAGCCACTGCTTCTGAGCAAAACTATGGGCCGCTTTGGATATTCTTTTTTAAATTAACCACTGGTGTGTTGTATTATATTACCTTTTTAATTAGTTTCAAAAACAGTTGTTTTATAACTTCAGTAGAGTCCCAAGTGATTTAAAGAAACGTACTTGGAGAGCACAAAATCGCCATTTGAAAAAACCTTGCAGTTTTAAACTTATATATACGTCCGAATTACTAAGATTTTGAGAAAGGGTTGCGCCACTAATGAGGCACAGCCACAACATAAAATCCATGTTGGGATTTGCCAGTTGCCACGCAAATCAAGATATGTGTGGCTTTGCTTGTGATTTTATCCCAAAAGAAATGCAAAGCACAGCATAACACTACCTTGCACCAGGAAGGCATTTTATAGTGGAGCATGGGTGGTCCTGTGTTCCCACCCATGTATTTTGAAGCAAACCCATATTTACCAAAGACAGTAAACATGGGTTTGTACAAAAATGTTACATCTACCTGAGCCATGCCTAACTAGGAGAAGTATCTTTATTTCTCGTCATTACCTCCTCCTTGTATGTCAGCTAGATTCTGCAGCACACATACAAAGAGGAATAAACCTCTAAGAATATATTAGTTGATATGAACCATTTATGGTCTCCCCCTTTGACGAAATGCGGCACAGTAACTTCTCTTGCTGCGTTGTACCAAAGGGTAGTAAATCTGGTCCATAGTATTTAGCATAACTAGGACTGAATACAAGGAATCTTAAGCGCACATAATTATGTTTTCAAATACCTTGATATATGATAATGTTATCAATAAGTGTGTTCTATTTGCCTTTGTTCCTCGTGTGTAAATAATTTCATGGTATGTTTCAATTTAAAATGCCTACTAAACAATTATGGAGTGGACTAATTTGGTATTGATGATAACATAATACTTGTTATACGACATTGGTGCTATTAAAAAAAATGGAATTTAACCACGTTGTTAGGAATTAGGTCTAGTCTGTCTTCTATGGCCATACTCCACCATCACATGATTGACTCTGAGGGGATAAAAGAACCGCCCCTTCCTCTTTTCAGTGCTTGGTATCTTTTAGCTTGGCGTTCCAGGTGCTGGGTCGGGGTATCTAAGCTATTAGAGAGTAAATTGGTTCACGGGCTCGTGTTCCTTGTCCTTGGATTCCCCCTGAGTCATTTGTTCTATTTGTCTTGCCTGTTCCCTTCCCTGGTTGTTTTGTGTTTTCCCTTTCATTGGAGTCGTCTTAGGAGATTCTGCATCCCGCCCCGCCCCCCTCCCCTCACCCCTTCCCTTATCTGCCTTCGTAATCCTGGTAATCCTGAACCTTTAGCGCTGTTGTGTTTTTGTTTATCGAGGGTAACTGAGGCTCCAGTCCCCTCGAATTACGACTTCTCGGGAGGACAGTCAGTTATTGTCCGGAGCAACTACACCTGGCGTCTTTGCTGCATGGATCCCGAGCAGCGCCCTCTACTTCCGCGTGTTTAGTAGGCTATTCGCCTCATTGTGTGCCGCTTGGGCGCTTTCAGTCGCGCTGGGAGAGCGGAGGAGCTGCTGATCCCGGACGAGGGATTCGTTTGTTTGTTGTGACCTCCTTCCCGTTTTGTGACTGTAAATGCACGCAAAGACATCTATTTGGGGTTTTTTATGCCGAGTCCAAAGGCTTTTTCCCCCTAAAGTACCGTTTTTGGCAGGAAGCACCCTCGAGTGCAGTCCCCTTATCTCCTACCCCTATCTGGTTCTGGGAACTCATACTTCAGTGGAGATTGAATCCTACCTGCTGCCACAGACCTCCCGAGGCTGATCCTGTACAAGTCTTCAAGTAAGGAGGTGTCTTTTCATTGCATGGTGGAGTGTGGTTATGGTATTGGGAGATTAAGGGGTACATATCAGCATAGGACACAGAGTAATTGTGTGTGTGTTGTTCCGTAGGTACAGAGGCGTGGAGGAGGTGGTCGAGTCCCATTGTCCAGTCCAGCTCAGGGGTGAAGCGTTTTTCTTTTGACGTCCCTTTCTTTCGTCTTCCTGTCCCCTGCCCTGGGCTCGGGTGTCCTCTCATGGCTATCTATCTCATGGGAGGCATTTGAGTCGGAGTAGTGGATATGGGCATACATCGTTCCTGCAGTGGTTGGGCCAGTGGAATCCAACACACGTCAGGTCTGAGATTTTCCCCATGCTACTGTTGAGTATTTCTTTTTTTATATTTGAGGCAGTTTGTGAGTAAAACTTCAAAACGATTTTTCCTCAAAAAGATATCCAGGTTAAATTTGTGTCTCCTAGTAAGAATGTAAACAGGCATTTGCAATGCAATAGGTCCAGCATTTGCGAGCATTTGAGCTATTGGTTTTGCAAATGACAATGCATTTTATTTGTGTGTTTTGAAAACCTGGGAGGGCGCTCTTTGTACATATAGTCCTTGCTTACGAGATGCAAAGCTGGCAATAACTGCGCCTCTTTTACTGCCAGCCTTACTTATCGTAAGCAAGGACTACAAGTACAAAGTGCGTATTTAAGCACCGCTTCCAGCTTTTCAAACTGCATAAATAAAAGGCATTGTCATTTACAATGCCAATAGCTCAAACTCTTGCACATGCAAGACCTATTGCATTGCAAATGCTTGTTTTTTGTAGGCATAGGGAGATTAAGTGATTCGCCCAGAACCACAGGATGTTGACGGGACGCCGGGACTCAAACCCAGTTTTCTAGTTCTAATGTTGGCAGCTCTGGTTACACCACATACTCGCCACATTGATTAAGTATTTCTTATACCACTGGTAAGTATTGTGAATTTGAAACAGTCAATACAATTTCCAACTCAGGTGCATTGGTGACATATCATTCTTTAGCTCATGGGCATTCCTACTCAGGGTACATAATAGATAGTCATTTCCGGCTTTGCATCTAACAAATAATAACTGCAGTTACGAGCAAATATTTAAAATAGGGTCAGCCCCAACTGCATATTTTCCTGATGACGGAAAGTAAAAGAGCTATATTCGATATGCAGATATCTGCCCCAAATAGATGTTTGGAATCAGCCTTTGCCTCACAGCGTTGAGTAATAGGAAGGTGTAGTGGCATCATTCAATATGTTGTACTGCACGAGACCCATAAAAGCATTCACTGCCTTCTGCCCTTGCCTGTTAGTTATGCTTCTCCCAGGAGCATATATTATTAACATACATACTCACGGACACAAAACTGTGTACCTTCTCGCAAGGTTCTTGACCTTTGACAAGACCCACATACAAACATAGTTTTACCCCAAATGACATGGCCTGTTTTTCGCAGTTATATTGATTTCCTTTTGCAAAAGCATTTCTTTATATACAGCCATCCAATGTGTTCAGTTGCTCTTGGAGGCCCGTTTGAGGCTGTATTCTGAAGGATACATTGGGGAGTCGGTGCCTCAAACAAGTAGTGACTTTGTGAGGAGGGCTAGATTCAATAAAACCGTTTTAGCACACGGTAACAATTTGTTCTGGATCTCAAGCGAGGAAATTACAGAACACGGGGAGGAGAGCAAGGGGGAAGGAGGGAAAGTGAAAGCCTGCCATGCACGCGTTGTCCTGAAAATCACAGGGGGAGAGAGGGAAAGTGAAAGCGTGTTGTCCTGCAAATGCCGCGAGCCAGAGATGTGCACGCACCGAAAATCACGGGGGAGGGAGGGAAAGTGAAAGCGCACGTTGTTCTGAAAACGCCGCGAGTCGGAGATGTGCACGTGCCGAAAATCACGGGGGAGGGAGGGAAAGTGAAAGCGTGTTGTACTGCAAATGCCGCGAGTCGGAGATGTGCATGCACCGAAAATCACGCAGGAGGGAGGGAAAGGGAAAGCGCACCTTGTCCTGCAAATGCCGTGAGCCCTGCACATCGCTTGTCCTCCAGGCGCGTGGACATGTCCTGTCCCCCTTCGGCTGAGAAACCAACAATGATAGACCTCGCCAAGGCGAGTAGCGCATGCGCTGCATTGCTTGGCGAGACCTAAAAATAGCCAGAATGTCGTAAAATGTTATTTTCTTTTAAAGCATCGGGAAAAAGTGCTTTGCAAGAAAGTAAGTTTTTTCCCAAGAATGACATGAACACAAGGATTGCTCATATCACCCTCTTCCCAGCTTTCAGAAACATGCAGAGTTGTAAACAATATGGGCCAGATGTAGGTAAGTATATTTTACAGATTCATAAATACCGAATTTTACCGATTCGGTATTTAAGAATCGGTAAAATAGAAGGGGGGAGATGTAGATAGAATCGGTAATTGAATTACCGATTCTGTAAGAATCGGTATTTACCAAATCAGTAAATACCGATTCGGTAATGCCCATTGATTCCTATGGGCATTGAAGCCCATAGGAATCAATGGGCATTACCGAATCGGTATTTACCGATTCGGTAAATACCGATTGTTGTGCAAGGGTGCAGGGGGTGTCACTTTGACACCCTGTAGCACCCCGATTTTAGGCATGTGGGACATGTGGCACACAGACATGCCTAAGGGCATGTCTGTCTGTCACATGCCATAGGTGTGCATGCACACCTGGAATCGGTATTTTACCACCCAATTGGATTGGGTGGTAAAATACCGATTCGGTAAGGCCTGTGGGACTCAATATTACTAAATCGGTAATACTACCGATTCGGTATTTTACCGAATCTGTAAAAAAGGGCCCCTACATCTCAAATGACCATTTACCTGTCGGTAAATGGACACCTACATCGGGCCCTATATACCTATTTTTACCGCAGTTTTTGCAAATATCTATGGAGTAGTCAATATTTACTATTTTTGTGATTTTATCTATTTTTGAAGTTTAGATGAAGTACTGAACTACTCAGCAAAGGGTCATTGGGTGTAGGGAGATCAAACTTTTACCACACAAACCAACTATGAATATCTAAAACTAATGGAAATAAGTTGGAAAAATGAATTAGGATGAATAGTGTTTGCAGGTTGTCTAAAACACACAATACCCAGACCTATCAACCAAGCTGCAGTTTTTAATGTTTTTCCTCCGTGCTTTAATTCATAAAGTAAAACTATATACATGGCAAATGTGTATGAGAGAAACTATTCATGTATGAATTGTGTCCAAGAATCCAAGAAAAAGGAATAATGGCTTTAAGTGTGATTCTGAGTTTGGGATTATTCATAATGTTATTCAGAGTGTGTCCTGCAAAGTGCATTCCCCTAGTGACTTACATTTGAGAGTCAGAAATGGGTAGAAATTCGAAAAATAATAAATTATTTTCTCTTTTGTATTACCACACTTCTCCAACAAAAAAACACTGAAGCTCCACACATGTAGGTGGGCCTATCACCTGCGCCAAGAACAACTCAAAGACTACACTTTCAGATTTTTCACTGAGTTTCAATCTTTCTGAAGATATGGTAAAATTTGGGCCGGGTTTGGCCAACACAAAGGGAAACCTATCAACTAC
This sequence comes from Lissotriton vulgaris, assembly GCF_964263255.1. Classification (NCBI taxonomy): domain Eukaryota; kingdom Metazoa; phylum Chordata; class Amphibia; order Caudata; family Salamandridae; genus Lissotriton; species Lissotriton vulgaris. The sequence goes on from NC_141698.1 coordinate 747,697,705, forward strand.
AGACATTTCTGAAAATAAGTCCAGAGTGGTGTGGTTTCGATGTTTACCACTACTTTTTATGATAACTTATGCCCATAAAAGTCACATTTTGGCTAAAATTACAAATTCATTACATGTTTCTGAGAGGGAAAGTTCTGGAATTTGCAGGAATTGACAAAAGTCATACCACCCAGCACTCCCACATTTCTCACATTAAACACAGGGTGTGGGTGAACCGCTACAGGAACCAGTCAAAATGTGGACCATGTGAGGTCAATATGGTGTCAATGTGGTCTTCACATGGTTGTAGTTTTGGCATATTCCTATGAATTACTGGGAAATGTATGGCAATACAAGGTGGCAATCCTTTAGCTTTTGGATGAAAGTGCCAGAGATTTCCGTCGCACAAATTGTTTTTAACACATGCTTTGATGTTTGTCAAATGTACTTATGGACATTTTATCAATGAATTGCCTATTCATATTGAACCATGGACTGAAAATAGAAGTCTGATACCAAGAGTCCAAAGTGGTTATGTAAGAAACAGTTGTTTCTTCAAACGAGGAACTCTTGGCTTTACATGTCCTGGCCACATGACAAAGTCTGTGCTGATGATCAAGGATTGAGGATTGTATTGTTGTTTTATTGACTAAAGGGTAGCCTTCAGCCAGGTCTAGAAAAAGGCACTGTGGAAAAAGATGCCACGGTTTATTTAATTCACTAAAGACATTCTACACTGAAATAGCTATCTTTAAGGAAATGTAACACTTGCTTTAATGTCCTCTCGGTCCTGAAATGAAATCAGTTTTACCGACAGCAGAGCCCGACTACATTCTTCATGTGGTGGATATGTTCAAACATTGTTTCCCTTAAAGTTTGCAGGAAACACAAATTTCCTTATAGCATATGCTAATCATATCATCATTTAAGATCAGTCAATTTTTGGTCTCCAGCATCTATTAGATGGTCTGGTTGTTTATAATTGCTAAAGGAAAACAAAAGATCTTTTACCTGAAGCAGTATGAAACCTACTTAGTAAGCACATGAGCTGAACCTGGAGCAAGTCAATGAGTGTAAGTAACTTTAGGTGACATTCTCCTCAAATTTGTCTTGTTGTGCCACATTGGTAATACTGGGACAATCTACAAGTGCCAGATAGGTTTTGACTCTGTGATTAAAGGTGGTACAGTTGGGCTTGTAAGTAGGGTTTTAGAAAGTAGGCTTGTATTTGTTTTATTACATTGTGCCCACTTCTAAAGTGTTGATAATTTTAGATTGTTTACAATGTAAATTTTAAGACACTCGCATGGAGAGAATAGCAGGCCACTGTCCGGCACTCAGGTAAGGTTGCTTGTTTTATTTTATTTTATTTATTTAGAAGGTTTTATATAGCGCGAACATGACCCTTGCGGGTATCAGAGCACTTTACAAGAAATGTAGTTGAACAAAAAGAACAATGTATTTCCAAAGGTGATGTTCTACAAAACAGCTAGGTGTGCTTAGAGTTCGATACAGGGAGATCATGTGAATTTCGTCATGAGAAGAGATTTAACTTCTCTCTTGAACGAGGCAGTGGAGGGGTTTAGTCTGGTTTCTGGGGGTAGTGCATTTTAAATCCTTGGAGCAATTCTAGAGACGGTGTGGTTATTAATTTTCTTTTTGGCAAATCTTCGTGGCTGCATAAGGAGGTTGCTGGCGCTCCTGGATGATCTGTTGCCGCATGAGAGCACCAGTTTCTGGGCCAGATACCTCGAGGTGTTGTGATGTAGTGCTTTGTGGGTCATGCAGGCTATTTTTAGTTGGATTCTTGCTTCTAAAGGTAGCCAGTTGAGAGCTTTGAAGTCATGGAAAATGTGACAATTTCTTTTGGAACCTGTGATGTGCCTGGCCGCTGAGTTGATTGATTCTCTTAGAGGGGCAGTTGTGGATCTGGGAAGACCACAGAGAGTTGCACTACCATATTGTAGTCTAGAGATTACTAGTGCTTGGACTGCCAGTTTGAAGTCATTTACTGGAAGGAAGGGTTTTAATTTTCTCAAGGCGTTCATCTGAAAGTTTGTTCCTTTTGCTGCGGCACTGATGTGTTTCTGCATGTTTGGATGTTTGTCCAGAGTTACTCTCAGCAATTTTGCTGAATCGATTATAAGAGGTTGGTAGTTGAGCGCTGTTAGTTGTTTAAGCCATTTTTGTGATATGGGTGATTGGTTAGGGGGAGCGATTAGTAGGAATCCAGTCTTGAGGGTGTTTAGCTTGAGGTGGTTTTCGGACAGCCAGAACTGAGTTTTTAGTAGCGTTAGATTGAGAGATTTGATGTCTTCCGTAGAGTTTATCTTTAAGTATAGTTGCGTGTCATCGGCGTACATGTGAAATTGTATACTTGATGAGCTGAGGATATCTGTGAGTGGCTCCATGAATAGGTTGAACAGTGTAGGTGAGCGGGAAAAGCCCTGCGGTACTCCTAAAGTGACTGGGACGGCCATGGACAGGGAGTGATTGACCTTGAAACTTCGGGATCAATTATGGAGGAAAGAGGTGAACCAATTTAGCACTGACCCTGATAAGGCCATTCTACATTTCAAGAAGCCTATGAGATTCTCATGTTTGACAGTGTCAAAGGCCGAGGATAAGTCAAGCAGGATTAGCAGGCAGGCTTCATTCTGGTCTAGGATTTTAAGTGCGTCATCTACTATGTGGGTCATAGCAGATTCAGTACTGTGCCCTCCATGGAAGCCCGGTTGGTATTCATTGAGCAGGTTGAAATTGGCGATGTGGTTGTCCAGCTGGATGAGTACACATTTTTCTAGGAGTTTAGCCAGAGTTGGGATGTTGGAAATTGGGCGATAATTATTTAAGTCTGTGGGTTCTGCCGTCGTTTTTTTTTAGGATGGGGGATACTTGTCCAGATTTGAGAATTTCAGGAACGATTCTTTGAAGTAGAGAGGCATTGATAATCTCTGTCCAAAGTGGCAGTAGCAGCGGTATGAGGTTTTTTAGGTAGTTTGCGGGAAGGGGGGTCAGAGAAGTGGTTGAAGGGGTTCAAGGACATGAGCACTTTTAGAATTTCGTCTTCACTTACGTTGTGAAGGATAACCATGCAGCGTTATTTTGGGGGGCGAGCTTAGATGTGCAAGTGATTGGGGTTGTTAGAGTGGGAAAGGACGTGTCCTTCTGAGTGTCAGTCTGAGCTACTACAGCATATTGTAGGTCGGTTTTCAAGTGTTCCGTCTTCACCGTGAAGAAGGAGGCCAATTTTTCGCAACTGGGTGGTGTGCATTGACCAGTTTGGGGGGAGTGAGATAAGCCAATAGATTGAGTTTCGACTAGTTCAAATATTTTTTGGGGTTGATTCTTGGCTTGGTCTAATTTATGTTTGAAGAAGTTTGCTTTTGAATGTCAGATCTTTCTATAGTAAGAGTTTCTGGTGGGTCTAAGCAGTTTGAGGTGTTCAGGGGATGGTGATGACCTCCATCGCCGTTCACCTAGTCTTAGGGCTCATCTGTCCTCATTGAGTCTACCGCCGTACCAGGGTTTAGGGCCTTTGTGGAGAGCATCTTCAGTTGTAATGGAGCGGTTGTGTCTAGTATCGTGGTTATAAAGTTTTGTCAAAGCGTGAACATCAGATAGGTCTTCCGGGGGAGCAGGAGGTTGACAGTGGTGGATGTGGGTATGTCTGAAATGGAATTTTTTTTAGGTTCCTCTTATTTTAGGTCTCATAGCTTGTGCTGAGCGTAGTTTAACTGATTCCTTGATGAAGAAAGTGACGGAATGATGGTCAGACCAGTCACATGGGAGGATTGTGTTAAGCTGAATGGCCTCTGGATTGGCAATAACCAGATCAATGTGTAGGGCTATTGCAGATTTGGATAAGGAGAAGAGAAACTGTAAGGACACTGTATAAACGTTCTGCAATATACAATTATCTAACTGTAAATCCAGCAGTGGAGACAGGGGAATTGGAAGAAAGCATCATGAGTCGGCCCATAGGGTTGTGGACGCGGAGTGAATGAGGGCAGACGCGTGAGCTCTGAGCTCTGTGCCAACCCCAGCACTTATCCTGATTTGGGGCACCTGTGAGAGCCCCCAGGCACCTGGAAGGATATCGGAAGGATGCTGGGAGCGCCCTTAGTGCTGACATTGAAATCTGTGCCATGCTTGCCGCGGAACGGACAGAGTGACCGGATGGCCCGAGTGAGGCTCAAGATGGCGCCCAAGCCAGAGAAGAAACTGACTAGAGAGGCACTGTGAAGAGGCCTCGTAATTTGCTGCGGGAGCTGTGGAGTCCGGCAGTGGAAATGGCTGTCATAGGAAGGATTGGGAGCCTTGAAGGACCGGGCTTGCCTGCTGTTGGTGCATCTCAGGAGAGCAAGCTGTAGAAGTTTACGGCCGCGACCGGGGGACTGAGAAGGGTGTCAAACGCGGATGTTGTGCAAGGAGGAACCCCTGCAGAGGTGCAAGGCAGGATTGCACCAGGCAAGGTGCTGAGATGCCTGTGAGTAAGTCGGAGCCAATCAGGATCCGAAGACTGGAGGCGCGATCCGCTGGCTCAAACGACTGCGGCGAGTGAGCTTGATAGGCGGCGAGTCCAGTTAAGTGACTGCGGGACATGCCTGCACTCAGGGGTTAACAATCTATATAGACCCAGCAACGGCATATGGTGAGGCGGACATCGGTGAGCTCGCTTGATCGCCCATGAGAGGGAGCTGGTGGAGCGCATGAGGGCGGACAACAGCGGTGCAGTGCAGAGGCGCTAGAGCGCCTCAAGAGGACACAGAGCTAGAGGTATCAACAAGAAAGGGGAACCAGGATGGGCGATTTTTAACGGGGTCCAATGTACATGCCCTAACAATAGCTTAAAACAAAGAGAGGTACACAGTTCCCCAAGGCCAAATTGAGGTTTAAGAAAACCAAGCAAGGGAAGAAAGTGGGGGGGAATTTCCCTTTTGGAACTAACATCCTCACACACCAAGCAAGCTAGGTGTCATGCTTCATAATCTGGGTTCTGCTCCTCGTAAGACTGGCGCTGCAATGTCTGATGGGCACCCGCGAAGGGGCTCTTTATCGGAGATCTTTTGTTCCTGCCATTTGTTGCATGCGGGTATGAGGGTCCTAAAAATGGTGTAGACGTGAAAAGTGTGTGAAAAGTTAAAAAAGGTTGGGTAATCCACTAATTATTTTAATGATGTGGTTGCCCACCTTAGTAAAAACAGTGAGGGAGAGATACACACTGGTACTATGGCTCAGTAGCGTATCTACTGCCTGATGGTCGACATATTTCATGCTATTCTTGCAATTCGTCAGGACCTAATTAAGAGAACTGTGCTACACGCGAAAAGGGGCTATACTACCTTCCTCTGAAAGTAACCTGGCAGGCCAGCCGGTCCTGCTCCCTTGGGTGTGACCTAAAAAGGGATGACAGAAAACAGGAAGAGGCGTTGTACTTTTCTGTATCCACAAATGTAGGTCACAAGTCCTTGGTTAATTAAACGATACAAAAGAGGATGATGGGCGGAGCGTTTGAGCAAATCAAACACTCACCCCCAGTCAACTGATCTGGGTTTAATCCATCACCATTCTTTAGCTCACTCCGCCACCCCAGTTCAGACATGGCCATATGCAAATCAGGCTGACCCTGTGCCTCATGGGAACAGTCCAGCCCGAACTGCCAAGCCATGTCTTGCCTGGATCAGAAACAAGCATCCTGGGACTGGTTTCGGATTCATAATCCTCATCAACCAGGCTATCTTGAATCCAGAGGCAAAGTGAGCTAGGGACTGACGCTGAGCATACCCTGCAAACTTAGGGCGAACAAAGCGATACAAAAGGGGATTATTATTATTATTATGGAAGTTGATAAAGCGCGCTGGTACCCCCACCGGGGGTGTCCCGGTGCTGAGGACAGGAACTGCAGTGATCAAGGCAACTAGTAGCAGGAGAACAAGTATGTTTTCAATTTGGACCTGAAAAGGGGTTCTGATTCTGTGAGTCTGAGGCCAAGCGGTAGGGAGTTCCACAGCTTAGCAGTAACCACTGCAAAGGCTCTACTTCCTCTTCTAGAATGATGAAAGCGGGGAGGTAGTAGGAGACAGAGGTGGTTGGATCTAAGGGAGAGAACTGATTGGACCTGCTTCAATCTGTTTCTGAGATAACCTGGCCCATAACCACTGAGTGCTCTGAAGGCCAGGAACCGGGCTTTGAACTGTATGCGATGAGAGATCTGGAGCCAATGTAAGTTCTTCAGGTACGGGGAAATGGAGTGCCGATAGGGGACATGACAAATCAGTCTTGCCGCCACGTTTTGGACAATCTGCAGTCGGTGGCGTAGGTATGCAGGCACCCCTACGTAAAGAATGTTGGAATAGTCCAGGTGTGAAGTGATGGGGGCTTGCACAACAGTCCTCATTGAGTCCCCAGACAGATAGGGGGAGATTTTCTTAATCATCTTTAGTTTGCCAAAACAGGCAGATGTAACCTTTTGGATTTGAGTTTTGCATGAGAGTTCATTGTCAAAGTGGAACCCAAGGTTCCCGGTGGAGTACGCAGGGATGGGGGGTGGGTTAACCTCAGTCGGCCACCATAGGGAAGGCAGCAAAGGGGTTTTTAGATTAAAAAATAGCACCTCAGTTTTATCTGTATTCAGTTTTAATGTGTTTGATGTCATACATTGAACTATTTTGGTGAGGCAAAATTTAAAATTGTCGAGTCCTTTGTCAGAGTGGTCTCTAAAGGAAAAGATAAGCTGAGTATCATCAGCGTAAGGGACCACTCTGACACCACTGCCCTCAACCACGTTTGCCAATGGCGACATGTAAACATTAAAAAGGGCTAAGTGCCGACCCCTGTGGGACTCCACAGTCCAGGGGCATCTTATCTTTTGACAGGTAGGGGCGGCACCAAACCTGTTGCGTTCTGCCTGATAGGAAAGATTTTATCCAAGCCAGTGGAGTGCCCTGTATTCCTAGGTCACGCAACCTATTCAGTAGTATGGAGTGGGTCACGGTGTCGAAAGCCGCGGACAGATCGAGGAGCACCAACATGGCCACCTCATCTCATGATGGACGGAGCGTTTGAGCAAATCAAACACTCACCCCCAGTCAACTGATCTGGGTTTAATCCATCACCATTCTTTAGCTCACTCCGCCACCCCAGTGCGGACATGGCCATATGCGTTCTGCATTCTGTCCATCAACTGTTGTTTTGCATTTTGTCACCCCGAGTGGGATGGGTATGCTCAGACGTGAGTCCCATGCTCTCCACGCCACTGGAGTCAAGCTATCCTGGCCGAAGACGGCTGATAGCCAGAAACCGGTCCTAGGATGCTTGATTCCGGTCCAGGAAAGACATGGCTTGGCAGTTCGGACTGGACTGTTCCCATGAGGCACAGGGTCAAGGCTAATATGCATATGGCCATGTCTGAACTTGGGTGGTGTGGAGTGCAAAAAAACTATGGATTTAGGCCCAGATCTCTGTACTGGGGTGAATGTATGACATTGTTCTGCATTCTGTCCATCAACTGTTGTGTTGCATTTTGTCACCCTGAGTGGGATGGGTATGCTCAGACGTGAGTCCCATGCTCTCCACGCCACTGGAGTCAAGCTATCCTGGCTGAAGACGGCTGATAGTCAGAAACCGGTCCTAGGATGCTTGATTTCGGTCCAGGAAAGACATGGCTTGGCAGTTTGGGCTGGACTGTTCCCATGAGGCACAGGGTCAAGGCTGATTTACATATGGCCATGTCTGAACTGGGGTGGCGGAGTGAGCTAAAGAATGGTGATGGATTAAACCCAGATCATTTGACTGGGGGTGAGTGTTCGATTTGCTCAAACGCTCCGTCCATCATCCCCTTTTGTATCGCTTTGTTCGCCCTAAGTTGGCAGGGTCCGGGGCCCCTGCTCCGTCAACAGACTATAAACTCCCCGGGGGTCTCCCCCCCTCAGGGCATACTGCTTCGGAGGACCTGTGTGCGGCGGCAAACATACACTGAGCAGTGCACTGATGACCCGAGCCGCAGGGTAGACTGGTGTGCACCGGTCAACCCCTCGCTCCTATTCCTCTGGGCAGGACACCCGCTGAGCAACACACTCCTCACTGCCTCTGACGCCGCGCAGTGTCCCGGGTGATTGCCGCCATGGGAAAACCAAAGGTGACACAGACGCCCACGGTGCCGGAAACTGCTCCAGAAAATATGCCCCACACGCGGGCATAGTCGCAATCTAATGCGTCGCAGGCTGACCCCACCGTATTGGCCAAATTAGATCAAGTGCTAGCGGCCATCGAATTATCTGCCAGGAGGGAATTGAAGGCTCGAACCCCCTGGAATATATGGAGACGTAGATAAAATCTTTTACCCCGGCTATGGACCGAACAACATTCTTCTCCATTGAACGTGCCCACAGGGTCCCGGCCCGGAGACGGCCGCCAGGATAATGATTTTTCACGGACTATGCATGCGCTGTTCAACAAGAGAGGTCCTCCTTCCTCGCTATCAAGAGACGACTCCGCACGAACGATGTCCAATACTCCTTGCTGTATCCAGCTCGCCTCTAGGTCCTCCACAAGGGTTCCTCCAACTTCTTCGCCACTGTCGGTGAGGCACAGGACTGGGCGGACCAGCATTGCCCATTACAGACCAGAGCAGAGACCCAGCTAACTCCAACCTTAAGCCACCACGACCCAGGACACGCGGTCCGAAGCGACCCCGCAATGGCGCCACCAGGAGGCCCGGGTCCTCCCCCCAGAGTCTCCGGATTTGACACAAATAGTGCAGGAACGCCGGGAGGCACTGCAGGCAGTGATTGATCTGCAAACGGCGCCCCTCACACAGGACGTCGACCGACCCCTGCACATATTCACGTCGGAGGGGGAAAACAACAGCAACGGCACACTGTCCGGCGGGGACTCCATCACACCCCCCCTGGTCACCACACAAACGGCCGATGCTATCCTGGATGGACAATTGGAGGCCCCATTGATGTGAACAGACCCCACAGACATTGTCATGGGTGCCCGGTTCACACTGGACTCCCCTAGCATCGCGCTTGCGCTATCATCACACTGTATTGGCTCTAACGCGACATCCACTGATCCTCCACAGGCCCGACCCATGCGCAGCCTCGCGTGCACACACACTGCCACCCCCACAAATTCTTGTCACACCCTTCCCCTAGCAGGGAATTAGTTTGGACGTGGCGCCACCAGCGACATGTCCTATGTATTGGGACTGTTTCCCGACCCCAGTTCTAACCCTAGTTCGGTTTGGTCCCACCCCCCCTTGCTGCATGGTACGAGTCAGGGCGCACACCACGCACTAGACAGCACTCTGGCAGGTCATACGGGTGTTTCCTCCACTGGGAGGGCTACTGGGTTGGGGATCTCGCCAACAGCATGATCCCCTTGCAGGCCGTCACAATGACGCGGGATAATGGCAACACAAGAGTCGGACATTAATGTCCTTACACTAAATGTCAGGGGTCTACACACACCGAGAAAGTGCTACACCGTATACTCATACATAAAATGCCAAAACACCAGGATTGCATTCCTCCAGGAGACCCACCTCATAGGCACTGAAATGGGCAAACTGCAGGCTAAATGGCGCGGAACAATATGTGCCACAACTTACTCAGCATACGTACGCGGCCCCCTATTCTGGGTCAGGCCAGGACTCCCTTTCAGGAACTCAGGAGGGGAGTGGACAAAGATGGCAGATACGCTTTACTAGAGGGGCTCCTAGATGGCCAATCAGTCCTCTTAGGCAGCATTTACGCCCCCAACCAAGAACAAGACAAATTTTGGGACAGTCTCACTGGGGTCTTAGCACAATTCACCGCTGTCTCTTGGATCTTGGGAAGGGATTATATTTATACACTTGACATAGCCCTGGACCGTTAACACCCCCCACCCCTGCGCTCCCCTGCTCCCAAGCAAACAGAGAAGTTCCAGGCCTGGACCTCACACTGGGCTCTCACAGACGCATGGCGACTCCATCACCCACACACTCAAATGTATTCATTTCACTACATCCCACATAACTTACGGGTATGTCTGGACAGATTCCTCTGCTCCACGCCGATCCTCCCCAAGATTTTATCCACAGATCATATGGGCAGGATCATCTCGGACCACGACGCACATATACTATGACTAAATTGGCGGCCCCCACACCCCCCGGTCCCCACTTGGCGACTGCCCCGTGATTGCCTAACTGACCAGGTCTTTAAGCATGACCAAGCACAAAGCATACGAGACTTCTTTACCCACAATGCAGGCACGGCTACATCGGTGTTCGTGGAATGGGATGCGTTCAAATTAGTGGCCCATGGAGAATGTATTAAGAAAATAACGGGGATTCGGCGGACACTAGAGCAGACACTCATTAAAGCGGAACAGCACCTCGCCACAACCACTAAACAAGACGACCTCTCCGAGGCACAGGTAACACTCACGGCTGAGGCTAAAACAGTCAACCAAGCAGCCTGTGCTGACCTTCGTAAATATAACTTTAGGGCTTATGCCAACCGGATGCATAAATAACGAGATAAAACGGGCACGATGCACGCCTGGCTAGGGCGGCCGGACACTGACATTAAGCCAATTACCGAAATTATCAACCCTGGAGGTACTCTGGTACGCTCTCAGGACGAGATCCTCTTAGAGTTCCAACACTATAATGAAACGGTATACAGCACTCCGACCCCGCCCTCATAATCCTCAATAGACCAAATCCTCGATCCTCTAACGCTGCCAACAATCACGGACCCTGATAAGCTTGCATTAGACACAGCGATAGTGCCAGCAGACATCTCCCAGGCGCTCCATAGACTCTCCCGTAACAAGGCACCAGGTCTGGACGGACTCCCACTGGAGTATTACACAGCCTTTTCCTCTTTATTAGTCCCACGGTTAGCACTAATGTTTGCGATGGCCCTCGACCAAGGGATTCTACCCAAATCCCTTAGGGAATCTGTAATTGTAACCTTTCTAAAGCCACATCGGGATCCAGAACTCCTAGCATCGTATCGTCCCATTACAAAACTTTCCGCCGATTGCAACATTCTGGGGAGAATATTAGCCGATAGATATATACAAATAATACGCCCCCTGGTTCACCCGGACCAATGCGGGTTCGTCCCCGGCAGAAACACGTCCCAGAAAATTCGGCGCATCTTTCATGTGCAGGATCAAGTGAAAGACATGCACCCGCATTCAACCTGTCTCATCCTAGACCTTGAGAAGGCTTTCGACACCCTTACCTGGCAGTATCTGTTTTCTGTCCTACACCGCATTAACATTGGCCCGCTCTGTTAGCGTACACCCAGACTATTATACACAGGATTCACCACACGGGTCCGATTAGGGAGGCACATCTCAAAGGCCTTCGAGGTTCAGAAAGGCACGAGGCAAAGTTGTCCCTTCTCACCCCTCCTTTTCGCCCTAGCGGTCGAACCACTGGCTATAAGATTGCAACAGGTTGGCATGCAATGTGGCATCCCAATCGCGGACGTCACTCATAGCGTCTCCATGTACGCTGATGACCTCTTAATATATATACGGGACATCACAGACGACCTGACTCCTATATGGACTACGCTCACTTAATTCGCGGACGCCTCCGGACTCAAAGTGAATTGGGGCAAATCCACGGTGTACCCATTCCATCCGACTCTACCCCCGCGACATATGGGTGGGGACACAGAGGGTGTCCTGGAGCACAGAGGCCCCCAGGTACCTCGGGTCTGTCTTTATCATTCCCCTGCAGATATCTTTGAGGGCAACCATTGCAGAGCCCTTGCTAACATTAGGTCAGCAGTCGGATTCTGGAGCAGGCTCCCGCTGGCCCCGATTGGCCGAGTAGCTTTGGCTAAAATGATAATGCTCCCCCGGCTCTTACATCACTTCACGAACCTACCGGTAATCCCATCCAAATCTTTCATCCGGGATCTTAACTCCCTTCTCGGCACGCTCATTTGGGGTTTGGGCAGACACAGAATTGTACTGAAGACGCTCCAATTACCTATCACCCTGGGATGCCTAGGAGCCCCATCCTTTGAATCTTACATTTTAGCGGCACAACTTCAATGGTTGTCCTATTGGACGGCGGATCGTCACACGAATGAGACCTACACTTCGACAGGCAAGGTCCCCACTCCAGAACTCACCCGTCTCCTCCTCCCAGGCACCAAGCCGCGGCGCACATACCCCTTGCAGGTAACAGTGGCGCGTCAATGCATGGTATGAGTCCACCGTATGTTGCCCGGGACGTCCCCATACTCCCCATTACTCCCATTGGTTGGCTGGCCTAGGCTTGAGGCATACTATACAGCCAACGTGTTAACGGCGTGGACGGAGTGGACGGAGTGTGGAATCACAGACATGGAGTCCCTCTTCGAAGACGGGCAGATTAAACCATTCCAACGCCTTGTGGATGAGTATGGTCTCCCCCCGGGTCAGTTCCTGCAGTATCACCAAGTTCTCGAATTATTTCGCCCCCACCACAACCTCCAAGTAGGGGAACCAAATACACACCCGGTCATACATACCATCCTACACATGGGGGTTGGGCAACACTTAATCACCTGGCTACAAGGCGCTTCGGGAACTAGCAAACGCACCCCTAACGACCCTACGTGCCACTTGGGAAGACGAAATCGGACGTCCACTACACGAGACGGAATGGACCAAAGCCCTGAAATTTCCCAAAAAGGTGTCCAGGAATGCCCGATTTAAAAATTTACAATTTGAATATTCTCCACAGGGCATATCTGACACCGGCGTGCTTGTAAAAATTCTACCCCGACACTCAGTTCCTCTGTCCCAGATGCCACTCTCCAGAGGCGGACTTTCTCCACATGTTCTGGAGCTGTCCCATTCTTCGGCCCTTGTGGCAAACTGTCCATGAGACGCTAAGAGACCTCACAGGACTCACAACCCTGGACACTTGGGAAGCCAGCGCGCTGGACATATTCAGGATACAAAAACATCTCAAAGCACACAAGTCTTTCATCTCACTAGCACTACTACTAATCAAAAGGAGTATAGCTATGCACTGGCAGTCCCCCACGGGCCCCCCTTTAGCGGCATGTGTAGGAGTGGTATCTAAATGGGCTGCTGCGGAGGAGAATGCACTGCGCGAAGAAGAGGTTAAGGGGATACGTAAACACCCCATCTCCATGGAGTGGGCCATACTACTACACCGCTTTAAACAATCAACGCGCGATGAGGACCAGGACGCAGGTCCATCCCAACCCACTACCCCCCACCCACTATCGCAAGCACAACTACTGGTCTTGAACCCCCTGACGGTGCACTCGTGCTGTTGACAGATGCACCCCACATCCTGCCATACCAGATACCTGATCCCTGTTATTAGCCCCATGTAGCCCCGTCCTAAGCAGCACTAGAGTGCCGATGCATAACCCAGCGAGATATACACCCCCCAGATTCATACTATATCTCCCACACCCGCGCTCTGTACTTCCATGCACCTCTTCCTGGTTTACGCCCCAGTTTCAAATTTCACTGTTGCATAATGCCTACAGATCCGTTTTACATGTCACAGATGTCATTATGGACTCATATAATTGCAGTATATCTTTTTGCTCATATGTCTGAACACCTGATATGTAATGTTCACATGACGAAATGCCAATAAAAACATGTTTGAAAAAAATCTCAGGAGGTACCATGTTTTTGGTTGGATTAAAGGTGGACGTTTTACCTAAACCTGTATCCTTCTGTTCAGATTCCTCTCTGTCACGGAAGAAGACCCTCAACCGTATCTTCCTAAAAAATTGTTTCATTTCACACATCTCACTGAAACTATCTGGAGTGGGAGTGGAGACAAATCCCAAACCCTTTTCCAGGACACTGATCTCTGTTGGAGTAAGCGTTCTCTCTGAGAGGTTAACAACTAGGCTCTCTTTCCCCTGGTTGTGCTCCTGGTCTCCACTGTAGGAGTTGTCTGGTCTTGCCACTGCACATCCTTCTGTCCTCCTCTTTGGCGCCCTCTTCCTCTGCCCCAGCCTCTGTCTAAAAAAGGGGGGTTATTCATTGGATAGAATTGTGGAGGGCCCTGGGGATAGATAGGGTAATGCCACGGAGGGGGAAGTTGCGGAGGCCAATGATACAACGGCCCAGTAACCTTGCATTGCATTATTTTTTCGTTGGTTGCGGTTGCATGAGCCCCCACTGCTGGAGTCGCTGTTAGACGAACCCCTTTTGCTTCCTCCGTCCGAGCTCTCATCGGATGAATAGTTATTCTTGGGTGTGAGATAATCGTCTTTAAGATATGGGTTAACCCTCTCTTTGTCAAACTTTGCCACATCTTTTTGGAGTTTGGAAACTTTTGTTTGAGCGAATATTCTTTGTTATCAGCGATCTCATTATTAATTTCAGTGAGTTTTGTAGTGAAGGCCGTTTTAGGTAGAGACCCTTTCAGGGCTGCTTCTGCTGCCTGGATTCTAACTAGGAGCGCATCAGCCAGTCTCTTTGCTGTTTTGACAATTAAATAGAGGAGGCCTTTGGTACACTTCCAAGAAACCTGGCACCAGTCTTGTTTTAAAGGGCCATCTTCGAGGAAGAGCCTAGGGAGAATATTCACTATGAGACAATGGGGTGCAATACTAGCCCTTAGATATTCGGTCATCAGGGCACCGTGAACAGTGATTCTCAGCCAGTCTTTCTTCAATTGGGTGATTGTGACCCAGTCATCAGTTGCAGAGCCAGAGGCCACTGCTCCTCCAGCCCCAAAGAGGGAGGCTGCAGATCTCAAGGTCTCTGCTATAGCCTCTTCATCAAAGCTTAGTCCTGGGACATCCTCCATCTTTGGTAGGAGATCCAGTGGTCAGGAGTAGGGTTAGGTCTCAGTTTAGCTGTAGCTAGTCTGAGGCAGGGGTGTGGGCCACACAGTAAGGTCTATACTGTTGGTAACCTTAGTGGTTCCACGGGGGAAAGCCCGTGCTCAAAGTATCAACAAGAAAGGGGAACCAGGATGGGCGATTTTTAACGGGGTCCAGTGTATATGCCCTAACAATAGCTTAAAACAAAGAGAGGTACACAGTTCCCCAAGGCCAAAGGGAGGTTTAAGAAAACCAAGCAAGGGAAGAAAGGGGGGGGGGGAAATTTCCCTTTCGGAACTAAAACCCTCACACACCCAGCAAGCTAGGTGTCATGCTTCATCATCTGAGTTCTGCTCCTCGTCAAACGGGTGCTGCAATGTCTGACGGGCACCTGCGAAGGGGCTCTTTATCGGAGATCTTTTGTTCCTGCCATTTGTTGCATGCGGGTATGAGGGTACTAAAAATGGTGTAGACGTGAAAAGTGTGTGAAAAGTTAAAAAAGGTTGGGTAATCCACAAATTATGTTAATGATGTGGTTGCCCACCTTAGTAAAAAACAGTGAGGGAGAGATACACACTGGTACTATGGTCCAGTAGCGTGTCTACTGCCTGATGGTCAACATGTTTCATGCTATTCTTGCAATTCGTCAGGACCTAATTAAGAGAACTGTGCTACACACGGAAGGGGCTATACTACCTTCCTTTGAAAGTAACCTGGCAGGCCAACCGGTCCTGCTCCCTTGGGTGTGACCTAAAAAGGGATGACAGAAAACAGGAAGAGGCGTTGTACTCTTCTGTATCCGCAAATGTAGGTCACAAGTGCTTGGTTAATTAAACAGCACACATTACTAAGTATGGCAAGTGTGGAACATACTCAAATGGTGCAGTGAAGTTAAAAACCCACGATTGGGTGGCGGAGTAAAAAGGGGAGAAGAGGCTAAAGTGACTGAATGAAAGGGTCAGACTAGTAAACTCAAAGTAATAGAAGAGTAAGGATGCTCACCCTATAGGGCTTGTGAGTTCGCTTCAACGGTCTGCTCCCGTGTAGTGGTACCATAGAGTAGGCACCGTGAGGGAAATGGGGAGAAGATGGGAAACAGTGAAGCCCAAGTTAACATGCCGGTACTGCTAGCAGTTGTTACTAGCTCCGTATGCGGTTAAGATATATCGATAACCAGCAGGGCGCTTATGTCCCCTGGATGTAGCCAGAACCGGCAACAGCGATACAAAATTGGTGCCGACCATAGCCTACCCACCGTGCACGTGGAAAGATGCGGGTAATGTGGCTCAGATGCGTCTATCAGCAAGTTAGTTAAAGATCGTTCTGGCACACTAGCGTTGCGTCTCCACTTAATGCTCGGTGGGAGCCAGGCGTAGAAACCAAAGTTGTACCCTAGGTGGACACTAGTAGCAGGGGCAAGCGTCCCCTGACCATCACAATACCCTGCAAATCGTCACTACAACTACAACAACAGGTGCTTAATGGCATGTAAATCTCGTTGGGGAGGCATACAGCAAATTGCTGCTGCCGCCCGAAAAGTCTACATGTCTGTTGCATAGACAAGTCCAGTCACACCTACCCACACGGAGTCCCAGCGTTGACTATGAGAGACCGGAGCGGCAAGACAAAGGGGGACCCGGACTTATAACCGGACCGCATCCGGCCCTCGCTTGCCCCTGTCACGTGTCGGGGGTGCAAATCGGGGCTGCGCATGCGCGGTAAGGTAAGCACCGTCGAGGCAGCATCCAAATGCTGCAGCTGCCAGCAACGCCCGAACGTGGCGGCCATCTTAGAGGGTAGGCGTGGGTGCATGGCCTAATAGGCAGACTACAAGGAACCGAATTGGCTCATATACACCCCGTGTAAGAAGAAGGCTGGCAACGCATAAACATTCTCAGATATGCCAAGGGGGTGTGCAAAAAAGCGCGTGTGTGGATAATGTTGCTTATACTTAATGAAGGTCTCATAGTAAAGATGGTGTTGTTACCGGAGGTAATCCGGTACTGTTGATGATAGATTGGTGGAGTACCACAATTATATAAGCCATACAAAAAAATTGATACTTGTATAGCGCACTTCTCACCCGCAAGGGTCTCAAGGCGATTGTACGAATACCGCTGTGGAACCCATCCTGGCTTTCCCTGTGAGGCGTCCACTCCTGGGCACCCCCAAGGTGGAGGCCATTCATCCTTAGCGTTGTGGGGGCCGTTTTGGAGATTAAGCAAGCTATTGCCCAGAGTTGCAGAGTGGGACTCCATGATTGGAATAGGCACCGAGGTGAGAATTATCAGGTCCGTGGAATTTTGAGCCCAAGACCCGCCGAGGCGGGGAATTGAACCCTGGTCCCGGGCTAGACCTCTGCATCAGGGTCTGCCTCTCTAATCATTGAGCCACACTTCTCCGAAGAGGGAAGGCTCATCTGAAGAGGGTGCCCCAAGGAATCGAGTCATTCAGGCTCTCACTGTCGGTTTTTAGGCGATGAACCCATCTTTGCTCAATTCTGAAGAGCGCCTGCTGTGTAATGTGTTATATTATGTTATGTCTTCTTTTATAGCGCTCGAATCACCGTGAGGCATCTCGGCGCTTGCTTTGGGAACCCGTCCTGGCTTTTTTCCCTGTGAGATAACCCGTACTGGGCATCCCCAAGGTGAAAGCCAGGCATCCCACCGCGGGGGGGGGCTGTAGTGGAGATTAAGCAAGATAATGCCCAGAGTTGCAGAGTGTGAACCCGTGATGCGAGTCGGCACAGAAGCGAGAATTATCGAGTCCGTGGACATTTGGGCTCAAGACCCTGCCGCGTCGGGAATTGAACCCTGGTCCCGGGTCTGACCTCTGCTTCAGGGTCTGCCTCCTCTAACCAGTGAGCCATACTTCTCCACTAATGTGTGGGTGCGATTCAAGAATTAGCCAACTGAGACTGTCCACAGTGTGACTCATGTCCTTACAGTGACCATACAGTTTGGTGTGGGTTTTAAGGTACCTGATATTACTTTTGTGTTCAGTAATCCGTAACTTGGCCTGTCTCATCGTCATGCCCACGTATTTTTTGCCACAAGGGCAGGTTAAGAGGTAGATACATTTAGACGTGTTGCACTGGTGCCAGGTTTCTTGGAAGTGTACCAAAGACCTCCTCTTTTTAATTGTCAAAACAGCAAAGAGACTGGCTGATGCGCTCCTAGTTAGAATCCAGGCAGCAGAAGCAGCCCTGAAAGGGTCTCTACCTAAAACGGCCTTCACTACAAAACCCACTGAAATTAATAATGAGATCGCTAATAACAAAGAAAATTTGCTCAAACAAAAGTTTGCCAAACTCCAAAAAGATGTGGCAAAGTTTGACAAAGAGAGGGTTTACGCAAATCAAAAGGAGACTAGCTAGAAAGGGGTTAGTCTGACATTATTTTGTTATTGTCATAGCGACTCAGTGTTGTTGGCGGTGGCACCTGTTGGGTGTCTTTAGAAAGCCCTCACCCACCAACCTAGTTGGTGGCATGCTTCATCATCGGGCCCACCCAGTGACACCTAGCGTGTCCCGGGTGTGCTACGACGCCTGATTACAGCGGAGCAGGTATGTCACTGTGTGTGCGGTGTGAGGTGTTTTGAGAAGTGAGGTTAAAACGGCTTGGCGGATGGTCCCTGGGGTGAGAAGACTTTATTAAAAGGGCCTCCGTCAGCGGTTAAAAATAAGGCTGAGGGACGTTAGAGGCGGGTTACGACCTCCTACGTCCTAGGTGTGTCAACATGTTTCAGCCAGTGCCTTATATTAATCTGGCTTTCTTCAGGACAGTAAAAATATGTGTAGGTTAAAATAGGGTAAGTGTAGTGTAGTCTATGTGTCTACACGCCCTAAAGTGTATATAACTGTGAGAGGGGGGATTCCCTTCTCAAGATCACCTGGCCATTTAACAATGAGAGACAGGGACAAGACAAACATAGGAAAAAAGAGTCACTAGAAAATATTGAGCATAATTTATGACAGCCGGCTTAATAGCGGATTAGTGCAGGCTATGAGCGGCTCAAGTGTAATGATACTGGTGGTATCATTATAGTGGAATCGCACTGAAATTCGAGGGTGAAGTGGTTAAAACAGCGGTAAAAAATACTGCAGTGGTGAATAGTGAAGTATTGTGGCGCAAGCACATTGTCTTACGCTTTTTTAGGCTTGCTTGTACTCCAAGGCTATTGAAGAGGCAAGGGGTGGCCCTGGTAGGGAGAGAGAGGACCACTGGGGTAAGGAGACCTGTGGGAGAAAGGGTAGCGCTTACCTATGGTAGGGATGTTCAGCATACTCACAGGATTTCTGGTCAGCTCCAGCGTGGGACCTGTTGTGCCTCCTTCGCATAACCGGTGATGAATGGCTGTGGTGGCCGGTTTTTTATACTAACGTTAACTGCATGATTAGTGGCACCTGGAGGGAAGAGTAATGGTAGAAAGACTGGCTTTTTGGATCGAGATTGTGCTCAGGTGAGTGCCCTTCGTATCGCGCTGATGCGCGGAGTAGTGCCGCTAGCTTCGCGCATGCGTGCAAGGGTGGAGTTGCCGTGCGCATGCGCGGCGAGGAGTTGTTTAGCGCATGCGCGGCTAAGTAGTGGTTCGCGCATGCGTGGTAGCGCGAGAGTGCGGCGCGATGGAATATGGGTTAGCGCCTGCGCACTCGGGACTTCATGTTGGTTTATGGTGGCATGTGCCGAATAGCGCTATAGGCACAGAATATAATCCAAGTGCCAGTGAGTCCCGCTTTTCGATAGGAGGATAAGGGGGACGCATGGTTGTCCCACTATGACTGAGGCTAGGGGAACAAGGTGGTAATTAGAGGCAAGATCCCATTTTTAGATGGGAGGATAAGGGGGACACAAGGTTGTCCCACTATGACTATAAGCTAGGGGAACAAGGTGGTGAATAAAGGCAAAGGCAAAATGCCTGATGAGAGGGGTAGTGCCCTACTGGGGTGCGTCCGGGTAGTCAGACTAGATCACAGGGAGGCAAGGTGGCAGTAAAGGCAAGGTGCCTGAGTGGACATGCTGGACCGAAGGGAGGCTTAAGCTCAGGCTGGTTCACAGGGTCAGTGAGTTCCAGGGGATGGCATCATTGAGCCCTTCAGTGGCCGTGGATAGGCGATATATCCATCTTTGCTCTTTGTTTAGCAATTTTTTGTCATTGTTAACTGGGCTGACTGGTATCTGTTCGATGACTGTCCAGGTGAAGTCATTTGGGGTGTGGCACTGGGTGATAAAGTGATTTGTCAGTTTGCTTATTTTTAACCGCTGACGGAGGCCCTTTTAATAAAGTCTTCTCACCCCAGGGACCATCCACCAAGCCGTTTTAACCTCACTTCTCAAAACACCTCACACCGCACACACAGTGACATACCTGCTCCGCTGTAATCAGGCGTCGTAGCACACCCGGGACACGCTAGGTGTCACTGGGTGGGCCCGATGATGAAGCATGCCACCAACTAGGTTGGTGGGTGAGGGCTTTCTAAAGACACCCAACAGGTGCCACCGCCAACAACACTGAGTCGCTATGACAATAACAAAATAATGTCAGACTAACCCCTTTCTAGCTAGTCTCCTTTTGATTTGCGTACATATAATCCGGGGATCTGGACTAGCTATCTGGTCCTCTCTCTCCCTCTTGATTCTCGCAAAGAGAGGGTTTACCCATATCTTAAAGACGATTATGTCACACCCAAGAATAACTATTCATCCGATGAGAGCACAGAGGGAGGAAGCAGAAGGGGTTCGTCTAACAGCGCCTCCAGCAGCGGGGGCTCAGGCAACCGCAACCAACAAAGAAATAATGCAACGCAAGGTTACAACACTGGCCCGTTGTATCATGGGCCTCCACAACTTCCCCCTCCGTGGCATTACCCTATCTATTCCCAGGGCCATCCACATTTCTATCCAATGAATAACCCCCCTTTTTTAGGCAGAGGCTAGGGCAGAGGAAGAGGGCGCAAAAGAGGAGGACAGAAGGGTGTGCAGTGGCAAGACCAGACAACATCTACAGTGGAGACCAGGAGCACAACCGGGGGAAAGAGAGCCTAGTTGTTAACCTCTCGGAGAGAACGCTCACTACCACAGAGATCAGTGTCCTGGAAAAGGGTTGGGGTTTGTCCCCACTCCACATAGTTTCAGTGAGATGTGTGAAATAAAACAATTTTTTAGGAAGATACGGTTGAGGGCCTTCTTCTTTGACAGAGATGAAACTGAACAGGAGGATACAGGTTTACGTAACCCATCCACCTTTACTCCAACCAAAAACATGGTACCTCCTGAGATATTGACCTTTGAGGGTGCTGTACTCAAGAGTCTTGAGAATAAACCCCATACCCAGACTTTTCACAATTTGAATAAAACTGAGAGACTCGCAGTCCAGTCTCTAGCTTATGACCCAACCATCATCTTCAAGCAAGCGGACAAGGGGGGTGCCACTGTCTTACAATCCACTGTTGATTACGACACTGAATGTAGGCGACAACTGGCTAATTCTGCACATTACACCCCTCTTGGGTTGACCCAACTAAAAGGCTAACCACTCAAATTGCTAGCTTGGTCATGGAGGGTGAGATTAACGGATGGATCAGTAAGAACTAATGAGCCTTCCTCGTCACTGAAAATCCCAAGACACCCTACTTCTACACCCTCCCCAAGATTCACAAGGGAGTTACACCAGTACCTGTGAGACCCATAGTTTCCGGAATTGGGTCACTGCTGGAACCTCTCTCCAAGTTCTGCAATAAATTTCTGCAGCCCCTGGTAAAAAAGATACCATTGTTCCTACAGGATACAAGGGATGTCCTTTGCTTCATTGACAACATAGAGGGGAGGGAGGGAGTGGATCTCTTACTGACCCTTGATGTAGAAGCACTTTACACCAACATCCCCCAGCAGGCTACCTTAGAGGCAGTAGAATCCACCTTGTTGAGCGAAGACTGGCCCTCTCCTACCCCATCTCTTTTATCATGGCATGTGCCACCATTGCCCTGACGGAAAACATTTTCCAGTATGAGACACAGCTGTTTCACCAAATACAGGGGACATCCATGGGCAGCACTTTTGCCCCTAGTCTGGCCTGTATCTACATGGCCACTTTTGAAGAGATGACCATCAGGGGTGCCACCATCCCATATCGAGACAACCTCACTTTCTGGCGCAGGTATATTGACGATATCCTTGTCCTCTGGAGAGGTGACATCAATACCTGCCAGGCCTTTTGTGACTGGATTAATACCCAGAACCCATTCTTGAAATTCACGAGTACCATCTCTGAGTCTAACATCCCTTTCCTGGACCTCAGGATTTGGCTCAGTGAGACTGGGTTGAGCACTAACCTCCATCGTAAAGAAACAGATAGGAATAGTCTCCTACTTTATGAGAGCCATCACCCAAAATCATTGAGGGATAACCTCCCCTTCGGGCAGTTCCTGCGAGTCCAGAGGAACTGTTCGCATAAGGCAGACTACAAAAGGGAGGCTAGACTTCTACAACACAAACTGCAGGACAGGGGGTATCCTACAAGACAGGTTTGCAACTCCTACAAAAGGGCAATGAATAACCCACGGGAGGCACTGTTAGATGTAAAAACTAAGAAACCTACAGACACAATCACCTGTGTAACATCCTTCATTAGAAACTTGTC
Organism: Lissotriton vulgaris; assembly: GCF_964263255.1. Lineage (NCBI taxonomy): Eukaryota > Metazoa > Chordata > Amphibia > Caudata > Salamandridae > Lissotriton > Lissotriton vulgaris. Next base: position 747,720,156 of record NC_141698.1, read on the forward strand.
GTACATAAAGAAAACAATCAGCAAACCCTGGGGTATCATCAATTCTCGTGATCTCACTATCCACCGTCCAAGGTTTGCATTCAAACGTACGGCCAATCTTAAAGACGAGCTAGTCAGGGGCGGTTCGTCCATTGGGGCGTGGGGGCGTAGCCTCCCCTGCCGAAGCCGCCCGCAGCTCCCTCAGCGTTTTTGAGTTAAGACTGTGACAATCATGTCAATGAATCAACATGACGTCAGACCGCCTGCCTAGCGGTCTGGCGTCATGTTGATTGATTGACATGATTGTCACAGGCGGTAACACAAGTGCGCTTGAGTGGGGACGGATGGTTAATTTTTACCCGTGCCCACTCCTGCGCACTTGTGTTTTTGCGACGTTGCGCATTCCCATTAGGAGCCCTAATGGGCGTGCTGCGGGCGAGAGGGTACCTGTGCCCCTGGCGCCAGGATTGGCCAGGGGCGCTGTGAGCCTGTGACGTGTGGGGAGCAGAGCCCAGAGGTGGCGCGGACCGGGACACCGGCAGCCAGGTAAGGGTGTGCGCTTTTCTTTTATTTTAAAGTGTTTGGTGCGAGCGTGCATGTATGCATGAATGTTTGGTGGTGAGTGTTGCGAATGGATGTGTTTGTGTGTATGCGTGTGTGAATACATTTCTTTGAGTGTTGTGTACGTGGGTCGGGGGAAGGGGGAGGTGGGGTTGCCGCCGGCCTGAGTGGCCTGGGGCCCGCACTCGCAAATCAGTTTGCACCACACCACTTTAAAATGTCACCAGCCGCCCCTGGAGCTAGTACACACCAGACCTAGAGTAACGGATAGCAACACCCAAAGAACACTCTGGGATCTCCCCCTAGTGATTGGCCATTACCCCTGTGGAGGCTGCTCAGTCTGTTCACAAACAAACACGTACAAAGAGATCAAACTTACAGAAACATTCATTTGGCCTCTGAAATGCCACACCAACTGCAACACGTCTAAATGTATCTACCTCTTAACCTGCACCTTGTGGCAAAAAATACGTGGGCATGACGATGAGACAGGCCAAGTTACGGATTACAGAACACAAAAGTAATATCAGGTGCCTTAAAACCCACACCAAACTGTATGGTTACTGTAAGGACATGAGTCACACTGCGGACAGTCTCAGTTGGCTAATTCTTGAATCGCACCCACACATTACACAGCAGGGGCTCTTCAGAATTGAGCAAAGATGGGTTCATCGCCTAAAAACCGACAGTGAGGGCCTGAAGGACTCGATTCCTTGGGGCACCCTCTCTAGATGAGCCTCCCCTCTTTGTATGGCTTATATAATTGTTGTACTCCACCATCTATCATCAACAGTACCGGATTACCTTCGGTAACAACACCATCTTTACTATGAGACCTTCATTAAGAGTAAGCAACATTATCCACACATGCACTTTTTTGCACACACCCTCTGCATATCTTAGAATGTTTATGTGTTGCCAGCCTTCTTCTTACATGGGGTGTATATGAGCCAATTCCATTCCTTGTAGTCTGCCTATTAGGCCCTACACCCACGCCTACCCGCTAAGATGGCCGCCACGTTTGGGCGTTGGTGGCAGCTGCGGCACTTGGATGCTGCCTCGACGGTGCTTACCTTACCGCGCATGTGCGGCCCCGATTTGCACCCCCGACACGTGACAGGGGCAAGCGAGGGGCGGAGGCGGTTCGGTTATAAGTTCGGGTCCCCCTTCGCCTCACCGCTCCGGTCTCTCATAGTCCACGCTGGGACTCCGTGTGAGTAGGTGTGACGGGACTTGTCTATGCAACGGACAGGTAAGCTTTTCGGGCGGCAGCAGTAATTTGCCTCCCCAACGAGATTTACATGCCGTTAAGCGCCTGTTGTTGTAGTTGTAGCGCCGATTTGCGGGGTATTGTGATGGTCAGGGGACGCTTGCCCCTGCCACTAGTGTCCACCTGGGGTACAACTTTGGTTTCTGCGCCTGGCTCCCACCGAGCATTAAGTGGAGACGCAACGCTAGTGTGCCAGAACGATCTTGAACTAACTTGCTGATAGACGCGTCTGAGCCACATTACCCACATCTTTCCACGTGCATGGTGAGTAGGCTATGGCGGGCACCGATTTTGTATCGCCGTTGCCGGTTCTGGCTACATTCAGGGCACATAAGCGCCCTGCTGGCTATCGATATATCTTAACAGCTTAAAAGCTTTTTAACAACTGCTAGCAGTACCGGCATGTTAACTTGGGCTTCACTGTTTCCCGTCTTCTCCCCATTTCCCTCAAGGTACCTACTCTATGGTGCCACTAAACGTACAATAACCACACGAATAAAGTAGAATCAAACAAAAAGAAACTTAGTCCACATTGTTTTATTCACAATGGGGAAGCATATTAAATATACAATGATTCAGAGCAATAAATTAGTGGTTTTCGCAGTGCCCCAAAGTAGTGGAAAGGAGGAAGGGGGGGTGTGCGGTAGTGTAAGGAGGTAGTGAAAGAAGGAAGGGAAATTCTTAGATGCTAGTGTAATCAACAAATATAGCTCATTTGTCTATGTTACAGAATATGTACAAAAAACAGGACCGTTAGGTTCATACAACTGATTCAGGCAAAAATCATACTCCACGTAGTTCAATAAATGAAAACAGTCTGGAGTGGAGTTGATATTGAAAGGCTAGTGGTTGTCGACGTTTCGACCCTCATAAGCGCAGATAGTAGCATTCTTGCTGTGGGGACTTCATCAGGACTGGGAGAGTGGGACACTTAACCACGGAGGTGGTATAGTCAGGACCCAATGAAGTTTGTTTTAGAGGTCGATCTTGTGGATCATAATATACAATTAACGTCGATTGTATTGCTCGGAAAACCTGTCGTGGTCCTGAGTATCAACGATGGTGTGAATTCCAATCGCCGTATATAAAACACGTCCGACGGGACTCGTATTGGTTTGTAGTTTAGTTCGGAGATTAATCAAGATGAGTCAGACGTTTCGACCCTCATAAGCGCAGATAGTAGTATTCTTGCTGTGGGGTCTTCATCAGGACTGGGAGAGTGGGACACTTAACCTATTTGATATAAAAATATATATTTTAGAGCCGGGAAAGTCTATCCCTAGGTTTGGCAAGAACAAGAAGCGCATCAGCACATGGAGTAGTGGATTCACAAAATCCCGCCCAAATTTACTAGGACATAAAATGGGAGAACAAAACGTTGCGATAAAACGTCACAAATAATCAAAATGTATTTAAATCACTGAAGTCAAGAGCAGTTGGGGATAAGCCAGCCGTCGTCAATGGACATGGTCAACACATTATTGGAGAAGAATGCCGATTAAGACATGGAATTACATTGTAGTCACATGTTAATGGCGTCTAGGCTAGTTCAAGACTAATCATACAATCATCGACTATTGAACTTACCACGGAGGTGGTATAGTCAGGACCCAATGAAGTTTGTTTTAGAGGTCGATCTTGTGGATCTAAGGAGTTAGAAAGTTCAATTGAGATGATATATTCATCAAACGAACAGGAGGGTAAATACGTCACATTGTTTAGCGGCTAGTGAAGGATGACTCACCATAATATACAATTAACGTCGATTGTATTGCTCGGAAAACCTGTCGTGGTCCTGAGTATCAACGATGGTGTGAATTCTGTCAAATGTAATGATATTTGGCCATTAGGGAATTTGTAACAGCTCCCGGACATCTACTTGATACTACACGCAAGGAGAAAAAACTCACCCAATCGCCGTATATAAAACACGTCCGACGGGACTCGTATTGGTTTGTAGTTTAGTTCGGAGATTAATCAAGATGAGTCTGTAAACAAGGGTTGGAGTGAAGTTAGGGGCATAGCCAGCAAAACAATTGAAATCTGCAATGGCTAGCGGGTACGTTATTAAGGACTTGGGATAAGGCTTACCAAGCACGGAATGAATCACGTCCTGATCGCTGCTCCAAATCGCAATGGCGAAGTTGGGTTCCGGGTTTGGTGATATCACCATGGGAACGAGATCACGTGGTACAATCTGACCGTATTGGCATGGTAGATAGACTATTTGAGTTGCTAAGTTACAACCTATCAACAATGGACACGGTGGAAAGACTATCCGCCTTGCTCGGAATCCATAAAACAATAGTTTCAAAGCCTACACGACGCCTTATTCTAGGGTTCTTCTAGGGTTTGTCAATTGTTATGGATATATGGTCTGGTCTTCAGTACAGCATAGAGAGCGAGGCAGGGACAGACATCGTTATAGATAATTGATAAATTCAGATAGCGAAGAGCGCATGACACATTGGTATTGACAATCACATAATCATTACGTCAAGTAGACCATTCAAAAAAGAGAGCTATCCCTTGGTGAATACAGTGTGAACCAGGAATGGTGTACCTCTCACACGAGGGTAAAGACCATCTCGTGAACTGGGAGTGGTGTACCTCTCACACGAGGGTAAAGACCACCTCGCAAGGCCAACAAATCATTATGGTAATGAACATGTGGTTAAAACGGGGTCATTCATTAGAGAAATGCTGGAGTTGCTACACATTCTTACAGTATACCATCATACGAGATATGGCGTACCTCTCACATGAGGGTAAAGGCCATACACATGATAGATTCAAACAGCATTTAGGACAAAGTGGCCAATTGAGAGAAAGAGCTATCTTGTTCATTAAGCCCAGATTCTATTGAGTCTAATGTGTACATCCATTTTAACTCACGGGTATTGAGGATGTTGGCGATATTCCCACCCCGGGGTCCCAGTGTGGCCTTTTCAATGATTACCCATTTCAGACTTTCTGGTAGGTGCCCAGCTGTAGAGAAATGATCCACCAATGGTGCCCCTGGCACCTGGCATCGGATTCTACTCATATGTTGGAGTATCCTTACTTTAGCTTTTTGCTGTGTCTGGCCAATGTATATTAGTAGACAAGGACAAAGGATAGCATAGATGATGTTTGATGAATTGCAGTTGGTGTGCGTCTTAATCGGGATCTTGTGAAGACTGTATGTAAATTCTTTGGTCTGAATAGTGCTGTCACATGCTTTGCAGCTGCCACATCTGAAGTGACCGACTATCGGAGGTAGGTTCCACAGAGTGGTGACGGTGGGATCCATTGGTGTCTTAAGGAAAGAGCGGACCACATGGTCTTTGATACTTCTCGCTTTTTTGAAAGCATGTAGCGGCAGGTCGGTTTGCTTGATATCGTCCGATATGAGTTCCCAGTGGTGGTTGATTATACGTTTTATTTTATTACTTTTTGTGTTGAAAGTAGTAACGCATACTATTCTTTGTTCTGGTTGGTCTTTTTCCCCTTTGGGGGTCAACAATTCTTCGCGGGGGTAGAACCAAGCCCTCTTCCTAGCTCGCTTGATCAGTTGTTTAGGATAGCCCCTGCTAGACAGTCTCTGCTTGAGTTCTTCTGATTCCGTGAAATAATCATCTTTGTTCGAGCAATTCCGACGGATACGTAGAAATTGCCCGAAGGGCAAGTTGTCTCTTAGGGCTCTCGGGTGGTGACTGTCATAATGTAACAGTGAGTTCCTTTCAGCGGGTTTGCGGTACAGCGTGGTTAGTAGGTGTCCTGCGTTCTCATAGATGGTGAGGTCCAGAAAGTTTATTTGGTGGGTATCAGATTGGATGGTAAACTTTAAGAATTGAGACTGCGTGTTTAGCCAATCAAAAAATGTTGTTAGTTCTTCCAGACTACCGTTCCATATCAGTAAAATGTCGTCTATATATCTCATCCAGAGACCAAGGTGGTCTCTGAATGGATTGACATGATTCAGCACAGTGTCTTGCTCAAAGGCTGCCATGTATAGGATGGCTACATCCGGAGCAAAAGGGGCCCCCATTGCTACTCCCGATGTTTGGATGTAGAATTTATCCCTAAAAATAAAAAAGTTTTTAGTCATGGCTATGCGTAGTAAGGCCACAATGAATTCGGTAGGTACTTGAACCGGTGCTGGTCGTTGATGCAGGCAACGAGTGATAACCATCAGTGCTTCATGTTAAGGAATGCATGTATATAACGATACAACATCGCAGGTGGCCAATCGTTGTTGTTGTGTATCAAAGGTTAGATTTTCAACAATGTTTATAGTGTGCATGGTGTCACGCAAGTAGGCTGGTGTAGCCTCTGCAATCGGTTTTAAAAAGAAATCGATATATTTTCCGAGGGGCTCAAGGATAGAGCCGCATCCCGACACGATTGGACGGCCTGGAGGGTCAGCCATCGATTTGTGTATCTTCGGTATGGTATAGATTGTTGCCAATCGAGGGTGCTGTTTATTTAGAAAATTGAATTCCAATTCCGATAGGAAGCCTTGATCGCGACCAGCCTGGGTGATCTCCAGGATTTCTAAAGCAATTGCTTTTGAAGGGTCCGCTCGTAGTTGTTGATAACTAGTTCCATCGTTTAATTGGCGGTAGATTTCAGACTCATAAGAAGTAACATCCTGCACCACGATTGCACCACCCTTGTCTGCGGGTTTGATAACAAGTTGCTCGTTCCGAGCTAGTGACTGTAAGGCCAGTTTTTCTTTTTTACTGGTGTTGTATCTGGTAAAGCATTTTGTTCCCAGAAGCTGTAGTACGTCTCGTAGAACAACCGATTCGTAGGCCAAAATCTTGTGTGACATGACACTGTTGAATGGGACAAAGGTGGATGGGGGTCTCAGCCCAGTTACAGATGATTGAATAGTTGGCACAGAGTTACGGAAGAAGTATTTTAACCTTATTTTGCGGAAAAATTGAAATAGTTCAGCACGGATGGTGAAAGCATCAGGGTGGTTGGTGGGTACATACGATAATCCTTTACCCAGTATTTTGATTTCATCATCGTTCAAGGTTTGCTTGGATATGCGAAGAATTGTTGACCCCCAAAGGGGAAAAAGACCAACCAGAACAAAGAATAGTATGCGTTACTACTTTCAACACAAAAAGTAATAAAATAAAACGTATAATCAACCACCACTGGGAACTCATATCGGACGATATCAAGCAAACCGACCTGCCGCTACATGCTTTCAAAAAAGCGAGAAGTATCAAAGACCATGTGGTCCGCTCTTTCCTTAAGACACCAATGGATCCCACCGTCACCACTCTGTGGAACCTACCTCCGATAGTCGGTCACTTCAGATGTGGCAGCTGCAAAGCATGTGACAGCACTATTCAGACCAAAGAATTTACATACCGTCATCACAAGATCCCGATTAAGACGCACACCAACTGCAATTCATCAAACATCATCTATGCTATCCTTTGTCCTTGTCTACTAATATACATTGGCCAGACACAGCAAAAAGCTAAAGTAAGGATACTCCAACATATGAGTAGAATCCGATGCCAGGTGCCAGGGGCACCATTGGTGGATCATTTCTCTACAGCTGGGCACCTACCAGAAAGTCTGAAATGGGTAATCATTGAAAAGGCCACACTGGGACCCCGGGGTGGGAATATCGCCAACATCCTCAATACCCGTGAGTTAAAATGGATGTACACATTAGACTCAATAGAATCTGGGCTTAATGAACAAGATAGCTCTTTCTCTCAATTGGCCACTTTGTCCTAAATGCTGTTTGAATCTATCATGTGTATGGCCTTTACCCTCATGTGAGAGGTACGCCATATCTCGTATGATGGTATACTGTAAGAATGTGTAGCAACTCCAGCATTTCTCTAATGAATGACCCCGTTTTAACCACATGTTCATTACCATAATGATTTGTTGGCCTTGCGAGGTGGTCTTTACCCTTGTGTGAGAGGTACACCACTCCCAGTTCACGAGATGGTCTTTACCCTCGTGTGAGAGGTACACCATTCCTGGTTCACACTGTATTCACCAAGGGATAGCTCTCTTTTTTGAATGGTCTACTTGACGTAATGATTATGTGATTGTCAATACCAATGTGTCATGCGCTCTTCGCTATCTGAATTTATCAATTATCTATAACGATGTCTGTCCCTGCCTCGCTCTCTATGCTGTACTGAAGACCAGACCCTATATCCATAACAATTGACAAACCCTAGAAGAACCCTAGAATAAGGCGTCGTGTAGGCTTTGAAACTATTGTTTTATGGATTCCGAGCAAGGCGGATAGTCTTTCCACCGTGTCCATTGCTGATAGGTTGTAACTTAGCAACTCAAATAGTCTATCTACCATGCCGATACGGTCAGATTGTACCGCGTGATCTCGTTCCCATGGTGATATCACCAAACCCGGAACCCAACTTCGCCATTGCGATTTGGAGCAGCGATCAGGATGTGATTCATTCCGTGCTTGGTAAGCCTTATCCCAAGTCCTTAATAACGTACCCGCTAGCCATTGCAGATTTCAATTGTTTTGCTGGCTATGCCCCTAACTTCACTCCAACCCTTGTTTACAGACTCATCTTGATTAATCTCCGAACTAAACTACAAACCAATACGAGTCCCGTCGGACGTGTTTTATATACGGCGATTGGGTGAGTTTTGAGTGTAGTATCAAGTAGATGTCCGGGAGCTGTTACAAATTCCCTAATGGCCAAATATCATTACATTTGACAGAATTCACACCATCGTTGATACTCAGGACCACGACAGGTTTTCTGAGCAATACAATCGACGTTAATTGTATATTATGGTGAGTCATCCTTCACTAGCCGCTAAACAATGTGACGTATTTACCCTCCTGTTCGTTTGATGAATATATCATCTCAATTGAACTTTCTAACTCCTTAGATCCACAAGATCGACCTCTGAAACAAACTTCATTGGGTCCTGACTATACCACCTCCGTGGTAAGTTCAATAGTCGATGATTGTATGATTAGTCTTGAACTAGCCTAGACGCCATTAACATGTGACTACAATGTAATTCCATGTCTTAATCGGCATTCTTCTCCAATAATGTGTTGACCATGTCCATTGACGATGGCTGGCTTATCCCCAACTGCTCTTGACTTTAGTGATTTAAATACTTTTTGAATAATTGTGACGTTTTATCGCAACGTTTTGTTCTCCCATTTTATGTCCTAGTAAATTTTGGCAGGATTTTGTGAATCCACTACTCCATGTGCTGATGCGCTTCTTGTTCTTGCCAAACCTAGGGATAGACTTTCCCGGCTCTAAAATATATATTTTTATATCAAATAGGTTAAGTGTCCCACTCTCCCAGTCCTGATGAAGACCCCACAGCAAGAATACTACTATCTGCGCTTATGAGGGTCGAAACGTCTGACTCATCTTGATTAATCTCCGAACTAAACTACAAACCAATACGAGTCCCGTCGGACGTGTTTTATATACGGCGATTGGAATTCACACCACCGTTGATACTCAGGACCACGACAGGTTTTCCGAGCAATACAATCGACGTTAATTGTATATTATGATCCACAAGATCGACCTCTAAAACAAACTTCATTGGGTCCTGACTATACCACCTCCGTGGTTAAGTGTCCCACTCTCCCAGTCCTGATGAAGACCCCACAGCAAGAATACTACTATCTGCGCTTATGAGGGTCGAAACGTCGACAACCACTAGCCTTTCAATATCAACTCCACTCCAGACTGTTTTCATTTATTGAACTACGTGGAGTATGATTTTTGCCTGAATCAGTTGTATGAACCGAACGGTCCTGTTTTTTGTACATATTCTGTAACATAGACAAATGAGCTATATTTGTTGATTACACTAGCATCTAAGAATTTCCCTTCCTTCTTTCACTACCTCCTTACACTACCGCACACCCCCCCTTCCTCCTTTCCACTACTTTGGGGCACTGCGAAAACCACTAATTCATTGCTCTGAATCATTGTATATTTAATATGCTTCCCCATTGTGAATAAAACAATGTGGACTAAGTTTCTTTTTGTTTGATTCTACTTTATTCGTGTGGTTATTGTTCCTATGCTACTGGGACCCCTTCCTATCACTAATTTGTCCACCCAGGTCCCCGTGACTTTAATTGGGTAAAAACCCCCCTATCAATATTTCCACTAAACTTAAGCAGACCGTTGAAGCGAACTCACACGCCCTATAGGGTGAGCATCCTTACTCTTCTATTACTTTGAGTTTACTAGTCTGAAACTTTCATTCAGTCACTTTAACCTCTTCTCCCCTTTTTACTCTGCCACCCAATTGTGGGTTTTTAACTTCACTGCACCATTGAGTATGTTCCCCACTTGCCATACTTAGTAATGTGTGCTGTTTAATTAACCAGGCACTTGTGACCTACATTTGCGGATGCAGAAAAGTACAACGCCTCTTCCTGTTTTCTGTCATCCCTTTTTAGGTCACACCCAAGGGAGCAGGACCGGCTGGCCTGCCAGGCTACTTTCAAAGGAAGGTAGTATAGCCCCTTTCGCGTGTAGCACAGTTCTCTTAATTAGGTCCTGACGAATTGCAAGAATAGCATGAAACATGTCGACCATCAGGCAGTAGATACGCTACTGGACCATAGTACCAGTGTGTATCTCTCCCTCACTGTTTTTAATAAGGTGGGCAACCACATCATTAAAATAATTTGTGGATTACCCAACCTTTTTTAACTTTTCACACACTTTTCACAACTACACCATTTTTTGTATCCTCATACCCGCATGCAACAAATGGCAGGAACAAAAGATCTCCGATAAAGAACCCCTTCGCGGGTGCCCGTCAGACATTGCAGCTCCAGTCTGATGAGGAGCAGAACCCAGATGATGAAGCATGACACCTAGCTTGCTGGGTGTGTGAGGGTTTTTGTTCCGAAAGGGAAATTTCCCCCCTTTCTTCCCTTGCTTGGTTTTCTTAAACCTCCCTTTGGCCCTGGGGAACTTTGTACCTCTCTTTGTTTTAAATGGAGCTAGAGGTGCCTGGAAGGAATCCCACCACCTTTCAAGATAGCTGGCACACTTCTGCCACAGACGGGCAGCTGAGGGACTACTGGGTGGCAGTGTGAGTGGCCATTTTGAGCATACAGATAGCTGGGAGCGCCAGCGGTGGGACGTGGCTTGAGTGGTGCACACAGGCGCTGTCGGGAGGGGGGGACCAGCCTTGAATGGGCCTCTGCATGTTAGTGGACTGAGTGGGCGGCACTAGCGGCTGCTGATAACGGTGCAAGTCGAGGAGAGTTAAGAAGTGTTGATGACTGTGGAGTGAGGAGCTCCCTCGTAGTAGTCTGCAGCGAGGGGGTAACACAAGACACAGGTAGGTGGGTGAGGAGAGGCACCTGGACACTAGGAAAGCGGATGCTGCAGCGCCGCTAGCGCTAAAGAGAGTTGTGCCCAGGGTACCGGCACATAGAGGGCACACTGGGATATCTGGCTGGTGGACAGTGAGGGTGTGATGCCAGGAGTAAACTGATTGAGTCTTCCCATGGGGCGTACTCAGGGCAGCGGTGACCACGTGGCAGACAAGACCTTGGCAAGGGCCATAGCAGTGATTTGGGACCCTAGACCGCCTCCCAGGCCCGACAGGCAGGCATACTGTCACCAGAAAAGGCACGAAATCTCAGCGGAACACTGGCTTGTGTTTGATCTGTGGCGGTGAGTGACTCCAGGTGCAAAGCTGGACCACTGAACGAACGGCACTTGGGGGTACAGGAGAGAGAAGTCGGCGAGGCGGACATCAGCAAGGCGAGAGGGAGAACCTATTCGGCAAGAGCGGCCATCGCTGCCAGACACAAAAGCATCTTACTATCATTGGGCACGCATACCCTTAGAACTTGCAAGGATGATTGTCTGGGTGCTGGAACTTACACTGCAACTACCAATGGGGAAACCCATGGGGAAGCAGACGGGGGAAGCCCCTGAACAGGAGGAAGAGACGGGCGCGTCGGAAAAGCAGGAAGGGCTCTTGCAGCCACCCGAGGGGATGCTACAACAACAAGTGGATCAAATACTTAAGGCCATTACAGACACCAGGGAGGCTCTCTGACTGGACATTGTGCATGTGGCTCAGGTGATTGCTCCAGGGAGATCATGCTAAGCTTGTGGACAGGGTGAAGCAGACGGAAGACACTCTAGGAATGGTGGAGCCTGCCCAAAAGGCGATGGAAGCTCAGATGACGGATGTACGGAATTACCTGCAAACCCTAGAACGGTGGGCAGAGGACGCAGAAGAGAGTAATCAAAGGAACAAGGTCCATGTGGTGGGGCTGCCGGAAGGAGTGGAGGGGACCAACATGGTGGGCTACCTGGAGGCCTGGTTGAGGACAGAGGTTGCGCTGGAAGGCCGGTCGTCATTTTACACTCTGGAGAGAGCACATAGAGTTCCGGATGGACCACTGGCTCCCGGGAGGCCGCCCAGACCAGTGGTGGCAAGACTGCTCCACTACGAAGACATGGACCTCCTGCTACATAAGGCACGAACAATGGGTACATACAAGGTGGGCAATGGCAAGGTGACGCTGTTCCCGGACTATACACTCGAGGTTCAGCGCCGCAGAGCCTCATTCTTGGAAGTTAAGAAGGCCCTCTGAGAGTCCCTTATGTTCCTGGCCCGTCTCAGGATAGCCATGGATGGCAAGACGTACTTTCAGGATAGTCCCGAGGAGGCTTGGACCTGGCTGGAGTCATACAGGCTGGGCACTGGGGAGGCGGGGATTGGCATGAGCGCACATGTGGAGGGGTCATGACTGCATCGGTCGCGGCATGTGAGAAGTCGCCCTCTCTGCGGCTCAAAAACCCACGGAGACACAGACCAAAAAAGAGTGCACCACTGCCCTGCAGGCCGTCACGGCCATATTGCAAGAACAACGACTGGAGAAGCCAGTGGAATCCGGCTCAGAGAAAGGATCGCTGGGATCAGACACTGCAGAATCAGAGACAGAAAGTGTTCACTTGCCGCATGTGACAGCTGGGACGGCAGATGAGATGGTGGATGCCTGAAGTCGCGGATGGGCTGGTAGGAGTGCAGGCTGATGAAGCGGAATGATACCTTTCTTTGGATAGCCCTCCTTGAGCCAAATGATGGTGGGACATTGATGACTTGAGAGACTAATATAGTCATCTGAGAATAGGTTGGTGAGATCCCGTCATGTAGTTGCCTTGGAAGGGGCCGTCTAAGTTACTTGGGGGTACGGGGAGAGCTGGTGGAGGAATAGGAGTTTCTGAGGCTCTAGACCCGCTCCCCTAATTTTGTGTGGGTGTGGTTCTGTGGTTTATGCTAACGGAACAGTTAGAATAGCAGTTTGGATGGATACTAGCGTTGTAGCACCTGTTCTGAGAAGGGGGAGTTATGGATTGTTCTGGGGTTTAGTTGGAGTAGGTAGACCCACCGGTGTGTCAATGTGAGGGGGAATGTCTGGGAGGAATTGGTCTTGCAATGGGAACGTTATTTGATTCAAAATGCATTACCTGGAATGTGCGGGGGCTCCACCCCAAGCAGCGACATCACAGGGTGCATGCCTATCTGACGCGACAGGGAATTCACATAGCCTTCCTTCAGGAAACACATATTAGTCGCAATGAGGGGCTGGCATTGAAACATAGGTGGCTGGGGCAACTGTTTTATACAACCTACTCTGCCTTTGCTAGAGGTGCATTGGTATGGGTAAGAGCGGGAATCCAATTCCAACCACTACACCAATTGTTGGATCCGGAGGGGAGATTTGTGATGGTGGCAGGTCGCTTGAATGGCGTGGACGTGACGATCTGCAGCATATATGCACCCAATGTGGATCATGCCACTATCTTTGACCACCTATCAGGCAAATTGGCACCATACCTGACTGGTTCAATAATGATGGGAGGGGACTTTAACTCAATTTTGGATGTAGAGATGGACAGGTCCCACCCCCCGCTTACCGCACCCCCAATACATAGACTCTCTAAGGTCCGGCATACATGGCAGGATAATTGGGGGCTGGTAGATACATGGCGTGCGCATCATTTAGAGGAGCAGGATTACTCATATTACTCTGGCCTCCATGAGTTGCATGTGCGGCTGGATGCGATCCTGTGCACCCCGGACGTCCATGCTAAAGTGATCCATAGCGAATACCTCAATAGGACAGTGTCGGATCATAACCCGCTACTAGCACAGATATGATGGAGCCGGAAGCATTGGTAGACACAGTTTTCCGTGAAGACTTAGGCACGGGTATAACTCAGTACTTTGCTGAAAATGAGGGCACAGCAACAACAATGGCAGTTGAGTGGGATGCTTTTAAGGTAGTAGTGAGGGGCTTAAGTATCACCAAAATGGTGGAAGTGAGGAAAACACTATTAAACGATGTAGAGGCAGCAGTGCGCCGATTGTGTGAGGCGGAGAGAGCACGCACTGAGGACTTGGGGGCACAGAGGGAAGTCTTGGAGGCTAGAGCGGCAATGGCGCTCCTTTGACTATAAGTCATACAGGGCGCAGGTACATGCAGAGGGAGACAAAACGGGCGCGATGCTGGCATGGTTAGCTAATCCGACCCCCAGGGGAATGCCTATATTGGGACTGTCAACTCCATCGAGAGAGTTGGTGTACATGCAGCCGGGGATAAATGGGTTATTTCTGGATTATTTTGCTGAACTTTATCGCAGCAAACTATAGCTGGAAGGGGATGCAATAGGGGAGTTCATCATGGGAGTGCCACTACCAAGACTGGAAAAGGAACAAGCAGACCTGTTAGGGCAGGAGATTACACTTGGGGAAATCCGGGGCGCAATCAAGTATATGGCACATAACAAAACACCTGGAGAAGATGGCCTACATATAGAATTCTATTCTGTGTACGCTGATTGCTTGGCTCCACGACTGTCAGCGTTGTATGGGAAGGTGCGGGGGAGCTGCCAGTGACAACTCGCGAAGCTATTATTATTCCACTGTTGAAACGTGGAAGAGAACCGTCTGATGTGACGGCTAATCGCCCACTGTCAATGTTGACCACTGTCTATAAAATTTTGAGCAGGATCCTCGCCACCCGGCTCCTCCCCTATATGACACAGCTGGTCCATCAGGACCAAGCAGGCTTCATCCCTACACGGAACACCGCTGTTAACGTGCAGCACCTACTTTGTATCCTGGAGGGGGACCACAGTGCAGAGCCTACTGCAACAGTCCTATCGGTTGATATCGAAAAAGCTTTTGATCGTTTGGAATGGCCATTCCTATATCAGGTTATGCGGGCGATGGGCCTGGGAGAGGCTTTTGTGGGATGGACTCAGATCCTCTACATATCAGCGACAACAGAGTGCGGACGGGGGCAATGGTTTCCTCCACTTGTTCAGTTGGAAGGGAAACAAGGCAGGGGTGCTCGCTGTCTCCACTGCTGTTTGCTCTGGCGATTGAGCCGCTGGCTGCCCATGCCAGGTCTGGGAGGCACTATGCTGGTTTGGTTTTGCGGAGACACGCAATACATCTCGCTTTATGTGGATGATTTGCTAATGTTTCTGGCCACTACAGGACAGGCTTTAACAGGGGCGACCACATTATTACACACGTTCGGCGCGTTGTCAGGGCTCCAGGTGAACTGGGCAAAGACTTGCCCGTTCCCTGTGAGTCCGACTATGGGGAACCCTAGCCAGCTGGGAGCAATACGATGGGAGCCTCGCTGCTTGCCTTACCTTGGACCTAACATAACCATAACAACACTCCCGTGGTAGACCATCATGGCAGAAAACTTTGGACTCAGTTATACAACTGAGGAGATCGAAGCAATACTTGCCAGGCCACCACTGCTCTTAGAAGGTGACCTCACTCAGACTCTGTCTGCAACAACAGATTGGGACGAACTCACTGAAGCCAAAAGAGAACAAGTCAGAACGGCCGTACATGGCATCATAATGACGGAGTATCTCAGTGTGAATGCCGCACCTAGAGGACTCTGGGTCACTAATGCCCCACATATCTTTCTCAAAGACTTAGCATTCAGGAAAGACTGGTCAGCGATCAGCTGGAAGTGCACCAGAGACTACTTAGTCCTAATCATCAAAACAGCAACCAGGCTGACGGACGAACTAACCATCAAAATTGAGATCCTTGAGACAAAACTCAACAACACTGTCAATATTACTATTTACAAGAACAGGTTAGATGAAATCAATAAAGAGATGAAAGAGAGCCAAGAATACCTAACACAAACCAAGCTACAGAAATTGTCCAAAGAACTCAAAAGGTTTTCCCTGGAACGTATACATCCCTACAGCAGTAAAGAGTTCAAACCTAATGACAACGCGTCAAACTATGATTCAAACAGCGTCTCATCCAATGACAGCTCTGACCAGAGCGGGGATAAGTTCCCGAATCGAGGCAGAGGGAAGTACCAGAACAGGAGAGGCAATCGTAGAGGCCGCAACTTCTGGCGCCCCCCATATTTCCAACCAAACACACAAGGGATGCAGTTTCAACCTTTCAACCCAAACTTCCAAGGCTGGCCTAATCCTTACTTCCAGATGCCCCCACAGATGACCCACCAGATGCAACAACAAGCAGGCCAAAATTATCAACAAGGGATTCCTTTTTTAGGGAATGGCCAATCGAGACAGCGAACGGGGAAAAGAGGAGTAACTTGGTCCGACCAAACCAGGCAGGTCCAGACAAGGAGCCTAACCAGAGCCAAAACAGGGTCGGGCCAACAACCTCATTGTAAACCTTACGAACAAAACCCTGACGGACGAACAAGAAAAGGTACTTAACAAAGGCCTAGGTTATGTACCTACTCCAAAATTGGACATTTTCAAAACCAAGTACGAACTCGCTGAATTCTGCCGCACACTGAAACTTAAGGCTTTCTTTAAAAACCAACCGGCATCCACTACAGAGGGAAATACCTAATTGAGAAACGAATCCACCTTTTGCCCCCTGAACTCCCAGGTTCCAATTGAAATCGCCACGTTCGAGCAAGCTATAATGAAAGAAGTTGATGAACTAAGCCAACAGCCACAAAAGATGTTCCACAACATGACTAAAGCAGAGCAACGAGCACTAACAGACTTGAAGAATAACGGAGAAATCGTCATCAAACCGGCCGATAAGGGCGGAAGAATTGTAATACTCACATCAATTGGTTATGACAAACAATGCATGGATCTCTTAGCAGATACCAAGTTTTACCAAATCCTCACCACAGACCCTACCGCACGGCTACAGCGAACCATCTCAATGATGGTTGAAGAAGCGGAGACTAACAGGTGGGTGTCCAAAAAGGAGGCAGAATACTTAGAAATGAAGTCACCCAGAATTCCATACTTCTATTCACTCCTCAAAATTCACAAGGAGAGAATACCACCTTCTGGGAGACCTATAGTCTCAGGGATAGACTCGGTCCTAGAACCGCTTTCCCAATTCGCGGACCAGTATTTAAGACCTCTAGTCCAACAGACACCCACTTACCTGAAAGACACCCGTGACCTCCTCAACAAGCGACAGCACTTTGAATACTCACACGAAACCATGCTACTAGTGGGCCTCGACGTCGAAAGTCTATATACAAGCCTTCCACAGCAGGAGACTTTAGACACCCTCAAGACCATACTTTTCAATGTAGACTGGCCCCATAAAACACCCAGACACTTTGTTTTAGAGTGTTGTAGACTCGCTCTAACAGAAAACTATTTTCAATATAAAGACACGCTCTACCTCCAATGCCACAGAACTTCAATGGGAAGTACATTTGCCCCCAGTGTGGCAGGGCTCTATGTCAGTACTTTTGAGAGCAGCTACATCCACAACGAAAACAATCCCTACCTAAGTCGAATCCTTTTTGGAAAAGGTATATCGACGATATTTTGCTGATATGGGAGGGAGATGTTGCAAGTCTGGAGGATTTTCACTCATGGATAAACTCATTGGATGACTGCCTAAAATTCACTTACACGGCCAATAGTCAAAGCCTTGACTTCTTGGATATCAACTTGTATGCTGAGAACAATACCCTGCAAACCCGCACTTTCTTCAAGCCTACAGCCAAAAACAGTCTACTCTCCTTCAAGAGTTTCCACCCGCGCCCACTTCGCGAAAACCTCCCATAGAGCCAATTCCTTAGATTAAGGAGAAATTGCAGCAAGACCTCGGATTACAAGAGACAAGCCAACGACGTTTGTGAGAAACGAAAGGTACGTGATTACCCACAATCAGTGATCAACAAATGCAAAAAGAGGGCACGCAACCAACCCAGGGAGACTCTACTGGAAACAGCACAGAGACAACGACAAGAGGACGTCATCACTTGCGTCACAACCTACAGCCCAGTGACGAACAAGATTAAAAAAATCATCCTAAAAAATTGGAGGATCCTAACATCCAACACTCTGACTTGGCAAAAACCTAGGTTTGCAAACAGAAGGAGCCGTAACTTAAAAGATCTTCTGGTCCATACAAGACCCCCTCCTAGGAAACCAAGAGAAAAAACTGGTCTGTGGGACATCCCACCGATAACAGGACACTTCCCATGTGGCACGTGTTCGGTTTGCAGCCTCACCAAACCAACCAAGGAAATACAACTACTGCCCACCTTGAAGTGGACGATAAGGAGACACACAAATTGTCAAACGAGTCATGTCATCTATATGATTACATGTCCGTGCCAAATGCGATACATTGGCATGACCTGCAGGGAAGCATAGCAAAGAATTTGCGAGCACCGGAGCAACATCCATTGTAAAAAAAGCACTACCAAAATGTCGACCCACTACCTTGAAGCGGGCCACACTGTCACAGACCTTCAGTGGGTCATTTTGGAAACACTTGACACAAAAGACAGGAACACTGCGAAAATCCTTTTCGAAAAAGAACAACGCTGGATACACAGATTGAAAACTGACACCACAGGCCTGAACGATAACATTCCATGGCTGAGTCTCAACAGATGATCCAACGGCCCATAGTAACCAGTATTGTTTTCTATGAACAAAGAGTACTGTTTTTTTTCTATGAACAATGAGTACTGTCCTGACGACCCCTAAGCTTGCAATTTGATCAACAAGGCGCAAGATCCAGCCTCTCCTGAATAATAACAATAACTGTGAGCTACACCTCCATGGTCACTATGTGGCATACTTACATGCCTTAAGCACCCCCTACCATTTACTGTAGATACCGCTACAGATCTAATGACCAAAATTGCTGTCCCATTAGACATTGCCCCACTTCTAACGACTAACAATTATCAGGCATATGCATCAACATTCGGTAATACACGTCGGTAATAGCGAAAAATAACGAATCGCTATTAAGGACATGCAAACCGCGATGCATCAAACAAATCTGTAAAATTTACTGATTCTGTAAAAATCGCTATTAAATAGCGAAAGTACACCCGCATGAGTAGCAAATACTGAGTTAGCTAATACCGATTCGGTATTAGTGAATCCGGTATTAGCGATTTCGGTAATAGCGAAAACGGGCAATTTACGCGACGCATCGGATGCGACCCGATGACATCACAACCAGGAAGTAGGACAGCCACGCTGCATTCTGTGTTCGGAGTTGCACTGAGGAGGAGGCAGAGCACAGGAGCTGAGGACCAAGAGTGAACCTGTAGCGAGCAGGACAAGGCAGTGTGGAGAAGATGGAGAAGGAGGCCCCCCAGCAGGGAAAGGACACACACCGAAAGCGCAAGAGGAAGTTCTCTGATAAGGAGCTGGAAATCCTCATCGAGTGTGTCACCAGCAACAATGACAGGCTGTTTGACAAATTGTCCCTGAAGGTGGCTGAAAAGCGCAAGATGTGGCTGCGCATCAAGGACAAGGTAAATGCCAGCGGAGTCACCCACTGCAGCATCGACGACCTAAAAAAACGGTGGTATGACCTAAGGAAGAGGGCCAAGGAGAAGATTGCGCAGAGGGTCAAGGATGCTGATGGCACAGGAGGGGGCACATCCAACGTGACGCCAAACACTGTCCTGGAGGATCTAGTGGAGTCCATCATAGAACGGGAAGCTGTTGTGGGGATCACACGTCTGGACACCTCTGGTGCTGCGGAAGGAGGACAAGGTAAGAAGCATGGCAGCGTAACAATGCAGCATGTAGTAAGTCCCTGCCCAATCCCCCATGCCAGACCCAGTGCCCATGTAGTGTTGCCCTAAACACATACCCTCACCAAAGTGTTGCACCATGGGAGTTGTAGTACATACATGAATGGGTGCATGCCAGAGCACGGAGATTAATACTGCAGCTAAGGGCCAATTGTCAGACAGAAAATGTAATTTATTCTGAGATGCCACTGCTATTTCAACATAATAGACCATGATTTTAACTATGCACTGTTTCACACACAGATGCATCCCCCTACGATTCAGACGACAGTGCCCGCCTCGTCATCTCAGAGACGCCAGTGTTGTCTGAAGCTGAGTGCTCACATAGAGCTGAAGACATGTCCTCCCCTTCACCACCACGGCGGTCGACACCTCCACCATCCCTGCAGTCCAAGGCACCACCACCACCACCACCAGCACCAACCTTGCAGTCCAAGACACCACCACCACCAACCTCGCAGGCCAAGACACCACCACCACCACCAACCTCGCAGTCCAAGACACCACCACCACCAACACAACCACCACCAGTGCGGGCCACTCCGCAGAGCCGCAGAGCTGTAGTTCCCTCCCTGCCCCTGATGGAATCTGATCACAGTTCAGCACCCCCAAATGTTCCACGCCAGGCTGTCGTGACTCCAACCAGCCAAACATCATCACGACAGCGCATCAGGCAGAGGGCTGTGAACCCGGCTCGTGGTGCTGCAAGACCAGTCGATCTGTCCGGAGGGTACGGAGTTGTGGAGGCCCGGATGCTGCATGTCCAGCGCCTGCAGGGGAGACACATGGGTGCCATGAAACTCTCCATGACCAAGCTATGCAACAAACTTAGCAAGATGACAGGCGCTATGTGTGAGCACACCACTGCCGTAGCTGCCGGCAACAATGACATAAAGCTGTGCCTGCAAGAACTCACACGTGCCGTAGTGGCAGGCCAACAGAGTGAGCGGCGTCGCCACAGGCAGATCATGCTGGCAGTGACTTCAACCAACAAGGCCATCGAAAAGCTCTGCAACACCACGGCTGTGCTGTCCCGCAGGTCCGTGTCCCTGCAAGTGGACCTAGGTCATTACTGTGGGGATGTGGCAAAGGCCCTTGAGAGGGTGACCACCGCAGTGGAGCAAATGCAGCCTGGGTCAGCCAGTGTCAGCATGCTGGGGGCGGAAGAGGGGAGTGAGGCAGCCTCCAGTGTCACCAGCGTCTCCCTATCAGACACCAGCGGGAGGAGGCGCAGTGGCCGCAATGCAACTGCCACAGACTCCCATCGAGTAGAAGTCGAGGAGTCACAGGACAAGAGACTGGGGGTACGCGGCAAACGCAAGTGAACATGTGACTGAGTTACACTGTCCTTGGTGACGTAACCATGGTCAGACCAAAGTGCCGCACGCATCACCCGTACTGAGGACGTGCTATTTGATTTTGACTTTTACTGCAGCAGCAGCATGTTTTAGTTTTGTTTCTCTGCACTACTCAGGTGTCCATGCCCATTAAACCCTTGCAAATTGAGCCCTGTTGTCAAGTCTCTCTCTTACCTGTCTCAGAAATGATTCTGTGCGATGTATGTCCGCCTCCGTTGCCCTTCAGCTGTGTTGGGCACATGCGCATGTCGGTGTTGGGGGGGTGGTTGCTGTGCACGCAGTTCATCCTCTCCGTCCACCTCTATGGGTATCCCCCTGCGTGTGGCGATGTTGTGCAGGATGGCACACACAGCAATGATCTGGCAGCAGGTCACTGGGTCGTACTGCAAGGCACCTCCAGTCTTGTGCAGTTTACGGAAGCGGCTCTTGAGGATGCCGAATGTACGCTCAACCACATTCCTTGCGCTGATGTGTGCTCTGTTGTAGCGCTGCTCTTGTGGTGTTGCTGGGTTCAGGTAGGGAGTGAGTAGATATTCACGCAATGCGTATGCGCTGTCACCTGCAGGATGGGGAGAGAATGGACATCAGCATGATTGTACATATACATGTGGGGATGGAGTGGGTGGAGAGTACGATGATGCATCAATATGTACCTAGTAGGTGTCACTCTCCAAATTCACTGTTGATCAGGCGCCTGTGGAGGCCACAGTGACGGAATATATAGGCGTCGTGTGTGCTCCCGGGGAATTGGGCAACAAGGTCCGTAATTATGTATTTGGCATTGCACTGCACCTGCACATTTAGAGAGTGATATCACTTCTGGTTGCGGAAAATGTATTCGGTGGCTGATGGAGGACAGATGGGGACATGAGTGCAGTCAACACACCCTATGACATGGGGGAATTGTGCCACCTGGTAGAATTCCCGTTTGGTGCGGGTCAGCTGCTGGGGGATTGTGGGGAAGGTGATGTGGCGATTAATTAATGTCAGCATGGCCTCTAGGAACCGGTGGAAGAAGCGTGATAAAGCGCTTTGCGACACGCCTCCAGTCTCAGCTATTACCCCCTGGAAGCTTCCAGACGCAAGCAGGTGCAGGCAGCATAGGAGCTGCACATGGGCTGGTATGGCGTGGGTCCTACGGGTCTCGTGCTGCAGTAATGGGACCAGGTCTGCTATTAGGTGCATTATCATGGCACGGTTCAGTCTATACTTGTCGTAGACCTGTTCCTCGGTCTGCCCCAGCAAAGTGATGCGCACCCTGAAGATCCTGTCCTGGATCATCCTCCTGCGCTGGCCCTGGGCGTTGATCCTCCTCCTCCTAGCAAGCACGTACAGGGCAGCCATTTTGGAAGACATGTGGGGTTTCCCAGGCCTTTTTGAAGGGGTACTGATTGTGTGCACCTGCAGTAGGGGGTTGTAATTTTTTTTTCTGTCCTTCCGTTTACTTTACCTCCTGATTGTGATTCCCCTATTTTGCTCAGGCTAAATAGCGATTTTTGGGTTTTTCGGTATTAGCGAGTTTTCATGCATACCATTGCGATTCGTTATTACCGATTCGGTATTTCCGATGGGCGCTTTGGGGGTCGGTAATTCCGATTGTCTGTTTAGCGATTTGGTATTTTACCGCGGGGGTTATTAGCGATTCTTTATTTTTTAGCGATTAATTGTTTGATGCATAGCATTTTCTGGATTTGCGTTCGGTATCGGCCTGTTTTACCGATTCGCAGTTTTACCGGGAGGTATTTTCGTTGATGCATCTGCCAGTATAACATTATAATTTTATAATTTTAGAATTTGACAATCATCCTAAGAGTCCCTACAATTATAACTCCACACGTTTATGTAGTAGAAATCTAGTTGCTAATACTTCAAAACATTTGGCACTTGAGATTTTTTACTTTTACAACTCCCAAACCCATAGCCAGCTGTCAAAGTAACTTTACCCTTTCTAATGATACACATATCTAGAACAGGAACCTAATACGAAGCATATCAGGGTTAGAAGAGGCAGCGATAGCACAAGCTCCGTGGGAGGAGTCACGCCACAGGTATTGAATGCAATGATACCGATCGCGAGGATAATAACCTAACTTCACGTTCCATACTAAAAATTCCTCCATCTCTCGGCTCTTAGGCATCTCCTCTGAGCCCCTGACCCGAAGAAGTGCGCTCACGCATTTTGCCAGGTATGTGTATGTAACATACTATTGTAATATCCAGTGCCGCCCGCATTTAATAAACACAACAAATGTGACTGATTAACCGCACCCCACTGATTATATACAGTGCGCTTCCAGCTTCCACATTCAGTGTGTTACATACATCGTGGTAAAACCAAAGGCACATTCTTTTCGAGCACAACACGCTTTATTAAGCCACCTCGAGCCACACCATATAAGCGCCCCACACGGCATACTTAAGTGAGACACAAAAGTTGCCTGTCATCGCACGCAAAGCGATCGACACCTGATACTTTACAAATGCACTTATGCGCTCACGCAAACGCAAAGCGATTGACACCTGATACTTTACAAATGCACTTATGCGCTCACAACAAAACTACCAAGATGCATTAACCAGGCGCATTATCAACCTAAGCTCCCCCCCCTCCCCTTCCCCCTCACCAGCTCCTGCATAGAGCATTGTATACAAGCCCATGACCTATTGTTAGGTGTCCCATCAGTATAGCTCACAGTAATAAACTTCACGAGGCTGCCCAGTACCCAAAAATCGTCGCCAGCATGCTATCACCATCACCAGGCATGAGAATGAAAGAGTTGACACCATCTAGGAGTGTGAACCTGTGTTAAAGTATTGCCATTTTAAAGCTGTTTAAAAATCTACCTAGATTTTAACTTGTGTACTATCTGTACATGTGTGTTGTGTCTCCCTTTTCCTCTCCCCCTCCCTATCTGTCTGTATGTAGATTTTCCTCCACAAGTACAATACGACCTTGGACTGACTGAAAACAGGTCATATTTTCACTTATTTATACCTTTTCTTCTCTCTTTTTTCACTGGTCCTGAAGAAAGCCCACCGACCTATATAGGCAACGAGGCTGAAACATGTCGACCGTTTTTTAATACACACCATACAGTGCGCTCGAATTCCTAACCATTCTAAAGCGGCACACCAGCCAACCATTCCCCATTTTTGGGCTACCCGAATCCAGACCCAATAAAGTCATGTTTCCGGCTGTCCGGGTATTTTAACTCACTTCCCTAGCACCTCACCATCCACGATCACTACTGTTTTAACCAAGGGTAAATCCTCCAGGCGGAGGGTGCATAAATACTGACCCAAGGATTATGCACACACGTGTATAAAAGAGCGGGGAGACAACATATACCGCTACGAGCACTCATAATACACGTGCCTGAGGGTCTTTTAAATTGTGAGACACCACGTACCTACCTGCATACCCTGGTTATGCAGGACAAGTGATCCTTCCCCCATGATTTTTTGAGTATTTAAAGGAGACTTAAAGGATCAGCACTCTTCCTCCCCCCTGTGATTTTTTTGTTTGATATGATCGGTGTGTCTCATCATAATTATGTATTGAGGATGAACTCAGGAATTAAGGACATTAACGAGATCAACAGGAACCTGAAGAACTGGAAATTGAAACTTCGACTTATCCGTGTACTTATGTGTCTGATCATCATCTGGGGAAAAATAGAGAAAATACTACAGTAATTAGCTATGCCTTGTAGGATAAAGAAATATACATGTGAAAACAACCAACATACAATCTTGCCATAAAATCATCTCACATAATACCCAAGTTGTGAAAATTAGAGAACACTACACATGCAATACAAAATTATATGTGTGAATAACACACCATACTACATGACAGTGTGTAACAAATAATATTACATAATACCCAAGTATTGTAGAGCAAAATAAATTACAAGTGACTAAAACAAAACATAGGAAAATCATATCACACAATACTCATGTCCTGTAGGTTAAAGAACACTACACATAAATGCAATATTATATGAGGTTGGATAACAAACAATAATATCTTGCAGTGTAATAATCCAATATTATTCATTAAATGAGGGTGAGATAATCCTCACCTCCAAGTCCTTAATAGAATTAAACATTCTTGAGGCGTTAACTAGAGTTTTTTTATTCTATTTCCGGACCGGAGGCTTAGGATTATGCTTGTTCAAAGTAACTATAGCGTACTAAATATCTACATCAAGCCAGCTTGTAAGGAAAACAATTCTGAAGACTGAATGAGTAAATCAACTCATTGTATATCACATATATGAAAACCTTTATCATAGGAACCAAGAGCTTAGTTTCTAGGACTGAATAAGTCAGCAAACTGGTGGTACCCATACTTGTTTTTAAGGAACAACCCTTTCCCACAAAGTGCGAGTGCAGCAGTATGGATATATTGAAATAGGTGCCTGAAAGACCTGGAAAAGTTGATCCCTTAAAGGATTAAAGAGGACCTATGTAACAGAGGACGTCACTTTGACCTAGCACCATGTGCGTACTGTATTCACACAGAAACCCAAAGTAAGGATTCTACTTATAAACATCTCCAACTAAGGTGACGGACACGTCCTGGGAAAATTCTGCTGGAGGCATACATATTCGACTTCCAATACTGATCTGTAGGAACGAAACATTCCAAAATGGTAAGTTAGATGAACAGTAAATGGATAGAAATGTGGTCAGTTATATCGTGAAACTGTTCTATAAAACTCAGAGTTGATATGCTGATTCCGTAAATAAAAGCAAGTGTGGTAGTTGTGTAGTGTAGTTGCTATATTTACAATAGGCTCTGCGCATTGGAATAATATATCCTATAGATGCGACGTAGGACTGAGGTCGACTAGGTCTCTATCGAATATAATAAACTTAATAGTGAGTGCCAGCTAGCTCAGAGGTCACTAGAAACGTAGTCGAATTCACAAGAAGGGATTTAGTTTCTGACAACCGAATAACCGTGACAACTTTGTTTCTCAAGAATAAGAAATATATCTCTAGAGTTGCGGAAACAATAGATAAGTATTTAACTCAGTCAATTGTGCATGCTTCATTTCAACAGAGTTGCAGAGAAATAAAGAGACTGCTCCTAGACAATTTTGGGCTTACCCATATTTTGGACTTAGTTGAACTGAAAACAGGGGAGACACCCATACCCACATTTAAAGGGAGAGGCTGTGGGTCTATAATAGACTTTATAATGATCTCTGCTCACTCCAAAGACCAGATTATAAGAACAAGAACAGAGTGGAATCCCTTCAGCGACCACAATCCCCTTTCTCTGGAAATTAATTACAAAGACCTACCGGGGGAAAACCTAGGGGGTGTCTCCGAAATTCAACCAACGGACCAAGGGAGACGTATAAGGTGGACAATGATCAACCCGCAAGAGTTTTATACCAAGTTAGTGGGTGAAGGGAAAGGGCATATAGAGACCTGTTTAGATCCCACAATAGAGGGTAGAGGAGTGGTCGTGGCTTTTGAATCCCTAACTAAAATAATAGAAAGGTTATTGACAACTAAGAGGCCTGCCAAGCAATCATCTTCCCCAAGATGGTTTGACACTGACTGCTCAAGGGCTCTAGGAGAACTAAAGCAGAGTTTAAAAAAGGTCCATAGAAATAAGATTGCAGACAGAACTATAAAACACAGGTAAAGAGAAGAAAGAGCGCCCTCCAAAAGGAAGTTTGGGCAGACCTTAGAGAGGGAGGAGAAAATAGGGACTATGCCCAGTTTTGGAGAATTATAAATAGACCCTGTTACCAAGACTCAAGCGCCCCAGTTATCAGCACCAACATATTACCTGATCAATGGATTAACCATTTTAAATCTCTGTATAACCAGCAGGAGGTAGATATCGGGGATGGGACCTGGGAGGGACCCAGACTAGAAGCATTAGAATTTTCCCTGGAGGAGGTTTTAAAAACAATTATAGGGTTGACGCGCAACAAAGCTCCAGGCCCGGATGGCAACCCCCCAGACCTATTTCTTAGTAATACCGATCTATGGGCACCAATTGTGACTAGAGTACTGAACTCAGCAATTAAATCTGGCCTCCCGCGTTCTTGGTCAACTGCAGTGATTGTCCCTATATACAAGAAAGGTTGTAGGGACAACCCACAGTGCTACAGACCAATCTCGCTGATTGATGTCTCTGCTAAAGTACTTGGGAGGGCCCTTTTAAACCGCTTAATAGAGTGGACGGACACCCATAACATAACATAACATGAAGAAAGCCCACCGACCTATATAGGCAACGAGGCTGAAACATGTCGACCGTTTTTTAATACACACCATACAGTGCGCTCGAATTCCTAACCATTCTAAAGCGGCACACCAGCCAACCATTCCCCATTTTTGGGCTACCCGAATCCAGACCCAATAAAGTCATGTTTCCGGCTGTCCGGGTATTTTAACTCACTTCCCTAGCACCTCACCATCCACGATCACTACTGTTTTAACCAAGGGTAAATCCTCCAGGCGGAGGGTGCATAAATACTGACCCAAGGATTATGCACACACGTGTATAAAAGAGCGGGGAGACAACATATACCGCTACGAGCACTCATAATACACGTGCCTGAGGGTCTTTTAAATTGTGAGACACCACGTACCTACCTGCATACCCTGGTTATGCAGGACAAGTGATCCTTCCCCCATGATTTTTTGAGTATTTAAAGGAGACTTAAAGGATCAGCACTCTTCCTCCCCCCTGTGATTTTTTTGTTTGATATGATCGGTGTGTCTCATCATAATTATGTATTGAGGATGAACTCAGGAATTAAGGACATTAACGAGATCAACAGGAACCTGAAGAACTGGAAATTGAAACTTCGACTTATCCGTGTACTTATGTGTCTGATCATCATCTGGGGAAAAATAGAGAAAATACTACAGTAATTAGCTATGCCTTGTAGGATAAAGAAATATACATGTGAAAACAACCAACATACAATCTTGCCATAAAATCATCTTACATAATACCCAAGTTGTGAAAATTAGAGAACACTACACATGCAATACAAAATTATATGTGTGGATAACACACCATACTACATGACAGTGTGTAACAAATAATATTACATAATACCCAAGTATTGTAGAGCAAAATAAATTACAAGTGACTAAAACAAAACATAGGAAAATCATATCACACAATACTCATGTCCTGTAGGTTAAAGAACACTACACATAAATGCAATATTATATGAGGTTGGATAACAAACAATAATATCTTGCAGTGTAATAATCCAATATTATTCATTAAATGAGGGTGAGATAATCCTCACCTCCAAGTCCTTAATAGAATTAAACATTCTTGAGGCGTTAACTAGAGTTTTTTTATTCTATTTCCGGACCGGAGGCTTAGGATTATGCTTGTTCAAAGTAACTATAGCGTACTAAATATCTACATCAAGCCAGCTTGTAAGGAAAACAATTCTGAAGACTGAATGAGTAAATCAACTCATTGTATATCACATATATGAAAACCTTTATCATAGGAACCAAGAGCTTAGTTTCTAGGACTGAATAAGTCAGCAAACTGGTGGTACCCATACTTGTTTTTAAGGAACAACCCTTTCCCACAAAGTGCGAGTGCAGCAGTATGGATATATTGAAATAGGTGCCTGAAAGACCTGGAAAAGTTGATCCCTTAAAGGATTAAAGAGGACCTATGTAACAGAGGACGTCACTTTGACCTAGCACCATGTGCGTACTGTATTCACACAGAAACCCAAAGTAAGGATTCTACTTATAAACATCTCCAACTAAGGTGACGGACACGTCCTGGGAAAATTCTGCTGGAGGCATACATATTCGACTTCCAATACTGATCTGTAGGAACGAAACATTCCAAAATGGTAAGTTAGATGAACAGTAAATGGATAGAAATGTGGTCAGTTATATCGTGAAACTGTTCTATAAAACTCAGAGTTGATATGCTGATTCCGTAAATAAAAGCAAGTGTGGTAGTTGTGTAGTGTAGTTGCTATATTTACAATAGGCTCTGCGCATTGGAATAATATATCCTATAGATGCGACGTAGGACTGAGGTCGACTAGGTCTCTATCGAATATAATAAACTTAATAGTGAGTGCCAGCTAGCTC
This sequence comes from Lissotriton vulgaris, assembly GCF_964263255.1. Classification (NCBI taxonomy): domain Eukaryota; kingdom Metazoa; phylum Chordata; class Amphibia; order Caudata; family Salamandridae; genus Lissotriton; species Lissotriton vulgaris. Next base: position 747,749,548 of record NC_141698.1, read on the forward strand.
AGAGGTCACTAGAAACGTAGTCGAATTCACAAGAAGGGATTTAGTTTCTGACAACCGAATAACCGTGACAACTTTGTTTCTCAAGAATAAGAAATATATCTCTAGAGTTGCGGAAACAATAGATAAGTATTTAACTCAGTCAATTGTGCATGCTTCATTTCAACAGAGTTGCAGAGAAATAAAGAGACTGCTCCTAGACAATTTTGGGCTTACCCATATTTTGGACTTAGTTGAACTGAAAACAGGGGAGACACCCATACCCACATTTAAAGGGAGAGGCTGTGGGTCTATAATAGACTTTATAATGATCTCTGCTCACTCCAAAGACCAGATTATAAGAACAAGAACAGAGTGGAGTCCCTTCAGCGACCACAATCCCCTTTCTCTGGAAATTAATTACAAAGACCTACCGGGGGAAAACCTAGGGGGTGTCTCCGGAATTCAACCAACGGACCAAGGGAGACGTATAAGGTGGACAATGATCAACCCGCAAGAGTTTTATACCAAGTTAGTGGGTGAAGGGAAAGGGCATATAGAGACCTGTTTAGATCCCACAATAGAGGGTAGAGGAGTGGTCGTGGCTTTTGAATCCCTAACTAAAATAATAGAAAGGTTATTGACAACTAAGAGGCCTGCCAAGCAATCATCTTCCCCAAGATGGTTTGACACTGACTGCTCAAGGGCTCTAGGAGAACTAAAGCAGAGTTTAAAAAAGGTCCATAGAAATAAGATTGCAGACAGAACTATAAAACACAGGTAAAGAGAAGAAAGAGCGCCCTCCAAAAGGAAGTTTGGGCAGACCTTAGAGAGGGAGGAGAAAATAGGGACTATGCCCAGTTTTGGAGAATTATAAATAGACCCTGTTACCAAGACTCAAGCGCCCCAGTTATCAGCACCAACATATTACCTGATCAATGGATTAACCATTTTAAATCTCTGTATAACCAGCAGGAGGTAGATATCGGGGATGGGACCTGGGAGGGACCCAGACTAGAAGCATTAGAATTTTCCCTGGAGGAGGTTTTAAAAACAATTATAGGGTTGACGCGCAACAAAGCTCCAGGCCCGGATGGCAACCCCCCAGACCTATTTCTTAGTAATACCGATCTATGGGCACCAATTGTGACTAGAGTACTGAACTCAGCAATTAAATCTGGCCTCCCGCGTTCTTGGTCAACTGCAGTGATTGTCCCTATATACAAGAAAGGTTGTAGGGACAACCCACAGTGCTACAGACCAATCTCGCTGATTGATGTCTCTGCTAAAGTACTTGGGAGGGCCCTTTTAAACCGCTTAATAGAGTGGACGGACACCCATAACATCTTGGTGGACACCCAGTACGGGTTCCGAACAGGCAGGTCAACTAGTGACCAATGTCTCAACCTATACCTTCTCGCCGCCAAATACACTAAGACGGAGGAAGGGACCATGTATATGGGATTCATGGACCTAGCAGCGGCATTTGATAATGTTAATAGAGATAAACTCTGGACACTGATGTATAGATTGGGAATTGACCCGGATTTGATCAATGTACTCAAGGAGTTGCATTGGAATACCACTGCCAAGGTCCGCTATAGCGCGGGGGGGGTTGAGCACTGATCCCTTCCCGTACTCTGGCGGGGTGAGGCAGGGGTGTATCCTTGCACCGATTTTGTTTTCCCTCTACATAAATGATCTGGAGAGGGGCCTGCTAGCTCTGGGGACTGACTGCCCAAGGGTTGGACCACGCCACATATTGGTACTTTTGTACGCAGACTACACGGTCCTCCTCGCTCGAACTGCAGTCAGTCTCCAGCTACTTATTAGAGGTTTTGCTGAATTCATGCAGAACCTGGACCTCTCCGTCAATCTGACAAAGTCTTTTATTATGGTAGTAGGGAAGAAACCACACAAGAGATTTGTGTTCAAAATAGGGGATCAAGTCCTGGACACTGTGACCACTTTCCCGTACCTGGGTCTCCTATTCGATGAAAAGATCAAGTTTGCCCCACTGATTGAGGAAAGATTGAGGAAACTTGTGTCGGCAAATGGGGCTATATTAAATTTTGCTCGAAGAATGGGTCGTTGGTCTCCTGAGCAGGTGATGACACTGTATAGTGCGGTTAGTACTTCGAAGGCTATCTACGGAGCAGAAGTCTGGGGTTTTAGGGATGCGCAACAGATACAAGGAGAGGGAGACAAATTTTTTTAAAAAACTGTTATAGCTTCCCCAGAGCATCTCAGCAGCAATCACACACAAAGAGCTAGGTACCCCATATATATCTGACCTGATCAGAATGAGACCAATCTTGACCTGGTGTAAAATCTGGCAAAACCCTAATGCCGAATTAACCAGACAGATCATCAAGGACTGTTTACAGAGAGAGAGATGGCTCCAAATCCCCTGGTTGAAATACATCAAAGAATCACTAGGGTCCATCAACCAAGAAATGTTATTCTCTGACCCCTCAAATGTGGACCCCTCCTGCAGACACTATGTGCACAAGCAACTAATGGAAAAATATGACTGCAGGAGGATGGAACTTGACTCTACCAAATCCACGGTACTAGCCCACTCGCTTGTATGCAATGAAATTGGCATGGAACCGTATCTCTTTTTAATGTACAGTCAACATGAGAGATTTTTAATGACTCGTTTTAGGCTCAATTTGTTGCACAATATTTTAGCTTACCCGTCTGGTTTTACGCTAACAATTGAGCAGAAGGGTGCCTGCGGCTGCGACAATAGGTCTCCGCAGGACGCCCTTCATTTTGTATTACTTTTATAAAATCCCGAGGCGGAGGTTTTTGGTGGACATTTTAAAGGAATCAAAAATTAACCATGCCAAATCTGCTCTACTATTTCTGCAAAGAGCAACTGAGATACGTACCTTGAGTGGCATTATGAGTTTTCTAAAAATTGTGTTCAAATTAAGAAATAGAAGGGGATGATGGTGGATGAATTGGGATGAAATGAAATGTGCTGCACTCTTTTTTTTATGCCTAAAGTATGTATATAGTATTAACAAAACCTTTTTTAAACATGATTTTAATTCTGATGTTCAGTATGTTTTTATGTTGTATGTAATAATATGTATTTTTATGATGGTTTTTAACCATCGAAATAAATAAAGAACTGAACTGAACTGAACTGATTTGTGTCACTAGGTTGCGTACGTTTACACGTGTTTGTATATGTGTTGTTGCTAACATGTCTGTTTGCACTGAACGCTAAATTTCTGTGTGTTTTGGAGTCCAATTAACTGTTTTGAAATCAGGTTTGATTAATTCGTAGAAAGGTTTAACCCTTTCTGCGTAATTTAGAATGTTAGTTCTTCTGAAATTTAGGAAACCTAGAATCGACTGTAAGTTTTTCAGCGTTTTTGGAGGTTTGAGCAACGCACACCTTTAAAAAAAGTTGGCTGCCAGGCTTTTGCCTTCACTTGATAACTCGTATCCTAGAAAAAGGACGTTGAGGTGCGCAATTCTTGATTCTTTTAAATTGAATTTATACCCTTCAGAGCCGAAGTCAAGTATAATGGTATTCACTCTGTTCAAGTGCCTGTCCAAGTTATCGTCTGTTAGATAGATGTCATCGACATAAGATCATACCTCATCATCATACGTTTGTAGTAACTCTGTTACTCTAGCTGAAAATAACCCTGGACTATTCTTTAATCCCTGGGGGAGACGACAGAAGTGACGCTGTGTCCCCGTATTTGAGAAAGCGGTCAAGTACCTACTTTCTGGTGCAATGTTTTGACAGAAAAAACTATTAGAAATATCTAATGTTGTTTTATATTTTTACACACAATGTTGTTCATCAGTGCTGCACTGTGTGCATTTTGTACTGCACAAGTTTTGTAAAAAGAGTTTAAATGTCTGTAATCTAAAACTAGACAATATGTATTGTCTGGTTTGGAGACAGGAAACAAAGGATTGTTCATGGACGAGGTGGATGTTTTAATCACCCCTTGGAATTCAAGTTGATCTAATATCTCCCTGACCTGTTTTTTAGTTTCTTGCTTTACTGGATACTGCCGTTGCGCAGTTTGTTGAGTTTTTAGTTGGATTTTATGGTGAGGAGAATCCTCATCCCATCCTAAATGATTTTTGTATAATGCAGGAGCCTGGGCTACTGCCCATTTCCTGGCATAGGTATATTTTTATGAATTGGAATATGGTTGGAGATGGCTGGCATAATGATGTCTTCACAATTTGGGCACTCCCTGACAAATTCAGGTGGCCAGTCTTGTTCAGCTAGAAGAATGTCATAACCCTTAGAGAGAATCTCCCAAAAGAGTGCTCTTATTTTTCTAGTTATGTCCCCTTCCATCCGGAGTGTTACTTCATATAACGTATGTGGGACACTAACCCTGGTATCTGCAGTTTCAACTTGAATGTACTCATTCAAGTCTACTGTATCCAGATGATCCTTCAAAATCTTGCGAGCTACGGTTACTTCTGCTGCGCTGTCCAACATTGACTGAGCCCATTCCCTGTTCTTGAGTTGTGTCCTCAAGATCCTCTGCATGTCCGATTTTTATACCTGCTACCTTATTTTTGGTGAATTGAGTTTTCTTATTTTTTGGAACGTATTAATTGTCTTTGGACTTCACACGTTCTTCCTTGTGTTCTGACCATCCTCTTCTTTCGTATTTCTGTGATGGTACGAGAGGAACGTGTATCAGTATCTTGATATCTATCAGGTTTTTTTCACATTATCAATGTTCCTGAGGTTATACCTCCTTCCAGAGGGCTTATTTTGAGGAGCCCTACCTCTGGAATGAGAACGCTTCTCTTTAGACGTTTGTTTAGTGTTCTCCCACTTCTTTTTAGGAAGAGTAAGAGTGTTTTTAATAAAGATCTTTTCAGGACTTTCAGTCAGTTGGGGTTTCACTGGTTTACCATCCAAACTGTCTCTATCTACTTCATAGGATTTTACAATTATTCTGGCCAGTTCTTGTCGTTGCTCAGTTACATCAAATTCTCTTAGCTTTTGGCGGATCGCCACGGATGCTGCCTCACCTTTAATATTAGCTAATATTATTGTTGAGACCTGTTTGAAATCTTTCAGTAATTTCATACCTAGATTGAAAGCAGGCTCTGCCCCGTATTTTGAATCTGTTCAGGACGTCTGGTATTACCGCCATAGATGGAACACCATGTGTTTTGGTGTAGATTGCAGCAAAGACTGTACCCCAAGTGTCGCAGTCATCCAGGTGTGGTGCGATCCCCATTGGTAAACAGATTGTTAAAATTCTGTGTTTCTCATAAGGGGTAGTATCAGGAAATACGGCCTCGATTTGAGTAATTTTTTTGAGCTATCCAGAATGGAATTTGTTCCAGTTTTGCGGGTAATTTACTAATGACTGATTGTATAGTCTGGTGTACTTTTCTGTGTGTTCCCCTGGTAGAGGGTGTGTTTTGGAATCCTTATAGGAGGTTGGACTGTTAGAGTCCTCATGACATATTGAACCAATTGTCTATGGATTTTGATTAGTTGTTTTAGTTGAACTAATAGTTCTGCACCTGTCATTTCTTCAATGGCAGGATGTGGTGTATAGCTGGCTAATACCGGCCATGTTGCTCCTGATCTACCTAGGGGACCGAGCCTGGTAATATGATTTTGATGTTGCAGGGCGCCTTTAAACCAGAGCGCATGCTCTTGGTAAGTTAGTGGAATTTCAACATCCTCGAAAGGAATGTATTCCGTTGGAGGTTCTTCTTCTTTGTAGAAGTGAAACACATGTATTACTGGATTTGCTTCAGGGAAGATAATCCATTAATAGAATACCTCTGTCTGACGATATTCATGTGCCTCTATCACAAAAATTTCCCTACCACCTTTTGATGATAAACCATTTGTTATATGTTTTATAGTGATGGCTTTCCTTAAATTTTCTGTGATGATTATAGCATCGGTGTCAGCTTCATTAAAGCCTGTAACATCAAAACCAGGTACAGCATTATTGCCTTCCTCGTTTTCAGTCATTTTGTTGACTGAAAGTTCGCAGAGCAAGTTTCAAGGAAACAAAGATAAGGTGCACAATATTTTGGAACACTGTATCCTCCAACGTTGAACAAAACCAAAAACTAATACATAGGTTTTTTGTCCTTCTCAGTTATGACGGATATTTTATTCTTTTACCCATTCCAGACATCTATTAGAGTATTTACGGGAAAAAAGGGTCTCTGTGAAAAGCACAACTGAGCTACTTTAGTATAAGGCGTTAAATTAGTGCCTTACCAAACGTTACCAAACGTTAGGCGCCAGAAATAGAGAGACGGGGGTTTCCAATAAAAAGTGTTTATTGAACAGTCTTCTTTCTCATGAAAGAAAAGTGAACTGCTACAATCGTAATGCAGGCTGCAAAGTATAATGCGTACAGGGAGAACAATATTATAAAATAATACTGTAAGCGCATTGTATGGTTTCTAAGCCATAAAACTACATACATAAATAACAATGATTAAAATACTCAACTGGTGATTCTAAAATATGCCTACCCTAGTGTACCTAACCTAAGTCTAGTACGAGGGAAGAAGTAAGTATAGTGTAGCCTAGGTTTAGTTTTCTTTTGCCAAGAATCTATCCAAGATTTCTCTAGGTTCTAATCAGCTCCATACCTTAGTTAGAATGAAGGGAGGTCTGGTATCTCTGTCTCTGGACTCGATTTCCCAACACCCCGCAAGGGGAGCTTGGAAACACTGGAGCTGGATTCTCGGCAGGAGAAGAGACAGCTTCCTGATCATTGTGTCGGCTTCCTTCGGCACTTGCTGTAGCGAGCTGCGCCGGGCAAGTAGATAGTCGAACTGCCCCGAACCACTGTGTCTTGCTAGAACAAGTGAAGGTATATTTATACCTTGAAGGTGTCTAGGAATGCCATAGTTTGACGTAAAGTCAGGCATAATAATGTCAGGAAAGAACCTCTAGGGAATAGTCGTTCTTTGCAAAGTACATGAGTTCTTGGACAAATCAATATTCTAGCAAGGGGAAGTTCCCTAACTGCTTGAGCCAATTTTCCAAGAAATCGTTGTGACGTTTGGTATGGGTGGAAGTAGCCATGCCTGTATTTGGTCTGCGGTAGCAAACGGTACATCACAGGAGGAAAAAGTGACATGTGTGCAAGTTACAAAAGGCGAATGGCTTCTAAATATAGAAGTGAAACACATGTATTACTGGATTTGCTTCAGGGAAGATAATCCATTAATAGAATACCCCTGTCTGACGATATTCATGTGCCTCTATCACAAAAATTACCCTACCACCTCTTGATGATAGGCCATTTGTTATAAGTTTTATAGTGATGGCTTTCCTTAAATTTTCTGGGATGATTATAGCATCCGTGTCAGCTTCATTAAAGCCTGTAACGTCAAAACCTGGTACAGCATTATTGCCTTCCTCGTTTTCAGTCATTTTGTTGACTGAAAGTTCGCAGAGCAAGTTTCAAGGAAACAAAGATAAGGTGCACAATACTTTGGAACACTGTATCCTGCAAAATTGAACAAAACCAAAAACTAATACATAAGATTTTTGTCCTTCTCAGATATGGCCGATATTTTATCCTTTTACCCATTCCAGACGTCTATAGGAGTATTTACGGGAAAAAGGGGTCTCTGTGAAAAGCACAACTGAGTTACTTTAGTATCAGGCGTTAAATTAGTGCCTTACCAAACGTTAGGCGCCATGTAGTGTAGTTCCTATATTCCCAGTAGGCTCTGCGCATTGGAATAATATATCCTACAGATTAGACGTAGGACTGAGATCGACTAGGTCTCTATCGAATATATTAAACCTAATAGTGAGTGCCAGCTAGCTCAGAGGTCACTAGAAACTTTCCCGAATTCACAAGAAGGGATTCGTTTCTGACAACCGTATAAACATGACAACTTTGTTTCTCAAGAATAAGAAATATAACTCTAGAGTCTCGGAAACAATAGAGAAGTATTTCACTCAGTCAATCGTGCATGCTTTATTTCAACAGAGTTGCAGAGAAATAGAGAGACGGGCGTTTTCAATAAAAAGGGTTTATTGAACAGTCTTCTTTCTCATGCAAGAAAAGTGAACTGCTACAATCGTAATGCAGGCTGCAAAGTATAATGCGTACAGCGAGAACAATATTATAAAATAATACTGTAAGCGCATTGTATGGTTTCTAAGCCATAAAACTACATACATAAATAACAATGATTAAAATACTCAACTGGTGATTCTAAAATACGCCTACCCTAGTATATCTAACCTAAGTCTAGTACGAGGGAAGAAGTAAGTATAGTGTAGCCTAGGTTTAGTTTTCTTTTGCCAAGAATCTATCCAAGATTTCTCTAGGTTCTAATCAGCTCCATACCTTAGTTAGAATGAAGCGAGGTCTGGTATCTCTGTCTCGGGACTCGATTTCCCAACACCCCGCAAGGGGAGCATGGAAACACTGGAGCTGGATTCTCGGCAGGAGAAGAGACAGCTTCCTGATCAGTGTGTCTGCTGGAGAGTCGGCTTCCTTCGGCACTTGCTGTAGCGAGCTGCGCCGGGCAAGTAGATAGTCTAACTGCCCCGAACCACTGTATCTTGCTAGAACAAGTGAAGGTATATTTATACCTTGAAGGTGTCTAGGAATGCCATAGTTTGACGTAAAGTCGGGCATAATAACGTCAGGAAAGAACCTCTAGGGAATAGTCGTTCTTTGCAAAGTACATGAGTTCTTGGACAAATCAATATTCTAGCAAGGGGACGTTCCCTAACTGCTTGAGCCAATTTTTCAAGAAATCGTTGTGACGTTTGGTACGGGTTGAAGTAGCCATGCCTGTATTTGGTCTGCGGTAGCAAACGGTACATTACAGGAGGAAAAAGTGACATGTGTGCAAGTTACAAAAGGCGCATGGCTGATATATGAACTGGGGGCTGGAACGCATGGCCTGCACAGACGCGCAAAATGTATATTCTGTCATTCTACCCTCATTACAATCGAGGCTGGCTAGATATTGCGGTGCCTCTGCGCCTCATCAAGGCGCTCTGCACTGTCCATGGGAGCATGGCTGCTAGTCAAACGGGGGGGTCGGATCACATGACCTATGCAGACACACACGGGGTATATTCCGTTTGCGAGCGCATGGTGGATTGCTAAACCAGGGGCCCGATCACATGGCTGGGCAGACACAAGTATACTCTGATATGGCACTGTTTAATTGGAAGTTCGGACTGGGATAGCACCCCCTATAGCTGAGTAACAGTTGGGGTACATTAGCATCTGCTAATGCCAGCAGTCGACGGACTCCCTGAAATTCGCATAAATTCCCATGTAGGTAGGTGCAAGGGGGGCCTCCTGAGCGCAACTCAAGACAGCTTTAGCTCGGGGTAAGGAATGTTTAGAGTCTCCTGTCAGCATTGCCGCATGGTAGGGGTGCCGCCCGCGGCTGGGTGTGCCCTGGGCAAGGCGGGCGCATTTTCAGCACTGACTCTTGAGGGGTTTGGTCTAAATTCATGCAAGAAGGGAAACCATCGGGGCCCAGCCGCAAGGTTCTAAGAAGGGTCTCGTTTTCATAGTAAGCCAGCAACTAGTAGCTGGGGTGCAGGATTTAAGGGGATATGGTTGCGAGTGGTAACAACTAGGTTGGGATGTGCTTTGGTTAGGGCACACTTCACCTTCTACCCCTCTTCTACCTTGCTGTCTCCTCCCTGTCCCCTTTCTACCTCCAGGACATCTATTCTGGCTCCCGCCCCGATGCCACTAAGGTTGCCACGCCTCAAGGTGCGGGTGGCGCCGCTCAATTGTCGCTGAAGGCGTGTAAATGGCCGAGGGCTGCTGTGGAAGCTCTGTGAACTGACTGCATGACTGAGACGTCACAAATTTCCACACAGTTAGCCCCCTGGAGGAGATTCACGCCCCCGTATAAGGATTATAGAGCCCACCTTCAACAGAGCAGTGTTCAGTCACAGTTATCTCGACTGCCGTATAGTGTGCCTGTAAGGCGTAGGTGAGTGCTCATCACAAGCATCTGAGAGGAATGAGGGGTAACCAGAAGTACATTTGTATCCCTTCCTGATGTATATAGAGATAACTCTAATCACTAGTATATGCAGTAGACCTGTGTACTCTCTACCATTCCTATGTGACTCTTAGAGTATATCCATTCGTATCCCTTTCCTATGTATATAGAGATAACTCTAATCACTAGTATATGCAGTAGACCTGTGTACTCTCTACCATTCCTATGTGACTTAGAGTATATCCATTTGTATCCCTTCCCTATGTATATAAAGATAACTCTAATCACTAGTATATGCAGTAGACCTTTGTACTATCTACCATTCCTATGTGACTCTTAGAGTATATCCATTTGTATCCCTTCCTTAGATATTTAGAGATTACTACTTGTACATTTGCAATTTTTCTTTATGTTTGTATCTCTTCCTTGTGTAACTTTACATCTTGTACATTTGCAATTTTTTCTGCTTGTATCTTTTATGTAACGCATGTAATCCTAGGTCCTTATGTTTCGCAACTGGTTCTTATGTAAAGCGCTCTGACACCTTCGGGTAAAGTTTGCGCTATATAAAATCGCATTAAATAAAAAAAAAACATTTTAAAAAAGGTTGCCGGGAGGCAATCAATAGAATGATATGCAATCAGTGCCTAAGGTAAAGCCTGAAAATAAGTGTTTACACCTGCCCCACTTGGGTGTAAGAGAAGCGTTCAACAAAGCCTCTCATTTGTGAGGCAGCGTGGCTCGCCAAACCTGATATTACCAGGGATTTACCACAACATTGAGACCGCGCGGGCGGAGAGCTGGACTTAGGACAAAATTGTCCTGGCGTGTTGAAGTGATCCGCTTACCGCTTCCTGAGCACCCTCGTCGGGTGCCGAATGATCGGGAGTAAGCACCAATGGCCCAAGTTTAAAATGTTCTAAACAGTAAAACCCCTTTAATTTATATAATACAGAAAGGAACAATTATAAGTGCTTATCTCATCCTAAAGCAGCAAAGACAAAGGATATTAAAATGACTACATTGCTATTCATACGAGCAGTCACCTTGGGATTGGTGAATGTGATATGAGGTCATGCTATAATAAATGGGAAATGTAGTTTATTTTTTTTTAAAAGTCTGTTTTGATTGGCTGCTACAGATTTGGTATTAATAAACAGCAAAGAAGGAAAAAATCATAATCCCAAGCCTCCAGTCCTGACATAGAATTTTTCTTTCAGGCGTGTCGTTAGAAGAACATATGCGTGCACAATTAGATTCACTGCCCTTCAACAATACACCACTGGGAATGGTGCCAATAATCATAAAAATATTTGCATTAAAGCACATGTGTCTTCCCATCTTTAATGTAACTACTTCTATCATTATTTTGTGAGCTTGTGAGAGACTGCTGTCTCAGAGCTGGCGGTAAGGGCTCACCTGGAGGAAAGGGGCAAGCTATAAAGCAGGAAGGCAGAACAAGAAGAGCAGCCACTTGAGGTCAGGGGACAGTTTGTAACCACAGATCATTATGGGGTACGGCCTCATTTAAAAATAATAATAAACACAAGGCCTAACCCCCCGCCAAAAAATCTGTAACCCACCATGAGTGTTATTTCCCACACAAATGGGGAAAATGTTGCCCATTTGCTGGAAATAGCCCGATCTGGCAACGCTGCTTGCTGTCTCTGCCCCCTCCTCACTGCCCCCAGTTGACTTACTCCGTGCCCCTGACCTCATCTTTCCCACAGTGTTCTAATGAACAACTAGATTGCTAACATTCTATATTAATCACAAAAGTGTGGCAAACCTGAATTCAACTTGATGGAATCAAAACTATAAAACCTTAAGCATTTTCTTTAAAAATTATCAAAAAGAAGGGGTCTTTTTTCCCCACAGAAATTATGGTTAGTGGTCTAAAAAAGTGCAAATAAGTCATTTTCTGAGTTTTCAAATAGCGACAATTTACTATGTTTAATTTTTTTATCTAGTTGATCACTTGATTTGATAGTTTTACTTGCTTTATTCTCAATAGCAGCAGTCAAGAATTGCTCTCATAATAGTTACCATTGTGGAAATGTGTCTTGGGTTAATAGTTTATCCATGTTTAGGTGTTTTTTATATAAAACTTTCATGGATGGATTTTTGATACAATCCCGTTTGCATTTGCGGTGCTGGGCGTGCCGAGCCCAACCTCGATCAAACAACCATGGGTCTAAACTGCAGATTGTTTTTTCATAAAATGCACTTGCTGTTCCCGCAGCTTCCTGTCTGAATCTTCCGATTCCTTCATATTTATTTCGGAGCACACATAAAACTCTTTTTCCTTTTTGCATTCCTTGGTGTTCTGGTTGATCCGTTTCTCTAATGTTGGAGCTTGGATCTATGCATTGTGGGCACGGCTTCCTGAAACTCCTCCCTACCCTCTCTGTTATGCCTGGCCTACGATTGTTTCTCCTTCTTTGTGGAGGGTACTTTGCTTTTTATACCCTGGGTTTGCATAATATCTGCTTATATGCGACTAAATAGACAAAGTGTAGTATTTTATTCAGAAATTAGTTTTATTTGCCTTTTGCTGTTATGGAGTTGGGTAATCCATCTGTTTTTTGAGAAAATGATGATGGGCAAGAATTTGAAATACTTTAAATGGCTTCATACAGTAGTTAGTGGAACAAGCTGTATCCTCATCTATTACTAAAATTACAGAGAATATTGTAATTGACATCATGTTAAATAAAAAAGTGGTCCATTTTAAAGGGGATGGCAGAAAGCGCAAAGCACTGCCTGTTTCTGTAAAGGCATCTAATGTGCAAAATAATTCCTCAAGTTCCAGTGTGGAGGAGAGGATTGTTAAAAAAAAATGCATAGTTGGTTGTTGAGGGTTCCTCACATGTGGAAGATGGAGATGTTCCTCCAAGGCCTCCTATTAAGGAGGGGAAAATATCTAACGTAAATAAAAATTCTGAAATGATAATTTCTGATATTCAGGATACTGATGAGGATAATTATTATCCTGACCCTTTTGGAGAATATTTCAATTGATGCTGAGGAGTTGTCCAAGTCGAATTGGAGAAAGCAAAGCCTCTATTACTAATCAGAAGAGGAAAGGAATACTTTTGAACTTTGATTTCAAGTTAGCGAACCTGGCAACAATGGATCCTGTGACTAAAGCAAAAGGTTTATTATTTAGTGATTCTTTTATGAAAGAATTGAGCAAATACGTTACCACTTTTGCTTGTTTGGACAAAGCCCAACAATCCCTACTAAAGATTTTCAAACAACAGGTTTTTGCCATGGCTGGCAGAGGCAGGAGCCGCTTTGCCGGCAGCACCTACAGAAATCACAATTTCAGAGGCTCCTCCAATTACAACCACCAATATTTCCACCCATTGTTCTATCCCTAGAGAGGGAGAGGCTTCCGCAGCCATGGTACAAGAGGTTACAGAGGTGCAAATCCAACAGATAGGCCAACCTTCTGGCCCTCACACTGTAGGGGGGTGTTTATAATATTTTCTCAAACAAATGGCAATTCATAACAACAGATCCTTGGGTATTGGACACTGTAAAGGGTTATTCTATAGATCATCATGCTATTCCTCTAAAGACTCATCCTCCTGTTCAATTGAAGATTTTAACCTCAATGGAGGCTTTGGTGACAGAAGAAATTAAAAATCTTTTAGACACACAAGCAATCCAGGAGACCCTTTTACATCCGACAGGCTTTTTGAGTTCTCTCTTTCTTGTTCAAAAGAAGAGCAAACAAATTAGACCTGTGATAAATTTAAGGGATTTCGAGCAATTTGAAGTGGATCACCATTTCAAGATGGAAACTATTATTCATCTCAGAGATTCTTTATTACAGAACTGTCCAACTAGATTTTCAAGATGTGTATCTAACCATTCCATTCTTCCCATTTCAGAAAATTACTTCAATTTCAAAATAAGGGAAGAACTTATCCTCTCTTCTGTTTGGTCTATCTTTAGCACCTTGCTGCTTCACAATGTCTTTAAACAGTGGTAGCTCAAATCTCAAGGTATCCAGTGGTTTATTTGTCCTTTCATTACTAAATTTAAATTATATTTTCTTTTTTTATAAGACTTGGGTTTCATTATCTACAAAGGGAAGTCAATTCTAATTCCTTCCGAAAAAAGGGAGGGTCTAGGCTTCCTAATAAATTCAGAGAGCAAAACCTTCATTTACCCCAATCCAGGTGATAACATTTGCAATTTCCACAATTTCTCTCAGAACTCATGCAAGGGTTGTAGGGCTTTTATTCCTCATCAATATAAGCTATTTTTTGGGCCGTCTTCACTATCACGCTCTCCAGAGGTTCAAAATGTATCATCTTCACAAAGGTCTGGCTTATCCAGATGTCATGGATTTAGACCCCGAACCGTGAATGGAGTTACAATGGTGGCTAGACCATTAAGATGCCTGGAACGACTGAACAATTTTCGTTTGGGCCACTGATCTTGACTTAGAATTAGATGCAAGCTTGACAGGTTGGGGCGCCCGGTGTGGTCAGATCTTGACTGGAGGTACATGGTCTCTTCAGTAGTCTACAGGCACATAACATGTTTAGAGATGCTTGCAGGACCCTTTGCAATACAGAGTTTTGAAAAAACAAGGTAAGTTACTCTTTTCTTTTGATGGATAATCTCACGGCCATCAGATATATCCATCACCTCGGAGGGACAAAATCCAAACCACTGGGAGAATTAGCAAAATGTTTTTGCGAATTCTGGGCCTGATTTATATCTTGGTGGATGGAATACTCCATCACAAACGATATACCGCCCCCTTATTACAGGAGCATTATATCCTATGGTTCTTGTAAAACAGTGGACGAGATAGCCATCACGTTTGTGACGGAATATCCCATCTGCCAAGATTTAAATCAGGCCCTTAGTCTTGCCCACAAAAAAACATTAAAAGCAGAATATCTTCCGGGCATTCTCAATTCAGTCACTGATTGGCATTTTTCAATATATTTAGTTTTTAAGTTTTATCTAGTACAAACTTGACCCAGGGGTATCATCACCCTTTGCAGTGCATACACATTAGCAGTTACATGGCATGCACAAAGTATAAATGCACAATATTAGATGGTGAAGTAGATGGGAGAGGTAGTTTGTAGGTATCGATGATAGGATGTTACAGAGGCGGGAAGAGGAGATGCACAATTGTTACAAAGGTAGGGATGTTGGAGATTCTTTGAAGGTTTAGGGGTAAGGGACAATGATTATCTTAAGAGGGAGGGTTCAGATATTTGTTAAGGAGAAGTAGTTTAGTTTTTTTCAGAAGTGAAGTAATGAATGAGTGTTACTTAGGTCCAGTGGCAGAGCATTCCGAATTCTGGGCGCATGCCCAGAGAACAAATGGGTGATGATTTTTCTTTCTTAAATTTGGGCTAGATCAGGAGTAGAGTGTTTGAGATTCGCAAGAGTCTCTTTCGGCCAGCCTTTGACAGTTTATTTTCAAGGTAGATACGTTTTTCAGTGTAGAGGTCTTTGTGGGTTATGCAGGCCATTTTGAATACACTTCTCACTTCAATTGGTACCCTGTGGAAATGTTTTAGTGTGGGAATGATGTGATCATAGCGACTCTTCCCAGAGAGGAGTCTGGCTGCTGAATTGAGTGTGGCTTTCATAGGGATAAGATAGATATTTGGGGTTCTGGTGATCGATTCATTACCGTGGTCCAGTTGGGAGAGGACTAGGGATTTAATTATAGACTTTAAGTCTTCAGGAGGATGAAAGGTTTGATTTTATTTTGGTTTTCCAGCATGTAGATGGCACTTTTTAGGTCGAGTTTACTCGAACCTATTGCTGTCCATCCAAAAGCTGACTTTTTACGATCCGGATTTGGCCTCAGGCATTCACCCCAGCAGCATTTCTCCTCCCCTTACCATTTGCTCCTGCCTCAGAGAGCTTCAAAGGGATCTGCTTCACACTTCACGGCCGCCGTGACTCACATTTCTCCTTCCTTCGTGCCCTGCCCCCCTCCCAGCGCTGTCTTGTTTTTCATGCTCCAATCCTTCACCCTGCTTTTGCCTGTCTTTCGTTCTTGTTTTTTTTGTGTGCTTATGATACGTCATTGCACTTCACAGCATAGGATTCTGCTTGTTTTAAACGTATTCGCCCGACTTGCTCCAAGAGTGCTGTTGATAACAGCGCTGTTCTTATCTGGACTGTTACTGTAGATTGCTGCTTCGTCACTCCGTCCTTAGTGGTAATTAAAGACTGAGCACTGTTTTCATTTTTTATTTTAAGCTTGTTCACCCAACTTGTTCATTTACTGACAAATTATATCATCGGTACAGCAATTCAATATAAAAACTTCAAAATGGCCACCGAAGTGCGCAGTCAACTAAGTTCTGGAGTGGTGTATTTAAACATACAGTGATGAGCCACAAGTGCACGCAGGGGGACAAGTTCAGCAGTGACTTTTCTTTTGGAGAATGTGAGGTGTGGATTTATAAATTCCAACGCCTGGGGTGCGCAAAGTCTGTGAGATCTGGGTAGTATTGTCAACGCAGCCGCGCCATCCTTGTTTGCACATACACCTGCCCTCGCTCCGTCTGTAATTGTTGCTTACCCTGTAATTAGCCTTCCTCCCATCGTCGTTGCTTGTTGCTTCTTTTAACGCAATACTGGCCTATGACATTGAGGAGGAGGTCCTCTTTTACGAGAAACATTGTTACGTTTTTAAAGGCGTCCTCATGCATGCATTAGCATCGCACATTTGCTCCCGCTCTGTGTAGGTCTTATCTGTTACTTATCACTTCATAGCACGGCATTGGAGTACTTCTAGTTGGCCCCTCCATTTGTTTTCCAAAAATCTGTTGCAGCTTGTGGCAGCATCCGTAACCACTCACAGATCTGTGTTTGCTCGCCAAAGGCACAGTCATTTGCATGGTCGAGATAAAATACAATGCATGGGAGCAGTTTATCTTTTGCTCTGCTTTTAGTTTGTTGTTTGCAGCTGGTGGCAAAACACGCAGTATCGCAGAAATATATACCTTTTCATGTATACTTTTTCTGTGTTTTTATATGATGGACTTAGTAAATTCCTCTTTGCAAGCGACAATGTATTCGAGCAGTTAGTATTGGCTCCACTTACAATTAACTCACTATAGCTTGTGGCAACCATCTAGCATCAATTGGCTACAGAGCACCCGAGCTTTCAGTCAGCTCTTTTTTTCTGATTGAACACTTTTTGTAGCTGTTATGATCATGTTTATACTATTGGCCATGCAGTGAAGTTTAATGAATAGATCTCACACGGGTGCATGTCTCATTGGTATCAGCACTGCATTATTGCTTATACTCTGCATAATCCTCGTCTGTTTACTGACTTATTGACAACATGACATTAGAGCACACAGATTTGGCTCTGCTCGCTGTTTTTAAAATATTTGTTATAGTCCGTCTTAATACACAAGATATTGCACAGACCTCTTGGTTTGGGTGCAGCACGCCTAGAATGACTGTTCTATCAAAGATGGGTCACAATGTATCGGGACAGACTGCTTTGACTTAGTCTTTGATCTTTTTCTGCAGCCCATGGTGTTAGACACATTATTCATGAAATATCCATGCGGTTACGTGCTTTCGTTTGTATTAGTGCTCAATGTGCTTTCAGTCTCCTGTATATATGGGGTGTTGTACTGGGTCCATTTATGGTCAACAGAGGAACTAGTAGATTACAGGGAAGGCCTGAAAGAGGTTATGAAAAGAAAAAATACCACAAAACTAGCTTGGCTAAGACACATTGAGGAGTGGTTATCCAAGCTGGGGTTGAATCATTACTGGGTGGATCCTGCGAGCCTTTTTTAATTGTAAGAAATTGCTGAAGAAAGTTACTGGGCGTTTCTCTAACACTCTAAACTGCATAGCCCTGATCTGGGGGTTTTGACCCTCAAATATTTGGCATTTAAAACAGAGAGCAGGTTTGAACCCTTTATGGATGAGATCCTACCGGGCCTAGCTAAAACATTGTACTTAAGGTTTCGATATGGCATACTGCAAATTTAAAGAAATACTGTGAGCTGGGTACGCCATAAGAACAACGTGTAGAAGGACGATCTGGCAATATGTGATTTATGCAATAGCAATGCTAGAGAGGACGAAGCACACTTACCTTTCTTCTGTCCTACATATAGTTATCAGAGGAGAAGGTGGATAAAACCAATCTGCCGCCTCTTAGGGTTTTGGCGCTTTCATGGGGCGGAGAGAATTTTAAGAACAGAAACAACCCAGCAAATGGTTTTTAGTGTGAGTAGATATCTTTTGTCAGTGGCGATAGTTAGGAAAAGAAGGGGGTCTCAAATTGTAATGCCAGTAATAATTTTTTTATAATAGGTATTAATCGTAAAAAGAAAACAATAATGTGTACTCACGTGAAATTGTAATGATACACTAGTTATACCTAGGGCTGTAGATATTCTGTTACCAACAATGAATTGCCAATGATTTTAAATTTAACTTTTTAAATGTATTTGTTTTTAAAAACCGCGGCTACTTTCTATAATTGGTCTATAACGAACTGAAGGTTTATAACCGGAATGGATAAACAGGGATTGTTTTAGTATTGCATGTATGTCTTTTATGGTTGTTTTTAACCGAAATAAAGATTTAAAGAATTATGGCGCTTTATTGCTTATTAAGACACAGGGTTTTGTTTCTTTTTCCCTCCTCCCCTGCATTTTGAAATATGTGGAGTGTAGGTTACAACCATTCAGAGCGGGCAACATTGCCAACAGTTGCCTAGGTGCCGATATATTAGTATAGCACCACACTTACAAGGCCCAAAAGGAGAGACCTATTGACAATGCCAATGGTTGTTCTCTCAAGCCAGTGCTCTTATAAGAGGGTGGCAGCATGGCTGCAAAGAGTAACTTGTGTCCTGTTAGGGCTGGGTTTTGGCGTCATCTGCCAGACCCCTCATCGCTATATCTTCGCCTCAAGCAGGGGCTTACTGCCCACCCCGGACCACTCTTCAGACTCACTAGCTCTGGCATTCTTTTTGTGCTCCACACTACCTCTTCCTTGCAGGCTAGTTGGGAATTAAAAAGGAAACTTTGGGAAGCGGCTCTGCCCACCCAACCAGCTCCTCTGCTGCCAGCATGGCAAAGTCTACCTTCGAAATGTTGATTCTTTTACAGAAACACTCTCTCGTAAAAGTTTCAGTAAAGAGCTTATTTGAAAAAGCATGTTGTAGCAAGTTATGGTTCTGTCAACCAGGGTTGTTTTGGACATAGTGTACGTTTGTAATGCGCACCCACAAATGTAATACTCTGATAACAGGTGTTGCTACATTATGCCAAGTCTGTCATGGACATTTTATCCACCTCAGATGGAGGAAAGACTGAGTTACCACTTGTAGGATTTGACACTCTGACACATTTCCGGTGCATCCATATTTATACATAAACTGTGGGCTATCATAATAGTTATCACGGCATAAAGAAACTTAGAGCTGTGTACTCTTGTCCCTCTTAAATTACATTCCCACTCAATGTGTAGAGAGTCTGTTGCCTGTCGTTTGTCACTGCCATTAAGGCAGAGTGAGCCTAAAACTGCAGATATTAAACATAAACATTGTAGCAATCTGCTTGAGGGTCATTTGTTTACAGCAAGGGTGTCCAGGATTAACCCACTAGATTCGGAGTTGTGCACATTTTTAGGATATCCAGATAGGATAAAATGGCATTCAGTAACCTGAATGTGAATCCCTTATATGGATCCGTGAAATGCTGGCACTAATTGGACATCGGTAAAACCACTATTGACACTTTTTTTTGTTTCTTTTTAATCTGGTGGAGCCACCCATAACACACTGACAAGTGCAAAGCTAATTTTGCTTTGTGATGCTTTTTAAATGTTTGTGTATGTGCATATGCAGCTAACTAATACACCATCACTTCAAGTTAAGCCCTTATGAAAGAATGTGTGTTGATCTCTCCTTTCAAATATGCCACTTTGGTGTAGAGCTGCTTAGTGCATGAAATAGACAGAAAAACAGCTCCCCTATTATTGTAACCTTGGACTTTTCGTTGGACAACAATATGAACTTCCAGGTTTACATCCTTTATGTAAGGATGCACAGTTTAAAGGCAACCTTCTTCCTGGAATAAAACTCTCCTTTCCTGATGAAGCATTTATCCATTTTGACCAATGAGTCTTTTTTTTTTTTTTTTAGATTAGGGTATGTAAATCAGTTACTCATTGGAATCCCTCAAAGCAGCTCTGCAAGCAGAGGCTAGATTGGCATAGCCTGAAAGAGTTGGACCACATTACCCCTATCCTGATCTCTCCTGTAAAGTGGCTCTTAAAAGAGTCCAGAAGCTTTCTAGAGCTGGTATGTATTCTACACAAAGCCCTCCACTCAGGAATGCCTGATTACCTGACGCAGAATCTGATTCCAGAAAAATAAGGATAATTCAATCTTGTGTGGGACTGCACCCGGGGTATGGAACTCCATTCTTCCTCGTATCCGAATTAACCACACTTACAAAGTCTTCCAAGAAAATTGATGAACTGTCATTTTGCCATTTCATTGGTTTCACAGTGATCCTGCATATAGGCGATACATCTGTCATCACGATGGGCCCTATGGGCATACACTGTGGCCAACGAGGGAAACCATTTTCTTTGTATGCAAGTACAGTAAATACCGTTATACAGTTTGCTGTTTTCAATACGCCCAACCATTTTATTTGTACATATTTATATTTATTATTTTTGTTATTTTTGCATTTTGTTCTAATGCACAGCACCGTTTCTAGGTTATAATTCTTTGCTCTGCTTATGTGCTTTTCTGTTAGTTTTTTGGTTACTTTTAAGTGTATTCAAATGGTATTTAAGTGAGCCAACTATTTATAGTGTTGCTTCTTCCTTCCCGTTTTTCATTTTCTTTCTTACCTACCCTCTTTCCCTCCTGTCTTAAGAAATGATGCAAACAATACTGGCTATATCATAGCATTTTTTAGGTCGAGCGTCAGCGAAGGACCTATTGTCAGTGGTTTTGGGGGAATCTGAGACAGCGTTTGGGCACGCGCCTCTGCTGTCTCAGATTCCTCCTCGAGGGCGTGCACGGCGCCGTGCACATCCCCTGCCTCCCCTTGACATGCTCTCTCAATCACACACAGGCAAAGTCACGCATGCGCACACACATTCCCACGCGCACACACTCACCCCCCCCGCCCCCGCACCCCCGCACCCACCCCCACACGCAGGGCTTACAATCACACACAAACGCAGGGCTTACAATCACACACAAACGTGCACACACATACCCTCCCAACCCCACTCACCGGGCACATGCAGGGCTTCCATCACTGGGGGGGGGCGGGCACCGTAAATGTGCCATTGCTCCAAGCGTTACACAGGGAGTGAATGCACAATGGGAACTGAAGCAGAGCAATGTTGCCTGAGCTTCGAGGCATCGAGGCAGAGTCGGTGGAATTTAAATGGCTTGTTTTACTCCGTTTTTGCTATCGCATTTATCAGCCGACATTGTTAGTGCGTTTTTTCAAAAGTAACAACTGCTTAGCTTTGGCCGTGCTTTACATTTCGTTTTCGCGACCCCATTTCGCAACCCGAAATATTCTTGTTTTTTCATTTCTCGGGCCGCATTATTGGTGCTATTTGTCACAATGTAGCAACTACTTTGATGTTGGCGTGTTTTTATGTCAGATTTTGCCATGTTATTTCTCAAACCACATTATCAGTGCTCTATTGCTAATGTTTAAAATATTTCCGCTCAGAAAAATAGTGTTTTAATTTTACTTTTTCTGGGGTTATCTAGTGTTTTGCAGCTTAGCGCATAATGTATAAATGTAAAATTGTTTTCGCGTACAGCTATCATGTGATGAAGATTTTTTGTTTTAAACTACGTTACTGTCTGTCTTAACAAGCGTTTAATTGTAGCCCCAGCCTACAAATTAACAAGCCTTATTTTCATGCTGTGCTTTGATTTTACCATACAAACACACCATTTCACCCCTGCTGCTTGTTGACCCGAGGCAACGCCGAGAGTTTTTTTTTTTTTTTTTGAAGACCTTTATTGAAGTCACGTAATCAGTACACAGCTTCGACGCCTACAACCTGAGGAAGCAGGCCGGCAGCTGTAGTATGTAGTTTCATCATACCTCATAACCATATGATAGAAGTAATAAGTTAACACAGCATGCTGCCTACAACCCATCTGGGCCGGCCGCGATATAAAGCGTATAAAGCTGTAAAAGGAGGTGTAATTCCGCAGGCAACTAACCAGGTAATGTCAATTCTTAAACACTTGAGGTCTCATTTTCTCTTTTTTGTTGAACTCCAAACTTTACTATAACGAACTACGAGAACCAAGGCTGTCAGTCCCCTTTCCCTGTATGATCTCCAGTCGGGGGATGTGGTGAATAGGATCTCTTAGCGCAGAGTAAGGTGCGATGCTTCCTCCAGCACGGGTCTAGGTGTGCTAGAGGTGTGCGTACTCCGTGTCTTAAGGGACCGACGTGAATGTCCCGTGGGGGGGGGGGGAAGGTGGGAGGGGGGGTGTGTGTGTGTAACCTGTGCCCGTTTCTGTGTACTGGTGAGACAGTCCATTGTGAAATGCCATGTTGTGCGCAAAGCTCCGGGGGGGGGGGGGGGGGAGAGGGGCATAGAGCGCTGATGCAGAGAGGGTCAGATGCCCATCTTACGGTCAGTCAGAGAGAAGGTGGAGTGCGCTATTATAAATGTGCATGAAGGCGCCTGGGACCGCAGGTGGAGTTGTATTGGTATCAATATCTCCTACTCCGTAGTGCACCTAGAGGGTGGGGGGGGGAGGTACAGCAGCACCAGTCGGCAGTGTAGGGGACGCACCTAGAAGCTCGGAGGGTTGCACAGCTTGTCCTGCATCTTCCTGATCATCAAGTCCAGCTTCAGCATTAGTTTGGGCCCGAAGCAGATAGGCGGAGAGTGGGCCCCATAGGTCTTTGGGGCGCAATTTATGGGGCAGTAAGTCGGCGTAATTATGGAGTTGATCCTGCCAAGTTGACATAGTAGTCAGCCACAATTTGAATTTGGGGGCGCGACCACGGCCCCATCTACATGCCACATGGCGTTTCGCAAGCAGGAAACCCAGTGCGAAGAATTTCCGGTGATGTTTATTCGCCGGTATGGAGTGGCCTAGTAGGGCAATTTTGGGACACATTTCGACCTCCGTCCCTATCATTGCAGACATGGCCTCGAACACCCGCGCCCAGTATAGGGCAACAGCTGGGCACGACCATGCCAAGTGAATAAAGTCTGCCCCTGTCCGTTTGCATCTGAGGCATCGATCATTGTCACTCAGTCCGAAACGGCACAGCTTGGCGGGGGTGTAATAGAGGCGATGCAAAAACTTATAGTGGACCAGTCGGAGGCGGGCATTTCCTGTCACTGAAGTCGTGTGTGAGCAGCTGTCTTCCCATTGTTCGTCTGAGAGAGGGGAATCTAGGTCTGCATCCCAATCACGTCTCGCTCGTAGATCTGGGGGTGTGGAGGTCGCATACGCGTGTTTGTAGAGCAAGGAGACTACGTGTTTCGGGGTGTCATTTTGAAGCAGTGCATGCAAGGGCGCTAAGACTTCCGGCTCGTCCGGAAATCCGGGTGTAACAGTTTTGATATTCTGTCGTAATCGCGTGTAAAGAAACGTGTCCATAACAGAGGGTGCGTGCTCCCCAAAAAATTGGTCCGCTGTACGAAACTGTCCCTGTATGTACAAATCTCCCCATGTATGAAGGGCTAGTTTGGAGAGCAGTTTGCGTCCTATTTCTTCGCGTGTGATACTTAATCTAGGGTCATACGCTAGGGTCATGAATGGGGAATACAAAAGGGCCACACCCATACGCTCCGCAATCCTACGCCAGGCACGTACTGTGCAATCCACCGTGGAGGGGTCTCGGTCAGTCATACTGGCTTCCGTGTAAAGATAGCCCGACGGTTTTTCAGGTCTCATGTACCCATCTTCCACGGCCAAGTGTGCCATAAAGGGTGGTGGATGAAGCCAGTAGGCAGCAAAGTGGCCTTGTGCACAGTCGTAATACAGCCGAAAGTTTGGTACATCAAATCCGCCCTGGTGGTAGGGCAACATGAGCGTCCCAAGTTTTAGCCTAGCTTGTTTCCCCCCCCACACAAGTCTTGACAACTGGGAATCCAGGGCGCGGAAGAAGTGCGAACCTGGGCTATAGGGAATGTTAGTGAAGAGGTACAGCATCTTAGGAAGGATAACCATCTTGATCATGGATATGCGTCCAGCCATGGACAGTGGAAGGTGAATCCACCTAGTAACGCTGTCCGTCAACTTGTCAAGGACAGTACCGTAGTTCGCCCTGATTAGGGCATCACGGTTCCTGGTCACGTTGATTCCTAAGTACTTTATCTCGTCATTTTCCCATAACAGTGGGTAGTCGAGAGGAAACTGGGGAGTGTTGTCTGTTAGGGGGAACAGGGCTGATTTAGACCAGTTGATCTGTACCCCAGCGATGGCTCCAAATTTGGTAATTTCGCGCAGTAGGGGGTTCAGATTATCTTGCGGTTTATGGACATATAAAGTCATGTCGTCGGCATATAATGAAATGAGCAACTGTCGCTCCAGATAGATCAGTGACCTGTGATTATGATGTTGGCGAAGCTTGGCTGCGAGGGGTTCAATAGCTATGGCAAATAATACTGGGGATAGCGGGCATCCCTGCCGGGTTCCTCTATATATCTCAAAGGGGGCCGAACGGGACCCGTTCAGTAGGACCGAAGCGTGTGGTTTAGTGTACAATAGCTTGATCCAATCTAGAAAGCTAAATGGAGTTCCCATCCGTTCCAGCAACGACAGTAGGTAGTCCCATTCCAGGGAGTCGAACGCCTTGGTGGCATCGAGGAAAACTGCAGCTGCCTCACACTTAGGGTCAATATCCTGCATTACAGCCTGTAGGGTGCGGAGGTTGTGTGAAGTCGCACGATTTGGGACAAAGCCTGCCTGGTCCGGGAGGACCAGCCTTTCCATCAGAAGATTCAGGCGTGTCGCCAGTACTTTCGCCAGTATTTTAACGTCAGTGTTTAATAATGACAGGGGTCGGTAGGAGTCACAAAGCTCAGACGGCTTACCTGGCTTAAGCAGTGATGCTATCAATGCCTCCCGCATACTAGTTGGCAAAATGCCTTCCTCAAGAGCTGAGTAGTACACCCGTTTCAGTATGGGGGCAAGCAGATGAATGTAGGTTTTATAGAAATCTATCGGCAGACCGTCTGACCCAGGAGACTTGCCAGATTTCATGGACATAATGACGTCTTTTATTTCATCCAGCTCGAGCTCGAGGTGTAAGAACTTCTGTTGTGTCGGGCCCAACCATGCAATCGCAGTGTCGTCAAGGTATGCACACAGGTCCAGTGGCGTCTGCCTCTGGGAGGTGTACATTGTCTTGTAATGGTCAGTGAGTACGCAAAGCTGTCCAGGGAGATCTCTCTGTGGCACCTGCTGGTCATCGAGCAGAGAGGTGACATAATTGCGGTGCCTAGGGGGCCTAACAGCCGAGGCCAGTGCCCTGCCCGGCCTGTCTCCCTCACCATATACGCGTGCCATGTAGGGTTTCCCTAGGAATTTACCCTCCATATCCGCAGCTTCGGTATATTCATTAATTTTGTCTCTGAGCTGAGCTCGCACATCATGTCCCTTTGTCCCGCGAGAAATATCTCTCTCAAGCGTGTGAATTTCAGATTCTAACCTACGTAGCTCTCCATGCAGGGATTTGAGGACTCCCCCTCCTTTGGAGATACACCATCCTCTCACAGTGACCTTGAAGTCCTCCCATACGGTAGTAAGGCTATCGACTGAGTTAATGTTACGGTCAAAGAATTCTTGTATGTCCTGCTCTAGCTCCGTCTGAAAGGCCGAGTCTGTGAGGTGCGCAGGGTTGAGGCGCCAGTTCAAATAAGGGGAGACATCGTGGGGGACGCGCAGGGAGAGGAGGACTGGTGAGTGATCCGAAAATGTACGAGCTAGGTGTAGAGTTTTAACCGCCCAGGGTGTGAGGCCTGCGGTCAGGAATATGTAATCAATGCGAGCCCAGGTGGAGTGGACTGCCGAGTAGTGAGTGCCTTGACGCAAGGAGGGGTGCGAATGCCTCCAGGCATCTGTCAAATGGTGTTCCTCCATGATGCCTAATAAGGAGCGTTGGGAGTGTGTGTAATGTATCGATTGTGGGTGTGACCTGTCAAGAACAGGCTTTACAGCAGTATTGAAGTCTCCCCCAAGTATTACATGAGCTATGCCCAACGTCTGAATTTTGCCCCACATGGTAAGAAGTGTAGACGGATCATCTGTGTTGGGGCCGTAGTAGCATGCAAAGAGTACTGTATGAGAGTGTAGCTTCCCCCAGACCATGCAGTATCTCCCCCCAGAGTCAGCGTCCGTGCCTGCTGGGGTGAATCCCACCCCCCTCCGTATCAGGATTGTGACGCCTCTAGCGTAGTTTGAGTAGGATGAAAAGACCCTGCACGAAGCCCATCTAGATGCGAACAGAGGGGACCCAGTCGGCACCAAGTGAGTCTCCTGTAGCAGAGCTATAGACACTCCATGTCGGTCCAGGTACCCCAGTATTTGTCGCTTTTTTCTAGGGTTATTTAGTCCTCGCACATTCCATGACATCACCTGGAGTGCTGGCAGCGTATCTGTTACGTCACCCATCCCCACAGTAGAAAATAAGTGTGGCATGCATATGTAGCATGTATCATCAGACAGGCATCGGTGAATTTACTAAGTTGGACATTTCCCAGCCCCGTTCCATAGTTCCCTCCCGCCCCAGGAAGCGCCGCAACAGTGCAGTCAACAGAGTAAAACCAGGCTAAACACCCCCCCATTCCGGCAACCCCAACTGGCCGGAGCATCGCTTGTCCCGCAACCCAGAAGCGTCCAGACATTCCCATTATATCAGGCATATTAAGGATCGCAGAGTCAAAGCTTAGAATCCACCCACCCACACCGGCAACCCCAACTTGCCGGGCAATCAGCACCCACCCACCCTCCCTAAACCCAAATAGAATCAAAAACAAGATAGTCACTACATTCGCTCTTGCCCCTGAAGGGGAAGAGGTGTTGTGGGGATCGCCCATTGGAGACGGAACCCAGGGGGCGCCAGACCTGCCTTCCACCTCCTTACTTGCACCCACAGGCAACCGGGACAGGGCCCAGTCTGCGTATGTGGGACGGAGGTGGGTGATCCGGCACTCGTTTATGTCTTAGATCGGTGAGAAAGTAAATCAGGAGTGGTACCTCACCGAGATGTGCTGCATCCAGCCCAGGTGGGGGCCGTGTCCAGTACCTTTGCTACGGGGAATACAGCTCCAGTAGTTAGTCTTGCTGGTATAACGGAGAGTGTGATCTGGACCGACGTCCCTCCCTTTCATCTCGGAGTCGCTCCTTCCTGTGCTGCTTAAGAAAGTCCTCCACCTGTTGCGGGTTATGGAAAAAGTGTTGTGTGCCACGGTGAGTGATTTTTAACTTCGCAGGATAGAGCATGGCATAGGGGATTTCTTGGGCTTGGAGTTTCTTTTTCACACCTGCAAATTTGCGCCTGGCATCTTGAACTGAGGGGGTAAAATCAGGAAAGAAGGATAGCGTCGCGTTGCCATATGCTACAGTTCCGAGTTCTCTTGCACGACGCAACACCGCATCCCTGTCCCTGTAGTTTAGGAAGCGGGCGATGATGGGACGCGGGGGGGCCCCAGGAGAAGGTTGTGCAGCCAGAGATCTATGGGCCCTCTCCACAATAAGGTGGGAGGAGAAGGACTCTATCCCAAACAATTCCACCACAAGTTTTTCCATGAAAACCTCCATTTTCCCTGTGTTGGTGGACTCCGCAAGGCCCAGGACGCGGATGTTGTTGCGACGGGACCTCGCTTCCAAATCCTCGTTTTTATCTGCAATTATTTTGAGCAGTTTGTCCATGTGTGTGACTTGCTTGGTGGTCGAGGAGGCCCCGTCTTCCAGTATAGAGATCCTATCCTCGGTCTCTTTGATGCGAGTGTCATGACGTTCCAGTTTTGCCACGACACTATCCATGCGTGTGTTAATGGTGTCGATTTTGGAATCAATTGTTAATAGGATTTGCCTCATGCCAAGCAGGAGGGCTTTCCAATCCTCCTCTTGAGGGTTTGGGGCGGTGGGGGACCCCTCTGTCTCCGGTGTCGCCTTGGAAGGTTTTTTGGACTCAAATGGTATCTTGGACTGTCTAGCATCACTGCGCCCCATGTCGCGCCGAGGAGTCCGAGCCGTCGCAAGTGAAGAGGACGCCAGAACGTCGACCACCGGTGACCCGGCAGTAATGAACGTGAGTAGATACACTGGTTAGGAGCTTCAAGTGTCAGGTGTTGTCTTCTGGTTTACAGCATCCGCCGGGAAGGATTTCGAGGTGCTGGCCGAGTTGTGGGGATGCGTCCTCAGTTAGTTCAGGCCCTCGGAGGCAGGAGCAAATCAGGGGCAGTTGGCCCAGTGGGGGCCGCCACCAGGCGAGGGGAGGGACAGCCAGGGCCACAGTCCAGTCGGTATGAGCGAGGTCCGCAGGTTTTTTCAAGGCAAAGCGGTCGCCGCCACCAAGACGTGAAAATTAGGCGGCAGAGATCGTGGCAGCTGGCAGGCACCTTCAAAGCAGTTCTCCTGTGTGGCCGCTACTGCGTCTCCCGATGAGGTGTCCCTCCACTGCTGCGCATCAGCGCCCACCAGGCCAGAGAGTCAAGCGCCCCAGCAGCTCAGCACCAGGCCCAAATCACACAGGCCACAGCTTCAGGCTCGCGCGTGGCCACTGGGTCAGGGGCCCACGCAGGAGTCTGCGTATGGTGAGGTCCGCGGCAGAGGCAGGTCAGTGCGAAAGCGGAGAGTGGCCCCCAGACGCTGAGTGGTGAGTTCAAGCAGTCACAGGGGCGGTTCGTATCTCCCCAGCGCAGCAGCTCTCAGTGGGCAGGGCGGCTGTTGAGTCTCCGTGCAGGCTCCAGCTGGTGTGTCCGACCAGGCTTGTGCAGGCCGCACAGCCCCGTGGTCGCGTAATGCGCCGCTCCGACGAGCGAGGAATGCCAGGCGGGCAGGGGGCGTCGCCGAATACTTCCGCTAAGGGCCAGACCGAGGGAGGTGGTGCAGCGCGAAGCGCGGCTGTGCTTGGTGTCTCGCCCTCCGTGTGAGCAGCCGGGCTGTCAGTGCCCCCCCCGGAGTGCGCGCGGTGCCCAGCGCACCCCCGGTGGAGAAAGTCGCAGTATTTAGGCGGCGCTCACCGTTTCTGTGTTGTGCTGGGGGTCTCGCGGCAGTATCTTCCCGGGCTGGGCACGGGGGCAGTTCGTTCTTCGGGTCGATGTCTGTCGGCAGCGTCGCTCAGGCCACAGATCTCCGGTCTTTCCTGGTGGGCGAGCCCGGCTCTCAGCAGTCCTCGCTCCGTCCCTTCTGCCCGCCCCAGTAGCGCCGGCAATCTACAAGGCAGCCGGAGGGGCAAACTCGACAAAATTTACACCGTTGCGTGCATTTCACCGCAATGTAGCCAGTGGTGTGGGTTTTGGACCGATATCACCGATCAGGATATTACAGGATAGAAAAGAGTGCCCGGTCTGGCGGGAGCCTCACTCCAGTGTGGCCATCTTGGTTTGGCGCCACCTAGCGCCTCCGGCAACGCCGAGAGTTGAAGCCAGTTCCAGGGCCAGCAGCTCTACCGTAGGCATGCCATTCGTTGAGTTAACCCACTGCGGCAAAAAGTCACTGACTAGCCCCTGACCTTTTTGCCGCCATTTTTTGTTTTTTACCCACCACGTCCTTCTCCCTGCTCTATTTTACTCAGCCCCTGCTTCAGCCATGTCCTACGCCCTCATCGTGTACCCGAAGACACTGGAGTGATTTACATGAGCACCATGTACATTATACTGACACTTAGACACACTGCGCATTCACACACTGCGCATTCGCACACTGCGCATTCGCACACTGCGCACTTTCACACTGCGCACTTTCACACTGCACACTCACACTACTTTAGGCCACACACACTGCTCACTCACACACTGTGCCCTCACACTACTTTAGGCCACACACACTGCGCACTCACACTACTGTAGGCCAGACACACTGAGCCCACACACTACTTTAGGCCGGACACACTGAGCCCACACACTACTTTAGGCCACACACACTGAGCCCACACACTACTTTAGGCCACACACACTGCTCCCTCACACTACTTTAAGCCACACACACTGCACCCACACTCTGCACCCTCACACACACAGTGCCACAGAATTATATGCTACATAATTACACTGCACTCAATGCAACATACACTCCAAACAATACCACTCCATGCCACATAATTACATGCCACACAATTACGCTCTACTGAATACAACATACACTCCACACAGTGCCACATAATTATATGCTACATAATTACACTGCGCTCAACGCAACATACACTCAAACTGCCACTCAGTGCCACATAATTACACACCACATAATTACACTCTACTGAATGATGAAACACACACTCCACACAATACCAGTCAGTGCCACATAATTATATGCTACATAATTACAATGCAACATCGACTCCAAACAATACCACTCAGTGCCACATAATTACATGCCACACAATTACACTCTACTGAATACAACATAAACTTCTCATAATAACACTCAGTGTCACATAATTAAATGCTACATAATTACACTGCGCTCAACGCAACATATGCTCCAAATACCACCCAGTGCCACATAATTACACTGCACTCAATGCAACATACACTCCACACAATACCACTCCATGCCACATAATTACATGCCACACAATTACACTCTACTGAATACAACATACACTCCACACAGTGCCACATAATTATATGCTACATAATTACACTGCGCTCAACGCAACATACACTCAAAATGCCACTCAGTGCCACATAATTACACACCACATAATTACACTCTCCTGAATGATGCAACACACACTCCACACAATACCAGTCAGTGCCACATAATTATATGCTACATAATTACAATGCAACATACACTCCAAACAATACCACTCAGTGCCACATAATTACATGCCACACAATTACACTCTACTGAATACAACATAAACTTCTCATAATAACACTCAGTGCCAAATAATTATGTGCTACATATTTACACTGCGCTCAATGCAACATACACTCCAAATACCACTCAGTGCCACATAATTACATGCCACATAATTACACTGCACTTAAGGCAACATACACTCCAAATACCACTCAGTGCCACATAATTAGATGCCACATAATTACACTGCACTCAATGCAACATACACTCCAAATACCACTCAGTGCAACATAGTTACACGCCACATAATTACACTGCACTCAATGTAACATACACTCCACGCCCTCACTCTATCTATCTATCTCCCTCACTCTATCTATCTATCGCCCTCACTCTATCGCCCTCACTCTATCTATCTATCTGTCGCCCTCACTCTATCTATCTATCTATCGCCCTCACTCTATCTATCTATTGCCCTCACTCTATCTATCTATCTATCGCCCTCACTCTATCTATCTATCGCCCTCACTCTATCGCCCTCAGTCTATCTATCTATCGCCCTCACTCTATCTATCTATCTATCGCCCTCACTCTATCTATCGCCCTCACTCTATCTATCTATCGCCCTCACTCTATCTATCCATGGCCCTCACTCTATCTATCTATCGCCCTCACTCTATCAATCTATCACCCTCACTCTAGCAATCTATCTATCAGCCTCCCTCCCTTATCTATCGCCCTCCCTCCCTCTATCTATCGCCCTCTCTCCCTCTATCCCCCTCCCTCCCTCTATCTATCACCCTCCCTCCCTCTATCTATCGCCCTCCCTCCCTCTATCTATCGCCCTCCCTCTATCTATCGCCCTCACTCTATCAATCTATCTATCGGCCTCCCTCCCTTATCTATCACCCTCCCTCCCTCTATCTATCACACTCCCTCTATCTATCGCCCTCCCTCCCTATCTATCGTCCTCCCTCCCTCTATCTATCGCCCTCCCTCCCTCTATCTATAACATCACCACAGCATCACTCAGGGGCACTACAACAGCACTCAAGGGCACCACAACATCACTATGCGCTACCACAGCATCACTCGTCGCCACCACAGCATCAATCTGTGCAACCATTTAACAACAACTGGTTCAAATATGTTATCTCAATGTTTCAAGCTTTATTACAAATGTCACAAAAAGATGTTAATATTTCACTTCTGTTCTCGGATTTTCGCCACAATAAAATACACTGAACATAATCTTCACAAAAGTTATTTACAAAAGTTTAAGCTATTGCCATTATCAATTACAATAACTTTTTTTAAAGTATTAATTATTAAAAAAAATAAAAGCCATTGTTACTTGTAATATCAATACATCTAAGTCACGTAAATACAACACATATTGCATTACAAATGCTATAGGTGTTACATTTGCAAAAGTTATAACTATTGGCATTGTAAATGACAAAGCTATTAATTTAGCTATTTTCAAAACCAACACAGAAATAAAAAAATTGTCATTTACAATACCAATAGATCAAACTTTTCTAATGCGAGACCTATTGCATTGCAAATGCTTATTGTTGAAGCATTGATATGGTCTTTAAAGTTCAGGTTTTTGTCAAGTGTAATTCAAACTGACTTGACCGAGTTCGAGATAGAAAGTTTACAGTTAGGTTTTTTTTTAGTTTTTTTTTTTAACTCTTTTCATCAAACTAGCTCAATAGACAGTACAATAATATTTGCCAAAGCATACACATTGGCGTTCTGTTTACATAGTTTAGGAGAACAGGGGACTGGGTGGGGTGGAAACCATCACGCATTCGAAGAAGAAATACAGTTAAGGGATCACCCCTCTATGGTTGGCTAGGGCCCCTTCGGCTACTTCATGGCTCTCCAATGACCCCCTATGAGCACCCCATTGTGCCCACACCTTCTCTCGTTTCTTAGCACAACCTCTACTTTTATACACCGTTTCCTCTGCCCTCTGACACCAATCCAGGTCCTTCTCCCACTCTGTCACTGAAGGGGGGAGTGGTACCCCCCCCCCCCCCCAATTCCTTGGCAATATTGTGTTTCGCTATCCCCACTGCTAGCGTAAGCCAGATGTTTACATATCTCTCCCTTAATTACAAGCAGAAGCCACTTTGCGTCCAGAGGAACGTCAGTTCCCACCACTATGGACATTACTGCCGTGACATTGCGCCCAAACTGCGCAATCCTAGGGCATTCCCACAGGATGTGAAAGAAAGAAAGTACCCTCACCCTGGCAGCCTCTAATGCACTGTAGTGATGGGGCCCTTCCAATCTTATGTAAAAGCGTCGAAGGGTAATAGAAGCAATGCAATATCCTGAGCTGGACCAGTCAGAACCGTACTCGTATCGCTATTTCCCTTGGGCCCTGGAGTGCCTCTTGCCACTCCTTATCATCTATGCTACCCAGGTCGTCATCCAAGCGGCCCTTAAGGCTGTCAGCTGGTCAAGCTGGTTGTTCATAAGCTTCCGATATATTGTTGAGGTTGCTTTTTTGGGGATAGAATCAATGAGTAGTCTGTCCTCGAGGGGAGAATTGTCAGAAAGGGAGGTGCCGCCATGCAAATGTGTCAATAGAGCATGTGTGAGCCTCAGGCAGTGAAATCCCTGGGTCTCAGCCAGGTCAAATTCCTGTTGCAGATCCATGGAAGTGGGGGCCCTCCCCTCCACACATCCCCCAGTTGATCTATTCCTATATTCTTCCAGCCTGTAAAACCTTGTAATGAGGCCACCTATTTCAACACAGCACCTGACCAAAGCGGCGTTCTGCTGGTCAGTTTGTTCTGCCACCCCAGTGCCTGATTTGCCTCCCTCCAACATGCAACTACTACCGCTGTGTGCGGAGGCCATTTAGGTTTGTGCTTTCGTGCGTACAGCAGCGGCTCACAGTTGCCTGCTGGCATGGCGTCCCAATCTACCAGATAGGTTTTTAAGCCAGCTGTGGCTTGTGTGTCAATGATAAATGTTTATTGTTAATTAAAACCTTAACATTTTTCTGCATGCATAAAAAGAGAGCAGTAAAATATCTTCATACTTTTAAAACAAGATTGCTCAGTTTTGGATAGGGTAGGACATCCCTTTAGGTTGCATAAGGCACAGTATGGTTTTGTTGGGAATAAGCTTTAAGTGGTTGTTTGTCAGTCAGGATTGTACCATGGAATGTGTTTTAGTTGCCGGATGTCTTTAGATAATGAGATTTTGATGTAAAGTTGGGTGTCATCTGCATAGAGGTGGTAGACAATTGTGGCTTGTTTCATGATCGAAGCAAAGGGTTCCATATAGAAGTTGAATAAGGCAGGGGATAGGATTGATCATTGGGGAACTCTCTGAGGGGCTGAAACTGCTAGTGAGGTGGATTGGTTTAGTTTGATTAGATGCAATCGGTGATTCAGGTTAGAGGTGAACCCATGCAGGACAGTACCATTGATGTCTGCACGGTGCAAGAGGGTGTTTAAGAGAATTTTGTAGTTGACTATCAAAGGCCTCAGAGAGGTCAAGGAGGATTAAGAGGCAGGTCTGGCCATCGTCAAGGGATCTATGAAGATCATCCATGATATTTAGGATTGCAGTCCCCATGCTGCAGCCTTTCCTGAACCCAGATTAAAAGGTGTTGTGCAGGTTGAATTTTTCAGTGTGGTTGCAAGTTGTGAGCTCACAAATAGTTTTGGCAAGGAGAAGGAGGTTGGTTATAGGTCTGTAATTGTTGCGGTCATTCAGGTCAGCGTCTGGCTTTTTAACGAGGGGGGTGACTTGGCCAAGTTTTAGGAAGGATGGCATAGAGCTCCCAGATAGAGAGGTGTTAATGATTTTAGTCTATGTTGGGAAGATTGTGTGTCTGAGAAGAATTTGTCGAAGTCTTCATAGTGTTAGCTGAGTCGATAGTTGAGAGTTGCTGGATAGATGAGGGTTGTTGATTTATGATATTGAAAGGTCTGTTTCTGGAATGACCAAGTTGGGCTCAGAAGAAAGAAGATTTTGCTCTGTTGATGTTTTTTCATATTTTAGACATTCAGCTCAGAGGAGAGAGAGATGGGACACTGAAGGTTGTTGTCTCCAGGATCTTTCAGCTAGCCTAAGTTATTGTCTCTCTTTATTAAGATCTTTATTGCACCAGTATCTGGAAGAGATATTCCTTAATTTTTTTAGATTTAAAGGGGCAGTAGTGTAAGGAGTTCTGCCATTCAAGTGCACGTTTAGATCTCCAAGAATATTTTCTGTGGTGTCCCTCAGGGAGATTTGTGTTATTAGGTCTGTTAAATCCTCAAGGAATTGTGTTTGTTCACCTGTGGGTTGCAGATGATGTAGACTTTGATAGAGATGGAGTTTTTAGAGGGGAGATCAACTCCTAGATATTCGAAGGTAGGGTATTTGACTGGGTGGAAGGGTTTTAGGCAAAATTCAATTTTTTGTATGATTGCTAATCCCCCACCGATACGGTCCATATGGTGACAGCGAATGATTGAGAAGCCCAGTGGGGTTAGGAGATCGATAATGGGAGCTGAGTTGTCATTTGGCCAGGTTTCAGTGAGAAAACAAATATCAATATTATGTAGAAGGATGGTGTATGCTATTTCAGTGGCATGCTTGATTGCTGAATGGCAGTTTAATAGTATACAGTTTAACATAGGAGATGATTTCGGGTCAAATTGATTAAACTGGATTTTAGTCAGTTGGGCAGGTAGCCGGGGAGGGCGACTAGAAAAAGGGATCCTGTTGGAGCCAAGGATGATTCGAATCCTATGGTAACAGGGTTGAGTGGTAGTACTGAGATAAGTGTTACTCAGCATTTCCTCTTCTAGCTGAGACATTCCAGTTATGGTGTGTCTAGGTTTAAGGTGGTAGTGAGTAGATGGGATAGTTGTACAGGGGAGTAGAACGTGAAGTGTCAAGGTGCATGTTGGTGGCAAGATGGTGTGTGCCATAGTTGTGAGGTTGAAGAGTGAGTTGGAGCAAATCTTTAATTGAGGTGATTTCATGCAGTATGTTGGAGATTATGAGTTCAAGAAGGCCGATTATGTGGATCAGTTGAGAGGCAGTTGGATCAGTGGGATATAATGAGGAAAGGGTGGTGTTCAATGTAAGCTAGAGAGTGTGTTGTGGTGGGATCTAAACTGCTGAGGTTCAAGGACTGCGAGGATTCCAGTAAGTAAGTTTGGTCTAACTTCGTAGGGGAGGTGGGTATGGAAGGATTAGGAGATAGTTCTTGGGGTGTATGATAAAAGTTCCTTGGGTTTCAGGGAAGAGAGAGGGTAAGGTGCAGTGTAGGAGGTGTTGGTGTGAGAGAACTGGGGAGTGGATTATTCTGTTAGGAGAGGATAGAGCCTGGCGATATGCTCTGTTTGAGGGGGAGGCAGAGTGGTTGTTGAGTGGGTGGCAGAGAGCGGGGAAATGGCGGTCGAAGATGGAGAGGATCTGATCGGAGGCTTGGAGATATATATATATAAATATGTATGTAAAGAAATCCATCTCAAACTTCCAAATCTCGGAAAAGACGAAAACTTACCCAATCTTCTCAGTGCAAAGTGTTTATTTAATCCATAGATGCACCACGCACCGCCATGACGCGTTTCGGCCCCAGAAAGGCCTCGATCACATGACGCTGGCAGTAGAAGCCATCAAATTTAAAGTGCTAGTGTTAACATCACATGACCTTCAGGCCAATAGACATAGGAGACATATGCCATTACATAGAAGCACAAAATGCTTAGTAGTCACTTGTTAATCGTAGTTTGAGACTGGCATGTCCTAGAATATGACAACTGTGCAAAACAAGCAATGGTGCAAATTAAGCAAGTGCAAAATCGGCAAATTACACTGATCTCCGAAATCGGGCCACTGGTCATAGACAATATTGCAACATTTCATTGATGCATAAAATGCATTGTGCTGAACTATTGATGGTCATTCAAGAATATATTTGGGTCTGGACAACCGTGCAACCTCTGCAAAAGTGCAAATTGAGCATGTGCAGCAAATAAGCAAATTGCAGTATTTACATCAAAGCATAAAATGCATAATGCTAAACTGTTAATAGTGATTTCACAAATGTCAATTCCATATTTCTAAACAAATGTGCAAAACTCCGCGTTGGTGTCAATTGAGCATGTGCAAACTGGGCAATTTACAATAATCCCCTTAGTGGGGTAGCAAGTGCGAGAAGGTCTATAGTACCAGGGTAAAGTCGCAAAATAAGCCACATTAATGGTTGTAACCCCGTACCCAAAACCCGCAAAACAGATCACACGAGATATTACTTCTAAGAGATCGGTACAATAAACTGGCTGCAGTGCAAAGCAATATTACCCAAACCAGAAAATAATTTTGTCACATTGCAAAAAAATATACAATGGTAAATTTGATAGCCATGTTAATCCACTAAAATACATGAGTAACAATAAGAGACCCCAACTGCAACCATATCAGCCCAATCTAAACTTACCCCAGGTTTTCCACAAACATATAAATAAAGTTTGATTGCATTGAACCCCAGTGGTTCATAGACTTAATACATTCACCTGAAGCTGGCATAACTCTGATCTATACTTCAACCCATGGATGTTGCACTTATGAAAAAGAATTAAAATCAACTGTATGGATTACAACAATCATTAAAATTTCATAACAAATTGCAATTAAAACGAACCTCTAAAAGCACTAATAAATACCTATTACATCATAAATATTCAAAATGTGCCCCATGGACTAAATCCTATGTGTGACTACTAGAGTAACTCAACTGTATTGTTTAATAATCACAAAAACAGATACCAGGGATTTCAATGCATAATAAAACTGGATAAAAAGGAACGATGATTCTGGTGCATGGAGCCATATTGGCCTCTATGTCTAATCTGCCCTAGAGGTTGATGGTCTAGTGATGTGTAATCAAAAAAACAGATGTGAGGTGAAAATAAGTAAAAGAGCTAAAGTTTAAGAAAATACAGCAAACTAGAGCATCTCACGTCTGGAAAGGTAATAGAATACGGAGATTGACAAATGATCTAAAACGTAGTGCTATAGCTGTAAACTAACTGACAAAGAACAGGGCGGATTCAAAGGCAGGTAAAGAGATCCTCACTCGAATTAAGTCCGTTCGGAGTTTTGGTATCTAACTCGAGGATGTACCTGGTCTCAAGTTGTCTAAATAGGGTCTCACAGTCCCCTCCACGACGCAGTTGTGGGACCGTGTCCATCACAAAATAGCTAAAGAAATCAAGACAGCTACCATGGGTCTCTTTAAAATGCCTAGCAACTGGGTAAGCTGCATCATTATTGCTGATAGCCCGCATGTGCTGGAGTATATGTTTGTGGACCTGCAACTTGGTGCTCCCAACATATTGCAGGCCACACATACACTCCAGCACATAAACGGCGTAATCAGTTTTGCACGTCAGTTTCTTAGAGATACTCACAGGGACATCACTAAAAGGAGTACTGTATGTGGTTTTGTTTCTACCCAGCTTACAGGTTTTGCAAGATGCACGCTTTATAAAGCCCTTGGTGGGTTGTAACCAGGAATTGTTGATACTGATTTCCGGACTGCTCTTGACGAGCATGTCGTTCATAGATCGAGCCCTGCGAAAAGTTATCTCTGGGGCTTTGGGTAGAGTGTCACCAATCACTGATTCACTTTGGACAACCGGCAGTTCTTATTAAAAATCATGCGCAATTTATTGTGTTTGTGGTGATTAGTCTGGGTGGTTCTGCAGTGGCTCTAGATACAATAGGCAGAGTGGCATGTTCGGTGCTGTACCCTAATACTGAAGAGCGAGAAATGGAGTTGGCTTTCTTAATCGCTGTATCAAGCATATTGGCAGTGTAGCCTCTGGCTAAGAACCGTTGTTTACTCTCATGTTGAGCCTTCGCACAATCAGTGTCCACACTGCAGATGCGTCTGGTACGCAGCATCTCCCCATAGGGCGTACTGCGTATCAGATGGTCAGGGTGGTGACTGGTGGCATGCAGAACCGTGTTACCCGCTGAGGCCTTGCAGTGTAACCGAGTCTCCAGGTGGTTATCTCTGATGTACACTTGTACATCCAGAAAATGTACAGATACCTTGCTGAAATGCCCTGTGAATTCAAGGTTAAGATTGTTCACATTGATATCCTCAATAAACACATTGGCTGCTGATTCGGACCCCCTCCAAATGAGAAATAGATTGTCGATGTAACAATGCCATGCTACTATATGGTAGCTCAGTATGTGCCGGAACATAGCCTTGAGGACTTTCTCCTCCCAAAGTCCCATGTGTAAACAGGCGTAACTGGGGGAGAAGCAAGCCCCCATCACCACACCTCTCATTTGCTGGAGCACCTGACTCTAAAACAAAAAAGAATTGTTATTTAAACATGTCAGGATCATGTCAGGCAGCATTTTGTTGTGTTTCCGCATGTGAATTGCTTTCGCCCGTGAATAATGTTCCACTGCTCTGACACCATCCATATGATATATGTTGGTGTACAGAGCAGTGACATCAAGAGTTATCAGCAGGTAATCTTCTTGCCACGTTACAGTTTCAATTTTCCTGAGGAAGTCACCTGTGTCCTGTAAGTAGGATGGGAAGTTTCTGACATGCTCTTGGTGGAAAAAATCGATGTACCGCAAAGTATTCTCCATCATGCTGTTCTTCGTGGAGATTATGGGTCTCCCAGGAGGTTTGTTAGGGTCTTTATGCACCTTCAGCTCAGATAGAAAACTGGGATTACCGGATGGTTTACCTTAAGAAATTAGAATTCATCACTACTGGGTAATCCCGCACTTTTCCAAGATAATAGTTTTGTGTTAAACTCATTCCAGGCTAGTTTAACTGTCTTCCAGTCGCTCAAACGATGTTTAATTCATTTTCGGTACCAGCATGGTATCAACGCGAATCATGGAACAAAAACCCAACGCGTTTCGGCGAACCGCACTCGCCTTGGTCACGAGTAACTTATGTGACAGGAATGAACAGTTTTAAATAAAGTTGCTAGTCAAAGTGCACATGTGACTTTCTCAGTGAAAAGAATAAACATAAACAATGGACATGGAACTTCTGGTATTGGTGGCCATTTTACAGTGGTGTTTGTTCAAAAACTAGTAATTTACATTTGTCTCTGTTTGTAATCGCCGAAACGCGTTGGGTTTTTGTTCCATGATTCGCGTTGATACCATGCTGGAACCGAAAATGAATTAAACATCGTTTGAGCACACGCGCTTTTCCTGATTGTCTTTATGAGAGGCTGGAGTGGGAGTGCATTTGCACAGCAACCGCTGTGCGAGGTGAAAAACATACAGTTTCCAGTGTGGCCTCTATCCCTGGTGTTGCACCGCAGTTTGTAGGTCTCAGTGGAATGGAGGAAGTGGACTTGAATATATAGGACGACTATTTAAAGGCGGAACGACTGGGATGAGTTTGATGGACTGTTGACAGCACGGGGGTGAGAGATGGCACTTGATAAAGGCATTGTGCCGAAACGCGTCATGCCGTTGTCCATGGAATAAAGCTCCTTCCTGCAGTACCCCTTTGTGTCTCCTCGTTCTCTTCTACAGCGAAAGGAACCCTGTTGTCATATATAATCCTCCACGCCAACAGCTTTCACCCCACACCACTTAAACAATCCATCCCATATGCAGAATGTCTCAGGATGACTCGCAACTGCAGCACAAGCGAGGGGTTATCACAAGCCAAAAATAATCTCTTCACGAGATTAAAACAAAGAGAATACTCTGAAAAAACATGCAAGGCTGCAGAGGCAAAATGTAGTTCCAAAACCCGCCATGAATTACTATTTCCAAAAGAACCGGAGTCTGGGGCCCCCGCACTAGAAAGACAACCACCCAGGTTAATCACAGGTTTCAATCGCCACCAAGCCAACCTTCGTAAAATACTCAGAAGGCATTGGCCGCTGGTCAGAAATGATACAACCATAGGAAACTTAGTGGGTGAAAGACCACTAGTGTCTTTCAGGAAAGCAAAATCCATGCGGCAGCAATTAGTCTGTAATGCCCCAGCTATACCTAAGCAAAAAGTCTGGTTCCAGTCACAAAAAGGCTTTAGGAAATGCACTAAATGTAAGGCCTGCATTCATGGCAAAAATACCACCAGCATTACAGTACCCTTTCGCAAGCAACCCTACCACCTGAGGGATCACTACACATGCAAAACAGACCATGCTGTATACATGCTGACATGTGTATGTGGCAAAATATATGTTGGGTCGACCATTCACCCAGTGCATGTTAGGGTATTGCAACACCTAAGGGCAATTACAAACACGGACCCAGCTTACCCTGTAGCTAGGCACATCCACAAAGTACATGGTGGAGATGCGAAAGGTTTAACTTACTGTGTCTTAGACAATGTCCCAAAAAATGTTAGAGGTGGCAACCGCAAACTTGCATTGCGCCGCCTGGAATCCAGATACATTATTCTGCTGAATTCCAAGATTCCCGCAGGGCTGAATGCTGACGAAGCCCTAAGTGTGCATATCTAGAGCAGCTCACCTCTCTTTTCCCAAGTACCCTGTAACATCGCATACCAGTTTACGCGATAAATATTAAATAATCACATTTTCTGTCACATGGTCACACAGCACCCCGAGTAGATGTCAAACACCTCACAGGCTTTATTGGCACACCTTGTATTTTATACGTGAGAAGAATCCTTCCCATGTAGGAGAGTATATGCGCACTTGCGCGGGACCGCAACCTCTCCATTTGGTTCGAAACTGACGGCAAAGGTAAATTGTCTTTGGAGGCTCACCCTGACAAACAGTGGTCTAACTTACCGGCTGCATGAGGACGAGTGGTATAACTCCAACATGTTCTGCCTCTGCCGCCAGGCCAGCAAACCGATGTCCGATGAAACTGAGCCCATTTGTATGAACCGTGGTGCGTGAAACCAATCACGGACACTGGTTTAACACACCTTCCATCTGATACGCCCGACCCTCTATGACGCAGGTTAACATGCAGGGTGTCACGTATTACGGGGGTTTGTTCTTCCAATGATTAAACTTTTAAACTAATAATGTATGTACAATACAAGGTTCAGAAACGCAAAGAATATGTATATGAACATGATGTAAATGTTTGATTAATACATGCCTATGAACGTGACATATATAATGTACTGAAACCGCCAAAGTATATCAGAAGCAATGTAAGCAGTCACGTAATTGTGTGGGTGTAACTCGTAGTCACCATGGCAACAAACCAATGCCAATTAGGGATGACAATTATGACTCATGTGAAATTTTGAACATGTATAAAAAGCGTTACTTTGTCTGGTCAGATGTTAGTGAGCAAGGCGGAGGTAGCCGCCGAAACGCGTCTGAGCAGAAGTTGATGTAAAATAAACACCCTTGAACTAAGATACACGGAGTCAGCGCCTTCTTGGATGGTGAAGTTTGGTTTGGTGTCAATATATATATATATATATATATATATATATATATATATATATATATATATATATATATATATATATATATATATAGTAGCAAACGCCCTTGAGCTTTCAAAAGGGCACACACACGATACTCTGCCATCGAGCTATTTAGCCCCTGTGCAGCTTCTCACCCCCTCTCCATCTTAAAACAACTGATCCGACGCGTTTCGGGGCCACAACGCCCCTTAATCATGGATTCTTTGCACAGAGGTATCAAGACTCACTTTCAAATTCAAATCGTTTTTATTGAATTGATCCGGCCTCAGTGGGTGTGGCTGAAATTTTCATCAAGCGGAATGCTGGGTGACTTAGTCCAAGAAAGTGAGTAATATTAATGTCCTTAAGTAGGTTTCAACCTCTGTATTTTGATTGAACACTTGTAACAACCTTTAGTAGGAAATGAGAGCAGGGTTTTGAAGTTGTGGTTTTCAGATCGAGTATCGCGCTGGAATGCAAGAAACAGTAATCTTGCCTCAGTCTCCTCGCATGTTGTCTCTTTCAGCATGCAGCAGTGGTGCTCCTTTCCACGGCCAAGGCCAGCCATGTGGATAATTGAGTAGCAAACACCCTTGAGCTTTCGAAAGGGCACACACACGATACTCTGCCATCCAGCTATTCAGCCTCTGTGCAGCTTCTCACCCCCTCTCCACCTTAAAACAACTGATCCGACGCGTTTCGGGGCCACAACGCCCCTTAATCATGGATTCTTTGCACAGAGGTATCAAGACTCACTTTCAAATTCAAATCGGTTTTTTTAATTGATCCGCCCTAAGTAGGTGTGGCTGAAATTTTCGTCAAGCGGAATGCTGGGTGACATAGTCCAGGAAAGTGAGTAATATTAATGTACTTAAGTAGGTTTCAACCTCTGCATTTTTATTGAACACTTGTAACATTATTTAGTAGGAAATGAGAGCAGGGTTTTGAAGTTGTAGTTTTCACATCGAGTATCGCGCTGGAATGCAAGAAACAGTAATCTTGCCTCAGTCTCCTCCCATGTTGTCTCTTTCAGCATGCAGCAGTGGTGCTCATTTCCACGGCCAAGGCCAGCCATGTGGATAATTGAGTAGCAAACGCCCTTGAGCTTTCGAAAGGGCACACACATGATACTCTGCCATCCAGCTATTTAGCCCCTGTGCAGCTTCTCACCCCCTCTCCAACTTAAAACAACTGATCCGACTCGTTTCGGGGCCACAACGCCCCTTAATCATGGATTGTTTGTACAGAGGTATCAAGACTCACTTTCAAATTCAAATCGTTTTTATTGAATTGATCCGCCCTAAGTGGGTGTGGCTGAAATTTTCGTCAAGCGGAATGCTGTGTGACGTAGTCCAAGAAAGTGAATAATATTAATGTCCTTAAGTAGGTTTCAACCTCTGTATTTTGATTGAACACTTGTAACAACCTTTAGTAGGAAATGAGAGCAGGGTTTTGAAGTTGTGGTTTTCACATCGAGTATCGCGCTGGAATGCAAGAAACAG
The DNA here is from genome assembly GCF_964263255.1 of Lissotriton vulgaris. NCBI lineage: Eukaryota > Metazoa > Chordata > Amphibia > Caudata > Salamandridae > Lissotriton > Lissotriton vulgaris. Next base: position 747,793,493 of record NC_141698.1, read on the forward strand.
TAATCTTGCCTCAGTCTCCTCCCATGTTGTCTCTTTCAGCATGCAGCTGTGGTGCTCCTTTCCACAGCCAAGGCCAGCCATGTGGATAATTGAGTAGCAAACGCCCTTGAGCTTTCAAAAGGGCACACACACGATACTCTGCCATCCAGCTATTTAGCCCCTATGAAGCTTCTGACCCCCTCTCCAACTTAAAACAACTGATCCGACTCGTTTCGGGGCCACAACGCCCCTTAATCATGGATTGTTTGTACAGAGGTATCAAGACTCACTTTCAAATTCAAATCGTTTTTATTGAATTGATCCGCCCTAAGTGGATGTGGCTGAAATTTTCGGCAAGTGGAATGCTGGGTGGCGTAGTCCAGGAAAGTGAGTAATATTAATGTCCTTAAGTAGGTTTCAACCTCTGTATTTTTATTGAACACTTGTAACAACCTTTAGTAGGAAATGAGAGCAGGGTTTTGAAGTTGTAGTTTTCACATCGAGTATCGCGCTGGAATGCAAGAAACAGTAATCTTGCCTCAGTCTCCTCCCATGTTGTCTCTTTCAGCATGCAGCAGTGGTGCTCTTTTCCACGGCCAAGGCCAGCCATGTGGATAATTGAGTAGCAAACGCCCTTGAGCTTTCGAAAGGGCACACACACGATACTCTGCCATCCAGCTATTTAGCCCCTATGAAGCTTCTCACCCCCTCTCCAACTTAAAACAACTGATCCGACTCGTTTCGGGGCCACAACGCCCCTTAATCATGGATTGTTTGTACAGAGGTATCAAGACTCACTTTCAAATTCAAATCGTTTTATTGAATTGATCCGCCCTAAGTGGATGTGGCTGAAATTTTCGGCAAGCGGAATGCTGGGTGACGTAGTCCAAGAAAGTGAGTAATATTAATGTCCTTAAGTAGGTTTCAACCTCTGTATTTAGATTGAACACTTGTAACAACCTTTAGTAGGAAATGAGAGCAGGGTTTCGAAGTTGTAGTTTTCAGATCGAGCATCGCTCTGGAATGAAAGAAACAGTAATCTTGCTTTAGTCTTCAGCATGCAGCAGTGGTGCTCCTTTCCATGGCCAAGGCCAGCCATGTGGATAATTGAGCAGCAAACGCCATTGAGCTTTCGAAAGGGCACACACACGATACTCTGCCATCCAGCTATTTAGCCTATGTGCAGCTTCTCACCCCCTCTCCATCATAAAACAACTGATCCGACGCGTTCCGGGGCCACAACGCCCCTTAATCATGGACTCTTTGCACAGAGGTAACAAGACTCACTTTCAAATTCAAATCGTTTTTATTGAATTGATCCGCCCTAAGTGGATGTGGCTGAAATTTTCATCAAGCAGAATGCTGGGTGACGTAGTCCAAGAAAGTGAGTAATATTAATGTCCTTAAGTAGGTTTCAACCTCTGTATTTTGATTGAACACTTGTAACAACCTTTAGTAGGAAATGAGAGCAGGGTTTTGAAGTAGTAGTTTTCACATCGAGTATCGCGCTGGAATGCAAGAAACAGGAATCTTGTCTCAGTCTCCTCGCATGTTGTCTCTTTTAGCATGCAGCAGTGGTGCGCCTTTCCACAGCCAAGGCCAGCCATGTGGATAATTGAGTAGCAAACGCCCTTGAGCTATCCAAAGGGCACACACACGATACTCTGCCATCCAGCTATAAGGCCCCTGTGCAGCTTCTCACCCCCTTTCCATCTTATAACAACTGATCCGGCGCGTTTCGGGGCCAAAACGCCACTTAATCATGGATTCTTTGCACAGAGGTATCAAGACTCACTTTCAAATTCAAATCGTTTTTATTGAATTGATCCGCCCTAAGTGGGTGTGGCTGAAAATTACGTCAAGCGGAATGCTGGTGCCTATATACAATTCGAGAGACTTACATGAAAAAAAACTCCGGTAGCTTTTAAACAGAAAATGCTAATCCATACGTTTGTGCAATGCAAAAAACTCTAGGTCTCGAATGCTCTTAAACTGTACTATATGATTCAACCCAGGTGAACTGCCAGTTCCTCATCACAGTTATGACCTATGGGGACTAGTGTCTTATTTTGCTAATTAAAAATGCTACCTTTATACAAGTTGGTGTTCGTGATTTACTGCTGCTTGAAGGTGACGGTAATACGAGTGGATATATATATATTATATATATTGTCAAGAATTCTATCCCCTTTGGGATAACTGCGGTATCCAGCATTCCGCATTTGGTGTGGACTACAGATCCCATAAGGCCTCGCGAGGAACACGGTTAGGTAATCATGAACGTCATGCTCACCTAACGCTGTAGGACCGCCTATTTAAGGAAGGAACGGGAAGGACGCAGCGTCGGATATTCGGAGTTTCCACACTGACGTAACAACAGCGGAGTCCTTCTCACTCGGGAACCTTGCGGTTATTGAGGAATCACTGGAGAACGGAGGTAAGATAGGAGCACCCGCTCTCTGCCCCGTGTCTTCTAACTCATCCTAATTGCCGGATACTCAGCTGTGTTGCGCTTCCGACTCGGACGAGTCAGTGCGACTTTGAGAAGGGTTCAAACGGAGACTGGTGTGAGCGGACGCTCCCAGCCCCTGTACTTTGTTAGTACTGGCCATTACGTTGAGACGCACACCGGGAGGTGTTTTCCGCGTCTCAACGAAGAGTTCAATAGAGGTAGGAGGTGCGATTGAGCGGCTGCTCTCGGCCTCACTCTGCGGCATCATTGTTCTGGTAATCGGTGTCAGGATACGTTGAGACGCACACCAGGAGGTGTTTGCTGCGTCTCCGTGTATTGAGGCCTACTGAGGGGCCAGCTTCTAGAAAAACAGGTAGAGCGGCTGCTCCCTGATCTCCCGTTAGAACAAGTGGTCGAGAGCCCGGCTGGGTGACTCCAACGTCCCTCAAGACCTCTAATTTGACACCAAGACTAGAAACCCATCAAAGCTGTCGAGCGGCATTGTCGGCCATTGTTTAGCACAGTGCCCTCCGTTCGAGTACATCGGGACCGGTGTACATGCGGAGGACGGTGAGAGCCTCCGGTGCTGTGATTGGGTATCGTATTTCCACTGGAGGTTCCAGCCACGTTATTTGAGTTACTTTCTTTGTATCGTCTATTCTTAACATTAAATACCTTATATATAACTGGTTGTTGTGTGTTCTGTGGGTGTCTGTCCCTGATCCCGGGAACGCCAGGTCATTACAGAATATCCGACCTTCAAACCTTAACTATCCCCTGGTCGGGTGACAGACATATCCACAATGGAGGAGGTGATGGCCGTTTGGCTTCGCTACAAATCGCACTAACGGCATCTAGGCAGGAAACCGCTGATGTGAGGGCTAGGCTGGACCCAATGCAGAGAGACCCTTTGAGGCATGGTCCTACCTCCACACCCAATGCTTCTGCGGTGGTGGTAGAGATGCCTGTTTCCATTCCTTTGGCAACTCCAGAGAGATACAGTGGAGACCCCAACATGGTGAAGGTTTTCCTCACGCAGGTAGCGCTGCACCTGTCATGCAAACCAAAGGCCTTCCCTACCAGCCAAGCTAGGGTGGCCTTTCTTCTTTCATATTTGGCCGGAGTCGCGGCGCAATGGGCAGTCCCTTTGGTGAGCAGGGATGACCCCCTTTTGTGTGACTGGGGGGCGTTCCATGAGGAATTCCTCCGGTGTTTGATCGTAGGGCGGACTCTTATACCGCTGACCGTGAGATGCTAGAGCTAAAACAGGGTAACAACGACCTGCTACAATATCTCAATGCGTTCCGAAGGTTGGTGGCTGAGACCAAGTGGCCTATCGCCAAACAAACTGCTCTCTTTCACCAGGGGCTGTGCGATGAGCTCAAGGATGTAGTTGCTCAGATAGAACCCCAACCCAAGATCTGTGAAGGCATCATCAGTCTGGTGCTGCGTCTGGACCACAGGCTGAGCGAAAGAAGAGGAGACCATAAGAAGAAAGGGAAGGCTCTGCCTTCATATGTCTCAATGGGAAGCCCTGAAACCAGCTTAGCCGTCAAACAGAGCCCATGGACATAGGAGCCATAAGGGCTAGCCTGACTGCCTCAGAAAAGGAATCGCGCCGCAAACAGGGCCTTTGCCTGTATTGCGTCAAGAAGGGACATTACGTCCGCGAGTGTCCTGCCAAGCCTAAGACCAGTCGGTACCGGAACAACAGGTCTGTAACGGCTGTGGTGGACACACCGGCGGAAAACTGACGGACTCCAGGACTAAGAAAGGGGCCTCTTTGAGTCACACCTACATCCCATTACTGTCTAGCTCAGACCGAAAGGGGCAGCGTGATTTGATCATCACGGTGCACATGGGGGTTCAGGATTAATGGATCCCTGTGGTAGCCATGGTGGATTCTGGGGCCACAGGCCTCCTTATGGATCAGAATGAAGCACGGAGACTGGGAATCACTCTCCTTCACAAACCAAGACCTGAAGACGTTTATGCAGTAGACGGGAGACCTCTGGTGACCGGACCCATCGGGCATCACACGGGAGAGCTACCAGTGAAGTACGGAAAATGGCATAATGAAAAGATTGACTTTAGCATCATCAGAGCGCCTCAATACGGAGTCATACTGGGTCTGCCATGGCTCCAAAACCATAATCCTTCAGTGGATTGGGCAACTCACCACATCGAGATGACTTCACCGTTTTGTAGACAACAGTGTGGTATGCATCGGGTACCTCAAAACACCCAGCAGGATGAATGCCATACTGTGGCCACAGCAGCCGAGAAAGCTGTCATTCTCCCCAGCATCTACCACAACTATGAGGATGTCTTTGATGAAGTAAGGGCGGAGGTGCTCCCTCCACACAGGGAATACGACTGCCAGATTGACTTGGTTCCAGGGGCAAGTGTTCCCAGCGGCAGACTGTATGCCCTGACCAAGCCCGAGAACATACATCTGCGTTCTTATCTGGACAAGCTCCTAGGGCTAGGCTTCATCAGACCATCCAAGTCCCCGGCCGCATTGCCTCTCTTCTTCATCCCAAAAGCCAACGGAGAATTGAGGGCATGTGTGGACTTTAGGGCATTGAATGCAACAAACCATTAAGAACAGATACCCTCTTCCCCTCATAAGTGTTCTCCTGGAACAGGTAAAAAAGGCCCGGGTTTACACGAAGCTTGATCTCAAAGGGGCATACCATCTTGTGCGCATGAGGGAAGGCGACGAGTGGAAGACCGCCTTCAAGACCAGGTTCGGACTTTTTGAATACCTCGTCATGCCGTTCGGGCTCTGCAACGCCCCTGCGGCCTTGTAGTACTTCCTCAACAAAGTCTTCCGGGATGTGTTAGACATATACGTAGTCGTATACATAGATGATAACATAGATGATATCCTCATCTACTCTTACACCGACGAGGACCATGTGCTACACGTCTCATCGGTGCTCCAGAAGCTAAGGGAGAACATGCTGTACTGCAAACTCAGCAAATGCGATTTCCACATCACATCTGTGGAATTCCTGGGGGTGATGCTGAGCCCAGACGGACAGGAGATGGCGGAGCGCAAGATCAGAGCAGTGGAGGAATGGCCGGTCCCGCAGGGAGTTAAAGACGTCCAGAGCCTCATAGGCTTCGCCAACTTTTATAGGTGTTTTATCGAGGGATTTTCGGGATTGGTGGCCCCGATCACACAGCTACTAAGGCAATACCAGGTGTTCGTGTGGAACCAGGATGCGCAAAACGCCTTTGTGGCCCTGAAGAAGGCATTCGGTAAGCCCGGTGTTGGCTCACCCAGACCCGGTTCTTCCCTACGTAGTGGAGGCGGACGCGTCTGAAGTGGCCCTCGGTGCCATACTGTCCCAACGGAATCCAGGGACGGGGTTGCTTCATCTGGTGCGTTCATGTCCAGGAAACTGAACGACACAGAACACAACTACCATATCGCCAAGAAAGAACTCCTGGCGATCAAAGACGCCTTCTTTGAGTGGCGGCATCTGCTGATGGGGGCCCGGCACGTGGTCACGGTGTATACAGACCACAGGAGCCTACAGTTCATGACGGCGACCCGACACCTTTCTCCCCGTCAGTTGAGGTGGATGATCTTTTTCTCTGTATTCAACTTTCACATTACATACCGCCCTGGGTCGGAGAACCGGAAAGCAGATGCGCTGTCAAGGCAGTCAGACGCCAAGGACCCGAAACCTGTCGCGGAGCACTCCATCATTCCCCCCCAGGTAGTCGTGGGTGTTATACAACCGGACACGTTCATCAGGGGCATCCAGAGAGGGATCCGCTCGTTCACATGGATGAGGTGGCTCCTCAGTAATAGGAAATGGCAGTTGTCGGATGGAATTCCGGTGAAAGGACGCTGTATGTTGCTGCCCACGCCTAGACTCCAGAGACAGGCCTTCAACTGGTGCCATATATCTCCATGTGCGGGTCATCTGGGGTTTGAGAAGACGGTAGCTAGCCTGGGAAGGCAATTCTGGTGGCCAGGCATGAGAGCGGACGTTCAGAAGTGGGGTTCGGCCTGTTCCGTCTGTGCCTCCATGAAAGCCGATCACAGACGAACGCAAGGGCTCCTCCAACCCCTTCCCATGCCCAGCAGACCGTGGGAGAATATCTCTCTGGACTTCATCGTGGGTCTGCCAGCGGATCAAGGGAAAATGGCTATCCTGGTGGTAGTGGACTACCTCACTAAGATGGGGCACTTCATCGCTTGCAAGCAGGTCCCTTCGACCGGAGAGCTGGCGTCGTTGTTATTGAAGAACATCGTGAGACTACATGGCCTGCCCAGCGTAATGGTGTCTGATAGGGGGTCACAGTTCACCGCCCAATTTTGGAGGACATGGTGTTCGGCGTTGCATGTCCAGTCAGCCCTGTCCACGAGCTATCATCCCCAGATGGACGGGCAAACGGAACGCCTGAACCAATCGCTCAAACAGTATCTGCGCTGCTTTGTCAACCAGGGAAAAGATGAATGGGTGGACATGCAGTGGATTGCGTAAATAGCCTACAACAACGCCACACACTGTTCCACCAAGGCTTCCCCCTTCTATTGCACCTACGGACACCACCCCAGGTTCTTGCCATTTATCCACCCTGTTAAGGAGGCCAAGTTACCCGCAACCGCCGAGAGGGTGGCACACATCAAGGAAACCTTGCTACGTTCCCGTGCTTCTCTGGATGAGGCAAAGGTATGGTACAAAGCCATGGCAGACTGGAACAGAAGGCCTGGGCCAATATACAAGGTGGGAGACTATGTCTGGATCTCTACGAGGAACATGCGATTCAGAAAACGTAGCGTGTTCCATCCTAGATTCATGGGCCCTTATCGGATCACCAAGTGCGTCAGCCCAGTGAATATGAAAGTGTGCTTGCCCCAGTCCTTACGGATCCATCCCGTTTTCCACGTTTCTTTGTTGAAACCCTCAAACAAGGTGAAACAGGTGCCACCGATGCCGGTGAGCGTGGATTTGGAGGTGGAGTACGAGGTAGCGGGCATCCTGAATTCCAAGTGGCGTCGGGGCAAGGTGTGGTACCTCGTGGAGTGGAAAGGGTATGGGCCGGAGGAGCAGTCGTGGGAACCGGCTGCTGGGGTTCACGCGCCACGTTTGGTTTCTTCCTTTCACGCTGTTTCCCTTCGTGTGCTGGCCCTGTGGAAGGGAGCTAATGGAGGGAGGATGTACTGTCAAGAATTCCATCCCCTTAGGGATAACTGCGGTATCCAGAATTCCGCATTCGGCGCGGACTACAGATCCCATAAGGCCTCCCGAGGAATACGGTTAGGTAATCATGAACGTCATGCTCACCTAAAGCTGTAGGACCGCCTATTTAAGGAAGGAACGGGAAGGACGCGGCGTCGGATATTCGGAGTTTCCACACCGACGTAACAACAGCGGAGTCCTTCTCACCCGGGAAACTTGCGGTTATTGAGGAATCACTGGAGAACGGAGGTAAGATAGGAGCATCCGCTCTCTGCCCCGTGTCTTCTAACTCATCATAATAGCCGGATACACAGCTGTGTTGCGCTTCCGACTCGGACGAGTCAGCGCGACTTTGAGAAGGGTCCAAACGGAGACTGGTGTGAGCGGACGCTCCCAGCCCCCGTACTTTGTTAGTACTGGCCATTACATTGAGACGCACACCGAGAGGGGGTTGCCGTGTCTCAACGAAGAGTTCAGTAGAGGTAGGAGGTGCGATCGAGCGGCTGCTCTCGGCCCCACTCTGCGGCATCATTGTTCTGTTAATCGGTGTCAGGATACGTTGAGACGCACACCAGGAGGTGTTTGCTGCGTCTCCGTGTATTGAGGCCTACTGAAGGGCCAGCTTCTAGAAAAACAGGTAGAGCGGCTGCTCCCTGTTCTCCCGTTAGAACAAGTGGTCGAGAGCCCGGTTGGGTGACTCCCACGTCCCTCAACACCTCTAATTTGACACCAAGACTAGAAACCCATCACAGCTGTCGAGCGGCATTGTCGGCCGTTGTTTAGGACAGTGCCCTCCGTTGGAGTACATCGGGACCGGTGTACATGCGGAGGACGGTGAGAGCCTCCGGTGCTGTGGTTGGGTATTGTAGTTCGACTGGAGGTTCCAGCCACGTTATTTGAGTTACTTTCTTTGCATCATCTATTCTTAACATTAAATACCTTACATATAACTGGTTGTTGTGTGTTCTGTGGGTGTCTGTCCCCGATCCCGGGAACGGCAGGTCGTTACATATATATATATATATATATATATATATATATATATATATATATATTCACTGAAAAAACCATAGGTTTCACACCAGTTATAGTTAGGTGGAAATTATACTCGCATAAAACCATTGAAATTCCCACGTTATAGTTAGTTGGACTCACTATAACTTGCGCGTTCAATGCACTGATGATGACGTCACATATTACATCACTCATAACATGGTCAGTAACATCCCTCATGACATCACTGATGACATTTCAATGGTTTTTTGCGAGTAAAATTTCCACCTAACTATAACTGGTGTGAAACCTATGGTTTTTTCAGTGAATTTAATAGGTTTTTTAAATGCTAATTCCTAACTATAACTGGTGCGAAACCTATGTTTTTTTCAGTGAATATATATATATATATATATATATATATATATATATATATATATATATATATATATATATCCGCTCCCAGGTTCTGTAAATCGTAAAAGAACCACTCGGACACCTCGAGTGCTTTAGCTTCAGTTTATTCAGCAAGGGGATAACGACGCGTTTCGGGGATGAACCCTTGATCACGCTCGTAGACAAACAGTGCCACCATGTTTAAATACATAAAAAAATATACACCTCACGTGATTTTTACCATCAACTGTGGCGGCCATCTTTTAGCATGCAATTTAGCTTGGAAACACGTAGTTTTGACATATTACGTTCTGTGACACATATATATCAGTTCATTATCTCAACCACAGATCATAATCCAATCCCAGTAATGCGAATAAATTCACGCTGTGTGTGGCTGTGACATGATAGTTCTCATAATAAAGCCCAAGTGGGCTAGTCACATTCAATGGGTCTCGCCCCAGTGGGCTATCAAAAGTTCATATATCATCACAATCAATATTCAGATTTCTACGTGTTCATGATGTTTTTATGGCCTTGATCTTCTAACCATCAGTTGTCCTTATAAGTTACAGTGCTCTGAAATTAAAAACATGACATAATTACACTATGGCAAACTGTATTCAGACTTTAGAACATATCACTCATGTAAATGAATTGCTAGCTCCTCAGTAATATTCAGCCCATTAGGAGCAAGGCTTTCCAACTCAACAATGTATTTTGATTCCAATTTGCGCATTGACAATTCACGATTACCCCCTCTCACACCGAGATCGACACTTTCAATCACCACTAATCGTACCTGGTTCTCGTCACTAAAATGATGTTCCGCAAAGTGGCGAGAAACAGGATACTGCTTATTGGTGTTTTTTATGGCTCTTAAATGCTCCAGCACCCGTTTTTTAGCCTCATGTTTGGTGCTGCCAATGTACCATTTCTGACAGGGACAGATAAGAACATATATGCAATGTGTGGTGGTACAAGTCAGATTATTTTTTATCACAAATTCTCTGTTGAGATTGGGTATATGCAAAGTTTGGCAGTCTATACTATTCTTGCAAGCTTTACACTTTTTACAACAGCGAAAACCAGCCGGTTTTCTGGTGTTAGAGACATCCCTAGATCTCACATGGTTATGGCTTAGTTCATCTCTCAGACTTTTGCTCTTTTTAAAAGTAATCTGAGGATTACTGCTCAAGTTTGTGCTCAAGTGGGAATCTGTTAGCAACACATGCCAATGTTTCTTTAAGATGTGTCTTACAGAGTTAGCCTGTCCCGAGAAAGTGGTGATAAATCTCACAGTGTCATCTTCTTTGTTTTCTTGCACTTTAGGATACAAAAGGTCATTTCTCTTTAAAGATTGAACTCTAAGTTTGGCTTTATTTATGATGTTATTACTATAGCCTCTCTCAAGGAATCTTTTGCACATGATTTCTTGCTCCAGTTCAAAGGATGAGTCATCGCTGCAATTTCTTTTTGCACGCAGCAACTCACCGTAGGGGATGCTGCGTATCAAATTGGAGGGGTGGCTGCTGTCGGCATTCAGAATACTGTTGCCGGCTGTACTTTTTCAATACAGTTTCGATGTGATCTGATCACCCTTAACTTCTACCAGAACATCCAGGAATTCAATAGATTTCCTACTGATGTTGCTGGTAAATTGCAAATTTAGATTGTTATTGTTAAGCTTAGCTATAAAAGATGTTGCAGTCTCTTCTGTACCCCTCCAAATGAAAAAAATGTCATCGATATAGCGCAGCCACAGGGCAATGTTGGAAAATTCAGCCATCACCATGGCAACCCGCTCCTCCCACCAGCCCATGAAAAGATTCGCATAGCTGGGGGCGAAGCAGGTTCCCATGGCCGTGCCCTGTGACTGTCTATAGATGTCCTCATCAAAATAAAAGAAATTATTGGTCAAACAGACTTCAATCATTTTTAACAGCCTTTGTGAGTGGTGGTAATAGGTTATAGATCTTGTTTTAAAGAAATGCTGTATGGCTTCTAGCCCGAGGTCATGCTTTATGCAGGTGTATAGACTGCTAACATCTAGTGAGACCAGTAAGAAATCTTTCTCCCAATGCATCCCATCAATTACCGTCAGAAAGTGTGTTGTGTCTTTTAGGTATGAGGGCAATGCAATGACATACGGTCTTAGAAAGTAATCGATAAACCTAGAAGTGTTCTCCAACAAAGATCCTATTGAAGAAACTATAGGTCTACCTGGAGGGTCTACCATATTTTTATGAAGCTTAGGGAGTAAGTAAAGAACAGGGATTCTGGGGTGAGCACAATCCAGATACTTATACTCTTCCTCCTCCAGTAATCCTCTGTCTAACCAGTCTGATAACAGGCTTCTATACTTAATATAGGATCCCAATACTTCAGTCATATTGCTCTTAGAGTAGCAGTCCTTATCATTTAACTGTCTCTGGCCTTCTGCTAGGTACTTCTGTTTGACCTGAATGACCACATTGCCACCCTTATCAGATTGTCGGATGACAATGCTCGAATCACATTTCAAATCCGTAAGTGCAATTATTTGTGTTTCAGTTAGATTTTTCTTATTCCAGGGTGTTTTAACATATCTTATTTTCTTCAGGTCTTTTAAAACACCTCTCTCGAATATGTCAATCGCCTCACTCTGGACGTTGGGAAGGAAGACGGATTTGGGCTTAAATGTACTGCCTGGATTCCCACTCATATCTTCTACCCATCCTTCCCAATCAGGAGTTTGGTTTGTTGTCAATGCCGGTCTATCTTGGGTGGGGTATACTACATTCAGTAAGTCAATATCGCCCACATCAATAGAGCTTATGGTACTTGGGTTACTCACGTTTTGTGGATTTCGTACTGCAGTGTTGAACCATTTCTTCAGCTTTAATTTCCGGGAAAACAAAAAGAGGTCAATCCTGGTTTGGGAGTAGTTTAAATTGGACGAAGGACAGAAGGATAGGCCAAGTGCTAGAGTCTCTTCTTCTTCTTTGGAAAGAGGTCTCTTTGATAGATTTACCACGGTCATACTCTCTGGGTGCGACTCCTGGTGTCCATTCCCATGGGAGTTTTTCCTCCGTTTGTTCCTCCTCCGTTTTGCTTGCCTGTTCCTCTGGTTTTTCCTCTGGTTCCTCGTCCACGTCCTCTCTGAGCCCCTCCGTCTTGTTGCTGTTTTGTCCGATTTTGGCTCATGACCTGGAACTGCAATAAAAAATTATTCGATTTCTTTAGTTGTTTGGGTGTGGCTTCTTGACTTATCGCCGATGAAGACGCATCTGACAGATTCCCATCTGAAACATCGCTTTCAGTTACTTCCTCTGTGGGTGTGGGAACTCCTACTTGAGGGGCGTTGGATTTATCCCTTTTCTCGAAAAGATGATCATATTTGCGATGAAATGTCAGTGTTCTTCCCGCCTGGTAATCTTTATAATCCCTTAGGAACTTCCACTGCTTTTTCGCTGTTATTTCTTCTTCCCATTTGTCAACTTTCTTCATCAGGTTGGTCATATGTTCCTCCAGCGCTTCCTTACTGATGATTTTACTTATTTCTTCCAGAATTTTTTCAATTTCAGCGACCAGTTTGGCGCGATCCTTGATGGCATATTTTACCAAGATCCGCATCATGGTCATGGAGCATGCCGAAGAGTTGTTTTGCCATTCATCCAGCATCTCTTCATCCGGATTTTCATAGGTGGGATTTGTGAATATGCGAAGTCCCCGTGGGACCCGTTTAACATCGATATACCTCTGGAGCGATTCAGCCTCCCACCACTTGGATAACTCCTTTTTGTAAAGTCTTTCCAGAGATATAAATAGACTTTGAAGATTGATTTTCTCCGAGAGGTCAGGTGGGGGGTGACTCGGATTGTTGCTTGTCGTTCCTTGTGCAAAGAAGAGCTTGTCCGCAGTTTGCTTTCTCTGAGCTTCCAATCCCGTTGCCATGTTAATGCTTTTATTTCTTGCTGTAGCACTCGATGCACCGTGTCTTATGATTATTAATTAACCGTTACAACAGTGCTCCTACCCCTGGGGATCGTTGGCGTTTTCTTAATGTCCTGCAGTCCCTGGGTATTGACAAGCTGGCAGGACGTCTTTCGAGACCCGACCGGTCTCCCCCAATCGTGCTTGTTCACGTCCGCCTGCCGTTTCTACCGTCTCTGGGAGAGACGCGTGATCTGCGTCTCTTTTCCTTCAACGCCTCCGACGTCGGTATGTTGTGGTTCTGGAATTGCTTAGTTTTTCAAAGTGTAAACAATGCGAGTGGATCCATTCCTCGGCCACATCCGCATCAGCATACCGGCATCCTCGCAGGAGGTCAGCCTTATCTCCGTTACGTAATTCGCTCCACGAGTGCCGGGAGAGATTCCAAGGCTGTCTGGGCGGTCCGAGTACCAAAGCCGGCGCTTTGTGAATATCCGCTCCCAGGTTCTGTAAATCGTAAAAGAACCACTTGTACACCTCGAGTGCTTTAGCTTCAGTTTATTCAGCAAGGGGATAACGACGCGTTTCGGGGATGAACCCTTGATCACGCTCGTAGACAAACAGTGCCACCATGTTTAAGTACATAAAAAAATATACACCTCATTGATTATGATCTGTGGTTGAGATAATGAACTGATATATATGTGTCACAGAACGTAATATGTAAAAACTACGTGTTTCCAAGCTAAATTGCATGCTAAAAGATGGCCGCCACAGTTGATGGTAAAAATCACGTGAGGTGTATATTTTTTTATGTACTTAAACATGGTGGCACTGTTTGTCTACGAGCATGATCAAGGGTTCATCCCCGAAACGCGTCGTTATCCCCTTGCTGAATAAACTGAATCTAAAGCACTCAAGGTGTCCGAGTGGTTCTTTTACGATTTACAGAACCTGGGAGCGGATATTCACAAAGCGCCGGCTTTGGTACTCGGACCGCCCAGACAGCCTTGGAATCTCTCCCGGCACTCGTGGAGCGAAATATATATATATTCACTGAAAAAACCATAGGTTATAGACCATATATAGTTAGGAATTAGCATTTACAAAACCTTGAAAATTCACTGAAAAAACCATAGGTTATAGACCATATATAGTTAGGAATTCGCATTTACAAAACCTTATTTTACTCACACAAAACCATTGAAATTCCATATATAGTTAGTTGCAGTAACTATATATCGCGCACCCGCAATCCACTGCTGATGATGTCACATATTACATCATTCATGACATGGTCAGTGACATCACTGATGACATCACTGATGACATCTCAAATGACATCACTGATGACATCTCAAATGACATCACTGATGACATCACTGATGACATCTCATTTGACATTACTGATCACATCACTGATGATATCATTCATGTGATAATACGATGAACCTCTTCAGACTCTAATATAACCTTAGATACAATCAGTGTAAACAGACACTCACAGACTGTCACTCATCCATGGAGTTACTCACACACCTAGTCAGTCATGCAAAGAATCAATCACACCTCCATTTCCTCAACTATACAGTTATACAAACTTTACTTATTCAAACATATACTAACACATATTTACTCTCTTATACAATCCCTGATACAAGTTCACAATGATCCATACAGCCACTCACACATTCACTGGCTCTTATGCACAGTTATTTATATATGTCAACTCTCACATGTACTGTGTTTTACATATGTACTTACTTTGACATGTAGCACTGAGATATCCATTCACTCACCAATACACTCATGCACACAGTCAACCGCCCATACAGCTGTTTCCACATGCACTTTTGAAACCATACATCTAGTGAATCAACTGCTCACACACCTATGCACAGAGTCATACACCTCCCAGCCACCCACACACACACTCAGTCTCCCATACAAATACTTGGGCAACCAATCAATAACCCATATAGTTACTCATATAGCTACTTATCAACACATGCAACAGTTTACAGAACAACAGACATAATGATACACAAATTAAGACAGTTTAGTCACTAACCCATGCACTCAGTGAGACACATTTAATCACTCACTCATACAGTCAGTCATGCACCTACTAAATCCTTCATCCAGACACTTATACATCCACTCATTCTTCAATATGTAAGACATATTTTAACTTTACAGAAACATACAGTCACTGGATGTTGTCATCAGTGATGTCATCAGTGATGTCATTTGAGATGTCATCAGTGATGTCATCAGTGATGTCACTGACCATGTCATGAATGATGTATTATGTGACATCATCAGCAGTGGTCTGCGGGTGCGCGATATATAGTTAGTGCAACTAACTATATATGGAATTTCAATGGTTTTGTGTGAGTAAAATAAGGTTTTGTAAATGCGAATTCCTAACTATATATGGTCTATAACCTATGGTTTTTTCAGTGAATTTTCAAGGTTTTGTAAATGCTAATTCCTAACTATATATGGTCTATAACCTATGGTTTTTTCAGTGAATTTTCAAGGTTTTGTAAATGCTAATTCCTAACTATATATGGTCTATAGCCTATGGTTTTTTCAGTGAATATATATATATACATACATATATAAACATATATCATCTGTATATCTATATAAATACAAACATAAATGCATGCATACATATACTTATATGCATACAGATGCATGTTATTTACATGAAAGTTGAAAAAACACTAATAAAAGCAAAGCTAAAAAGCCACCTCATTAAAAACAGAATGGCTTTAACTTAAACGAGGGCGAGATCTATTGCATTTTCAGTGCTTGTTTACTTTGGTTCCATCAAGAAGGCATTCAGATGTGTCACACATTTGCCATAAATTCTGAATGTTAGCACTCTAGTTGCACATTAGATCACTGTAGTAAAGCTACTGCTCACCAGGGACGTCTGCTGCTGGTATTCAAAGTGCATGTTTCAGTCTGCATGTCAGAATTTTTTTAATGAAATAGAAGAGGATTTGAGAAGTCACTCAAAATGATCCCTAATTTTTCTTTCTGAAGCACTAATCATACTTTCTATGGCAAAATTAACCCCCTCATGTTGTTCCTTTTTAAATTGAGTGTTTTCAGACTTACCACTTCATTCCAATCAAGATGGCTTCTGGTGTGCCATACTTTTGTCATAAGTAAGACTGTTAGCGCTCTAGTTGTTCTTTAGAACACTCTGGGACATTCTGTCATTGGGCTACACTTGGGGTACATCTGGGTGATATTTGGGCTACATTTAGGCTCTTTTGTCTCTGGTGGCCATCTTGGGAGACTGTATGTCAGAATTTTTTAATGAAATTGAAGAGGGTTTGAGAAGTCACTCAAAATGTGCCCTAATTTTTCTTTCTGCAGCACTAATCATAATTCATATGGCAAAATATACCCCCTCATTTTGTTCCTTTTTAAATTAAATGTTTTAAGAGTTACCACTTTATTCCAATCAAGATGGCTTCAGGTGTGCCATACCTTTGTAATAAGTAGGACTGTTAGCGCTCTAGTTGTTCTTTAGAACACTCTGGGACATTCTGTCATTGGGCTATACTTGGGCTACATCTGGGTGATATTTGGGCTACATTTGGGCTCTTTTGTCTCTGGTGGCCATTTTGGGAGACTGCATGTCAGAATTTTTTAATGAAATAGAAGAGGATTTGAAAAGTCACTCAAAATGTGCCCTAATTTTTCTTTCTGCAGCACTAATAATACCTTCTATTGCATAATATACCCCCTCATTTTGTTCCTTTTTAAATTAAATGTTTTAAGAGTTACCACTTTATTCCCATCACGATGGCTCCAGGTGTGCTATACCTTTGTAATAAGTAGGACTGTTAGCGCTCTAGTTGTTCTTTAGAACACTCTGGGACATTCTGTCATTGGGCTATACTTGGGCTACATCTGGGTGATATTTGGGCTACATTTGGGCTCTTTTGTCTCTGGTGGCCATTTTGGGAGACTGCATGTCAGAATGTTTTAATGAAATAGAAAAGGATTTGAGAAGTCACTCAAAATGTGCCCTAATTTTTCATTCTGCAGCACTAATCATACTTTCTATAGCAAAATATACCCCCTCATGTTGTTTCTTTTTAAATTAAATGTTTTAAGAGTTACCACTTTATTCCAATCAAGATGGCTTCAGGTGTGCCATACCTTTGTAATAAGTAGGACTGTTAGCGCTCTAGTTGTTCTTTAGAACACTCTGGGACATTCTGTCATTGGGCTATACTTGGGCTACATCTGGGTGATATTTGGGCTACATTTGGGCTCTTTTGTCTCTGGTGGCCATTTTGGGAGACTGCATGTCAGAATGTTTTAATGAAATAGAAAAGGATTTGAGAAGTCACTCAAAATGTGCCCTAATTTTTCATTCTGCAGCACTAATCATACTTTCTATGGCAAAATATACCCCCTCATGTTGTTTCTTTTTAAATTAAATGTTTTAAGAGTTACCACTTTATTCCAATCAAGATGGCTTCAGGTGTGCCATACCTTTGTTATAAGTAGGACTGTTAGCGCTCTAGTTGTTCTTTAGAACACTCTAGGAGGCTGCAGTAGAACACAAAGGAATCAACTGACAGTCTCTGTCCTTGTTGGATGTACATGTTTTACTGAGAATGTCAGACTTCATTTTCACATGACTGAGAAAGATAATGTGAATTTACAGAAAATATGCTTTCAGTTTAGCTTATAGATCCCCTTCCAAACCACTGTGAGAAAATCATGAGATATTAGTTTTCTTTCAAACAATATTCATGATATCACAGCAGAAGGTTTTTTCACATGGTAAAATCACCTTAGAACCCACCACAATTCCTAAAACGAGTATGGTACCATCAACAAATGATTTATAATGTAACTAAAGTCCTAAAACCCTCTATTAACTACAATGCTTTTTAATGAGGTGCTATCATGTATATTGGTCCCAAGATGGCTGCCAACACTTCTTGGATGAAGTGCTGACAGCCAATCAGATCAGATGTGTGGTTAGGCTCCGCCCAGATATATATCTTTTTTTGAACCTAAATTACTCAAAATCCACTGGAGCACATATATTGAGACCTAGCAAAGGCACATTGGGCTAACAGTCCCTACAATTTTGCCACGTTTCGTGCAAATCCATTCAGCCGTTCGAGCTAAAAGTGAGGCCAACCGCCCTATGGAAATTAACATGGGAAAAACGCGTTTTGGGACCCCCCTTTTTTCTCGGCCCCCCCTTGATGAAACCCCCCCAAATTGTCAGGGGCTGCTCAGAAACAAAATGTTCCATTTTCCTGAAAATTTCAGCCAATTCCCTCCACAAACGCCAAAGTTATTAGACATAGAATTTTCAAAAATCCCATAGAGAAAAAATCCTAACTATATATACCTACTGGCGACCGCCAGTAGGTAATATATATATATATATATATATATATATATATATATATATATATATATATACATACATATATATATATATATATATATATATATATATATATATATATATATATATACATATATATATACACATATAAATAACCCCTCATTGTGTTCCTTTTCAAATTAAATGTATTAAGTGTTACCACTTTATTCCAATCAAGATGACTTCAGGTGTGCCATACTTTTGTCATAAGTAAGACTGTTAGCGTTCTAGTTGTTCTTTAGAACACTCTGGGACATTCTGTCATTGGGCTATAGTTGGGCTACATCTGGCTGATATTTGGGCTACATTTGGGCTCTTTTGTCTCTGGTGGCCATCTTGGGAGACTGCATATCAGCATTTCTTTTATGAAATATAAGAGGATTTGAGAAGTCACTCAAAATGTGCCCTAATTTTTCTTTCTTCAGCACTAATCATAATTTCTATGGCAAAATGAACCCCCTCATTTTGTTCCTTTGCAAATTAAATGTTTTAAGTGTTACACTTTATTCCAATCAAGATGACTTCAGGTGTGCCATACTTTTGTCATAAGTAAGACTGTTAGCGCTCTAGTTGTTCTTTAGAACACTCTGGGACATTCTGTCATTGGGCTATAGTTGGGCTACATCTGGCTTATATTTGGGCTATATTTGTTTTTTTTGTCTCTGGCGGCCATCTTTGGGCTACATTGGGCTACATTTGGGCTCTAACATATATATAGCCCAATGTAGCCCAATATATATGTTTTTCAAAGTTAATATTTGTAAAAACCACTGGAGCATATATCTTGAGACATAGCAAAGGCACATCGGGGTACCAGTCCCTACAATTTTGCCAAGTTTGGTGGAAATCCATTCAGCCGTTCGGGCTAAAAGTGAGTTTGACCGCCCTATGGAAATTAACATGGAGAAAACACGTTTTGAGACCACCCTTTTATCTCGGCCCCCGCTTGACGAATCCCCCCCACATTTTCAGGGAAGGAGCGGGCCACAAACTTTGAGAAATTTGCGAAGATTCATCCACTGGCGCCAAAGTTATTCCCAATAGAATGTTGCGGATTTCCTATGGAAAGTAGATCCTAACTATAACTACCTACTGGCGACCGCCAGTAGGATATATATATATATATATATATATATATATATATATATATATATATATATATATATATATATATATATATATATATATATATATATATATATATATATATATACTATTTTCTCCAAAGTCATGTACGCAACCTTGCATCTTTTATACAGGACACAGGTGATTTTCGGCTCAAAATCCAGCAAATTGACTGGGCAGAAGGGTATTGGATGATGGCTCTCGATGTAACTGCGCTTTATACCAGTATTGTACATACAGATGGTCTAGCTGCAGTCAAATACTATTTATCCCAACAATCAGATCATTTTTTGGAACATAACTCCATGCTTTTCCAGATGCTTGAGTATTGTCTGAAAAACAATGTGTTTATGTACAATAACCTTTTATATTGACAGCTACAAGGAGTGGCAATGGGGGCCAGTTTCTCTCCAAGGCCCGCCTGTCTTCACATGGGGGCTTGGGTGGAACTGGTCCTCAAAATCAAACACCAAGAGGTCTTTGAAAGCAATGTGATAGCTTGGTTTCGTTTTATTGACGATTTATTTGTGGTATGGAGAGGCAACAAAGAGCAGGCAAGCAAATGCATTACATACATCAACAAGAATGATTATAATTTGACCTTTACAGTAACTATGAGCCAAACCTCCGTTACTTTTTTAGACACTGAGGTGTATATTAAGGATAACCAAATGGAAACTAGACTGTACCGCAAGAGCACTGCTGGGAATACCATTTTGCATGCTGGGAGTGCGCACCCTGCCCACCTAATTGCTAGCATCCCCTACGGTGAAATGCTACACATTAGGAGCGTTTGTAGTAACAGCCAAGATCTGGAGACAGCTCAGCTTGCTAGCAGGTGCAGATTTCTAGAAAGGGGGTACTCAGGACAGGCTATAGAACGTGCCCGTATTAAATCTATGATGCACAGTAGACAAGATCTGTTGGACAGATATAAAAAGGATATGCAATTAGAAAGTATATCTGTCACAACTAGCCCTACCCATACTTTAACAACTAGTAGCACCTTCAGGATCATAACTGGATATAGCAGGCAACATAAAGCAATCTATAAGATTATCATTCACAACTGGCCCACTATCCTCAATGATCCTATTATTGGCTCAACCCTGCCGCTCAGGGCCTCTCTTACGTTTAGCAAGACCCCTTCGTTGAAAAACCGGCTGGTGGACACCAGTCCAGAAATGATTGAGAAAACATCGTGGCTGCAGACCAATAGTGGCTTCTTCAGGTGCAAGACTCGCAAGTCATGTGTACATGGGATTAATATTAAATCATACCAGGACGGGTTCAGTAACATCTAACACCGTATCACCAAAGTGCTGACTTGCAAGACACAGTTTGCTACTTACATATTGCAATGTCCATGCATGTCGAGGTATGTAGGAAGCGCAAAATTAGTGGTCCACAAACGCATACTTCAACATTTGAGAGCGATAGCCAACCAGGATAATACCTATCCGGTGGCAGGGCATTTCAGAGACTTGCATCAAGGTGATAACAGAAGCCTAAAATACTATGTAATTGATGCAGTCAGTGCCAGTAGACGAGGAGGCGACAGAGAAGCCAAGCTTCGCAAGCTTGAGACAAGATACATACTACATCTTGACACTAAGCACCATGGGGGGCTTAATGTGACTGAAGACATGTACACGTGTTTACCTTAGATTACAGCATTACGGAGGTTAAGATAGGCATAAAATGGATTGTATCGTAGTGCGGTAGCCGGCTGGCATTTCCTTTTTGACAATAATTTATGGTTTTAGATATTTATTCATGGATCTAGTTATGAGTCACCTTTATAGCCTATTCCCCGAATGTTCATGATATCCCCGGCTGGGGTTATCATTCCTGAGATTGGATCTGTGGTATTCCTTCAGTCACTAGTGGACTATGTGTTTCTTATTGAATTGAAAATTTTCAAAATTTCCTGAATGATGATACATTATGATTATATCTTTTTAAAATGAACGAAGTACAGTTGTGGATATATGTTTAAATTCAATTTTTACAACACAGTAGGTTTTGTATATATGGTTTACTCATTTTATTCACTTCACGTTGGTTAGGATGATTAAATTATGAAGTAAGGACACTATCTTTTCACTTTTATAGACCCTGATGCACTTTACATCATTTATTAAAAGGAGGAAATTGTATGCCCATTGTTAATAAGAAATCAGTGGGAATTGGCATTATGCTTACATTGCATCTTTGCACATTGTTGCACTTTGGCACTTTACTTTAGTCCTGTACCCAGTGATACAACTTGAGTAGCTATTACCCATAGTCATGTAAACTGTCAACAGCAGACACAGCAACATTTATTGGTTTAGACAACCATATGAGCTTTATAAGTAGTTTGTTTACTTCACGGTCTTATACCAAGGTGTTATTTTAGCATCTTATATACTAGAGCCAAGTGTAATAGGGCTGCCATGGGACTCCCAGGTAGCGGAATTCTCGAAATTGTTTACATTACTAATTTGCACTGATAGCACATTTGCACTTTAATGGGAGTGATTACTGCCTAATTGTATTATGTTTACAGTGTGCTCATGCCCTAGAAATAAGCCTGTACATGTTTTTTTATTAGATTTAGGTGCAACTAGGATTCACTGAGATTTTTAAACATTTTACATTTAAAATTTGTTTACAAAGCCAAATGTGCACTAGGAACACGTTTGCACTTTATTTCATGCCAGGATATAACTCATTACCAACAATAGTAGCCAACCAACGGAGGCATTTAAGCCGTGATTGTATCTATCTGTATTACCTTAAGAGGGATGGAGTATTTTAACTAGTTGCCAGACATTAACATGCCCGAGTTATATCTTGTATTTTCATGAGAAACACAAGATTATGATTAATGGTGACACGATTTGCTTGATGCAATATAACCAGTATAAGATGTTATTTTAGCAGAAGTATATCAGATGTGTACAGTACAATTATTATCGGGCTTGTTCTATATTGACATGAGCAGTGATTTCCGTACATAGTGGGCGATTAGGATGGCGGACGGCCGTCCGCCACCCCCGAGGTGGAGGGACCGACCGCAGGGGCAGCGGCGGTCCCTCCATAGCAATTAGGATGTGACCCCAACCCTGGCGGTCACATCCCGTATATTTTACATTGCGGCGGGTGCTGTGCTGCTTTGAGCAGCACCCGCTGCAATGTAAAATATGCATATTTAACTTTGGCATGCACAACTTGGCAAGCACCGCGTGCATGCCAAAGCAGGGGGGTACCATGTGCACCCCCCACCCCCCAACACCCTGGGGCTCACAGCGGGCCCCCAAACACATATGTGTATATGTGTACATATTCGTTTCTCCACCAATTTTTGGGAAAGGGGATATGATGAATTTGGTTCCAAATGGCATGTGGATTGTGTTGGTTACATCTAGGTGCTGTAGGAAGTTTTCTCTCCATTTAGAGGGGTTCTTGGTGTAGAAGAATAAATCCGTTATAAGGTCTCCATGAAAAGAGCTATGGTAAATGTCTGTTAATAATGTTTCTGGGTGTTCTTTGAAGAGTTTGTGCTAGACGTTTTTTGCAGCATGTTTGGAAAGATTTTGCAGAAATTTTATATGGTAGGAATTGGGACCATATCTTTCCATGACAGTGGCATATGAGGATGTAGTTGAGGGCGGGGGTGTAGGACTAGGATAGTGTGAGGGGAGTTTGGTGGGGTATAGAATGTGATAAGGGTGCTAATTGTGAGAGCTTCTAGGTAGGGAGAGGCTAGATAGGGAGAGAATCTGAAACCTAATTTTCTTGTAGTTGATTTGATGGGAAGGAGAGGAGTTCAATTTAGAGCTAAGGGGTATTGAACAGGCATGGGAAGGATTGGATATATTAGGAGAGTTCTGAAGTGTGTAAGGGAGTCACTATTAGTAATTTAGCCACTAGGTAGAGCTTCAGGGCTGTCTTTGTGATAAGGTCCCTATTAAAAAGATTGTAGATGGGGGAAGATGGCTACCATGGGAAAGGAAAGCATAGGCATGCAGGGACTAGTGAACGCCAAAATGGTGGCAGTCAAAGTGAGCCATGTCAGATTATGTTGATTATTTGTTCACAGGCAGCCAGGTTGATCGCCGACCTCAGCAGCTGCAGAGGATTCCCTACAATGCAGATAGCCCACTGAGGTCAGCGGGTCAGTTTCATGCGATTAGCTCAGGGCGCTCCCACATACTTGGTATATACAGTTGTAGGTCAAGTAAAGCACCCCTGAAGATAAAGGATAACTCCACGGGCACTCTCAGCTCAAAACGGGATCTAAGTGAAAAGGCGGTACCTGCTCACCGTAATGAAAGCAGCTGCGGCAGCATCACAGTGAAAGCATTTGTTGTGAGACTTTCAATTTAAAAAGGTGGTGCTTACTGCGAATAGAGCAGGTGCGGTAATGTCGTAATTAAAGCATTCATCTGGAGAAGTGCTCACCTCAATTTCAGTATATTCAGTTTACTACAATGTGAAAGACTGCTCGTAGAGCTCATGTGTACGGCAGCAGGAAGAGGGGCCGCTGGTCACATCATGAGTTCCAGGGGCCAGTAGGAAGCCATCACAGGAGCAGATAGGCCATGTCGGGACCAGAATTAAGAAGATGAGTGTACTTGGGACTGGCCGAACAAGGCGGGGTTAGCCGAAGGTGAGTGGAGCGCTGTTGTCACTTTTCTTTGCTTGCAGAAGTTCAGAAACGGGCAGGGCACATCAGGACCTGTGGTAGGGAGAAGAGTACACTTGGAGCTGGCCGTGGGCTAGCGGCATGGAGTGCTATTGTCACTTCTCTCTTCATTGTGGCAATACCTGGGTCACATGCGCCTCTCGCCAGAGACTAGTGAAGTGGGGTTTGGCTGAATTGCAGCAGGCCGCCAAGAGCGAGAGGAGAACGGAAACTCTGCAGGGCATTCACAATACCTGTACAATTCGAGCGACTGGAGACTTCATTCTTTTGTTTTCAAGAAACTATAATGCAAATGGGGTCCATTACTAATAGATCTGTTTGCTTTCAGACTCAATTTGATCGTGCCAACATTTTTCAGCTGGAAATCGTAACCCTTAGCGCTAGCATTGGATGCTTTTCTCCAAGATTGGTCTCAGGGAATCAATTATGCTTTTCCTCATGATCAACAGAGTTCTATCCCAGGTAAGGTGTCAGAAGGCTTTGCTAGTTCTAGTAGTTCCTCTTAGGCAATCCCAAGTTTCATACCCTCCTAGAACTCACAGTGGGTTTTCCAATGATACTTCTTTCCTTTCCCAATCTACTGTTGGAGCTAGAAGGATATATGCACAATTTTATAACAGACAATATTCTAACCCTTTGGGCCTGGAGAGTAACAGGCCATCCCAACCTAATCCAATCATTTTGTCAGAAGCTGCAGACTATATCCGCAAATACTGGGCTCCAGGTACCCCAAAAGCCTAAAACTCAGCTTGTTCTCTTTGGTCAAGCTGGTGTGTGGGAAAATCTATTGATCCCTTTAGCAGCTGTCACCTTAATAGTGAATTTCTTATCAGTACAAGCCTCTGGAGGTAAACCTATCGTACAGTTAATCTATACCGTTCAGCAATTTCGAACATACTCATTTGTGTCGTATTTTAAGCACAATTTTGTAATCCACCTCTTCCAAGATACAGTCAATTGTTGGATGGTAATTTGATTTTATGAATGTTCATTGACTGACCAGAAGATTTCTCCCTCTCTCTCAAAATGATTTCTGCAGATTTAACAATGTTATTATGTTTAATTTCTATAAAACGTCTTTCAGATGTCAGAGTTTTTGATATTTCTTCACATTATTTCTACCCCAAAGGTGGTTTGTTTGCTATGAGAAAATGCACAAAAACAAACTTGACCGTGTTTTATCCTTATTTTTCAGCTCAACCTAAATTATGTTTGATAGTTTGTAAGCAAAAGGCTATCTATCTCTGAACGTCCTCGGACACTCAACTACGTATATCTGTTAGAAAACCTTACACCCAGTGTCTTCTCCCACACTGGCCAAGTGGGTTAGATGAGTTATGTGCATTGCTGGGATTGACACCTCTTTTTGGTGCTCACTCTTCCAGGTGTCCCATGACTTCCAAGGTCTTTTGGGCAGGTTTCTAATTAGAGGACATTTTGAGATCAGCAAATTGGTAAAATCTTTTTGTACCTATTATTATAAACCTGTGTGCATACAGCTTCTTCTATTGTGATAAACATGCTTTGACCAAGCATAATAAAAGTCTCGGGTCTTGCCATAAAATGTATATTTTAAAGACACAGAGGCGAGTACTATCCCATCACAATTTGGTAATAACCATGTTTTACCGCCTTTGTAGTGTCCGCGTCTACAATTTCATCAGCAACAAAAGGCATCTTTGAATTTCTGCAGGATCATCAAGTCACTGGCATCTCTTCAGAGTCTACGATTCTTTTGAATCTGAATATTCTTCCTCCAAAGTTTTGTTCAAGAAGTGGTTTTATAGACCTATTTAAAGACATGTTTAATTTTTTATTTTTAGTTGCTATTGTGTTTCTCATTTTACCTATGTTTCATAATTCTCATTGACTTCTCACGCAAGAAAAGAGGACTTTTCACAGTCGAGATAGGTACTCTAGGGGTTCCATGCCCAGGATTGGTTGTGAACATTTCTTTTGGGTTTATTGTCCTAAGCCTGATGGGATATGTAGTTCTAAGATTCTTGACTGCTGCTATTGAGAATGAAGCAATTTAAGAGAAGCATAATACTTGTCTTTGTGACTTTCCTTCACAAATACTAGGAAAACCTACATTATTTGGTACACTTAGGGGGGAGGATGCGCCATTATGGCCAGAGCTACCATCTTTGCCATAAGGAAACCAGGTTTGAGTTTAGCTGTCGGCTCAACATCTGTGATACTAAGCAAACTGCTTAATCTCCTCATGCCTAAAACCAAATGAATGTGCCCTTCAGTAATGTTCACTTCTGTCAGGCTACATTTGGGCTATGTTATGGTGATATTTGGGATACATTCTGGCTCCTTATTTCTCTGGTGGCCATTTTGGGAGAACTTTTTGTCATGAAGCGCCATAATTACTTCATTTACTGCAGTATCCTCAGTAGAAAATGCTTTCAGTTTTCCACTACAATTTCATCAAGATGGTGTTCAGATGTGACACACTTTTGCCATCAATTAAGAATGTTTGCATACTAGTTGTTTATTAGAACACTTTAGTAAAGCTGTTGATCAGCAGGGACTTAACTGAAAGTCTGCTGCTGGTGTTGAAAGACCATTTTTCAGGTGCATGTCCGAATTTTTTTAATGAAGAGGAAGATATTTGAGAAGTCCTTAAAAGTGTGCCGTAATTTTACTTTCTATAGCACTTGCCATAATTTCAATGGGAATATTAAACCCTCTTTGCGTTCCTTTCTAAATTAAATGTTTTAAGTTTAATCAGTTTGACTCAATCAAGATGGCTGAAGGACTGCCACACTTTTGCGATAAGTAAGACTGTCGGCACTCTAGTTGTTCTTTAGAACACTCTGGGAGGCTGCAGTAGAACACAGGGGAATCAACTGCCAGGCTGCTGCAGTTGGAAGTACATATTTTACTCAGACTATCAGACTTTATTCTCACATGTCTGAGAGAGAGATAGTGTAAGTTTACTGAAAATATGGTCTAATTTTAGCTTCTGGAACACCTTCCATTACTTCTATGAAACAATCATGAAAGAAAACAGTTTTCTCTAAAAAATTATTGATTAAATCCCAGCAGAAGATCAGCATTTTCCACAGGATAAAATCACCTAGGGGCACACCATAATTCCTAAACTTGGTATAGGACCACCAACAAATGGTTTATATTATAACTAGGATTGGTTGTTACCCTTTTTACGTGCTCTTTCTCTGACCCTCAAAAGCTGCAATTCGCTACGATGCTTTTCAATGCTGCTCATGTCCCAGAGTCCTGTGACGGCTGCCACAGCATGTTGTCCATGTTGTGGCCAACCAATATGGGGGTGAGAGGTTTGGATTGTAGGTGTGCTCACCCTACCCCCGTACATATTTTTTTAATTCATGTACAGGACACAGGGACCAAAACCCTGAGTCTTGTAATGGCTGCCAAAACATTCTGTACAGGTTGTCAACAGTCAATCAGGATTCACCAGTCTTCTTTAAGTTGGCCAATCAGTGCATATTTGGACATCAATTCAATTCAAATAACTTTATTCGGTTACTATACTAAGTAAACCATAAAAGCACAATTCATGATGAAATTCACATTGTAAAAATCCCTGGGCATTTTAAAAAAAAAATGTAAGTCGTGTTATATCGCAATTGATTTCCGTTGTATAAAAACATTTTTAAAAAATGCTATAATAGAGGCAATAGAAAATTCATTATCAAGATATTGTAATGCCAAAAATGCTGGGCAGCATTGTCTCAATCCCTGTGGTTTTAGCACTGGCATGATCCATCTTTTTCTGGGAATCCAGTAAAGGTTACAGAAAAACAGGATCTGTATGGACGATTGTACAGAAACATCGTCACACCGGCATTTACATAATATTCTGGACCAGTCATTACATTCAGGGAAACTTAGTGCTCTATATATAATATTCAATCTAAAGCGCGTTAGCAGAAATCTCTCATAGTCGCTAAAGACTAATAAAACATATGGCTGAATGTTTTCAAAGGCCAGGGTGAGATGGTGAGACTGGACCGTTGGTTTCTACATTAGGACGTAGATCTCATTTTACTCAGGTACCTCATACAACTAAGCTTTAGATTATTTCTAGACAAGTTAAACATAGTGTATGGGTGCTTATAATATTCTTGATATCCTAAACAGTCTAAAAATGTTTTATCATATTCCAGCCATCTATTGCGTTTAACACCATCCAACCCCAGAGCAATTAAAATCAGTCTCCTTTGTGGTCCACACCCTATTCCAAAGAAGGACTGGCTGGATCTTAATCACATCCTCCAAGTAGGGAAGACCAAGTTCAGCATCACAAATAATTAGGTGTACTCTCGGGTACTGATAAGAAGAATTTAAGAAATGTGTTTTCTGCTATCTGTAATCATTTTAAATTAGCGAAGCCCCAAATACCCGCTTCGTAAGTGGCAATCGCAACACATTTCACCTTATATATATATATGAAGTAATTTCCCTGGAGAGCGTTTTCCTAGTTTTCGACTAAAATTGGATAACACCATCAGTGACTTGCTGAACAGAAGCCTTCTTGATCTAACTGCCCTAGTCCAGGTGCCTGATTGATCAAATAAAATCCCTAAATAAGAAAAAGTTTTAGAACACTCTATAGCCTTATTGTAAATAATGATACTATTGCTCTTTTTGGCAGACCTGTTACCACAGTTCATTGCAAAGGTTTTTGAACAGTTAATTGTCAAACCCAGGTTGGACATAAAATTAGTAAAAGAAGTAACTATCCTTTGAAGACCAAGAGGCGTGCTGGCCATAAGGTCAGCATTGTCTGCAAATAGGAGAACAGGAATAGGGCGGTTTGCTGCTAGTGGTAGATCTCTGCACTCCTTAATCAGGCAGGTATCTATCAGTTATAGACAATGTAAATAAAAAAGGAGTAAGAACGCAACCTTTCCTAACACCTTTCTTCACACTAAAACTTTTTGTACAGTCCCTGTCCTGTCCATAACGCACCCTAGCCCTAGCCCTTGCCCCTGAGTAAAGTTGCCTTAAAAAGGAAATCAATAAAATATCTACCCCCTGTCCCTGTCTGTCTAAAATGAGCCATAGTTTTTCATGAACAACGCAATAAAATGCAGCCGTTAAATCAACAAAAGTTTAAAACATCCTTTCCCTTCTTGCGTTGGTATATTTCTCTAATAGGATATGTAAATTTAGTCCCTGTTCAATTGTGCCCCGGCCCTTACGGAAACCATACTGTAAGTCACTAATGACTCCTTTCTCCTCCGCCCAACTCTGCAGTCTTTCTAAAATCACCCGTCCTATGATCTTCACAGTTGAATCCAATAAAGAGATCGGGGGATAGCATGCTGGGTTCGCTCTATCTCCCTTTAGTACAGCATGCATTAAATACTTGATTTAAAAGTGGTCCCCACATTGGCAAATTAGATTTGAATAGGTCCACCGGGATTCCGTCCGGCCCCGGGGCCTTACCGCCAAGACTGCGTTTATGGCGGCATTAACCTCGCTCAATGTGAAGTCCAGGGTTAATTTTTGAAAGGGAGGAGGAGGAGGCACAAGGTCAGCCCCATTCACCACAATTCCCTGTACATCACTAGTTTGGTTATTATATAGTTTAGAATAGTGCAAAATCCACTCTAATTCACTTATTGCAATTTCTATGGTGGCTTTTTATGCTCAGTCAAGAAAGGTGCGTTAACCGCCTTCCATGAAGCAGAGGGATCTCGGTTGGTCAAGGCCTCACGCAGGCCACTCAAAGCCTCCTCTTCAGCGTTTTCTTCCTTTCCTTCACAGCCCTCTTATAGTTCCTTCTTAATTCCCTAGCTCCTGATCAGTAACTTCACTGTGTAGAAGGGAAGTGGTCACCACGTCACTTTCGGAGGGTTTGACCCTACTTTTACCCATCGTACTTTTCACACCTTTAGTTGACGTTTGCATGTTTACATCCACCATTACTCATCTAACTGATTTTCACCACACAGAGCTTCAGCCTACCCTTGTATTCCACTTTCTATCATTGCCCACCTACGCTTGTTATGTTTATTTACATTGTTTAGCTTGCGATGCTGACTTCCATATTGCGCATAATACCTTAGTGAAGTTATTGTTTTCTCTCTAGAACATTCCCCCTGACGAAGAGCCCAGGCTCGAAATTCATTGGGGACGCACTTACTAAGTTACTGGATATTTGTTCATGGACACTTGTTGACCATCATGTACTCTATTGTGAATTTGGAGAAGACACTCCACATGTGATTTATTCAACATATGACTACAATATGAATTGAATACACATCAAAAATTAAAACGGATTGCTGATAAACATTTACCCAGCGCTTACTGGATTACACACAGAATGCGAGTTGATCGCACATGGTGAATTCGAGGTTTTATTTTACACTGCGTAAGGTTGAGCATATTGCACTTTAACAATATCTCACATCTATTAGAATTTTCTTTTTGTATCAATATAAATCCAAAAGAATTCCTCACTCCAAAATGCAGCCGTCATTGCATATTAAATCTTTAGAGCATCATGAACACTCTCTCCACCTCCTCTGGGTTTTTCAATAAAAAGCATCAAGAAACACTAGGAAAAAAGTGTTTGTAGGGAGATTTCCAAGAAGGCATCTGACATTTTATAATCCATCGAGGACTCGCTGCATCCAGCAGACAGAGACAGCAAAGGTTCAAAGCAAGCAGTTTAAGGTTCTATTCACAATAAATGATCACCAAGAAATGTTCATGAACTAATTATTATTACTAACCAGGGTTTTTGACATATCTAAGAATCAATAGAGACGTACATAATGTACCACATAGTGAAGACTTTACAGTATCTCTTTTAAGACAGCTTCCTTCAAATACTAATACCAACACTATATTTGCTTCTGACAGATAAAGCTCGCTTTTTATTTACCTTTCAGGTAATTTTGCCTGTTACCCACAGTTAGGATGAACCCAGGATGGTCAAGCTGCACACCCAGTTTCTTGTTTTGATACCAATCTCTGGTGTCTAGTGGGTGGGAAGATTAGGGTAAACCCAGCTGCGGATCGTGCAGGTAACAACAGTGAGGCTCGGTTGTCAGAGATTTCGAGGGAGGATGCCAAGGGAAAATTAAATAAATAATGAATGTTCCCTCTGCATCGTCCCTCGAAATCCCTCCAACCCGGCACCACTGTCCTACCGCTGTTACCTGCACGGACCATGGCTGGGTAAACCTTCCAATTTGCCCTCCAGGCAGTTAGAGTAGCTGCCTGGTGCTTAGAGGTGTGGTAGCACCACCCAACATCAAGACAGGCCAGCCCTCACCTCATTCCTTTTACAGATGCCAAACTGGTAGCATGTGGGCTCATATTAGGGGAATTTGTAGTTTGTAAGATGGGTCTTATATAAGAGTGCTGGAAGTATATTACAAAATCTATGAGTCTGTTTACGTAAATTCAAGAGGACTTCCTATTGCCAAAAACAGAAAAGTCCTAATACTTATCAATTACACATTGGCTTTACCCACCCAATTGTCTATACAGTTGGTGCCAGGAACAAAAAGACTTTTTAAAAAAACAGACGACAGCCCACAGAACCACTATGCCAGGAGCCTCTCTTTTCTCTTCCCCTAGACATGGAAAAAACTCTAGGGCATATTATCAAGGAACAGTGTTAAAATTATCGCCGCTTTAGCGGTAGAAAACTGATGCTAAAGCGGCGATAATGGGCTTGATAATATGCCCTTTAGTATTCCAATAGAAGCCCATGTTCTGGTGTGAACATGGGCTTCTATTGGAATTATCAAGAGCGTATTATCAAGCCCAGTATCGCTGCTTTAGCGGCAGTTTTCTGCCGCTAAAGCGGCGATAATTTTAACGCTGTTCCTTGATAATATGCTCCTCTCTTACCAACACCTGCTGGGGAAAGCAGTAGGTATAATACTAAATGAGGAAGAATCGACTTTGCAAGCAAAATAATATTGCTGAACGGTATACACCCGTTACAACGTATCTTTTACTCCGCACTACCATTACAACGCGACTTTTACAACGCATACCATTACAACGCATTGCGCTGGGGGGCGCTCTAGGATAGGGAATAAGTATAATTTACTATCCAACACCTTCCCTAGGGTCCACGGGGACTGGAGTTAGAATAGTAAATTATACTTACCACTATCCAGCACCTCAAAGCGCTATGCGTTGTAATGGTATGCGTTGTAATGGTCGCGTTGTAATGGTAGGTAGTTGTAACGGTATGCGTTGTAACATGGTACATCCTTGCTGAACATACATAGGGAAAAAAGATTCTATATAGTATACCATAAAAACAAAACTATTTATTAACCTCCCTGTCTCCAAAACTGTGATCATTTTAATATAGATACACTCTGGAGAGACCTTATAAACACAATTAGATTTATACCATTTCTC
The DNA here is from genome assembly GCF_964263255.1 of Lissotriton vulgaris. Lineage (NCBI taxonomy): Eukaryota > Metazoa > Chordata > Amphibia > Caudata > Salamandridae > Lissotriton > Lissotriton vulgaris. Next base: position 747,826,087 of record NC_141698.1, read on the forward strand.
TGGTGCTGCCCAAAGATAACTAGCTTCTGAAATGAAGTGTTAGATAACCTAGATATGTCCAAAGAATAAGATACAGCCCAATGCACTGAAGTGACTTTTATAAATAAATAATAATAATTAAATAAATAGATCCGTATTTGTAAAGCGCAAACTACTCACCCTTACGGGTCTCAAGCTAGGGGCCAATGTGGAAATTAAGTGAGCTATTGCCCAGAGTCACATGGTGCTGAGATGAGCTGCCGCCGGGGATCGAACCGTGCATGAACTCTGTGCTCTGAAGTCAGCTGCCCCGGCCGCTTTACCACATACCCCTCCACTCTAAAGGGTGCCGATTCAAAAACACAACTCTCCTCATTCTCCGAGGGTGAAGCCAATATCCTACCCCATTCTAACCTGCTTCAGTAAAATCATTTAAAAATACTAAACTGACTTAATGTGTTTTTTTAAATAAAAGAAACAGACTATATAGTCCCTGTCAGTGGCCCTGCATTACTTCAACTCTCCAAGCCGATCCACCCCCAACCAACTCATTAATTTTGTATGCACATGGAGTCTATAAAGGCCCTATATTTTGAGGGGTGGAATGATAGACTGTCTAAAATCTATAAGCCTCATAACCGAAATTTCTGCACAAGTCAAAATAATAACATATTATTCTAAAACACTTATTCGTTAATCAATTACATCATCTACTTCCCCCAAACTATAGAACACTGATAGGCTCCGTTTTTGCAGAGTCATTTAAATATGGCAGAAATACTTTGCTTTACTAACTACTCGACATCAGTTCCCTTGTTTTGATTTGTTAATGTATTCTTTGAAACGTGATAATCTTTCAGGTGAAATCGATATTAACGCATGCATTTGTAGCATTAGAGTGTTGAGAAAAAAAATCTAACTTTGTTTTATAATTTCAACTTTTCTCAGGATTTTTGCCTAGGCTGTACACTTCAATTCTGTTTAATACTGCACATTTCATGTTTGTGCTGTAGTGCTTAATTTAAGCAAGTGGTTACAGGCATGACCCACTAGTACTCATTTTTGAGCACCTGCACTTATTTTTTCCTCAACAGGCTTTGATCTAGAGCAAAAGAGAGAAAAATTCAAAGAAGAGAAAGAAAGAAGAGAACAATTAAAAAACAGTCACAAAATGAGAAGGAAGGGATGAAAAGGAAACTGAAAGAGTGAGATAAAGAGAAATATAGTGTCTGTTGGTGGATTTAAGTGGGGTGAGGTGGAATCAAGACCACGCAGCCTTGCTATACAGCACGCCAACCTTCAATATCACCGGACACTGGCTTCGGATCAAAACTGTGGGCCGCATTCATATTCTTTTGTAAATTAACTACTGGTGTGTTGTATGATATTACTAGTATAAATGGTTTGAAAATAAGAATCATTGGTAAATATAACTAGTAAATGGAGCAAGCTAGAATCAGTTGTTGATAACTTCAGTAGAGTCTCAAGTGATTGAAAGAAACATACGTTATTGTAAGAGAGCACAAAATCACCAATTAAAAAAAACCATGCCGTTTTACACTTAGATATAGGTCCAAAATTTCTAAGATTTTGAGAAAGGGTTGCACCACTAATGTAGCACAGCCACAACATAAAATCCATTATGGGATTTGCCTTGCAAATCAAGATTTATGTGGCTTTAGCTTGGGATTTTATCCCAAAAGTAATGCAAAACAGAGCATAGCACTACCTTCCGTCAAGAAGGCAGCAGGGATGTGGAATTCCCATAGCCCGACGCCCAGGACACATTATTTTGGGTCAAGGGCAACACTGTTTCATCTGTATTATGTCCTTGGGACAAGTAGGTGCAACGTCCTGCAGCACAAACCCTGTGGCAGCCAGTTTGCAGTAGCACATTATGGATCAGGGAAAGGCACTGTCTGCAGTTAGGGTAATATTCTATGTCAGGACGGAGGCGAGGATTATGCAGATCTTCCTTCACTTTATTCACATAGCAGCTTCAAAGAACATAGTGAAAACACAATAAACACAAAATAAACTACACATCCCATGAACACAGGAGGGGTAGTCTCTATGGTAATAACAGTCCCAAGACAGTCCAGCCTATATATTGTGATGACGTCTTTTCCTCTTCCTCTTTCTTCACTGCTCGTCAGTTAAGTGCCATTTTCTTTCGCTTCTCTGACGTGGACCATGACTATGACTATTGCATTATTACAGGACCTGGGGTTTGTGATCAATGCTCAGAAGTCGAACCTAAATCCTGCGCGGCGGATGGCCTTTCTGGATTTCCTGATAGACTCGGTCTCAGCGTCCCTGAGTCTACCGGAGCCGAAGGTCAACAAGATTCAGAAGGAACTACCACACGTTCTTCAAAGGGACAAGACTTCGCTACGCCAGCTCGCTCGGATTGTGGGCTTACTCTCGTCGTCGGCTATTTTCCGCAGCCCCCTGCATTACAGGGCTCTTCAGAGGTTGAAGGCCCAGCATCTGCGGAGGGGTCTGACCTATTCGGAGATCATCTCGTTATCAGAGGAGGCTAGGGACGAACTGCAATGGTGGATCGAACACATGTCGGCCTGGAATGGTCAGGCGATCTTTGGCTCAGCCCCGGACCTAGTGATCGAGTCGGACACCAGCAGATCGGGCTGGGGAGCCCGGTGCGGCAACGTCTCGATGGGCGGCAGATGGTCAGAGGAGGAACTCCGATTACACATCAACTGCCTGGAGCTGCTTGCGGGCTCCTTCGCGGTGAGGTTCCTGACCAAGGACAGGATCTTGTGTTGTATCCTGCTGAGGATGGACAACATTACGGCAGTGCAATACATCAATCGCCTGGGAGGTCCTCGTTCCCGGGCCTTATCCAACCTGGCAAAGGACTTCTGGCATTATTGTCTGCAGAAACAGATCTCGGTTACGGCGGAGTATCTTCCCGGCCTTCAGAACACGGGGGCGGATTGGCAGCCAGATTTGATGGCCAGATGGGGCCCTTGCAGTCTGGATCTGTTCGCCTCGCGGTTGAACTGTTAACTCCATCGCTTTGTCAGTTGGAAACCGAATCCGGAGGCCATGGCGGTGGATGCCTTTCTTCAGGATTGGTCGACGGAATATCCTTATGTGTTTCCACCTTTCATGATGATTCCCCGAGTGGCCGCTCAGGTTCATCGTCAGGCAGCATCTATTGTGTTAGTAACTCCGTTCTGGAGGGCTCTAGCCTGGTTTCCGACACTGTTGAAGCTGTTGTGGGATTGCCCAACTCGTCTACTCTCTTTTCCTTCAATTCTGCTGGATCCCCAAGGGGGCCTTCATCCTCTGGCGCTTGAGGGCCATCTACAGCTTATGGCGTGGAAGATTTCAGGGGACGTCGGAAAGACAACCAGCTTTCGGCAGGCGCAGCACAGCTCATCCAACAAGCATGGGCACCTACAACGACCAAGAGATATCGCTCGGCTTGGTGAAGATGGCATCGTTGGTGTCTGGAGGGACACATGGATTACGTGGGGGCAAGAGTTACCCATATCTTGAATTTTGTCACGGAATTGTCACGGAAGGGCCTGGCTTATCGGATGGGTAACTCCTTCCGCTCTGCCATTTCCGCGGGACACAATGAGATTGAGGGTACGCCAGCTGGGGTACACCCCTGGGTATGTAAATTGATGCGTGGCATTTGATTGTCCAAACCTCCAGGGCCTAGATATTCGGGCCTGTGGGACGTCAACAGGGTACTCAGACTTTTGCAAGGAACTGTCAGCTAAGTTAGCTAGTCTCCTCTGTCTCATTTCCTGTAAACGAGTGTCAGAGCCATGGATGTGACGGCTAGAGTTTTTACTCCGGAGGGAGTTACGTTCACCATTTCTCGGAGAACAAAAACCAATACCAGGTCTGTATTCTATTCTTCTTTTCCGGATCAGCCTAAGTTATGTGTGGTGAGGTGCATTAAGGCTTATGAGGAAATGACCTGGGATCTCAGGCCCCCAGGGGAAGGGCAGTTGCTTATTGCACTACAGAAGCCTTTCAAAGCGGTCTCTTCCCCTTCCATCGCTAGGTGGGTAAGATGGGTTATGGAGGAGGCAGGCGCGGATGTGAGTAGGTTTGGTGCACATTCCACACGGAGGATATGGCATCTAATGCTATCCAGGTGGGTGGTAGGTTAGAGGACATCATGTGTGCGGCTGATTGGTCTTCTGATTCTACCCTTAAGAGGTTTTATTTTAAGTCTATCTCAGAGGCGGCATCGCTTGTTGTGAGTAATCCTTGCCTAGTCCTGACATAGAATGAAAAATGTCCTAGCTTACGAGAAGGAAAGTTTCAATTCTATTAAGGACTAAGAGGTGAGGATTATCCCTCCCTGGGACGAAATTTTCATTTCCTCCCAACCAGAGGATTTGTCGTTCGTGGTAGGTAATACTTTTGCTTGGTTGTTGGACAAAGTATTACAAGTATTCATTGCTCTGCTGCCGGTGTCATTGATTGTAATAGGTTACAACGTTATTTCTCCTGTTCGACTTATGTTGTTGCATTTTGGGATTTGCCATGTTATCTCTTCTTTGATTCTGTGTCCAGGAATATTATGACGGTTTCGATATAAGGGCTGGATAACAGAAGTGTTTCTTTATTTCAGGGAATGGTAACACATTTGAATGGGACAGTGATACCAGCTTAACATCCTCCAGTGAAGAAGAGGAAGAGGAAAGGACGTCATCACAATATATATGCTGGACTGTCTTGGGACTGTTATTACCATAGAGACTAGCCCCCCTGTGTTCATGGGATGTGTAGTTTATTTTGTGTTTATTGTATTTTCACAATGTTTTTTGAAGCTGTGAATAAAGTGAAGGAAGATCTGCATAATCCTCGCCTCCTAGTCCTTAATAGAATTGAAACTTTCCTTCTCGTAAGCTAGGAAATTTTTCATTTTTGTCCGGTACTACATTATGGATCAGGGAAAGGCGCTGTCTGCAGTTAAGGTAATATTTTTGTCCATATGTTAATGCTGTTCAAACTTGTATTTATGGTTGCTCTCTGATTCGATGCATATATTTGCAGAAGCTGGAAAGCAAGATTGATGATTCTTTGCTTTCAAAATAAAATGTTCATAAAAAATGAAAGAAAAACAAGCATTTATTGAAATCCTTCATTATTAGGGTGAGCTCTCTAAGTAAATGTTGTAAGCTCTGACTGCACTACTGAAAGTGGTTTCAATATAAAATCTGTACACACAATATGAGGATATGTATAATGCTCCCGAATGCTCTCTGATTTGATGCAAATATTTGCAGAAGCTGGAAAGCAAGATTGATGATTCTTTGCTTTCAAAATAAAATGTTCATAAAAAATGAAAGAAAAACAAACATTTGGCTAAACTACTGTAACATTCCAGGTACCATTTCTTTGCAGCATCATTTAGTAACATGTGTTGGTGCATGCTAGCATTCTACTATTTCCCAAATAAATTCATAATGGAAAATCAGTGTAACCAGTTTCAATAAGATTATAGGAAACACAAAGGTACAAGCATTTGCAAAGCCAGTAGGTCTGAAATTGGTGGTCAGCTTTGTAGTTTTGTAAATGTGTGAACTGTGTTGGTATGGTTTTTGTAAAAACCTTATTGGTGTGGGGGCTGCCGGGCCCTCACCATTATAACAAACATTGGCAAAAGCAAAAATAGTTTTTGGTCTCAAAAAGCACACACTACCACAGTAGTTACTGTCACTGAACAAAACTACCTTGTGTGCCGATATGCTTCTTTTGAAAGAGCAGAATGCTGTCACTCACAGTGCAGCCAGCCAATACCGAGAGAGAGAGAGAAAGTGAGAGAGAGAGAGACAGAATTTAAATAATCACAAAAGGTCATGGTCAACGCCCAATTATTAAAGAAAGTCTCAAAAGTGCACCTATGGTATATGTCCTTGCCTTAAGTGTAGATATACAGCTTTCGTGAGTTCCCAAGAATTTACTGAAGTTTACTGAATTACTGTTCACAGGTAGCCAGGTTGATCGCTCGACCTCAGCAGCTGCAGAGGATTCCCTACAATGCCTAGTACAAATGGAGTACAGAGATGGAGATAAGGTAACCGCCTAAATGTCAGCGGGTCAGGTTCATGTGATTAGCTCAGGGCACTCCCCATACTTGGTATATACAGTTGGAGGTCAAGTAAAGCACCCCTGAAGATAAAAGATAACTCCACGGGCACTCTCAACTCAAATCGGGATCTAAGTGAAAAGGCGGGTCAGTGAAAGCATTTGTTGTGAGACTTTGAATTTGAGGAGGCGGTGCTCACTGCAAATAGAGCAGGTGCGGTAATGTCGTAATTAAAGCATTCATCTGGAGAAAGTACTCACCTCAATTTCAGTATATTCAGTCTCCTTCAATATGGAAGACTGCTCATAGAGCTCATGTGTACAGCAGCAGGAAGAGGGGCCGCTGGTCACATCATTGGTTCCAGGGGCTAGTAGGAAGCCATCACCGGAGCAGATAGGCCATGTCGGGCCCAGCAGTAAGAAGATGAGTGCACTTGGGACTGGCTGAACATGGCGGGGATAGCCAAAGGTGAGTGGAGCGCTGTTGTAACTTTTCTCTGCTTGCAGTAGTTCGGAAGCAGGCAGGGCACATCAGGACCTGTGGTAGGGAGAAGAGTACACTTGGAGCTGGCCGTGGGCTAGCGGCATGGAGTGCTAATGTCACTTCTCTCTTCGTTGTGGCAATCCCTGGGTCATGTGCACCTCTTGCCACAGACTAGTGAAGTGGGGAATGGCTGAATTGCAGCAGGCCAGCAAGAGGGGAGCGGGCACTCTGCAGGGCATTCACAATTCCTGTATAATATAAGCGACTGGAGAATTCATCCTTTTGTTTTCAAGAAACTATATTGCAAATGGGGTCCATTACAAATAGATCTGTTTGCTTTTAGACTCAATTCTTACCTGCCAAAATCTTTCAGATGGAGATCGTAACCCTTAGTGCTAGCATTGGATGCTTTTCTCCAAGATTAGTCTCAGGGAATCAATTATGATTTTCCTTATGATCAACAGAGTTCTATCTCAGGTAAGGTGTCAGAAGGCTTTGATCGTTCTAGTAGTTCCTCTTAGGCAATCCTAAGTTTCATACCCTCCTAGAACTCACTGTGGATTTTCCAATGATGCTTCCTTCCTTTCCCAATCTACTGTTAGATCCGGAAGGATAAATGCACAATTTTATAACAGACAACATTCTAACCCTTTGGGCCTGGAAAGTAACAGGCCACCCCAAACTAATCCAGACATTTCGTCAGAAGCTACAGACTGTATCAGCAAATGCTGTGCTCCAGGTACCGCCTAAGCCTACAACTCAGCTTTTTCTCTTTGGTCAAACTGGTGTGTGGGAAAATCTATTGATCCCTTTCAGCAGATGTCACCTTAATAGTGAATTTCTTAGCGGCACAAGCCTCTGGAGTTAAACCTATCGTACAGTTAATCTATACCGTTCAACAATTTAGAAAATCCTCTTTTGTGCCGTATTTTAACAGCAGTACAATTTGTAATCCACCTCTTCCAAGATACAGTAAATTGTTGGATGGTAATTTGATTTTACAAATGTTCATTGACTGGTCAGAAGATTCCTCCCTTTCTCTCAAAATGATTTCTGCAGATTTAACAATGCTATTATGTTTCATTTCTATCAAATGTCTTTCAGATGTCAACGTTTTTGATATTTCTTCATATTATTTCAACCCCAAAGGTGGTTTGTTTGATATAAGAAAATGCACAAAAACAAACTTGATCGTGTTTTATCCTTATTTTCCAGCTCAACCTAAATTATGTTTTATAGTTTGTAAGCAAAAGGCTATCTCAGAACCTCCTCGGACACTCTACTAGTTATATCTGTTAGAAAACCTTACACCCAGTGTCTTCTCCCACAGTGGCCAGGTGGGTTAGATGAGTTATGCGCATTGCTGGAATTAACACCTCTTTTTTGGTGCTCAATCTTCCAGGGGTCCATGGCTTCCAAGGTCTTTTGGGCATGTTCCCAATTAGAGGACATTTGGAGATCAGCGAATTGGTCAACTCTTTTTGTACCTATTATTATAAACCTGTGTGCATACAGTTTCTTCTATTGTGATAAACATGCTCTGAACAAGCATAATAGGAGTCTCAGGTCTTGCCATAAAATGTATATTTTCCTACTATTTATAAAGGAAAGTCTTAATATTATTAAAGACATGGAGGCGAGTACTATCACACCACAATTTGGTAATAACCATGTTTTACCTCCTATGTAGTGTCCGCTTCTAAAATTTCAAAAGCAACAAAAGGCATCTTTGAATTTCTGCAGGATCATCAAGTCACTGGCATCTCTTCAGAGTCTACAATCTTTTTGAATCTGAATATTCTTCCTTCAAAGTTTTCTTCAAGAAGCAGTTCTATAGACCTATTAAAAGCCATGTTTACTTATTTAACGTTGCTATTGTGTTTCTCATTTTACATATAATTCAAAATTCTCATTGACTTCTCACTCTAGAAAAGAGGACTGTTCACAGTCGAGATCGGTACTATAGGAGTTCCATGCCCTAGATTGGTTGTGAACATTTCTTTTGGGTTTATTGTTCTAAGCCTGATGGGATATGTAATTTTAAGATTCTTGACTGCTGCTATTGCGAATAAATCAATTTAAGAGAAGCATAATACTTGTCTTTGTGACTTTAATAAAAGTAAGACTTTCCTTCACAAATACTAGGAAAATCTACATTATTTGGTGCACTTGGGGGAGAGGATGTGCCATTATGGCCAGAGCTGCCATCTTTGTAATTGGGAAACCAGGTTCGAGTTTAGCTGTGGGCTCAACATCTGTGATTCTAAGCTCACAGCTTAATCTCCTCATGCCTAAAACCAAAATGAATGTGTCCTTCTGTAATGTTCCCTTCTGTCAGGCTACATTTGGGCTATGTTATGGTGATACTTGGGCTACATTCTGGCTCCTTATTTCTATGTTGGCCATTTTGGGTGACCTTTCTATTATGAAGCTCCATAATTCCCTCATTTACTGCAGTATCCTCAGTGGAAAATGCTTTCAATTTTCCACTACAATTTCATCAAGATGGTGTTCAGATGTGGCAAAGGTTTGCCATAAATTCAGAATGTTTGCACACTAGTTGTTTATTAGAACACTATAGTAAAGCTGTTGATCACCAGGGAGTTAACTGCCAGTCTGCTGCTGGTGTTGAAAGTCCATGTTTCAGTGTGCATGTCCCAATGTTTTAATGAAGAGAAGATATTTGAGAAGTCCTTTAAAGTGTGCCCTAAGTTTGCTTTCTACAGCACTTACCATAATTTCAATGGCAAAATGAAACCCTCTTTTTGTTCTTTTCTAAATTAAATGTTTTAAGTTTAATCAGTTTGACTCACTCAAGATGGCTGAAGGACTGCCACACCTTTGCCATAAGTAAAACTGTTAGCGCTCTAGTTGTTCTTTAGAACACTCTGGGAGGCTGCAGTAGAACACGGGGGAATCAACTGCCAGGCTGCTGCAGTTGGAAGTACATGTTTTACTCAGAATATCAGACTTTATTCTCACATGTCTGAGAGAGATAGTGTGAGTTTACTGAAAATATGGTCTCATTTTAGCTTCTGGAGCACCTTCCATTACCTCTATGAGACAATCATGAGAAAAAACAGTTTTCTCCCAAAAATGATTGATTAAATTCCAGCAGAAGATCAGCATGTTCCACAGGATAAAATCACCTAAGAGCACATCATAATTCCTAAACTTGGTATGGGACCACCAACAAATGGTTTATATTATAACTAGGATTGGTTATCACACTTTTTACATGCTTTTTCTCTGACCCTCAAAAGCTGCAATTCACTACAATGCTTTTCAATGCTGTTCATGTCCCAGAGTGCTGTAACGGCTGCCCCAGCATGTTGTCCATGTTGTGGCCAGCCAATATGGGGGGGGGCTTTGGGGTATAGGCGTGCTCACCCTACCATATTACATATTTTTTTATTTCATGTACAGGACACAGGGACCAAGGCCATGAGTCTTGTAATGGCTACCAAAACATTTTGTACAGGTTGTCACCAGTCAGTCAGGATTCACTAGTCTTCTTTAAGTTGGCCAATCAGTGCATATTTGGACACCAACTGTCCAAAAAATCATTTTGAATCTTAATTTCTCAAAAACTACTGAACAGATTTAAAACAAATTACACAAAGTACACGTTCTGGACCAACATATAGCTTCCTGCCAAATTTGATGTAATTCTGTTCAGATGTTTTTGTGGTAGTGCTACTTAAAAAAGTCTACAGAAAATGCATGGGGATTTGTGTTTTGGACCCCTCAACCCATTTCTCTTGGCCACTGCTTGGCATTTCCTATGGAAACTTTGATCTATCTATAACTACACACTAGCAACTATATATATATAAGAAACACCACAATCCCGTCACTCCAACTCCTCGGAAAATCAAGTACAGACCACACCGTGCTGAAAGTTCATAAAGTGCTCTTTATTGCGTGAAGCACAGCATTATATGTATATATATATATATATATATATATATATATATATATATATATATATATATATATATATATATATATATATATATATGTATATATACATATACATATATATGTGTGTGTGTGTATATATGTATATATATGTGTGTGTATGTATATATTGGTTTATTACTTCAGCTTTGAATTTTCGCCAATATACCTGCCTGCAATAGAGTCAAGTGCAATTTAGGTTGCTACCTGCTCTGCAGCTGAGTTCAGATTTTCTTGTTTGCCTCAAATCTCTGGGTTAGCAAGGAAGAAGCTGAAAATTCACACAGTCCTTAGAGTTGAACCACAAACTTACTTTCATTTGATCACGGTGCCTTCATTAGGGTTTCTTAGAGCACCAATGCACAGGCTCTCTCGTCCGTGCACTTTAACAATGTCTAGCATCTATTACAATTTTCTTTTTGGATCAATATAAATCCAAAAGAATTCCTCACTCCAAAATGCAGCCGTCATTGCATATTAAATATTCAGAGCATCATGAACACTCTCTCCACCTCCTCTGGGTTTCTCAATACAAAGCATCAAGATACACTGGGGAAAGTGTTTGTCGGGGGACTTCCAAGAAGGCATCTGAGATTTTATATAATACTGCGAGAACTCGCTGCATCCAGCAGGCAGAGAGAGCAAAGGTTCAAAGCAACTAGTTTAAGGTGCTATTCACAATACATATTCGCCCAGAAATGTTCATGAACTAAATATTATTACTAACCAGGGGTTTTGACATATCTAAGATTCAATAGAGAAGTACATAATGTACAACATAGTGAAGACTTTACAGTAGCTCTTCTAAGACAGCTTTCATTCAAATACTAAGTACAACACTATATTTGCTTCTGACAGATAAACCTTGTTTTTTTTTACCTTTCAGATAAGATTGCCTGTTACCCACGGTTAGGATGAAACCCAGGATGGGCAAGATGCACACCCAGTTTCTTGTTTTGATCCCAATCTCTGATGTCTAGTGGGTGGGAAGATTAGGGTAAACCCAGCTGCGGATCGTGCAGATAACAACAGTGGGGCTGGGTTGGGGGGAAAATTAAATGAAAATAAAAAAATTAAAAAATTAAATTAAAATTAAATAAATAATTAATTTTCCCTCTGCATGGTCTCTCGAAATCCCCTCAACCCGGCCCCACTGCCCCACCGCTGTTACCTGCATGGACCACGGCTGGGTAAACCTTCCAATTTGCGCTCCAGGCAGTTAGAGTGGCAGCCTGGTGCTTAGAGGTGGGGTGGCACCACCCAATATCAAGACAGGCCAGCCCTCATCTCATTCCTTTTTCAGATGCCATACTGGGAGCATGTGGGCTCATATTTGGGGAATTTGTAGCTTGTAAGATGGGTCATATATAAGAGTGCTGGAAGTATATTACAAAATCTATGAGTCTGTTTACTCAAGTTCATGAGGAGTTCCTATTGCCAAAAACAGAAAAGTCCTATTACTTATAAATTATACATTGGCTTTTCCCACTCAATTGTCTATACAGGTGGTGCCAGGAACAAAAAGACTTTAAAAAAACAGACTACAGCCCACAGAACCACTATGCCAGAGGCCTTTCTTTTCTCTTCTTTGTACCCCTAGACATGGAAAAAACTCTCTTACCAACACCAGCTGGAGAAAGCAGTAGGTATACTACTAAATGAGTAAGAATCGGTTTTGCAAGCAAAATAATATTGCCGAACATACATAGGGAAAAAAAACTCTTTATAATATACCATAAAAACAAAACTACTTATTAGCCTCCTTGTCTCCAAAACGGTTATCAATCTAATATAGATACACTCTGGAGAGAAATTAGGAACATGATTAGATTTATACCATTTCTCTGGTGCTGCCCAAAGATAATTAGCTTCTGAAATGAAGTGTTAGATAACCTAGATATGTCCAAAGAATAAGATACACCCCAATGCACTGAAGTGACTTTTAAGGGTGCCAATTTAAAACCACAACTCCCCTCCTGCTCCTATGGTGAAGACAATATCCTACCTCATTCTAACCTGCTTCACTAAAGTAATTTTAAAATACTAAACATATTTGATGTTTTTTTTTTAAATAAAAGAAACAGACTAAATACCACACCCCAGACAGGAGAGGAAACAGCTCCAGGGCAGCCTCACCATGCTATTATACCTGCAAGCCAGGTGGGTCCAACACCTATTGTCCCCCCACGCGTGCCACCACCCATGTCTTCGCATAGGAAACCAAAACCAAGCAAGCACAACTTGAACCTACCCACGGCTGCTGCCCCTTTGGTGGCAGTGTTTATAGGAGTACCACCGCTGGAAGAGGGTGAATACGAATCCACTAGGAATCTTCTACAAAAAGCAAGAACTTGGTGTGCTGATTCCTCTAGCGGGGAGAATCCCGGAGACTCGATCATTTTTGCAAGGAGAGTGGGGTGGGTTGGGAAAAGACCTAAAATCACTAAGGGGGACTGTGTGGTCATAAATTTCAACAGGCCTAATCTGGCAGATAAACTTTTTTGGGACGGTTCTGTTATAACTCTTGCTGATCATATGAGAACTGTACCGCTGGGGTTCTTTTACCCCCCCTTGAGGAGAACCTATGCTGGATACCGTCACAACACCATGAGCTCAATCAGGATCTCACGCCCAAGGGCAGGTTTCGTGGCAGGGGCTACCATGGGTTCCCCACAACGCCCCGCCCAAAGCTCAGAACCTATATCACTGCCACTACCAGTTCAAGGGGAGTGTGATTCACCATCAGTTAGCGGGATACCTACGAACAACCGGTTTGCCCCATTGTCAGGCATGGAGGGCCCGGAGAGTATGGAGGGTTTGGAGGAGGTCGATGGACCACTAGTTAAGGGCGACCATCACAAACAAGACCCGGCGAGCGGGGGAAGAACACGACTTGTAAACTTGCTAGCTGGAATGTGGCAGGTATTAAAAGCAAGGTAACAAATGAGGACTGGGTGGGAGTGGTTCGTGGATACGAAGTTATCGCTATGTAGGAGACTTGGGACACAGCAGATAGTTTTTACATGGATGGCTTCACAAGCTTCGTTAAAGCAGCTTCCCCAAGTAGCTCAGGTAAAGCCAGGGGTGGGCTGATAACCCTTTTTTCCTTGAAACTTAAAGGCTCGTTGAAACTGGTTAACAATCCCTGCCCAAACCTGCTAATAGTTGAAAGGGTAGTTCCCCCTTCAATGAGCACCTTTTATATTAATTGTTACAATTCAATGTATAAGGATTCTAGCATAAACAGCATTGCCAGCTTAGATGCTTTTTTAGTTTCTGTCAGCCAAAATACATATCTTATTCATGAAATCATTCTTTTAGGAGAGTTTAATATTCATCCATGTAATGGCCCATGCGGCTCAACGAATAGGGCTGACCCCGCAGGGCCAGTAGGGCCACATTTTGAGCACTCTACCGAGGGGGCAGAGTTAGAAGACCTAGTGGCTCATCACAACCTGTACGAACCTAATCCACTCACCGCCCCGGAGCCCTACGCCTTGAGCTTTACCATAGGTGAAGTGGAAAAAGCCATCCACGAAACCGCAAAGAACAAAGCACCAGGCCCTGACGGAGTACCTGGTGACTTGTACAAATCTTCCCCTGGCACCTGGGCAGGCGTTCTGACCAATGTATTTAACGCGGCCACAAATAGCTATTACCCATCTTCCTGGGCAACTTCCATCATAGTCCCGATATTTAAGAAAGGCAATCGGGACGACCCAGCCTGTTATAGGCCCATATCCCTCCTGGACTCCGCCGTTAAAATCTTAGGCAGAGTCCTGTTAACCAAGCTGAGGGAAAACATAAAGAAACATGGTGGGCTAGCCGAAATACAATATGGCTTGAGGGAAAGAGGTGCACAGTGGAACAGTGCTCCAATTTACATCTTCTGATCGCCAAGTACATGGTGGCCAAGGAGGGGTCCTTATTTCTAGCATTTATGGACCTCTCCTCGGCTTTTGACTTGGTGAACAGAACAAAGATCTGGGCCATGTTATTGTAGATTGGGATAGATGAGGCCTTGGTCAGATTCATGGCCTCGCTACATCAGGTTCTTTCCGCTAAGGTCAGGGTCACCAGGGAGGGAAGATGTAGTGCCAAATTTGACTCTAGGTGTGGAGTAAGGCAGGGATGCATACTAGCTCCCCTCCTGTTTACCATATACATCAACGGACTGCGGAAGTGCCTAGAGAAGACTGGGGGTGACGTTCCACGTGTAGGAGTATCTAAGATTCCAGCACTCCTATACGCGGACGGCACGGTCCTCATTGCTCGCACTGGTAACGCTCTGCAGAGCCTGCTTGATGCATTCGGTACCTTCATGGACGATCTGGACATGAAGGTCAATGTAGGCAAGTCACATACAATGGTAGTAGGAGTTCATAGGCGCAAAAGCACGATTAAAACCTTCAGGTGTAAGGGTTTGGAGGTCTCCAGAATGGCAGTTTTTCCCTATCTAGGGGTGCTCTTTGATGAGAGGGGGACGTGGGGCCCACAGGTTAGAGCAAAAAGCCTATCAGTGGCCAGGTCATTGGCCACTCTTATGGCCTTTTCCAAAAGACTTGGCGCTAGGCCAATGGAGGCCTATTTGACGGTTTATAGCTCGAAATGCATGTCAATAGCCATGTATGGTGCGCCAATCTGGGGTTATGCACAGCTTGATTCTATCCAGAGAGCAGAGAACAGATTTTTACGCTCATTACTATCAGTCCCCCCCCTCTACCCCAACCTACTCAATTCATTCGGAGGTGAGTCTGGATTATATAATTGACAGGATAAACCTGGCCCCATTGATTTACTGGCTAAAGACATGGCTCAATAAAGAGGTCACCCTGAATCACTCTATTATGGAGGACGTCATGTCACTGGAACACCACAAAAAGATTCCTTGGTTAGACTATCTGAGGAGGTCATTTCATCGGTTAGGAAGATTGGAACTATTTGAAACACCTAAAAGAATCACAAACAAGGATATAGTTTCGATCAAAAGGCAATTTTTGTCCCTGGCAAGATCCAGCCGAGAGGAAATAGAACTGCAGAAGCCCTCGGTTAGGACTCATTATCTAACAAAATGTCCCCCCTCCATGGAACTTTATCTTACAAAAGTGACAAGACCATTTCATAGGTTCCTCCTGACTAAATTCAGACTAAATCTGATCCCTTACCTACTGGGAAATTATCCATCATGGGCCAAGCCAGAGTCAGCCCCCTTGTGTTCTTGTGACAACCATTCATTACAGGATACTACGCACTTCGTCCTGTTTTGCACACTGTTCACAGTGCCCGAAGGCAATATTTGCTTCCCATTTTAAGGGAGGCGGGCTTCAGACAAGTTAAACCGGCACTGCTATACTTACAATCAATGAGCACTGTTCGTATAATCTTTTGCATGGGAAGCTTTTTGACCGCAGCAGCGCGCATTAAAGCTAAACATGTACCTGCTGAGAGCATATAATGACTCTCTCTCACTGTAGACTAAATTGCTCATTTGCACTGTAAATGCTGTCGCGGATATTTTTTAGCTTTTTAAATATGTATACTGTCTTTTATAAGGTTGCATTGCAAAGCTTTGGTCATACATTTTAATCTCTTTTTAACATGATGCACTTAATGTATTTGTAAATATAATCACGAATCTTTGTATGAAATGTCTTTTTATGATTTTATCAAAATCGAATAAAAGTATTTTGACTGACTGACTGACTGACTAAATAGTCCTTGCCAGTGGCCCTGCATTACTTCAACTCGCCGATCCACCCCCAACCAACTCATTAAATTTTGTAGACTGTCTATAATCTATATGCCTCATAACAGAAACAAGTAAAAATAATAACATATCATTCTAAAACACGTATTCATTAATCAAGTACATCATCCACTTCCCCAAAACTATGGAACACTGATAGGCTCCATTTTTGCAGAATCATTTAAATATGGCAGAAATACTTTGTTTTACTAACTACTCTACATCAGTTCTCTTGTTTTGATTTGATAATGTATTATTTGAAACGTGATAATCTTTCAGGTGAAATCGAGATTAATGTATGCATTTGTAGCATTAGAGTGTTCAGAAAAAAATCTAACTTTGTTTTATTATTTCATCTTTTCTTAGGATTTTTGCCTAGGCTGTACACTTCAATACTGTTAAATACTGCCAATTTCGTGTTTATGTTGTAGTGCCTAATTTAAGACAGTGATTACAGGCATGACCCACTAGTACTCATTTTTGGACACGTGCATTTATTTTTCCTCAAAAGGCTTTGATCCAGAGCAAAAGAGAGAAAAATACATAGAAGAGAAAGAAAGAAGAGAAAAAATCAAAAAAGTCACAAAATGAGAAGGAAGGGATGAAAAGGAAACTGAAAGAGTGGGATAAAGAGAATTATTGTGTCTGGTGGTGTATTTAAGCGGGATGAGGTGGAGTCAAGAACACGCAGCCTTGCTGTACAGCACGCCAACCTTCGATATCACCAGCCACTGGCTTCTGAGCAAAACTGTTGGCCACATAGCATATTCTTTTGTAAATTAACCACTGGTGTGTTGTATGATATTACTTGTTTGAATGGTTTAAAAAAAGAATCATTGGCAAATATAACTAACACGTGGAGCAAACTAGATTCAGTTGTTGATAACTTCAATAGAGTCTCAAGTGATTGAAAGAAACATATGTTATTGTAAGAGAGCACAAAATCACCACTTGAAAGAACCTTGCCATTTTACACTTAGATATAGGTCCCAAATTACTAAGATTTTGAGAAAGGGTTGCGCCACTAATGTGGCACAGCCGCAACGTAACATCTATTATGGGCCTTGCCATGCAAATAAAGATTTATGTGGCTTTGCTTGCGATTTTATCCCAAAAGAAATGCAAAGCAGAGCATAGCACTACATTCCGTCAAGAAGGCACTAGGGATGTGGAATTCCTTTAGCCCGGGACATATTCGTCAAGAAGGCAATAGGGATGTGGAATTCCTTTAGCCCGGGACATATTGTTTGGGGTCAAGGGCAACACGTTTTCATGTGTATTTTGCCCTTGGAACAAGTAGGTGCAACCTCCTGCCGCACAAACCCTGTGGCTGCCAGTTTGCAGTAACACATGGATCAGGGAAAGGCATTGTCTGCAGTTAAGGTCATATTTTTGTCCATGTGTTAATGCTGTTCAAACTTATATTTATGTTTCATTAAATGAACTCCTTAGTTATTAGGGTGAGCCTTCTAAGTAAATGTTGTAAGCTCTGACTGCACTACTGACAGTGGTTCCAGTATAAAATCTGTACACACAATATGAGGATATGTATAATACTCCCAGAATTCTCTCTGATTTGATGCAAATATTTGCAGAAGCTTGAAATCTAGATTGATGATTCTTTGCTTTCAAATTAAATGTTCATAAAAATATGAAAGGAAAAAAACATTTTGCTAAAATACTGTACAATTTCAGGTACCATTTTTTTGCAGCATCATTTAGTAACATGTGTTGATACCTGCTAGTATTCTAGTATTTCCCCAAAAAGTTCTTAATAGAAAATGAGTGTAACCAGATTATAGGAAACACAAATATACATGCATTGGCAAAGCCAGTAGGTCTGAAATTGGTGGTCAGCTTTGTATTTTTATCAATGTGTGAACTATGTTGGTATGGTTTTTGTAAAACCTTATTCGTGTGGGAGCTGTCGTGCCCTCACCATTATGACAAACATTGGCAAAAACAAAACACCGTTTTTGGTCTCAAAAAGCACACACTGCCACAGTACTTACTGTCACTGAATAAAACGACCTTGTGTGCTGATATACTCCCTTTGAAAGAGCAGAATGCTGTCACTCACAGTGAAGCCAGCCGATACAGAGAGAGGGAGAAACAGAATTTTAATAATCACAAAAGGTCATGGCAACGCCCAATTATTAAAGAAAGTCTCAAAAGTGCACCTATGGTGTATGTCCTTTCGCGAGTTCCCAAGAATTTACTGAAGTCGGGCAAGAAAAAGTAGCCCTAGAAAATATTTGTGAACTGCATTTTTAGCATGGACAAATATGCATGTGTATATTTGCTCATGCGAAAATCTGAGTGTTTGCAAGTTCACTTTCCCTCCAACCACTTTTTTCCCACCCCTGGAAGAAGGTTTACATCTGCCATTGTCAGGAGTGAATTTCCAACATTTCTCAGTATGGGAAAAGATTAGAGAAGAGTTGTTGAAAAAACATAAAACATGCAAGTTAGTAGGTTTGCACAGACTCAAAAGAGCATTCTAGCCCTGGAACTATTACTTAAAACTACCTTCAGCCCTAGTATGTAAATCTTTGGAAACGTGGCAACATACGGGGATTGCATGTATTCAAACACTACTATAATATGAGCCCTGGCATTATCAGAGAGGCTATATCAGGGCTCTTATATAATGACATTGCTGACATAATTTGTTGCCGCCCTATGTGGCACCAAAGGGACACATGGATTTTGTTACAGGACAAGTAGATTTATGAAGCAACCTGCCCCATGGACAAGTAGATATTTTATTAAATTCCACACCCCTACTAAGGCATTTCATAGTGGAGCATAGATGGCCCTGTGCTCCCACCCATGTATTTTGAAGCAAACCCATATTTACTAAAGTCAATAAACATGGGTTTGCGCCTAAACGTTACATTTTTTATTTTTTTGTTGAGTGTTATATAGAGCGAACTTGACCCGAATCGGGTATCAGAGTGCTTTTCATAGCACCAGTTACGTTACACGAGGACACGCATTCATTTTTGCTAGGCACTAAAATTAAATGATTTGCCCAGAATCACAGGATGTTTGGCGTCGTTACAAAGACTCGAACCCAGATCCGAGGTCGAGTGCCCTAGCCGTTAGGCCAACTCCTCCAACAGCTACCTGAGCCATGCTTAATTAGGAAAAATATATTAATTTCTCGTCATTACCTCCTCCTTGCCTGTCAGCTGCATTCTGTAGCACATAAACAAAGAGCAATACCCCTCTAAGAATATATTAATTGATTTGAAGCGTTTATTGTTTCTCATTTAGATGAAATACGGCACAGCAACTTCTCTTCCTGCGTTGCACCAAAGTTTAAAAAAATCTGCTCCATAGTATATATTATAACCAGGATTCAATACAGGTAATTTTGAGAGCACGTAATTATGTTTTCAAATTCCTTGTCATATGATAAGGTTAATCAATGAGTTTTCCATCTGCCACCTTTCCTTATGTGTAAATAATTTCATGGTATGTTGCAACTTAAAATGCTATTAAATAATTATGGAGAAGTAGACCAATTTGTTATTGAAGATAACAGATAATGCTTGCATGGCACCTAGGACATTGGTCCTATGAAATGCAATGGAACTTAACCGTTTAAGTTCTGAGCTTCTCCCCCTCCCACTGCTAAGTATTTTTATTTTTCATATTTGAGGACGTTTGTGAGTAAACTTTACAAAAAATTTTTCCTCAAAAAGATATCCAGGTTAAATGTGTGTCTTCTGGAGAGAACGGGCAAAATAGCCAGAATTCAGCAAAAAAATGTTTTGCAATTCTGAAAAATGTGCTTTGCATGAAAGTACATGTTTTCTGCTACAAATGACGTGAGCAAAATGATTGCTAAGATCGCCTTCTTCCCAGCTTTCAGAAACATGCAGAGATGTAATCAATGAATACCCATTTTTACCACAGTTTCTGCATTTTTCTATGGGTAAGTCAATATTTCCTATTTTTTGTGATTTTACCTACTTGCAATTTGTGTGGAAAAGAAGTGTGAAACTCATAGGTTATGCTGGAAAGCAGTAGACTTTCGGAAATTTAGGTCAAATACTGAACTCAGCAAAGGGTCATGAGGGTAGATATCTAAAGATTTTCCCATATAACGTAACTGTTAAATTAAAAAACTAATGAAAATAAGAAGGCAAAAGGAATTAGGATGCATAGTGTTTGTTGATTGTCGAAACAGTACCCAGACCCATCAACCAAGCTGTAGTCTACAATGTTTTCCCTCCATGCTTTAATTCATATGGTGAAACTATATAAATGGCAAATGAGTATGAGGACAACTATTTATATATATATTGTGTCCAAGAATCCAAGAAAAAGGAATAGTGTGACTCAGAGTTTGGGAATATTCATAAGGTTATTCAGAGTGAGTCCTGCAAAGTGCATTCGCCTAGTGATTTACATTTAGGACTCAAAAATGGGAAGAAATTCAAAAAAAGATAAATGATTTAGTTTTCTGTATTCCCACACTATTCTAACAAAAAACGACACTCCATGTTGTTGGTGGGACTAGCACCTCCGCCAGGAACAACTCAGCTAGACTTCAAGATTTTTCACTGAGTTGCATTCCTTCTGGAGATATGGTAATATTTGCGCCAGGCTTTGGCCGTCACACTGGGAAACCTACCAACCGCAGACATTTCTGAAAATAGTTCCAGAGTGGTGTGGTTTCAATGTATACCACTACTTTCTATTATCAAGTATGCCCCATATAGTCCAAAGAATCAGATACAGCCCAAACTTTGGCTAAAATCACAAATTCTTTGCATGTTTCTGAGCGGGAAAGTTCTGGGATTTGGGGGAATTGACAAAAATCCTATAACTCAGCTATCCCACATTTCTCACATTAAAAACTGGGTGTGGGTGAGCTGCTACAGGAACCTGTCAAAACTTGGACCATGTGAGGTCAATGTAGTGTCAATGTGGTCTTCATATGGTTGCAGTTTGGGCCTATTCCTATGAATTACTGGGAAACGTTTGGCAATACAAGGTGACATTCCTTTAGCTTTTGGATGAAAGTGACAGAGATTTCTGTCGCACAAATAATTTTTAACACGTGCTTTGATGTTTGTAATACATGCTTTGTAACAAACTTTACTGGGGTCCATTCGCGTCACACCACCCTGGATTCCTGTGCATTTCTATGGTTCAGAAAGGCCCAGGGTCAGTAGGGTTCCCCGAATGCCAGCTGAGCCAGAGCCCAAATTTTCTGAAATCTGGATTTCTTTGGGGTTTTGTTCTGGGTCCTTCCAGGGCATCGATTAGTCTTTCTGCCACTTAGGTTAGCAGAAAGGGGGTGTTTATCCCCATACTGCTAGATATTTTAAAACGTTACCCAAATCATCCCAAATTTCTTCTTGCTTACCAATGGGATGCTTACACTATTTGGGCTCTAGGGATGGGCAGTGTGACCCAGGGCCAAGATGAACAGTACCACAATGCGTTTTAAATAAAATGGTCTGAGGCACTGTCAAATGTTTCAATCCTTAATTGGGATGTACCCAACGCAGACTAAGACAGTGCACCTGCTTACAAAAGAAGCACTGTCCTCAGCACATTCAAACTCTGACAGTTTGTATCAGAACTCAGAAGAGCCAAAATTGGGAGGCTGGGGTTTCCTGATATTCCACAGGAGCCTAGGTATCACATTAGTATTGTGAACACTGGTTCCCTGGGAGTAATTTGTGTATAATTATTTAGGAATGGTGTTATTATTGCATATCCCCAATCTGCAATATTTATAAATAAATTAGAATGAAAGGTAGCATAAATTCACATCAAATGGTGTCACAACATTTAAATAATCACAATCTACAAATGAAAATTGTAGTGGTTGCTCAAGTGAGTTTTTTAAAAAATTGTCTATTAATTCTTGTGCATAAATTGTACTTGTACGCTTTTATGATTTTCTTGATAAAATCGAATAAAGCTTATTTTGATTTGATTTGATTTGAGTATTATGGATTTCCAAAAACAAATATGTTGGAATGCTGATAATTATATTAAGTTAGAGAGACAGATAGCACAATATCTTAGGAGAGGAAAATGGATTGATGAGAACCAATGATCCTCTGGAGATTTTTTGTAATTGGACAAATCTGTGTCTGTGCGCATTAGTGAGGATGCCAAGGTTAAATTATATCAAGGAGCAAGGATCAACAATTGTGCTAATTATGCAGGAATCGTGGTTTTTCCAGGCGTGGCAAAAATCTGGAGAATATGTGTTAAGGAAAAGAGTTGGGACTTTTATGAAGGGTCCTTCAAATGTCTGAAACAATTTGAAAGTAAAAGTAAAATAGGAAAGATAGCCAACTATTTTAGTTTTTGGTAGGATTTGTGTTATTTCTAAGGATCTGGGCTTCCATATTACATTAGCAGGTTTACGGGACAACATTTTTGGAGGTGTATCAATACTCAGTGAAGCAACATTTTAATAGGTTTGAATAGGATTTCTGTTAGTCTATTGATACAACTAAGTTGATAAAAGAAGCAAAACATTCTTGTGCCACTTATGATTAAACTCAATCTTTCATTTTAGGTCTCTTGCTCACTAACAGCATTTCAGTGTATAATTAAACGCAGAAAACTGCCAGCATCTTGGACAGGCAATGGCTGTACCAAACTTGAGAAGAGCAACCTTAGCTGCCCCAGTAATTATCCTTTATGAGCACATTTGGATTCTGACAGTAAAATATATGCCAGGGCATTGCTGCTAGATTTGTTTAAATGGACTGAGTGCAAAGAGGTTATGTAAACACCTGTTTTTTCTTCAAACGAGGAAATCTTGGCTCTACATCTCCTGGCCTTATGACAAAGTCTGTGCTGTTGATCAGAGATTAAGAGTTGTACTGTTGTTTTATTGAATAAAGAGCACCCTTCAGCCAGGTCTAGAGACAGGCACTGTGGAAAAAGTTATAATGTAAACAGCAAGGACCCCTTGATTAGAATTAATAATTCATACGACAGGGAGATAAACAATGTGTACATGAAAAAGTATCTAACAAATGTAAGGGTAGTTGCAAAAAAGAACCTAACAAATTTATTTCTGTATAAAATTATATCATTTTTAATGGCTTCTCATGTTAAAAAACAGATATTACTATACATCCACATTACATGAAACACATTTTTTTACAAAACATAGATCATATAATTCGTTAAAATATCATCACACAATCATTAAAAAAGAAAAAAGTGGCAAATAATATTCTCAGAGATGTATAGTAATATCTGCTTTTTAACATGAGAAGCCATTAAAAAATGATATAATTTTATACAGAAATAAATTTGTTAGATACTTTTTCATGTACACATTGTGACTGTGGAAAAAGCTGCCAGGGTTTATCACATTCACTAAATACTTTGTACACTGAAACGGTAGGTATAGAGCCAACCCAACAAAAATGTTACTTTAACCAAAAACCCTCAAATTCACGGTGCTGACATGGAACTGTGACCTGCAGCAAAGCCCGAAATTATATTCTTTATGTAGTGGATATACTTAATTATTGTTTCCCTTAAAGTTTGTGAAAACACAAATTTTCTTGATAGCAAATGGTTATGATCTTATCATTTAAGATCAGCCACCCTTGGGTCTTGACCATCTATTAGATGGTCTGGTTGTTTATAATTGCAAAAATGGGTTAATAAGGAAAACAAAAGATTTTGTAGCTGAAGCACTATGAAACATACTGAGTAAGCACATGAGCTGAAACTGGAGCAGGTCAATGAATATTAGCAACTTTAGGTGACATTTTCCTCAAATTTGGCTTGTTGTGCCACATTGGTAATATTAGGGCAAACATAAAGGGAAAATACATGCCCTAGATAGGTTTCACTCTGTGATTTAAGGTGGTACAGTTGAGCTTGTAAGTAGGGTTTTAGACAGTGTGGTTGTATTTGTTTTAATACATTATGTCCACTTCTAAAGTGATCATGATTTTAGATTGATTACCGTGTAAATTTTAAGACACCGGCCTGGAGAGATTAGCAGGCCACAGTCCTGCACTCCAGTAAGGTTGCTTGTAACTGAGAATGGAAACTGTAAAGACACTATAACATTTCTGCAATATATAATTTTCTAACTGTAAATCCAGCAGTGGAGAAAGGGTAACTGGAGGAAAGCATCATGAGACAGCCCATGATTATTTTTTGTCGGTTTAATTTTGTCTTCTGTAAGTAAATCGCTCCCAAGGACCATAACGCTAATGACAGGGCATCGGGCTGTTTCAACTGTATTTCTGAGCATTTCTTCGCTATTTTATTTTTATTGGTACTGTTACTTCTTTCCACTTTGCCCACAGACTTTGGAACATAAGCACAATGCAAAAGATGACAATGGTCTATTCCTAAGACCTTACAAATTGCCTGCACTGAAGCTGACACAAACTGTGTCCTGTGATCACTGCTGATTCAGTATAGTATTCCAAACCGAGGTATGAAATCTCTTAGTAACCACTTAGCTGCAATGATGTTCTCTGCACAGGCTACAATAAAAACAAAAAGGGTATGCCGTTCCTATTCAGTGATGCAGTTAACAGTAGAACCAAGTAGCACAACTGTACTCGCTCCCAAGGACCATAATGCTAATGGCAGGGCATCGGGCTGTTTCAACTGTATTTCTGAGCATTTCTTCGCTATTTTATTTTTATTGGTACTGTTACTTCTTTCCACTTTGCCCACAGACTTTGGAACATAAGCACAATGCAAAAGATGACAATGGTCTATTCCTAAGACCTTACAAATTGCCTGCACTGAAGCTGACACAAACTGTGTCCCGTGATCACTGCTGATTCAGTATAGTATTCCAAACCGAGGTATGAAATCTCTTAGTAACCACTTAGCTGCAATGATGTTCTCTGCACAGGCTACAATACAAACAAAAAGGGTATGCCGTTCCTATTCAGTGATGCAGGTAACAGTAGAACCAAGTAGCACAACTGTACTCACTCAGGCTAGGAGAAATGATTCCTCCTTTCGGAAAAAGACCCTCACGCACCCAAACCATTAGGCGTCTTGCATCATCATTTGGTCTGCTCCTTATTGGGTTGGCGCTGCAATACCCAATCGGCACCCATGATGGGGCTCTTTTGACGGAGATCATTTTAGGTCTCGCGACCTGCGGTGCACTGCGTAGCAGTGCTCACGCAAATCGTGTGAGCTATTGTAATCAAAAAACGGGGATTGTGAGCTGACCTAGGATTCGCACACACTTGTGCATGTGCGTTTCCTTTTCAGCTCCCACATTGGCCTTTGCATGCGTCTTATTGTAAAAGACTGCACGCAATTGGCCTGAAGCACACGCCTAGCTCCGCCCATGGCCCATTGGTGTCTATTACATGCACCAAGCGCTTAATCGACACCAATAGGCCGTGGGAGGAGCTATGATTGTGCCCACACCAAGGTCGGCAGCCTCTGGTGGGGCTTATCAGCGAGACGCAGTAGACACACTTTGATGGAAATGGTTCTTTCAAACAATCTCTCGACAATATTATGAAACATCCCAGGATCAAGGGTTTGCCCTCCATGTGATGCCACATGTGATTGTAGACTGAAGCCGTTAGCATAAAATCTCACTCTGTCTTTAATATCACCAACAGCGGAAGTTGCAGTTTGCTCGTGGTACCGCAGTACAGTAAGTTACAGCCTGCTTTTGATTTTTGGGGCATAGAATATTACTTTGCATGCGTCACCCCATCTTGCAAGGCAAGATACTCTCTATTCTCACCCCCGGTGTACCCGGACAGCTCAGTTGCCCTCACAAGCAGGACACTGCCCTTCCCAGGTGTCCCAAGCCAGGAGCTGCTGCTAACCCTGACGCCCCTCCCCTCGCTCTGACAGGTGTTCATAGCACGGTGAGTCCGGA
The DNA here is from genome assembly GCF_964263255.1 of Lissotriton vulgaris. Taxonomy (NCBI): domain Eukaryota; kingdom Metazoa; phylum Chordata; class Amphibia; order Caudata; family Salamandridae; genus Lissotriton; species Lissotriton vulgaris. The sequence continues at coordinate 747,852,220 of NC_141698.1, forward strand.
GCTAAAAAGCTTACACTTTGTGCCTGGTGTGCGAGTAGCAGAGTGCGGCTACGGCTCGAAACTGGGATTATTGAGGGCTCAGTCTGGCAAGCATCTCAGTCTGGGACGACATCACAGGTATGTATGTTTATGGCTTTTCGTTCGCACAAACTCGCCAGCATTTGGCGAATGCAATGATCTGACAAAATAATGGGGCTTCCGGTAGAATGTGAGACTGTGATTAGAGGTACTTGAGTCTTCTATATCTACCCAAAGTCACCATTCCACCATGCACCCAACCCAACCCCTCCACAGACACCCAACCAGCACAGCTCCCGTGCCATAGTCACCCTGCTGCCATGCACCACTCCAACCCCTCCCCATACACCCAACCACCCGCAGCTCCTGTGCCAGTCACCTTGCCACCATGCACCCACCCCAACCCCTTACCAGACACCAAACCACTGCAGCTCCTGTGCTAGTCACCCTGCCACCAATCACCCACCCCAACCCCGCCCTGTACACCCAACCACCCGCAGCTCTTGTGCCAGTCATCCTGACACCATGCACCCACCCCAACCCCTCAGCAGACACCCAACCACTGCAGTTCCTGTGCTAGTCACCCTGCCACCAATCAACCACCCCAAACCCTCCCCCTACACACAACCATTAGCAGCTCCTGTGCCAATCACCCTGCCACCATGCACCCAACCCCTCCCCAGACAGCCAACCACCGCAGCTCCTGTGCCAGTCACCCTGCCACCATGAACCCACCCCTTCCTCCTGAGCTCCCTGTGATCTCCGCTCCCTTCTGTTTTAACTGGGACGCTATTTGCACTCCTTTTTCTTTCACATAAAAGGTCCAGGGGATGGGGAGAGCTCTCTGACAGAAATTAATGGCTGCGGAAAAGATGAACCTCATTAGTGCCCGTTTAGTACTTGAATTTAACAATCAGCAGCTGTACAGTAACGGCTCGAACTTGGAGAGACCATTCCAGTGCCCAGCACCATCTGTCAGGCTTTTTTGTTAACTTTCGTTTAAGCTACGATGTGTTTGTTGTAATCTGAGATTCTGCAGTAGGTTGTGGATTCCGTGTCTTGTTTGAGAAATACATAATGCTGTTTAAAATGTTATGGCTGCAGCAGCATATAATTCCATTCTTGTTCCTTTTTTCATCGAACGGCATACTTATCTTGTCTCCCCTCCCTCATAACCTACTTCCCATGTTCTGCTTTTCCAGTGGCGCCCCGAGGTCATACGAATGGCAAAAGCCCTATGCAGATATCATCACTCAACTACATATAAAAACACAAATAAAAACATTGCCATTTTTAACAGCAACAGCTCTAGCTTTCCCAAATGCGAGACCTGTTGCATTGCAAATGCTTGTTTCCTTTTGCCATTGGGTGCAGTGCGTGTGAGGGCCCTAGTGAGTGTAGATGTAAAGATATAAAAAAAAGTGTGGCTAAAACAGGAATTAGTGGTCCACTCAAAACAACTTTAATGAATGTGGTCACTATCCGGATTAAAATTGATACAGCACACTCTCCTGCTCTAAGCTTGGAGGGTTGGACGCTAGAAAATCAGGCCAACATGTTTCTTGCCTTGGGTCAAGTAGACGGCAATTCTTCAGGACCTAAATGTGATCTATCTACACTTTTTGGTGGTGGTACTAACATAGTAGGAAATCAGTGACCACACATACAGCACCCTAAAAAGTGGTACCTGTAGATCTATATCATACCCAAATCGGGTCAGCAATGTTTGGCAACGTGTACTGGCAGGTATCGACACTGAATAGTGCAGAGGACGACCTACCTCTTACTCTGCCGGTCCCGGGCACATGGATACAAATTCACTTATCCTGGAAACAAATATAGGATGACAAGAACAAAAGTGTAATTTGCATATTTGGGCATCTGAATAAGGTCTATCTGGAAATATACAAAGCGGCCCCAAGGGAGTGAGCAGGAGGGTTGGCCTTGACCTCTTTTCCAACATAGTGTGACAGGCAAATGGCACAGGATTGGAAATCATTTTGGTCTATGGAAGAAAAAATGCCATTAACTAACGTGTTGCAGCATCACACATCATGCCCGTACCAACATGGGCTGTTCCATTATACCACCTGATAAGTCGAAATTTTGGTATGACCACAGGCTCACTGCTGTCTCTCCACACCTCCTCGTGGTCTCTTTTAAACCTCAGCTTGATCCAGAACCATTTTCATTTTCATAAGATTGCAACTACAATTTAGACAAATCTTATCAAGTTGGTACTGGAACTAGATCAGTTATTGTAACATATATAGTAACCTTGGCAGTTTTAGACAATAGAGCATTCTTAGCATCGGAATCAACTAGAGATTTGCCCCTTGAGAGAGCATCATGAGGGTTCTGGTGTGTTGCACAATTCACCTGTCATCTTTCATGGTAGGTTAAAAGCTTTTGAACATATTACCCACTCATAATGGGAGTTCCGGCTGATGTTAAGAAACCTCTTTGTATCCAGGAGCCCAAAGTCATCCATCACTTTAAACACATACTTTAACTTTGTGTTTACAGTAACACTCTTCTCCTTTGCCAGGGTAAAGGCTTGAGTGAGAGTGACAAGTAATTTGACTTGAGTGGATTTCAAAGTTGGTACTTCGCAACTCTCTCCAATTTGGTACACAGTACATACAGTAGAACCAGCAACTAGGCAACTCGCATTGTTTTTGGGACATGATCCTTCCACAAGATACGTTAAGTCACAGATAATGATAGGCACATCAGTCATTCCAATAAGGGTTTAGTAATGTGGGCAGCGGCCAGGATCACAGTCCTGGGGATGGAGATCCAGCCTCACTATTTATTATTATTATGGCAAGTTCTAATGTCCAATTGGTTACTCCATTACAGAGTGTAAATTGGCCACGCCCCTTTGAGAGAACTCCCCCCCCCCCCCAGTTTTTTCTTCCCACTTAAAGCCCTGCCCCAGGCGCTGGGACATGACGAGAGCCTTGAATGATTTTGAGTAGCAACTGCCCAGGAACTAACTATAGGTGTTTGTCGTAGTCGAAGCATGACCCCTCGTGGCAAACGTTTTTTTTTTAATCTTCCATGAAAGATAACCGGTGCGAGAAGTTATTGATGAGATTTTTTAAACCCTGCGAAAAAGAGGGCAGATCCCATAGCTATTGTGCATGGAGTACTATCAAGCTACTAGTAAGAAAATCTCCCCAAAACGATTTTCGGTCAGAGTTTATTATTTCTTACCAAAGTAAGTAGAGCGAGGGTAAGCATTTATTTAATTTAAAAAATAATTTTACTAATGCACCTTACCTTGCCTGCTGTTGGTTCATGAGGCCAAACTCAAGTCGGATTTCGGCAGGAGAGGCGCGAGGAGGCAAACAAAAGAGCTACTAGAAGATTTTAAGATTGAGTGGCTCCAATATCTTCATATTTATACTCTATAACGTGGGAAAGTTTGACCTTATCTAAATGCCAAAGGTCGGACTTTGATTTGTTCCTTCTGAAGGGTGACCACCTATGTTTATTTCATGATGATTTTCAGTGATGTAAACATCGAGAGTATTAAGCAGTCTTTGCAAGCCGACTGTGGTCTGACCTAGGAGTACGTCATCGCCTGCATAGAGCATGCAGCCTAAGTATTTCCCTGCTAATGTTGAAGCATGAGCATCGGAGATGAAGATATTGAACAAAGCTGGGGCGAGCACACAGCACAGGTTCAAGTCAAGGTTCGTGTACACCTTCCTATTTATATGGGTTCTGTCACCTGGTTTGATTTTATGCATGTTGTTTACATGGGAACCCCAAATTTACTAATTTCCACCAGAGCAGTGACTTGTCCACTCGGTCAAATGCTGCTTTGAGGTCAACAAAGCAGGAGTGCAAGGTTAACTTTCTGTCATAAGCCTCTTTGGCTATCACTGCAAGGGCTAGAGAGTTTGTTAATCTACCCATGCCAGGGTGAAAGCCAGTTTGATTGAGTGGAATCATTTTCTCGGCATCTGCTCAAGCGTGCAGGTTTTTCAGTAGGAAACTGGCAAAGTGTTTTGTCTTATTGTCCAATAGTTTGACAGGTCGGATTTATGTCCGCCTTTGAAAGGGGGGTTCAAGATTGACCCTCTCTATGAGTCAGGGATCATATTAAGTTTTGTGAATGAATTGAACATTGGTGTGAGGGAGCCCACCCAGAAGATCGGGTCCATTCTAAAGAGACATTGTGGCAGACCATTTGGGACCAGAGAACCTTCAAGTTTGCTTTTTGGTTAATTTTTCCAAATTGTAGTTCAGAGAACAAAGTAGTTTCACAGTTTAAATGCCCTAATGGAGCCAAACTGAAGAAGTTTAAAAGGGTATTGTTTGTCAGTTATTTGAGCACTTTGACATGTCTGTCGAGATGCTCCATCCATGCTTGTTCACAAATGCTGGTGTTTATGGCAGTAGTAGCACCCCTTTCCTATGTGTTTACTATCTTTCTGAGAGCCTTGGAGTTATTTGCCTTGCTAGCATGGGTCAGTTTTGACCAATGCTCATTGTGTGCCTTGTGCTTTGCAGTCCACATCTGTTTCTTATATTTGATCCCGATGGCCCTTATCTTTTCTTCAAACATTCAATTTGTTGGGTTTTTTCTCTAGGATCTCTGGTGGCTATCTTTCTCTCCTTTCAGCGCATGGACCCTGGCTGGTTCCATCTAAGAAGGTAAACAGGTTTCTTTTTAGTGTGTCCTTTCTAGCATGCAGTATTTAGCTAAAGATTTACAATTTTTTCATTGAAATGTTTCCCGGTTGCCAATGAATTGGTTAAGGCATTCAGGGCCTGCTCAGGTAAACATTTGCACTGCTGTTTATCCTCTGGTGTCAGGTGGCCTTCCCACATTATTTTATTTCAACTTGTCAGTGGTGGCTGAAGTTAGCAGGAAACTTCTGCAGAAATTGTGTGCCGTGGGTCTGCAGTGTTGCAAAAAGACAGTGGTCACTTTCAGGGCGCAAGTCTATTTCAAATTAAGTTATTAATTTTGAAACCCCTAAGCTGGTCAGGGTGAAGTCGATATTTGAGCAAGTGTATGCTGTGATGCGAGTGTTTGCCGGGGAGTGGTCGAAGGCAAAGTGTCGAATTATGATGTCCACAGGAGGCGGTAGTGGTTTGGGAAAGTATTTTTATTCTGGATAAGGTTACAGAGGTGTAGAAGTTGGTAGCAAAGTGGTAGGAAGGCCAGTAAGTAAGTTGGTAAGTAGGCCCCACCAGGAGCAGCTTTCATCTGCTCAGCCTGTAGTCAACTGACTAACATGAGTCACCCCACATTTTGTGACATCATAGAGCACTCTAAATACCCTCAGACTGAACAGAGAGAGAAGACAGGGTGGAAAGGAGCAAGACCAGAAAAGACCATACAACATATCCTCTTTCTTTACATGGAAAAAGAAAAGATGAAGCAAGATCAGAGTAAAAGATGAAAAAAAAAAGATGTTAAACGTAATAATAAATATACGTGACATGCAGAAATGTGATGGTGAAAAAACATTACACAAAGGAATAAGCAAAAACAATAAGCAGGAATAAATAAGACAGAATTGAACGTAATGCTATAAACAGCACAAATGTACTACAACAACCAACGAGAATTGTAGCAAAACAGAGGCACGAACACTATCCTCCTTTTTCACAAGGGGAAGGCAAAACCAAAAGAATATGTGCCGATAACTCATACCTGAAGAAGCAAAATCATCTCAGGCAAACAACACATACCGAACTCGTTCGCCTGACGTCAAGGCAAATGCTACATAATGTGAAATGGAGGAAACAGTGAAACAGCGCTGCAAACAAAAGGACCATAATACAGAAACATAGAAAAGAATGTATGTATGTGTAATGTAGAACGTAGGCAATACGAAAAGTACAACGTAAAAGCTGAAATGTACGCCTACACATCGCAGAAGAATATCAAGTAAAAAGTAAAACAAAATAGAAACTGCGTAGTAAGTCTGTGAAAGTGAAAATGTGAACAACAAATCGAATAAAAACCAGAATATCAGAAACTAGGCCTAGAACAGAAATAATTTAACACCCAACTCAACGTAAAAACACGTGCATTAAAGAAATCTGAAGGTAAAGAATAGGAACAGAAAGTGGGAAGAACACGAAGAAATCAGCAATATGCATCTCACAGAATCTCACGCAAGAAACGAGGATTACGCAACCACTAACAAAGGTGTGATTCACTAAATGAAGACAAGAAAAATATAACAGTGTGTAATGGCAGAACAAGAATAGCTAAGTATACGTAACCTCCCACAAAGAAAGAGAATCAGGCTTGCTAAATATTCACGAAGCACTGCAAGCGATATTGGTATACACCTATGAATAAAAGAAACCAAGTAACAGAGAAATCACAGTAATAAATCTCTAATCACACATGCAAAAAGAATAAAAATAATCCCAAGTGCAGTATAAGAGTCTGTTAACCCTAAGGGAATGAATAATAAATATTAAAGCATATAATTATAGTCCTATAAACAATGAGAGGGAAATACTGTCCTAGGAAAATAAGAAACTGAAATAAGAAAAATAGTCACCGTGGTCTGCATGACGCTGGTGAACGATGTCTCACCCAAAAACAATTAATGTCCCATGAAAATAAAAAATTAAAATAAGAAAAGTTGTTACCGTGGTCAGTAATTGTGCTGTTGAGGCTTGAAAGAGAAAAAAACAACAGTACCTTGGTAGAGACATCCAATGTCAGAACTTGTCGAATATCACCAAGAGAAATGACTGAGATGTCAATGTCGAAGAGGAGCCACGATGAACACAATGACTAAGCAGGTTCAAGGAAAAAGTGACGCTTTGAAATAAGGCGGAAAAGTTATAATTGCGTGTATTGCTGGGCTTCCAAATACAAAGTTTAGTAATGCGAAATGGCTCCATAACACTGTGAAAACACTGGTAGCATTTTAATATAAAGCAAAATTGAAAAATCAGTTCGAAGCTTGTAGTAGTAACGATGAAGTGAATCCGGAAATAAACACAGCGCATCCAATGAAAGAAACGTGATTGGCACAATAACACGTGTTGAAGGTGCCAACCACAAGATGGCGGCACGCTCTGTGGCACCGTGCCAGGTGTTTTTGGGCATGTTGATGCATGCAGGCATTGCTCAAAGGTGGAGAAGACTGAAGAGACATCACAGGAGCTCCGTGTTGATGCGGGCGGAGGAGACACGCGAAGGAGATGAAAGATGACCGTTGAAGGTGGGTGACAGTTACGTTTTGAAACTTTGGATAAGTGAAGCACAGCATAGTTAAGAAAACCAGTGCAATATCTCCAATTAGTAACATAAGCCCAAACATGCCACATATCACACAAAGGAAGCGTAATCTTGCTTAAAGTGAGGGGAAGTTTCCACGCCTTGAAATGTCAGATAAAACAAAGGCTCCCACAGTAATGACAAGGCCACTGTCTTGAATGCACAATTCAATACCCCAAGATAACACACAGAATGAAAAGTGTGACACAGGGCAATGCAAACAAGCAGTGAATTGCTTGAGCCATTGTAAAAGAAAGGGGGCAGATAAACCAGCACGAATCAGGGAGCAAAGTTCATGTGCCTTCACTGCGCGATGAACACAGAAGCTAGAAGTAGAGAAAACGCTGGGTAAATATAACATCATGAAGCACAAGTGATGGAGCAAGTGTTCGCACATTACGCGACTTGCTTGTATTCATGAACCTCGAATAACGTTAACGTCATAACCAACATGTTTGTCTTATTAATATTTCACTTTTACACTACACGGGGTGTCCCAGTGACGCTTGCCTATGTGTTTGCAAATCCTAACTACGCTTGCATATTAAATGGTCGCTGCTTTGCAGGATTCTAGTCTGCGCATGCGTCGGTCATACCCATGTGATGTGACGCACTCGCAGTTCTGGAGGGAACTTGTCGCTCATGCGCAGTACTGCTAAAGATGGCTGCTTTGTTTCTCACATGCTCTTCGCTTGCACTGCTGCTTTAGCCCAGCTGTTCGTTCTGCCTAACTCCTAATGCTATAGTTATTATAAAAGTAAGGGGTGTAGTATAGCAAATCAAGGTATACAGTGTAATCATTTTTTTCTATGTTTCTAAATTGTTTTCGTTTACTTTTCATGTAACATTCTCCGGGGGCCTGGGAGAGAGGTGCTAGTCCATCTTGGAAGCCCGTGTGGTACCAATCACTTGATGGGGGACAAGAGAGTCATGCCGCAGTGGAACTCAGCCAGCTGGCTGCCGAAGCTAAGATGCTCCTGGGAACCTGAACCATGCCCCAGCGAGGACTGGCTGATTCGTACCTGCATTTGTTACAATTGTAATGTTTTACTGTGTACTCTATTGTTTTCTTAAACTCACATGCCATGGGAACTGGAATGTGAGGGGTGGGTTCAAATATTGAATATTAATCCTGAGAAAGTCTAGAATTCAGGAGGTACAATGACCTAACCACCTCCCGTGTCCAATCAGAATTTAGGGAACCTTTCACTTGCAACATTTGTGGGTGATACACTGACCCGAAAACCGTATAACTAGCCTAGTTCTAGCTAGAGATTTTGTCCGACTTGTCCGAATAGCTGACCTGTCACTGACCCAACGAACTCCATAGGTGATTGATACAGAGAGCTGCGGAGCACTCTGTCCGTAATTTCCACAAACTCAGTCGGAGTTTGGAAACCTTAAGTGCTGGCGAAGCACTTTGCTGGGGGATTCGAGAACCCAATCGGGGTTATTGGCAGATTCCTTGCAGAGAGGGAGTAGCGCAGGCGTTGCATCCAAAGCTGCATGTGTTGGTCGTACACTTTGGTGAGCCCGGTCCTGATCCAAATCCTGGGGTTATCCTGTCCTGACTGTCCATGAGCTGTACCTGCTCGCCTACTGGCATCCTAAGTCCTTGAGGGTCCTTTTCCCGCCTTTCCAACTGACCCGTGGCCAGGGTTAGTCTCCATTCTGTCCTAGGTAAATATAACCTCTGTGTGGGTGTTTGTCTATCTAAACCTTTTCTCTCTGTGTTAAATAAAGCATAACTGCCTATGTCATTTCCCCGTCTTTCTATATAATTCGACTTTTTCATGCAAAGTGTTTACTAGCATGTTCCACTTTCTTTCCCTACCTTTAGTCAAAATACTGAATCATTGCATATATAGTATGTTCCATTTCTTACCTTCCCCATAGAAAATAAGCATCAAATTCATGAGCTCTGTTTCTTCTCAACTGATAGCGTATTTCGTAAGCTTACGTTGATCAGTATGTTCCCTTTCTTTACCCGCCTTTAGTGACGTCGAGAAAGCCTGATAGACTAAAATAGCATGTTCCTTATTTTTCCCCTCCCTTTATTTTCTTTGTGCTGCAGATGATTCTTACTTTGATTCATAGTCATACTATATTCCTAATCTTAGTCATTGATAGTCTGATCTGTGTAAATTTCATTCTCATGGCATATGATGACGAGGAATAACTAGATAAAGGTGTTGAAAACTTCTTGCGTTTGTGGGTATTATAAAAGTATAAACATTTTTCAAATGTACATGGCATTGTTTTGGTGATAATTGCCTATCCTCTGATAGCTCCTGATCCATTGAGATCTCAGGTACCTGTAATAAGGATTGGTAAGTCAAAGTACACGCAAGTTATTGAAAAGGAAACAAGGGTACTGATAGTGGTGTGTAGGTTACCTGATTGATGAAATAGTAAACAAAGTTATCATGGGCCCAAGTGTGCATATCTGCTAAATAAGAGTCGGGTGACCTCCTCGCTCTATCAGTAATTTTCTGGTAAGCAGAGGATGGTTAGGACTAGTTAAGATAGGTTAATTGTTGATAATTGTATGAAATAAATTGCTGCAAAACTTTTATTGTTGTCAAAACCGATCGGAAATATTGCTTTGAAATGTTATAAAATGTTTTGAAATTAAATTTTATGAAATGCTGCTATATTAAGTGTATATTAACAAATTGTTAGTGATTGTTATATGTTGTCTGGAAATCCCCGGGGGCAGAATAGCGGGTGGTGAGGAGAATCCACTCTGCGGAGAGGTCACTTACTGTGAGGAAAATTAGTGCATGGTTAGGTAAAACTGGAAGCGCTAATTAGGGTTTTTCTGTATGCATAGTTGAATAAATGATAGCAACGAGTTCGCTAATGAAACTTCAGTTGTGATATAACCTAGTGATTGTCACACGAGGAAGGAGCAGTAGGCTCATCGGAGCTTGAGTGATAGCAAAGGAGTTCGCTAGTGAAACTTTAGACTTAGTATATATCCCAGAAAGAGTGGATGAGTCAAAGAAGTAACAGGTTCTCTAATGCTTGTGTGAAGGGTAGGCAGGAGGGTCTATCCGTAGTGTATGAAAAGTAGACGGAAGAAGTTTACTTGCAGTAAAACAAATCTTACTTTATAGACACTCGAGTACAGTGGCGAATGTTATACGTTGTAAACTAAACTGAGCACTTGCACTTTAAGAAAGACATCAAGTTTCCGTTACCTTGTGAAGGAGGGAGTCGGTCGCGGAGCTGCGCCGACGTCACTCTGAGCCGCACTGGTATTGGTCAAAACCGCGGGTGTGTAACGGAGATGGTATTTGTGAAGGAGGGGGTAGTGCCGGAGCGTGAGACCGTTGCTCGCGAAAAAGCCACGCACCCATTGGCCGAAAATACTTGCAATCACAGTGTTGATTGGTTGTTGAAAAATTGAAAGACGCGCTAGCATTGGAAAAGGATTGTAAACAAAATACGTAGTTCCCACGCAAAACTAGGTTTACGAAGTATATGTGGTATCCAGAATTTTTACCTGATCCGAAATACGTAGGTTTTGGTAAGGATCAGATGCTAAGAGGCAGTCCTTATAATATGTACGGAAGCAAGAGAAAAATGACTTTCGCAGACAAGGTCAAGAATTATTTCAAGAAAGATAAGCCCATAAAAACTAGAGAAGGTGTAATCATTCCACCACCTAATACTCCCGCATCATTTATGATCTTTAACAAAGGATATCATACCTGTGTATGGTTGGAAAATTGGGTAGAGTATACCAAGTATGATGGAATTTTAGCATTTCCCCTAGATGGTACCTTTAATGGTAGAATTTTGTTTAATTTAAGGACTCGAATGAATGACTTACACTCCAGACCAAGGTTGACGCAATATGAGGCTTTAGAAGAATGGGAGATTGAGGCCTTGGAGCGAGAGAGACCCAGAATGGATAAGGGAATAAGTAAATGGTACCCGAAAATGCAGAGAGAGACCAAAGAGAAAAAGATGAAACAATGGGGACAGAATTTGATGGTCGAGGGACTATTTCCAGTATTTGGTGTAGACGAACCTGTAGGAGGAAAAAGCACAGAGAAAACCAGACACCTAATGGCTGCGGGTGATTCAGAAGATGAATATCTGGAGGATTTGTTAATGAAAAATCCACCACCATATGATGAGGAATCTAGGACCTAGAGTTCGAAAAATCAATTTTTCAGACATCCTAGGGATAGAAGGGTGAGTGTAACTGAAACGACAGGACTAGGTTACAGACCTAGTGGTAATGAGGGATCAAGCATGTCTGATCCGACTATTCCCTGTTTTAGACCGATTTGTGGGGAGGGACCGAGTAAGACAGTTCCAACTGCCCCGAGTCTTTACCCTCCTTTAATTCCACACGTGATACCTGAAACCTCCAGGGAAAAGATTTTACAGGAGCGAGAAAAGGAAGCCTTAGAGAAACAGAGAATTGAACTCATTCAGAAAATATCCCAGCTAAATACAAGTCCTGAAGCTTTGACAATTCCAGTAACCATTGGCCCAGTTGTTCCCCTCTATGGGGATAGACAGGCTAGTCCAAAAACTCCAGTTATTACTCCAGCTGTAGTACCGCCCAGAAAAGAGCCTTTAATAGTTGATGACCAGGCAAGTGAATGTGAGTCTGTAATTTCCCTAATGGGTTTGCCCATAAGAGAACCAGAAGGCAGTGCACAAAGAACCAGAACCCAGACTAGTGCAAGAGAAGTTCTGATGGAAACAGCTTCAGGTACTCGAAGTGCTACGGTAGTGACTCCAGAAGAATTAGATAGATGGACCCGAGAATTAGAAAAGGTAAATCCTCAGCCAAAACCATTAGATATTTACAAATTAAGAATTGAATTGGAAGAACTAATGGCTGTGAACGTGGGACTAGACAGGTTATACACCCTTAGTGAGGAAGAGTTATTGTTCATCTGTAAGAGCATTACCAGAAACACCAGAGTGTTCCATGAGAAACTAATGGACACAGCAGCTAATATGGGAATAGATGTTAGCAGATCCAAAGTATTGCAGAAGCCCTACAGAGCAGAGTTTTCTGACAAGGATTTAGAAAACGTGAATGTGTCAGGGAAAAAGGTGCAGATAAGAGAATTGCTGAATCTGTTACAGAAATGGGGAGACTTAGAAAAATGGAAAGCCAGATGGGCAAAGAAAAAGGAAGACAGTAAGTCCAGACAAATGACTTCTGAATATGTCCTAAAAGAAGTTGACAAGGCAGAGACTTTGTATCCTATGAGAGAAGTGCCAGGTGGGTAATATGTACATGTTCCATGGTCCCGACAGGATATTGTGTCATTCACAAATGATTTCCCAAAATTACGAGAAAAACCTGTGGAATGGTATAGACAGGTTGAGAGATTTATAAAAGTACAAAAATGTCTCCTGAAGGACCTAGATGGGTTCTTCGACATTGTAGTTCCTGTAGATTTGTGGACAGAATGTAAAATTGCGGTTGATTGGCCAAGTGAGGAGTACGCTAGGGACCCAAGAACAGGAGCCCCCTCAGCGGAGGTAATGAGAAAGTATGACCAAGTAATCCTGTACCTGAAAGGAAAAGTGCCTGCTAAAGAAACTGACTGGACCCGTATAGATACAACTGTCCAAAATCGTGATGAAACTGTACATTCATATTATGAACGACTGTTACAGGTGTTCAAAACGTACAGTGGAATCAATAACATAGAGAGGAAGGACATGACCCATTTCATCTATCGATTTGTGGTAGGGCTAAGACCTGAAATTTCACAGTGGATTAAAGACAATAAAATCTGTTGGCAGTCAAAACCTATGGATGAGGTCCTGAAATACGCCAAGTATTGTGAAGATGAAATGGAAAACAAACGAAAAGCATTAAAAGAAAAGGTCATGTGGGCACAAGTGAAACTGGCAGAGCAACAAGAAAAGCAGTTAAGTAAAATGAATATTAATACCCAGAATCAAAGCCCTGGGGATAGAGGGAAGCCCAGAGTTAAAATGAGCCGAGAGGAAGCCCGGAAGAAATTACCCTGTCACGGGTGCGGTCAGATAGGGCACTGGAGAGACGAGTGTCCAATGTTGCAGAATGGTAAAATTCCCAATAATGATTTGAATCCACAGGTGCAGAAAGAGGGGCCACGAAAGACTCAGCAGCAGGTAAAGCAGACACAGCTGCCTCGCGCACCTAGGCCAAACTATAAGAATAGAGTACAGCAGAATGAGGAAGTCGAAGTATGGGAGGGAAGGGAAGATAGAAATGCAGCAACTTTGCAATTCCTGTTGAATGATACATTTCTCTGTGATGAACCTTACTGACGGGGCCTGAGGGGGTAGGACGAGGAGTGCATGCTTGGCGCCTCCTTGCCAGTAGACCAGACAGGGCCATACATTGAAGGAAAGGTTGAAGGGAATGACGTCACCTTTCTGTTGGACACTGGTGCTACCCGTTCTACTGTGAGAACAGCAGACGTTCCAAAGCTACCCCTCTCAGGAGAAGCAATCCAAGTAGTGGGTGTTTCTAATCAGATAATTAGTACCCCAGTGACTGAGCCCATGGAAATAACGATAGGAAATTTCAAAGAGATGCACAGATTTGTCGTCTGTGATTCCAGTCCTGTGAACCTATTAGGACGTGATTTGCTGTGCAAAATGAATTGTACCATCTTTTGCACACGAAAGGGCGTTGAAATCCAAACCCCAGATGAAGACGGAATCTACAAATTAATGTTAATAAGGCCTGACTCAGAGATTAAAAGACTGACCATACAAGACTTACCTGAAGAGCTCCAACAGACAGTGAAACCAGAGGTATGGGATTTCACTGGAAAAGATGTAGGATTAATGGCAAATGTAGACCCAATCCAAATAGCCATAAAAGAAAATGCAGTTTACCCAAATACCAAGCAGTATAAAATGAGTGCAGATGTAAAAGCAGGGGTTGCCATTGAAATAAAAAGACTATTGGAAGCAAACATCATACAAGAGGTGATGAGCAGTCCTTGTTATTCGCCCATAATTGGAATTAAGAAACCGAGTGAAAAGTACAGGGTAGTGCAGTACCTGCGCAAGGTCAACAAAATTGTCGTTCCTTGCTGTCCTATTTTGCCAAACCCTGCAGTGATTTTGTACCAAATTCCATGGAATGCTGGATGGTTTACCGTCATTGACTTATGTCACGCATTCTTTTCAATCCGATTGCATCCAGACAGCAAATGTCTTTTCTCATTTGAATTTGACAGTCATATCTACGTCTGGAATCGTGTTCCTCAGGGGTACACAGAGAGTCCTTCAATTTTCAATCAGATTAAAAAAAATGCCTTGAATCATTGGTCTTACCTGGAGAATCAGTTTTGGTCCAATACATAGACGACCTTTTGGTGGCGTCTAAAAGTCAGAAAGATTGTGTTACTGATACCATTGCCTTATTGAATCATTTAGGTGAAGGAGGACATAAAGTATCACCAGACAAATTACAGTTCTGTACCAATTCAGTGAAATATCTGGGGCACCAGATAGAAAAATGTATCAGGAAGGTTACCACAGAAAGAATTAGAATAATTTGAAACATGGAACTACCAAATACTCCGAAAGAAATCAGAATGTTCCTCGGAGTTGTAGGATACTGCAGACAGTGGATTGTGGGATTTGCAGTCCTAGCAAAACCATTAATAAAAATGACAAGGAAAAGAGCAAAAGACCCAGTGGAGTGGGATGATGAAAGCATGACACCTTTTTTGAAATTGCGAGACTGTCTATGCACAGCTCCCGCATTGGGAATGCCTGACTATTTAAAAGACTTTGCCCTGTTTTGTGACACACGAGACAATTGTGCACTTTCAGTCCTAACTCAAATTCATGGTCTGACTAGATGTCCAGTGGCATAATTTCTGCTACCTTGGATCCAGTGGCTGCTGGATTGCCTGGATATCTGAAAGCAGTGGCTGCAACCTGCATGAGTCTTGAACAGAGTGAATCCATCCTTATGGGACATCCTGTAACTGTGTATGTTCCACATGCAGTTGTAATCCTACTAACCCGAACCAAAACTCAGTATCTCACACCTAGTCGGCTGACTAAGTATGAAAGAATTCTGGTGGGTTCAGCAAATGTGACCATTACTCGATGTAATATACTGAATCCAGCAACTCTATTACCAGATACACTGGTTGCAGAAATCAAAGAAGAGGTCGAGCATAATTGCATTGACCTGACTGAATTTAGCACGAAACCACGCCCAGATATCAAGGAAACGCCCCTGCCTATAGAAGATTTTGAGCTATTTGTAGATGGCTCATGTTTGAGACATGAGGATGGAGGCTTAAGTGCTGCCTATGCAGTGTGTACTCTAGAAAAAACAGTAGAAGCATCTTACCTATTTGGAGTAAAGTCTGCACAAGTAGCCAAATTGGTTGCATTGGCAAGAGCCTGTAAATTTGAGAAAAACAAGAGAATAACCATATACACTGATAGCCAGTATGGTTATGGGGTTGTGCATGACTTCGGCCAGTTATGGCTGCAAAGAGAATTTATGACTTCTTCGGGTACTCCTATCCGAAATGGGAAAGTGGTGCAGAACCTACTGGAAGCAATCCAGTTACCAAAAGAATTGGCAGTGGTCAAGTGTGCTGCTCACAAATCTGGCAATGATGATGTGAAAGCCGGAAATAGATATGTTGACCAATTAGCCCAATATTGTGCAAGACATAGAATGTCAGTCAATATCAAATTGGGGGGAAACGGAAACAGCTGTCAACTTATGGTGTTTGAGGATGTATCAACATGGGAGGAGCTGAGAGATTTGTAAAAAGCAGCAGAACCAGAGGAAAAAGAAAGATGGGAAAAATGTGGTTGTCGGCAAAGGAATGAAGATGGTGTCATTGTCTGTACTGATGGTATGCCTGTGTTGCCAGACAGCTTGCTTGCTCCTATGGCCCGGCTGATATATGGAGATACACACATAGGGAGAGACGCAATGGTCCGTGTTTTCAAACAGACATGGTACAATTCGAAGTTCAGGAACATTGCAGAGGCACTCTGCCAGAGGTGCTTAACTTGTCAGCAGTTTAATCCTGGGAAGAAAACAGTAGTGTTGCCAAGTACAATTGGAAAAGCAGAAGGCCCTTTTGTCAGACTACAAATTGACTTTATACAGCTACCCATCTGTAAAGGAATGAAGTATGTTCTTGTCATAGTCTGCCTGTTTTCAAAATGGGTGGAAGCTTACCCAGCTAAGAAAAACGATGCAATCACTGTAGCAAAATTGTTACTAAGGAAACTGATACCTAGGTTTGGTTTTCCAGTCACAATTGAATCAGACAGAGGTGGGCATTTTCAAAATGACGTAATAGGCCAGCTCTGTGAAGCATTCAAAATTACGCAAAAACTGCACGGTGCATATCACCCAGAGGCTTCTGGAGTAGTAGAACAATTGAATGGCACTATAAAGTCAAGATTGGGGAAAATGTGTGACTCTACTGGAATGAATTGGATAGACGCTTTACCCCTTTTCCTGATGGGACTAAGAAGTATCTCCGATCGAAAAACAGGCCTGAGTCCCCATGAGATGCTGATGGGAAGAGTAATGCGGCAAGCATGGGTACCAGGACACAAACTGCTAAGTATTTCAGATGATTTGGTACTAGAGTACTGCAAGCAACTGGGTGACCAAGTGCGTTCTATCTCTCACCAGATTGGGGAAGACACCGTCGCCAGGCCAACAACTCCAGTCCATAATCTGAACCCGGGTGATTGGGTTGTACTAAAGAAACACACCCGGTCGAGTTGCCTTGCACCGAAGTGGGGAAAACCAAGACAAGTGATTCTTGTCACCACAACAGCAGTGAAGTGTGCAGGTGTACCCAAGTGGATCCTTGCCAGTCATACGAAAAGGGTGACAGAAGAAGAAGCAACTGAGGCTGAAGGTTGTGCAGCTGAATTGTCTCCAGATGTTGGTCCTGAGATAGCTGATGACGAACAACCAAGCACCAGTCAAGACGAGTGGGTCCCAGTAACCGACCCGACAGTCGATCCAATAAGAACCAGAAGATATACCTACGTAGATAGAGAGTGGGATAGTGAGGACGAGACAAAAATAGAAAGAGATAATCAGGTTGTCGTAATTTGACAGTGATCGGGTTAGCGTTAAGCTTTGCTACACGAATTTCCCTTATCTTGACTATGGTTGTCGGAAGCCATTTTGGATGTGTCGGCGGCCATTTCATAGAATGCGTCGCCTCGTGGCCAACATGCCCTTTTGTCCTTCCTCTGTACCACTGACCACTCGAGTTTGCCCAGCAACAGGCTATTTTTAGTATTGGTCAAGCTCACACATGCGCAGTTAAGCTTGGATAGTCATCACTTAGGAATGTCCCTCTAAACTGACCAGTGGTGTTGTAACTCCTCCCACGAGTTGGCTGTGTTCCAAAAATGACCATATATGTACCTAAAACCTCTGTAAATGTGTAAAACTGTATAAAAAAGGTCTCGCACCGATGTTCGGTGTGATACTTCTTGCATTGCCGAAGGGTGCTGTAGGAATGTACCACCACCCCATGTGGTCTTAATAAACTTGTCTTTTGCATTTTCTAGTTTCCGTGCCAACATCTTTTATGGTGTAGAGGGTGTCTGCGGAGTATGTAGGCCTGGAGAACCCAATACCACAAATTGGCGACCACAAAGGGACTCATCGGCGACTCGGATGCCCGAAGGAGAGGTCGTGACGAAGGATTGGAAACTCGCCATGGACGCGTACGCTGCCACTGAGTGACCCGAGTCTTGGCACCCACGGTGTTTTCTTCCTTTCCTTCTGATCTGACCTTCCAGGTGGCGCCAGTCCTCGACTGAGATTCTGTTCGTTCGAGTTGTCGTACAGTGCCGGTTTGGCTGATTTGATCAAAGACCTTGGCAGTTGGAACCTGGATATCTGAGAATTTGGTAAGCTTGTGATTGGTAAGATAGTCTACGGACGCTTACTGTGGCTCTTTGAATATGTTTTGAGTTAGCTAACATTCGATTCTATGATTTGAACTATATGTGCAATGCACTTCACATAGGCGGGCATGTACAGATATTTCTCTAAACTTGTTTTTGTTTGTACGGCACATTTGTGTGGAGTATATTAAGTGCCATTTTTGTAGTATCACGTTTTCCGTGATATTTTTGGACATGCCTGTTTCAATAAATCATTTTTCAAAATACCAGTCCTTTACGGACTTCCTAAGATGCACAAAAGCCTAACTTGTCCACCCTTTAGGCCTATCGTCTCTACTATTGGGTCTCTCACAGAGCCCCTCTCTAAATTTGTGGACTCTTGTCTCTCTCCTATTGTGAGTGGCCTTCCTGCCTTTGTTCGCGATACTGGACATCTTATCACTAAAATTGAAGGGTTAGAATTTAACATCGATTCTGACCTTCTTGTCTCAATGGATATTGAGGCACTCTACTCTAACATCCCTCAAGAGGGCGCCCTCCAAGCCGTCAAGAAAATACTACAAGACTCCGAATGCCCTTCAGAGAAATTGATTGTTTTAGAATGCCTTTCTATCGTGCTCAAAGAAAACTACTTTGAGTTCGATAAAACCATCTACAAACAAGTTCTTGGCATAAGCATGGGGGCGGCATGTGCACCAAATGTGGCTAACTCATATATGGGGGTGTTTGAAGAGAAATGTATTCACAATGAGGTGGCCCCGTTTTTTGAAAATGTTACGAACTATAATCGTTTTATAGACGATATTTTTTTCATCTGGCGGGGTCCACGAGACCAACTAGATGAGTTTATCCTTTGGATAAATCTCTGTGATTCCCATCTTAGATTCACTGCCAATATCAGTTCTTCTAAAATTGAATTTCTAGACGTTTGGATCCAAGCTATCAATGGCCACATAGAGGTTTCCCTCTACACCAAGCCTACAGCCCGGAACACCCTTTTGATGTACGATAGTTTCCATCCTCGTACACAAAGGAACAGCATACCTTTTAGCCAGTTCTTACGGCTGCGCCGGAACTGTACCGACCTTAGGGAGTTTGAAGTCCATGCTACTGTCCTGAAGAAAAAATTCCTTGATAGGGGATACCCTAATAGACTCATTAGGGATTCCTATAAAAGAGCAAAATATTACAACCGGGAGGCTCTGTTACAACCTAAGACCAAAGAAGAGGATGACAGGGTAGTGTTGGTTACGACCCATTCCAACTTCAATGACAAGCTCCGATATATCATCAACTCACAATGGCACCTCCTTAACTTGGATAAAACTTTGGAGAAATTTGAGAAACCTATTTTTGCGTTTCGTCGTAATAGGAATCTCAGAAATGTCCTGGTAAGAGCTTCCCTACCTGACATGCCCACGGCCAGCCAACGTAGCATCAAAGGGACAAATCCGATTACTGGGAGCCACAAATGTGGCGGATGCCACGCTTGCGAGAATATCATGACTGTTCCCGAATTCAGTTGGGGCAAGAAAAGAATTGTTTTGAAAGACATGACCAATTGTAGGACTAGCAATGTTGTTTATCTTATCATATGTCCCTGTTCCAGGGGCTATGTGGGAGAAACAGGAAGGGAATTCAGGACTAGACTGTCAGAGCACAAATCGTGCATCAGAAACCTACGCCCTGGAGCCCCACTTGTTGCACATTGGAAAGCCCTAAACCATACCCTGGAAGACCTTAAATGGCTTATTCTCGAAAAGATAAATCACCCCAAGGATGGCAATACTGATGCCATCAGAGCCAAAAGAGAAGTTTTTTGGATCTTTTATCTTGAGACGGCTGTCTCGGGATTAAATGATTCCATTCCCTGGGAAAATGCCATCCACTGAACCTTTTGGAGACGCAGCTTTTTTTGCATTTATCCCTCCTGGACCCTGTCCCTCTCTCTGTTTATTTCGGCACCTTACAGCTTGTGCCTATTAGTTTCTAGTTCCAGAATTTGGGGTTGGAGGCCCCCTCCTGTTATTCCATTGGTGACCACCGTCTCTCTTTTTGATGCATCTTAGCATGCACTTGTCCTTGTTTCAGTTAAAAAAATTTCCCTTCTCCCCTTTCTCATTAATTTTTACTCCCCTCTGGCACATCTATGTGTTTGGCACTTTGGCTACTCTGTTGTTCAAAACTTATGATGTGCATATATATATATTTTTTTATTTTTTAAATAAACTTTCTGCTTTTGAACCCCTTTTCCCGTGTAATTCTTTGTATTTCTTCCCATCTCGCTCCTTGTGGTAGTATTTTTCATCGGGTGAACTAGTCTGTCTTCTAATTTTCATCATTGTCGGTCTACGTCCTCGAGTCCGTTTTCCATGTCTACCCTACTTGTTCTCTGGCTGTGTCCGTTTTTTATTTTTATTATGCCCAGGTGCTTGCAATCTCGGCACCCGCCCGTTTTATAAATATCCTTGTCTCACCGACTCTCTTCATCGGTGAATCCTACCGCCGCAGGGAGAGGGAGTTTTGCCGCTGCCTTTATCGTGGTCTTCAGTTAGTTTAGACCTTCGGGTCGTCTCAGGTAAGCAGGGAACCCCTGTTTTTTTCGTTTTACCCTTTCCTTTTTTTCTTTATTTTCTTGCCCGGCTCCCTAACTTATTACCGTTTCCTTGTAGGCTTTCTGCCTTGACTACGCCTAAAAGTCCGTGCTCTACGATGCCAGTTTCCCCTTTATAGAGGGCATGAGCCGACCATATCATTAAGGTATCAGTGGGCTTTTTGTGTCTCTCTTTGCACTATTCTGCATGTTCACTTTCTTCGAGTTAGTGATGCTTTTGTACTATTTTTACAGGTCCATTTATTTCTGATTCCTGGTCCCTCTATTGGTACTTTCATCTATCTGGAGAGTTTTTTATCTGGCCCTTCTGAGACCCTTTTAAAAGGTAGACTTTTTTTCGCCTCTCTGCAATTGCTGTTTACACCTTTATGCCCTGCTGTCCCATTCTAGTTGTATGCACTGCTATTCTGTTAATACTGTTTCGTTACCTTTTCCCTTTTATGCTTACTCTCCCTTTCCTCACTGAGCGCAATTTGGTATCGCTAGAGGCCTCATTTAGGCCTTGTATTGTGCTTGGTCTGTCTATTATCATGCTGAGCCTTGTTCACCTAGTTACAGTTTATCATTCACTGCGCGTATTGCCTACTCGTAGACCCTTAGCTTAATTCTATGCTTGTTTCTTTTGTTCTTTTATTTCTTAGCTTTTTAGATGTATAGGCCTAGCATTTTGCCTGTAGTGGTATGTTATTTATTTTTCCTCACATATTTTTCTCAGACATTGGGCTGGTCTATTTTGCCCCCCTGACCCGTATTGGTACTTCAGCTCCCTCCCTGAACCTCGCCTGGATTATCTACAGGCCCCTGAAATTGAGTTGCTCCGAATTTCGACTGTCTAGCAAGCGCATGTATCTACTGGATCCCTTCTTTACATTTGTTTGTTTGCCAATTACCTGCTATTCCTCTGAAACATCTCAGTGGTCCCGGTTCTGAGGGCCCCTAGGTAGGCCTCCTACCTGTTGTCTTTATATACCTTGTTTGCAGTTGTATCTTTTAGGTGGTGGTCTCTCTATGCATTTTCTGGTTTCCTGACACACCCTGCCAGCTTTTGGCCACATTCCGTGCACAATTCTCTTTGGCCTTTTTTATGACGCATATTCTGGGATATAAGGATACCCTACCCCTGTGATATGTGTGGATTTGGTTACTTGAATTCTTGTTCTTTGCTGACTCTTATTATGGCCTCCCTTCTTTTTAATGAATACATTTTGTAGTTTTTCATACATTGCTTTTTTTGCCCACAGAATACCCACCCTCAGCCTTTGCTACTACTAGGACCGCTTCCCAGGACCTTGTGCCAGACGTCATTTACTGTGTCTGCCTGTTTTCTATTCCAAGTGCGCCCTGATGAAGGAAGCCTGTATTGGCACTTGTCCGAAACGCGCGTCGGCGCTTTGGTGTGTAGTGATATGTATGTGAATGTTTGTGTATGTATTTGATTGTATAAAAGGTGTGTTTGAGTGTAGGAGTGAATGTACTTTGTGCCTTTTTTGAATGATCTTTGCGTGTCCTAGTTTTTATATTGTATTTCTGTATATGATTATGAAAAGTTCTTCAGATACTATTCCTTTGTCTTAATGAAATTATTTTTCTATGAAAACAATGTATTTATAATTAAAAAATTTTTAAAATAAAACATTTCTTTGAATAAATACATCCTTCTTGTGGTTGTGTGGGCTAGCTGTATGTGTGATTAGAACTTTGTTCTTCTGGTATTTAGGGAACACCCATTTCCATATTTCTCTCTACCATGCCTGTTTTAAGCACACTTCGAGGAATGTGCTGTCTTGGAAATGGTACCACTTATCGATTAAATGAATCTCAGCCGGCTCCCCCAGAGGGGACTCCCAATCGGGAAATGTATGTCAAATTTGGCCTTCCCCCTATATTATACAGTAAATTATGGAATAAGTACACCAGATCTGATCCCGAGTTGCAATGGCCACTACATGGGTCGTTTGATTTACGAAAGGTTCAGTATGTGGAGCAATGTTTGTTTCAGCGTAGGTCAAGACAGGATATGTTTGATTGCGTACGAATGTGGGAGAAAGCAGTGCGTGAACGAATGAAGCGTGAAATAGCCTTGGCGGAAAAAGAGCAGCGGAAGGCTGCTCGGGATAAGGCTTTACAGCTGGAGGAGAAGGAGTTGCAGGAGTAGAAAGAGAGGTAGGCACGGGAACGTAATTTGCAAACGAATGGTCAATTCCCTATTCGGCGTCCGCTTTATCCTGTCCTTACTAATGAAGTTGATGATTTTTCATTATTAGATCGGTGCCCGCCTCCGTACGTTCTGCCTACGGCCCCTGATGAGGACTCGGACGGAGATGGTCAAGGGAGTAAGAGTATGAGGTTAAATGCTAGTGTAACCGCGGAGTTGCGCAGTTTTGCCCGTAAACTTAATTTGAACAAAATAACTATGTCAGAGATTAACGATGAAATGAGTAAGTGGTCGGAACAAGAACAGTTGTATTTTTTAAGCCATTTTGGATATGAAGTTGTAGAACGATTTAGGAAATATTCGCCTGATTTAGAGCCTAAGGATATATCAGTTCATCGTGAGAATATGAGTAAAGGATTATTTGTTATTGCAGATGCGGATGAATTTTTCCGACGGTTGGTCCAGCTACGGGATGAGGCGTCCAGATTACGGGAAGCACGAAAAGCATCAGACGTGCCTGCGCCGGGGTCGACGGAGCAATCCAAAGAGTGTTCTATCTTTGGAGCAGATAAGCGTTCTACAGTTCATGTTATGGCTATGCGTGAAGCTGCACCTTGGTATGTCCCTCCTAAAGGGCAAGGTACAAGTGACGATAAATTGTCTGGGGATGCAAAGGGTTATTTTGTATATAATTGGGTTTATACACCTTGGAATAGAGCAGATGTTATGGCATTGAAAAATGCTTTACCTGATCCTCGTAAAAATCCGGCAGCTTTCTATGAAGGAGTGGAAGGGGCTATTTCTTCATGTGTTATGACGTTAGTTGATATTGATCTTTTCTTTGGGTTAATATTGCCCCTGATATGTGGAGAGCGATTCATAAGTTTGACGATCAAGCGATTTTGGGAGCGGATTGGAAAGCTTTAGCCCAAGCTGATTTAGATAGGGAGCCGGCATGTAAGCTGTGTCAACTAATTTTAGATCTTCCAACAGCTATCTTGAATAAATTGAAAACGCTTGTTCCCCCTAAAAAGATCGATTGGACTATGTTAGCCTCTTGCAAACAGAAGCAGGATGAGTCGGTGTCTGACTTCTTTTCACGTTTTGAAGAAGCGTTTCATGATTACTGTGGGCAATTATTAACAGATGATACGGGTAGGCATTTGTTTGTCGATAAGTATGTGGCTAATCTCCTGCCGGAGATTGCAAAACGTTTAAAAACTAGTGAAAGTTCCTGGACCACAGCGACCCCTGCATCCTTGTTGACTATGGCTCAGTATTATGAGCGACAGGAATTAGAGGCCAAAGAAAGTACTGATAAGAAAGCGAAGGAATTAAAGACGAAAGTGATGTTGGCTCAGGTTCGTGCTACGCAGCCGAGATGGAACGATAGAGGCAGGCGAGGAGGGTATGGTACGTCTTCTGGTCGTACCGACATTGCTGAGGATCAATGTGCATACTGTAAAGAGTTTGGGCATTGGGCTTCAGATTGTCCGGTACTTCGTGAACAACGTAATCAGCGTGGTCGAGGAGGTGGAAGGACACAGAATAGTTATTCGGGAGCGAGGGGTGGAGCAAGTGATCGTGGCAGGTTTGAGGCGAGGGGTCGTGGTCAGGATGATCATAATACTTTTGATCGACGGAATCAGTACCAGATATTGGAGGGTGAGAATGTGGAGTCTCAGGATTATGTGCATGCATAGGATTGCGTAGGATGGGGTGTGGAATCGGTTGAAGTACCAGTAGATCAAAGAGGTCCATATGTATCAGCGGGCGTTTTGGGTTCTACTGATCAGTTCCTGGTTGATACAGGAGCTACTCGTAGTGCTCTGTCTAAAAACTTGGTTCCAAGGGCTCCCCTGTCTGGCGAAACGATTACATCTATAGGGTTCGATGGAACACCCTCTCTTAGCCCATTGTCACAACCCCTTACGTTTTACATTGACAGATTCTTTGGCCCGTGCCCATTTTTATTGTCGCCGAATACTCCAGACAATATTATGGGCATAGATTTGTTTAAATACTTCCGAGCGACAATACGCTGCGCTCCTGAAGGAGTGCGAGTTATTTTGAATGACAATTATCCAGATGTAGGAAGACTGTGCACCATGCAAGAAATTGAAGCGCTAGCCTCTCTCCCACACACGTTATGGGCTACATCGGACACGGATGTGGGACAGATGCTTATTCCACCTATTCGAATAACTGTTAAGGAGGGTGTGTCTCTGCCACGTGTGCCACAATACAAAATATCTAGGGAAGGTGAAATTGCCTTAACGCATATTGTACAGGATTTGATTATTGCAGGAGTAGTGGAGGAAGTTCCCTACAATGTCTGTAACAGCCCGATTCTTCCGATCTTGAAGAAAGATACTGATGACAAAGTCTATCAATTTATTATTGATTTGAGGGAAATTAACAAGATTGTCGTGCCCCAGTACCCGGTGGTATCTGATATCACCACATTACTTACTTTGATTCCACCCACTGCTACCACGTTTTCTGTGATAGATCTCAAAAACGCCTTCTTTTCCATTCCCATACATCCCGACAGCAGATATCTATTTGGCTTCACATTAAATAATAAATCGTATAGATTTTGTCGAGTTCCTCAAGGCTATACAGAAAGTCCTAGTATCTATAGCTAGGCTTTAAAAAGACAGCTCGATTCTTTTGATTTGCAGACTGGAGTGGCTCTCATCCAGTATGTCGATGATATATTACTAGCTGCAGACACGCATGCACAGTGTGAGGAGAGTACTCTTGCTTTGCTCTCTTTTCTTGCTCGGAATAATCACAAAGTGTCTAGGAAAAAATTACAATACTGTAGACCAAAGGTGACCTACCTCAGTCATCTTTTGTCTAAGGAGGGTCGTGCATTAACATCTGATCGAATTCAAGCAATTTTAGATACACCAGTCCCCCGCACCCAGAGAGATGTGCGTGCTTTCATAGGTTTAACGTCTTTTTGTAGGCAGTGGATAATGGGGTTTTCGCACATTATAAAACCTTTGCTAGCATTATTGTCCAAAACTACACCAATGCCTCTTGAATGGACAGATGAATGTCTGAATGCTTTTGAACAATTGAGACAAGCCCTTTGTTCTGCACCAGTGTTAGGTACACCAGACTACACGAAGATTTTCACGTTGTACGTACACGATAAAGATGGGTGTGCATTCTCAGTGTTAGTGCAGACACACGGGGATAAGCAGAGGCCCTGCGCATTTTTTTCGGCAATACTTGACCCTGTGGCACGAGGGTTACCAGGGTGCTTTCGAGCAGTTGCAGCAACAGCAGTGGCTATACGGCAGAGTGAGGGAATAGTTTTGTCACACAAGTTGCTGGTGTTAGTTCCCCATGCGGTAGATGCACTGTTAAACCAAACAAAGACCCAGTATTTTACGAGTGCACGTCTAACAGGATATGAGCTCACACTGTTGGCGCCACACATCACACTAAAGAGATGTGCTACCCTGAATCCTGCTACTTTATTGCTGTATCCAGTTGCTGAGGGCCAAGAGGAAGAACATCATGATTGTGTTTTCCTGACAGAAGAACAAACAAAGGGTCGCGTCGACTTACAGGATACGCCACTTCCAGATGTGGATGGGGAACTGTGGGTTGATGGATCGTGTTTAAGACGGTATGTTACTGTTACATCGCAACTTTTACATCGGAATGCTGTTACAACGCAGCTTTTACAACGCTGGTTCCATTACATCGGATGCCATTACAACGCAGGACATTACATAGCAGATGCTATTACAACGCATACCATTACATCGTAAGTATTGGTAAGTATATAATTTTTTTTTATTTTATTTAATATTATATAATTAATTTAATTAAAATTAATTATAAATAAATATATTTATTTATGTTTTTTAATATTATAAATTAAATTTATTAATTTAAGTAATTTTTTAAATAAGTATGAGTATAGGAGTATATGTTTTGGGGTACTGAGGTATATGTTTTGGGGTGTTTGGGTACTTTTAGGTTTTAGGGCTGGGTTTGGGTTTTGGGGTACAGGGGTATTTTTAGGTTTTAGGGTTGGGTTTGGGTTTTGGGGTACAGGGGTATTTTTAGGTTTTAGGGCAGGGTTTGGGTTTTGGGGTACAGGGGTATTTTTAGGTTTTAGGGCTGGGTTTGGGTTTTGGGGTACAGGGGTATTTTTAGGTTTTAGAGCAGGGTTTGGGTTTTGGGGTACAGGGTTATTTTTAGGTTTTAGGGCTGGGTTTGGGTTTTGGGGTACAGGGGTATTTTTAGGTTTTAGGGCTGGGTTTGGGTTTTGGGGTACAGGGGTATTTTTAGGTTTTAGGGCTGGGTTTGGGTTTGGGGTACAGGGGTATTTTTAGGTTTTAGGGCTGGGTTTGGGTTTTGGGGTACAGGGGTATTTTTAGGTTTTGGGGCTGGGTTTGGGTTTTGGGGTACAGGAGTATTTATAGGTTTTAGGGCTGGGTTTGGGTTTTGGGGTACAGGGGTATTTTTAGGTTTTAGGGCTGGGTTTGGGTTTTAGGGTACAGGGGTATTTTTAGGTTTTAGGGCTGGGTTTGGGTTTTGGGGTACAGGGGTATTTTTAGGTTTTAGGGCTGGGTTTGGGTTTTGGGGTACAGGGGTATTTTTAGGTTTTAGGGCTGGGTTTGGGTTTTGGGGTACAGGGGTATTTTTAGGTTTTAGGGCTGGGTTTGGGTTTTGGGGTACAGGGGTATTTTTAGGTTTTAGGGCTGGGTTTGGGTTTCGGGGTACAGGGGTATTTTTAGGTTTTAGGGCTGGGTTTGGGTTTAGGGGTACAGGGGTATTTTTAGGGTTTATTATTTTTAAAGTACGACTTTAATTAAATTAAATTAATTAAATTAATTGAATTTAATTTAATTTATTAAATTATATTAATTATAATTTTAAGTTTTATTCAATTATATTAATTACATTAAATAAATAAATTAAAATAATTACAATTATAAAATTAATTAAATTAAATTAATTAAATTATATTAAAATAATTAAATTACATTAATTCAATTTTTAAATTTAATTAGACTAAATTAAATAAATTAAATTAATTACAATTTTTAAATTTATTTCATTATATTAGTTAAATTAAATTAATTAAATTAACTTAATTACATTTTTTTAAAATAGATATACTTACCTATACTTACGATGTAATGGTATGCGTTGTAATACCATCTGCTATGTAATGTCCTGCGTTGTAATGACATCCGATGTAATGGAACCTGCGTTGTAAAAGTTGCGATGTTACAGCATGCGTTGTAAAATAACGCGTTGTAACATCATAGATCCGTTTAAGACTGCCAGATGGTACAACTTCCGCAGCATATGCGATCATGACACTAAAGACAGTGGTAGAAGCAGCACGAATACCACAGAAATCGGCCCAAGCAGCGGAACTAATAGCTTTAACAAGAGCCTGTGAATTGAGTGCTGGCTTATGTGTGAACATTTACACTGATAGCCGGTACGCCTTCGGAGTAGCGCACGATTTTGACCTACTCTGGACAGAGCAAGGGTTTTTGACTTCGCATGGAGTACACATTATGCACGGAGAACTAGTGCGTGATCTTTTGAATGCGTTACTTTGTCCAAAGAAAGTGGCGATAATCAAATGCAGTGCACGTAAAAAGGTTACTGACAAAGTGGGACAAGGAAACGCTTTCGCAGACAGCATAGCGAGAGAAACGGCTATGTTACGAAATGCCTCGCCAATATATGTAGTGAAATCACAGGCTGAGCGATGGCATGATGCTAGAGAGGAGATATTGGACATTCAGAAATCAGCGTCTGAAGCAGAACTCGCAACTTGGGCAGCAGAGGGAGTGCTGGATGATGAGGGTTGTTGGCAAAGCAAAGATATGGAAAGATGGAAATTGCCTGCAGCTTACTTGCAAGCGATGGTCCAAATGACACATGGATTGGCACATGTTGGAGCTCTCGCAATTACTCGATTGCTAACGCGAGTTTGGGAGCATCCTGAGATTGCCAATACGGCCAAAAGAGTAGTGCAGACCTGTCTGATATGTTTACAGCACAATCCTGCAAAAGGGACGCATACTCCGAAAGGAGGGTTTGTTCCACCTACTGCACCATTTGAAGTACTACAAATAGATTACATTCAGCTTGAGCTTTGCAATAACCTTAAGTATGTCTCAGTGGTGGTGTGTGCTTTCAGTAAATGGATTGAGGCCTTCCCCACGAAGGATAATACAGCGCTGACAACAGCTAAGGTTCTGCTCAAGGAGTATTTCCCTCGCTACGGTGTTTGTAAATTTTTGTGGAGCGATAATGGTCCTCATTTTGTTGGGAAAATTGTGGAATACGTGATGAAGGGATTGGGAATTCAGCAGAAATTTCATGCTGTATTTCATCCACAGTCAGCAGGTCTTGTTGAAAGGTATAACGCTACTTTGAAATTGAAGCTAGCAAAGATCGTGGCATCCACGTCTTTGAAATGGCCGGATGCTTTGCCTCTGGCATTGCTATCTATCAGATCAGTGCCCCATTCCCGAACTGGCCTCACACCTTATGAAGTGGTGTTTGGAAGGCCTATGAATATATGGGGAGTTCCTAAGCCTCGATTGTTACGTGATGTGCCTTGTATAATGATGAACGATTATTTGGCACGATTAACAAATGATTTACTTTCCATTCATCAACAGGTTCGAGAAGCGCTCCCTGACAATTCCATTGGAGAGACTCACAATCTTCGTCCTGGCGACCATGTCATGATCCGGTCCTTTGAGAGAACAAGCAGCTTGGAGCCGAGGTGGCGTGGCCCCGAGCAGGTGCTGCTTGCAACCCGTACGGCTGTGAGAGTCACCAACAGAAAGCGGTGGGTGCACTCCACTCACTGCCGCCGCGTCTCTCCGGATCTGGTGAGCCCAACTGTGCTGTCTGATTATCGAGACATCTTGTACGAGGAGAAGAGCCCAGCTGTAACGTCTACTGAATCGGAGGGAGCCTTCCCAGACCACACTGTTTCTGGAAGAGAGAGATACAATCTACGACCACGACAAGCAGTTGTTTTGTGCGAGACTGGTTGAGTTACCGCTCCAGGTTTGTGAAACGGAAGCTGGGAATATCAAGGGGGGGGGATCTGTTCTGCCAAGTGTAGCGACACCCGTCTTGAATCTCGGAGAAGAAACCAACGGCTACCTCGGAGCTCAGCACTCATATTTTTATTTTTTAGTTATTTTTGAGACATTTTTGAACTTTTTGAACTATGGCATCTTCTGCAATGTGAAACAAGAGAATTCTTGGTGCAGTACTATTTGTTTTGACAATTGTGGTGATAGCTGTGATAGCTTGGGTAGTAGAACTCCTGATGCCAGTAAGAGAACATTTATTGCCAACTACCCCGATTCCATCTGAACATTTTCATTTTACTTTGCCTTATCATGAAGAACGGCATAGACAGACTTATTTGAATAACAGCTTTATCCAGATTCTGCATCACACCCACAATATGACTAATACTTCGAACTGCTGATATGTGGGATGTTGCCTGGACATCAAAAGAAAGGAGGCACACCACTTATCCCACTCCCGTTTTCCCATAATGGTTCTTGTAATGCTTGGTATACACTTTTGTTCACTTTGCGATGGCCAACGAAAGGTGGACTACTTTTCTGACTCAATAAAGTTTGCTTTAACGATCGAGATGGTTATCCACAAGGTGAAGGAAATAAGTTCGAATGGGAGAAGTACCGCCCTGACAACGTGTCTGCACCACGAATTTATAGCAACCAGAGAAATATAAATATGTCTAATTTACACGTGATTACTGTTATAGATACGAAAGCTGATCTCTGTGTTCGTAATAAAGGTACAATCCCAGTAGGAAGAAGTGAATGCAACACCACTCTCACCTTTGACACTCCAAATGGTATTACATTTGTGGCCTCACGAAACACGTACTTTATATGCGGAAATAAAGGTTATCACCGTCTCCCTATAGGATGGTTAGGAACCTGTTATATATCTTTTGTATTACCCCCGGTGTTCATTGCCCTGCCTATGTATCATAATAACTACGTGTTGTATCACAACTTCATATTGAATAGAGTGAAGATTAGTTCTCGATGAAATTGACCAAACAGACACTGCTTTACAACAATATGTTGATTTTAATTTAGGTCTCTTTTCATTTGTTGGAGCTGCTTTGAATAGTCGAAAAATAAGACGGCTGACAAGTGTTTTAGAAGCTGTTGCCAATGAGACAGCTTTTGCTTTAGGAAACTTAACAGAGGAACTTCAGATTACTAGAATTGTAATGCTCCAAAACCGCATGGTGTTAGATGTAGTATTAGCTGATCGTGGAGGAGCATGCCGTATTATCGGAAATAGTTGTTGTGTATACGTGCCAGATAATTCACCTTCTGTATATGATGTAATATCTAAATTACATAAAATTGCTGCTGAGATACATCCTGATAATGGTACATGGACATTCTCGGGGTGGTTTTGGACATTACTCAGTACATGGGGTTGGAAGTTGCTGACGATCCTATGTGTAATAATTGGGATATTATTCTTTTTATGTCTCTGTATTCAGTGCGGCCCTGTGTTATGTTCTATGTGCCTTTCTGCTTGTATTCCATCCAAACGAGCTATTGCTAAGAATGAACAAATGATTCATAGAGAAGTAGTACAAATTATGTCTATTGATATTGAAGATGAGTACCCTGATTATGTCCACTATGAGGTAGCTTCAGCTAAACGCTAAAAAGGTCGTCTGTCGTAATTTGACAGTGAACGGGTTAGCGTTAAGCTTTGCTACAAGAATTTCCCTTATCTTGACTATGGTTGTCGGAAGCCATTTTGGATGTGTCGGCGGCCATTTCATAGAATGCGTCGCCTCGTGGCCAACATGCCCTTTTGTCCTTCCTCTGTACCACTGACCACTCGAGTTTGCCCAGCAACAGGCTATTTTTAGTATTGGTCAAGCTCACACATGCGCAGTTAAGCTTGGATTGTCATCACTTAGGAATGTCCCTCTAAACTGACCAGTGGTGTTGTAACTCCTCCCATGAGTTGGCTGTGTTCCAAAAATGACCATATATGTACCTAAAACCTCTGTAAATGTGTTCCGCCTACATTTTTATTACTGTAAAACTGTATAAAAAAGGTCTCGCACCAATGTTCGGTGTGATACTTCTTGCATTGCCGAAGGGTGCTGTAGGAATGTACCACCACCCCATGGGGTCTTAATAAACTTGTCTTTTGCATTTTCTAGTTTCCGTGCCAACATCTTTTATGGTGTAGAGGGTGTCTGCGGAGTATGTAGGCCTGGAGAACCCAATACCACAAGGTCATCGAAATCCATGTCAAATCTGAGGAGGAGGAAGGTCAGATAGGGACAAAACAGGTTATCGACACACCTCCAAGAACTCCAGAGACTGAAAAGGGACAGTTAGAAATTAGGGCTGAAGTTCATGTGGAAGAAAACCAAGGGTTCGAAGTACTTGAACAGGACCAGATAGAAATAGACGAATGCTTTCAGGAAACAGAATTTGAAACGAACAAAAGTCAAAATCAGCATACACTTGAACAAGGCCAGCTTAGTAACCAGGCAGAAGAAACTGAAATAAGACCTGGAACTAGTCAGACAGGAAGGGAAGAAGACAGCATTGAAATAAATGTGCCACAACTGAACGAAAATAAAAGACCATTAGAAGAGAGAAAAATAACAGTGCCAGTTAAAAGATTTATTAAGAAGAAAAGTGAACCAAGGTTCATAAAAAGACTGAGACTAAGACTGAAAACTGTAGAGGAAAAGCTAGAAGACAGAAAACAGGCCTTCAGTGAAAAGGAGAAAGCTGGAGCCAAGCCTAAAAGAAGAAGTATCCGAATAAAAAGACAAAACCAAAAGTATCAGAATCCTGAGTGGACTTACCTAGTGTTAGAGGAATTCGAAAACCTTGAGATAAGAATTGATTGCTGACCAAGTTTCCGAAGAAGAAGACCCAACCTGAAAGTTACCTTGTGTAAGCGGCTTGTGAAAAGTAACAAAGAGGGGTTGGAAGAAGCTTCTTTTGAGCCAAAATGTCTGATTCTAATGTGAATGGAAGACCTAGACGCAACTGTTGTAAAACATGCTGCAAAGTATGTTTGTGTAGTGTAGCAATAGTACTGATTTTATGGATAGGACTAACAATTACTATTCCTTTCACGATGAGTAAAGACACTAATCTGTACCCTGCTAAACTAGTGACAAAAGACACAGAAGTTCTGCAAACAGAAGAGACACCACGGAGTGTAGAAAGACATGAGAAAACACTTAGCCTTAGACAGACTAAAATGGACTTAGGTGCATCAGATGAGGGAGGACTACATTATCACAGAATCAAAACTAGAACTCATTTAAATGTATTTGCAAATCTTTTAGTACATTATGTAGAAGCCATGGAAATAGAGGACTGTTACGTTTGTATGAAGCTACCTACTTCTGTAGCTGAAGGTGTGATCTATCACCATTTACCACTAACCTATGGAATTTCCTGTAGTATTTTAGGTAGTTTATTTTATAAAGGAACATTACAGTATTATTATTCTAACTCTGACGTAATCTTTTCTGAACTTCCTATACGTGGAAATCTGAATATTGTACATACTAAGAGTGATGTGACACGTTATATGGGAGAATACTTTCTGCCAATAGGTACTATAGATTTAGGGGAAGCACACAGAAATAACTTGACCTGTTCATTACATGAACAAGAATAAATGTTTCTAAACATAGCAGAGAAAAGAAGGGAAAGTTTCCAAAGAAAGGCAAATGATAAAAGACAGAAAACTCCTAGATGGGCTGAAAACATGGAAAGCACCTCAAAAGGTGAAGCTAACTCTGCTTTGTTGCTGGATTTCGAAAGAAAAGGGAAACTTTGTCTTCATAGAGAAAAGACTAGTTATTATAATAACATATTCATCGGTTCCAGTGAATGCGAATACAATTACAAGGTAATTGGAGGTTGGGGTTTCAAAAATGGGTCAGAACCGGTGTTTCCCGGAATTCATTATATATGTGGAAACAAGGCTTATTTCAAATTGCCGGATCACTGGTATGGAAGCTGCTATTTTGGAATTGTCTTCCTGAAAATATACCATGTGAATGAAGCTGCTGGAAGCAATTAAAATACTAATGGATTAGTGCGTAGGAAAAGAGAAAGTGTAGGAGAAATTTTAGGTGATATATTTAGTGCATAGATACCTGGAGTGGGAGTGGTTCTGAATACACACATAATTTGCAAATTGTCTACAGTGGTGGATCGGTTATCAACTGACACTGCTGCTGGTTTCCTGTTGGTCAACACCGAAATGGTTGCGATCAGATCTATGGTTTTACAAAATCGACTTGCTCTTGACACCTTATTGGCAAAAGAGGGCGGAGTCTATATAATGTTGAAAGCGCAACATTGCTGCACTTATATTCCTGACAAAAGTGTTGAAATTAAGAAATATATGAAGAACATAACTAATTTGGAAGAAGAGCTCAAACCACTGGAGGTTGATAGTGCCTGGAAGAGACTAACTGATGGTCTCTCCTCTGTAGGTAATTGGTTTTCTAACATAGGTAAAAGTCTTGTGAGTAAAATACTGATGCCAATAGCAGGAATAAGTTTAATTGTGCTGATCATAATAATTTGCTGTAAATGTCAAAAATGCAAAAAGATGTATGCTGTGAATAAGAGAGGAGTGAAACGGAATGTTGATGAGCTTGAATTAGAAAAACTGAATAATCAAATTTATTAAAAAAAATAAAGAATTACCATCCTAATAAGGATGCAGAAAAAAGGCTGAACAAAAAGTTCGTAGAAATTGAAATGGGTGAGCTGTGAGAAGTTGGCATCTGGTTTCATTAATAGTGATGATAGTAAATATCATCAAAGAGGGGATTGATGGAGCAAGTATTCGCACATTACGCAACTTGCTTGTATTCATGAACCTCGAAAAACGTTAACGTCATAAGCAACATGTTTGTCTTATTAATATTTCACTTTTACACTACACGGGGGTGTCCCAGTGACGCTTGCCTATGTGTTTGCTAATCCTAACTACGCTTGCATATTAAATGGTCGCTGCTTTGCGGGATTCTAGTCTGCGCATGCGTCGGTCATACCCATGTGATGTGACGCACTTGCAGTTCTGGAGGGAACTTGTCGCTCATGCGCAGTACTGCTAAAGATGGCTGATTTGTTTCTCACATGCTCTTCGCTTGCACTGCTGCTTTAGCCCAGCTGCTCGTTCTGCCTAACTCCTAATGCTATAGTTATTATAAAAGTAAGGGGTGTAGTATAGCCAATCAAGGTATACAGTGTAATCATTTTTTCCTATGTTTCTAAATTGTTTTCGTTTACTTTTCATGTAACATTCTCCGGGGGCCTGGGAGAGAGGTGCTAGTCCATCTTGGAAGCCCGTGTGGTACCAATCACGTGATGGGGACAAGAGAGTCATGCCGCAGTGGAACTCAGCCAGCTGGCTGCCGAAGCTAAGATGCTCCTGGGAACCTGAACCATGCCCCAGAGAGGAATGGCTGATTCGTACCTGCATTTGTTACAATTGTAATGTTTTACTATGTACTCTATTGTTTTCTTAAACTCACATGCCATGGGAACTGGAATGTAAGGGGTTGGTTCAAATATTGAATATTAATCCTGAGAAAGTCTTGAACTCAGGAGGTACAATGACCTAACCACCTCCCGTGTCCAATCAGAATTTAGGGAACCTTTCACTTGCAACATTTGTGGGTGGTACACTGACCCGAAAACCGTATAACTAGCCTAGTTCTAGCTAAAGATTTTGTCCGACTTGTCCGAATAGCTGACCTGTCACTGACCCAACGAACTCTATAGGTGATTGATACAGAGAGCTGCGGAGCACTCTGTCCGTAATTTCCACAAACTTAGTCGGAGTTTGGAAACCTTAAGTGCTGGCACAGCACTTTGCTGGGGGATTCGAGAACCCAATCGGGGTTATTGGCAGATTCCTTGCTGAGAGGGAGTAGCGCAGGCGTTGCATCCGAAGCTGCAGGTGTTGGTCGTACCCTTTGGTGAGCCCGGTCCTGATCCAAATCCTGGGGTTAACCTGTCCTGACTGTCCATGAGCTGTACCTGCTCGCCTACTGGCATCCTAAGTCCTTGAGGGTCCTTTTCCCGCCTTTCCAACTGACCCGTGGCCAGGGTTAGTCTCCATTCTGTCCTAGGTAAATATAACCTCTGTGTGGGTGTTTGTCTATCTAAACCTTTTCTCTCCGTCTTAAATAAAGCATACTTGCCTATGTCATTTCCCCATCTTTCTATATAATTAGACTTTTTCATGCAAAGTGTTTACTAACATGTTCCACTTTTTTCCCTACCTTTAGTCAAAATACTGAATCATTGCATATATAGTATGTTCCATTTCTTACCTTCCCTCTAGAAAATAAGCATCAAATTCATGAGCTCTGTTTCTTCTCAACTGATAGCGTATTTCGAAAGCTTACGTTGATCAGTATGTTCCCTTTCTTTACCCGTCTTTAGTGACGTCGAGAAAGCCTGATAGACTAAAATAGCGTGTTCCTTATTTTTCCCCTCCCTTTATTTTCTTCGTGCTACAGGTGATTCTTACTTTGATTCATAGTTATACTATATTCCTAATCTTAGTCATTGATAGTCTGATCTGTGTAAATTTCATTCTCATGGCATATGATGACGAAGAATAACTAGATAAAGGTGTTGAAAACTTCTCGCGTTTGTGGTTATTATAAAAGTATAAACATTTCTCAAATGTACATGGCATTGTTTTGGTGATATTTGCCTATCCTCTGATAGCTCCTGATCTATTGAGATCTTAGGTACCCGTAATTAGGATTGGTAAGTCAAAGTACACGCAAGTTTTTGAAAAGGAAACAAGGGTTACTGATAGTGGTGTGTAGGTTACCTGATTGATGAAATAGTAAACAAAGGGGCATATTATCAAGCCTGTGCGCTAAAATTATCGCCGCTTTATCGGCCGAAAACGGCCGATAAAGCGGCGATAATGGGCTTGATAATATGCTCTGTGGAATTCCATTCGAAGCCCATGTTAGATGTCTTCATATCTAACATGTGCTTCGATTGGAATTCCATAGAGCATATTATCAAGCCCATTATCGCCGCTTTATCGGCCGTTTTCGGCCGATAAAGCGGCGATAATTTTAGCGCACAGGCTTGATAATATGCCCCAAAGTTATCATGGGCCCAAGTATGCATATCTGGTAAATAAGAGTCGGGTGACCTACGCGCTCTGTCACAAGCACAGGATAACTCACCAAGCTTGAAGTGAGGTGGAAGACTGGCACGCCCGGGTTGAGGCTGACCGGTGTCTTTTGGTCACTGGTGGGACTGGGGCTGCCAGAAGGTAATGCGTAGATGTACAAACTTGGGTTGTTTGATGAAGTTGCAGTATTGAAGGTTTCTTAATAGAAGAATTTTATGAAGAGGGTGTAGAATTTCCATAAAAATGAGGAAACATTGTAGACTTCATCAGAAGTTTATTCAGGTACCTATCCAACAGCTGCCAGAGTAAGCTTCAACTGAGCAGCATCCTTCAAACCCCTAATGACATCAGAACATTCCATACTATGCTAGGATGGAACTTAAGCCCACATACAATTCTGATAATAGAGAATAGCAATTGGAATACCACACATCTCCCTCCCATAATAACAATATACAGATTCCAACATTTTGCAAAACATTATACATAATCCTTTAGATATGATGGGCGTTTTGAAGTCCTAAAGGATTGACGAAGATAATTGTGCTCACCCCTGTTATTATAAGAATAATCACCTTGGCTACCACTGGTAGAAGCACGTTGACTCTCCCCAGAGTGAGCATCCTTTTTTTTCCAGAACCATCATTTCCATTTTATTTAAATCTTACAATGACCACTCTCTTAAGATTCCATATCCTGTGATCCTGAGTTTTCACAGCGTTATTGAAAACCTTTATGACTAACATTGGTTTGAGATATTTGGAATTCCCACCACCAAATAAACTAATAGCTACCCAATCTCCCACCTTAACAACCGTTCTTTTCACAAATTCTTTTGCATCAAACTTCCTTTTCCTTTGCTGAGCCTTATGTTCCTCTCTATCATTCAAATCTTGACCATCCACACTTTCAACTCTTCCTTTAATTCTACAATAATCATGAACCCAAAATGGTTCCATACAATTATTTATAAACCTTCCCGAAAAAGAAAGAAAAGAGATTTTCCCATTGTAGTATGAGGGGTTAATCTATACTCTTCGACTTTTTTACGTTCTTCACACTTCCAGTCTAGATGCATAGATTTTGCAAGAGTAATAGTTTCCTTTAACACTCTGTTATACCTCTCAATCATTCCATTACCCGCAGGATGATATAACGAACAAGTTTTATGCACAATATTATTTTTCATCAGAAAATCCTTCATTTCTTTGGATATCAGCTGCATGCCATTGTTTGACAGAATAGATCTTGGATTACCCTCTCTCGAAAGTAATTCTCTTAAACACCTTATCACACTTTGTGTCTCCACACTGGATAAAAAGAAAACCTCAGGCCACCTACAAAACATGTCCATGATGACCAAAAGAAAGGTTTGGGAACCACCACTATGAATGGGTCCTAAAATTTCCAATGCAATGTCTTCCCACGGACGCGTAGGACGTCTTCTTACTACCGTGGGTTGAGTTCTAGGAAATTTGGATTTATCATATAATCCACAAGGAACACATTCCTGAATCTCTCTCTCTATGAACTTGTCCATACCAGGCCACCAATACGTGCTCCGTAACCTCTCTTTAGTTTTAGTAATACCGGAATGTGAAATATGAGCCATGTCCAGCAACTCCTTCCTAAGACTGGCCGGGGGAACTTATCTCGTGCCTCGAAACAGTATACCACTATTGACCGATAATTCATGCCTCACTACCAAAACGGACTTGTAGACAAAGTCCCTGCCTTAGCACTGACCCAGTTACCACTTAATAAAGACAAAACTTCACTCAACGTTTCATCTGAACCAACTTCATTAACCCATCTCTCTTCAGTTATACTTGCCAAATCCAAAGCACAAACCCATTCTTCTTCAAATTCATTGTCAACACCCTCAAACTCTTCATCTACGTCTGAATCTTCAACACCGACGTCAGGAACAAGGCAAGAAAGAACATCCGCTATTTTATTCTCCACCCCAGGAATATATCTAATGCGAAAAGAATATTCTTTCAGCCCCATTATCCATTTGGTAATTCGGCCAGAAATCAAATCCAGGCCCTTTTTCTCAAATATTTCCACCAAGGGTTTGTGGTCAGTCCTAACCTCAAATTCTGTTCCTCATATAAACTTTTTCAACTTCCTCACAGCCCAAAAAACTGCTAAAGCCTCTCTTTCTACAACTGAATATCTAGTCTCAGGACCCCTGAGCCTTCGAGACAAAAACATTATGGTTTTAGTACCAGATGGACTACATTGCTGCAATACAGCACCTAAATCCCTCTCACTAGCATCCGTCGTGAGAATAGCTTTGAGAGAGGTATCAAAACTTTGTGAGGATGGAGCATTTTTTAAACATTTCTTGACACCAGCAAATTCTGCATTACATTCAGGAGACCAACAATAATAGACACCTTTTCTTAATAAACATCTCATATTGACAGTCACCTCAGCAAAGTTTTTTACAAACTTAGCATAGTATTCCATCATGCCTAAGAACTTCATAAGTTCTTCCTTATTCTTGGTAGGACTCATTTTCTGAATAACGTAAACCATGACTTCTTTTGGTCTAACCCCGTTTGCATCTATCCTATGACCCAAATAATTTATGGAGTCTGCACGAAATTTACACTTTTCTTTTTTCACCTACAGATTACATTCATTCAGATTGCGTAACACTGCCCTTAATCTACTATCATGCTCGACCATATTGTTGGCAAATACCAAAATGTCATCCTGATAAACACACACACCAGGTAAACCCTTAAACACTCTCTCCATTACTCTCCGAAATACTAATGAGGCCGAGACTAGACCAAATGGCATCCTTTTAGATCTAAAAGTGCCAAAAGGCGTAATGAAGGCTGTTAAGTCTCTGCTTTTTTGCTCCAACTCTATCTGGTGATACGCAGATGTTACATCAATGGTGCTAAATACTTTAGCACCACCCAATAACACTAACAGTTCATTAATATTATGTAAAGGATATTTATCGATCGCCACATTTTTGTTTAGTTGGCGCAAATCGATGCATAGACGAAGATAGCCATTGGGTTTTCTTGCGGTCATCACTGGAGCCAACCATTCCGATCCCTGAACCTCCTCAATAATTCCACCATTCATCAATTTCTTTAATTCTTTTTGCATATCATCTTTTACAGACAAAGGAACATTCCTCACTTTGCAACATACGGGAATTGATCCATTCTTTAGCTTGATTTTATGTTGATACCCTTTCAAGCATCTCAACTCATATTTGAATACATTAGGAAAGTTTTCAATGAGGGATAACACAAATTCATTTTCCTTACCCTTGATACAGACAGGTGTGGAAGTATGTTCATGCTTCAAATCTAGAACCTTCCTGCTATCACTTTCAAGTATTGAACTAGAACTATGACTAGATTGCTGAATTACCGAAACATTTTCTCCGATTTGTATAGGAGGATCCGCATTGGGATCCAGAAACACACCTAGATCTCCTTGATGTAACCAACTTATTAAACTATCTCCTTTCTTAGATATATAAATCTTCCCTGCAATCATTCTCTCCTTGTACTTTCTCTTCTTGGACATATCTTGAATCTGGACAACTATCTGCCCACACTCATCTGTCCAAGAGAACACCTCCTCCGGAGTGGTGAAGAACAGGGTACGGGATTGAAATTCTACTCGCAGGCGAGCCGGATAGAGCAAGGCATAGGAGATCCTGAGGTCACGCAGGCGTGCCTTGGCCACTGTAATGGACTGCCTCTGTTGCTGCACCAGCCTAGTATAGTCCGGGAATATCAGGATTGTCTGATTGTCGAACATCAGAGGCTCCTTTGCTCGCGCTTGTCGTAGGATAGTGTCCCGGTCAAGGTAGTTTAGCAGTTTGGCTATCACTGGTCTGGGGCGAGCACCGACAGGCGGCTTCTTGATAAGCGCTCTATGTGCACGCTCAATCACAAAACAGCGGGAGAGGGAGTCCGGCGGAAGCCATCCCTCCAGCCACCGAGTTAGGAATGCCTCCATGTTGCCCTTCTCGCAACCCTCCGGAAAACCAACAAATCTCAGGTTATTCCACCGAACCCGTCCTTCCGCGTCTTCCACTCGGAGTGCCAGGCTCCTCTGAGTCCCTTCCATGCTGGCCACCTTCTTGTTCATGGTCGCCACATCGTCCTCCACTCCTGTTATTCTGGTCTCCGCCTCTGTTATACGGGCCACGGCATTCCGCAGGTCCTCGCGCAGCAGTGTAACGTCTGCCCCAACTGCCCCGATCTTCGCATCTAGCATATCCCTAAATTGCGT
This sequence comes from Lissotriton vulgaris, assembly GCF_964263255.1. Classification (NCBI taxonomy): domain Eukaryota; kingdom Metazoa; phylum Chordata; class Amphibia; order Caudata; family Salamandridae; genus Lissotriton; species Lissotriton vulgaris. The sequence goes on from NC_141698.1 coordinate 747,893,725, forward strand.
AATGGCTGCCACGAGGGCTGCATTGTCCGGCCCTAGCGGCTGCTGGCCTCCCGGGGACCCGGTGCCCCCACTTGGTCCCGTGAACTTGTCTATAGTGCCCTGCTTCGAGGCTCCCCCACCGCTCCCGCCTCTGGTCATTATTGATTGTGACTGGAGATCCCACTCCTGGATCCGCTGCGCGTGTCTCCCGGTCCTTGTTACAATATTGTCGGGGAGGGCCACCTCACCAATATGTCACTCAGTTGCGAGGCCCAGCGGACCTGCCAGGCACCCAGTATATGCCGCCCCTGGCTTTTCACCAGCCCGCTTCGTCTCTCTTGTCATATATAAAGGGGTCCCAGTTGAAACAATATTAGAGATGCACAATCACAATTCGCATGAAACAAGTATATTTTAAAGAAACTTTCCGGACAAATTACTCTGAGCGATGTTATTTAATACACATCCTCAATTGCAGATCAGTTACCAATGCATTCAACAAAAACAGTAAGTAGACTTATTATTATTGCCCAAGAGTAGAGGGGCGTGGGAAAGGAAGGACAGGTGAGGGAAGGGACCGTGATCAGGATAGTGCAGGAATTTAGATAAGTTTCAAAGTAAATCACAAGTGGTCTTATGTACATTTAGGATTCAGTACCACATTGACATGTATACATTGTCATTAAAATATTTCATACATTTGATATTCCTATACCAATTACACAATAGCACAGCCAAAAAATGATCTGTTGTTAATGGGTAGGAACGAAGGAAGGGCGTGTCGACGTTTTGACCCCAAAGGCGTAGGCTGATTCCTGCCCTACTGCGGGGTCTTCATCAGGACAAGTGGGGGTGGGATGCCAGGGTAGTGGAGGAGGGCACCTAAGAGTCAAAACAGACTATTCAGTATGGGGAAGATCACATGTTACTCCTTAAGTAGGCTGTAACAGTCATACCATATTACCTAGAAGGCCACACCAGGATCGCGTGGCACCGTCTACAGTATATGATGGACCAGAAGGCTCCAGTCAAAAGAGAGAGCGCGTGAACCTAAAAAGAATTAGGCTTGAATTAGAAATGTGGGCAATTACAAAGTGCGTCCCACATTACAATACATTCACTTTCCTCAGAACGTGCTTATATTAAAAAGCATCCTGAAATACCAAGCCGGGTTAAAAACAGTGAAGTTATCATACAAAGGAGGATGAACCAACCAAAACTCATTGGGATAAACCCACATCATATGGCCATGTTAATAAACTACAATACTGTGAAATCTCTGACCATCATAGTCAAAAAAATTCCAAAGGAGAGCGAGGTATCGGCTTAGTAGCGGTAATAGGATATACCTCGTGATGTATTTTAAAAAATAATATAAGCAAACACAGCGATTCCAGTTGCACCCATTTACAAATTAATAATTACCTAAAGTTCACTTGCTCAAGCAGAGCTTCATAAGGCAAAATGTGCAAACAATCCTTTCCGGGGTGTACTTCAAGAGTATTTTTCGGCCTGAATGGGATGGAATGAGGGATTTATTAAAATAAAATAATGATCCATAGACTAAGATACTGTCTTAGCTACTCCGTGTATATAGTGTCAGCCTGTCTCACCGCAAAAAGTGGCGCTGACATTCACTGCCAATTCCAGGCTTCAATCAAGGGAAATGTGGCTGCCGATTCTGGGCTGCAAATCACGGGAAATACTGCTTGGATACTCGTCGGGTTTCTCAAATCGAGTAAACTCCAAATCACACCATCGCGGTTATTTAAAGGTGGCGTGCGCGTGTGTGTGCAGCAGCTGAATGACTGCTAATCTTTTAGCCAATGGCGATCCCTTAGTTGTTTGGTAGAAAGACTACATCATTGTAGTTAAGGACCGGCTCAAGTTAAGCCCACTAAAGCATTTGGAAGAAAATAAATTACAGCGGAATTCACATAATTTGCTTAATAATTGTTCGGGGGAATTCTAAAAATGTGTTTATCAGTCAGGTTCCGCCTGTATGTTAAATTATAATAGTCAAAAGAGGTCAATACTTTATAAGATTCAATGTGTGAGGCACAAACATTCTAAATATGTTTTTAACAGTCAAGTTCCGCCCGTTTTTAAAAATTCTTAATGCTGTTTCAAACACAATCGTCAAAAAAGGTCAATACTTTGTAAGGTTCAATGAGTGTGGCACATCATGGTGGGAAATCCTTACATAGTGTTAGCGAAATATTCAATCTCAATTAAATTCCTGTAAATTGGATCGCTAGGGGGCACCTGTATCAAAGCAGATTACGTGGAAAACAAAGTAGTACCATTCAATATTACCAGTCTTAAAAGTACCACAACATCATTAAATGAGGTTGCACCAGTTCGATTAATACACTAGGGCTAAGTGTATGTAAATCTTAGTTGGAAGAAAATACATGTATGTAAAAATCGCATTCCTTGTTCACAAGTTTACAGATACTAGAACATTTTATAAACATTGTCGTTCTGTTCATCTGTGCCGGACCTGTAAAAGAAATTAATTCAGGAAAAAACACAATTCATGTAAGCAGTTAATGTAGACATGCTAACTGAGCATAGCTAGTGTCTTGTTCATTTAGCCCATGTTGTATAGTGTCCAAACGGTTCATCCATTTACTTTCCCTTAGGTCAAGGATAGGACTAATGTTACCACCCCGGGGTCCTAGGGATACTTTTTCAAGGACCACCCATTGTATCTTTTCTACAGTGTGGCCGGCCCTTCTGTAGTGGTCTACCAGTGGCGCCCCAATGACCTCACATCTAATCCTACTCTGGTGCTGGAGGATACGTGCTTTGACTTTTTGCTGTGTTTGTCCTATGTAGGCTAAGCCACATGGACACACAATGCAATAGATGACACTGTTGGTATTACAGTTTGTAAATGTCTTTAGATCTATATTGTGATGTTTGTAAATGAACTGTTTTGTTTGTAAACACATTGGACAAGCTTTGCAGTGTCCACATCTGTAATTGCCAGTCATAATCGGTAAATTCCACATAGTTTGTAAGGATGGAGGTTCAGGAGTTTCCAGGAAAGAACACACCACATGGTCCCTTATGCTTCTTGATTTTTTAAAAGAGTGCATAGGTAACTGTGATTGTCCAATCTCCTTGGATACTAATGGCCAATACTTGTTTACAATTTTTCGTATGTTGTTACTTTGTGTACAGTATGTGGTTACACAAATCATCCTCTCCTTGCTGTCATCTTGTTTGGGCTGTAGGGTGAGAAGTTCATCACGCGGACAATACTATGCCCGGTTCTGAGCTTTCCTAACAAGTCTCCGCGGATATCCCCTTTCTATCAACCTGGAGCTGAGATCATCAGATTCTGAGAAATAGTCGTCTTTCTTGGAGCAGTTCCGCCGTATTCGAAGGAATTGGCCCACCGGTAAATTGTCTCTCAAACCTCTTGGGTGGTGGCTATTATATAGTAACAGTGAGTTCCGCTCAGCAGGTTTTTGATATAGAGTCGTTTCCAACTTATTATATTCATGGAAGATCGTGATGTCTAGGAACTCCACTCTTTTTTGATTCGACTGCATAGTGAATTGGATGTCTCCACTTTGCTGATTCAGCCATCGATGGAATCGGTTTAAGGCTTCTTCTGTGCACGTCCAAAGCATCAGGACATCATCGATGTAGCGCCGCCACATCGTGACGTGATCTTTGTAGGGATTGTTCTGGCTTAGCACATATTTCCGCTCATAATCAGCCATGTAAATAATGGCCAGGTCCGGCGCAAAGGCTGCCCCCATTGCGACGCCCTTGGTTTGAAGGTAGAAATTCCCTTGGAACATGAAGAAATTCTTCCTCATAGCGATAGTCAAGAGTTTGATAATAAACTCAGTTGGCACCACCATAGGTGCTATACGGCCATCAAGAGCCTCGCGCATAACTCCAATGCCTCTACTTGCGGGATACTTGTGTAGAGGGACACTATGTCACATGTCACCAACAGCTGTTCGTCAATGTTGAATTCCATACCATCCACCAGGTTTATAGTTTGCATTGTATCCCTTAAGTATGTGGCCGTTCCTTCAGCCAGCGGTTTCAAAAAAACATCTATGTTCTTACAGAGGGGCTCATCCACATCCAGATACAATGGGACGTCCTGGGGGTTCTTGCATGCTCTTATGGATTTTAGGTAGGGTGTATATTGTAGGAAGCCACAGATCGCTTTGATTGAGGTACTTAAATTCCAACTCGCTCAAAAATCCTTGTTCTCTGCCTGCTGTAGTCACGTCGAGGATCTCCAATGCCAGATCTTTAGTTGGATCCCTTCGTAGTTGTTCATAGCTTACTCCATCACCTAGTTGTCTGAAGATCTCATTTTTGTATTTCTCCACATCCTGAATAAGAACAATAGTTACTTACCTGTAATCTGTGGTTCTCCAGTATTGGTGTCTTTCATAGATTCACATGCCTGAATCATTCCCCGTCGTCGGAGTGGGAGTCCCACGGTACATAAAAAAGCAGTAAAATATGCCATTTGTACATAGCAAATAACAGTAAACCCAACCAGGAAGTAAAGTAGCCCCAGCTACAGCATAAAAAACTTCCACATTAGTGACTATCCAAGTCATTATGTATAGACCAAATTGCAGCCAATCAGGCCACAGCTCCCACCAGAATGCTCTCCCCAGAGACCCAGGCTCTCAGATTTTGTAGCACCGGAGTGTACCAGAGTATAAGTATATATACATATAGCCTGAGTGAGACTCTGAGGGGAGGTTGGTGGGTGCATGTGAATCTATGAAAGACACCAATACTGGAGAACCACAGATTACAGGTAAGTAACTATTGTTCTTCTCCAGTATTAGGGGTGTCTTTCATAGATTCACATGCCTGAATCAGAGTAGTTAGCAGTAATACAATACATAGCTCTTGGACGCCAAGGTACACAGTTTCCATGCAAGAACATAATGAAAAGCAATAACATAATAAGGCGTCAAAACAGCAAGAGGAGGTGGGAGAGAATATCAGAGGCTCACCTTATTGAAAAAGATTACGCAGGACTGCTCTTTCCACCGAGGCATCGGTATCACATGAAGAATCCAGACAGTAATGCCTCGTGAATGTGTGCCTGCTGGACCATGTTGCAGCTCTGCAGATTTGCAGGAGAGGCACACCAGCAAACAAAGCAGTTGAAGAAGAGACTGCTCTCGTAGAATGAGCTCTAGGTAAGGTCTGTAAGGGTTTACCTGCTTGTTGATGGCAGAGCCCTATCGTTGAAGAGACCCACCTAGCGATAGTCTGTTTTGTCACTGCACAGCCTTGTCTCGGTCTGCCATGCGCAATGAATAGCTGATCCGTTTTCCTGATGGCAGCTGTCCTTGAAAGATAAAACTTAAGACATCTCCTGATATCTAAAGAGTGTAAAGTCCGTTCAGCTGGCGTCTGCGGATTTGGAAAGAATGTCTTAAGTATTACTGGCTCATTCAAATGAAAATTCGATGGTACTTTGGGCATGTACTTCGGGTTGGTGCGCAGTATCACAGAGTCATTTGTGAATTGTAAGAAAGGTGGTTTAGACGTGAACGCCTGCATGTCACTAACCCTTCTGGCTGATGTTAACGCCAGCAGTAATGCGACTTTCCAAGTGATGAACTTCAGATCAACTTTATGAATCGGCTCAAAAGGATGGCGCATGAGCTGAGCTAGTACTATATTCAAATGCCAGGATGGAGGTGGCCGACGTACTGGTGGAAACATACGAAATAAACCCTTAAAGAATTGCTGGATTATTCTTGAGGAATATAGCGAATTCGTACCATCTTGACGATATCGGGATATAGCCGCTAGAAACACTTTAAGTGTTGAGTGTGCCAATCCTGATTTAGCCAACTGCAAAAAGAAGGGTAAGATCCTTTCCGGTTCAGCATACATGGGATGTAAATTCATAGTTTTGCACCAAGCACAAAAACGCTTCCATTTAAGCTTGTAAGTTTTGTTCGTTGAAGGCGCTCTAGCATGGCTAGGACTTCTTGACAGTCTTGTGGAATGTTCAAGTGTGCAAACTCATGGTGTTGAGGAGCCAAGCCGATAATTTCAGAGAATGAGGGTCCGGATGATATACCCTGCCTTCTTGAATTGTCAGAAGGTCCGGAATTTGAGGCAGTTGGATTGGTTCGCATTCTGAGAGGAGAAGAATCTGTGCGAACCAATATTGTCGTGGCCACCGTGGAGCAATCAAAATTATTCGACACGGTTGCCTTCTCATTTTCTTGATGACCTTGGGAATTAATGGAATTGGCGGGAAGGCGTAGGCGAATATCCGTTCCCAGTTCATTGACAGAGCATCCCCGCATGATTCTTTGTGGGGAATCCAGCTCGCAAAATGTGTACATTTCTTGTTCTGGTAGGTTGCGAAAAGATCTAGATTGGGGTGACCCCATCTCCGGAAGATTTGATCCAGTGCTGGTTGATGCAGTTCCCACTCGTGAGTGCTGCTCTTGGATCTGCTAGCACATTGGCTACTCCTGGAACATGCACTGCTGACAAGTTGATGTTGTGATCCAGAGCCCAATTCCAGATCTCCTGAGCCTGCTGGGACAACCGGGCTGATCTTGTGCCCCCTTGCTTGTTCAGGTAATGCATGCTCGTTGTGTTGTCTGTTCGAATCAACACGGACGAGTTTTCCAGTATCGCTTGAAAAGATTTGATGGCGAGGAAAATGGCCCTCAATTCCAATAAATTGATGTGCCATTTCTTTTGCTGTCTGTCCCATTTGCCACTGATTGTCATCCCTTGAAGGTGAGCGCCCCAACCTTCTAGCGAGGCATCCGTGGTTACGATGAATCTGGGGACTTCTGCGAGGAAAGCACAGCCCACCTGCAGGTTGCGTTCTTGACTCCACCACAGGATTGCATTCTTCATTCGAGGCGTTAAGGTGATGATATCCTCGAAAGAACCTGATACCTGCACCCATAGGTGACTGAGTTCCTCTTGTAAGGGCCTCATTCTCAGACGACAGTTTGGAGTGAGGAGGATGCACGATGAGATCATCCCTAGGAAAGATTTGAATTTCCGAACAGAAACGCACTCTTTTCTGAGGAGTGCAATCGCCATCTCCTGAATCTTCTCTTGTCGTTCGCTTGAAATGAAGACTTGAGCGAGCTTGGAATCCAGCGTTGCTCCTAGGAAAGACTTCCTTTGAGATGGTACCAGATCTGATTTCTTGAAGTTTATTGAGAAACCTAGACTTTGAAGCAGGCAAAGGCATTTCTGGACATGTTTGCTTGCTGTGGCGTAGGAATTGGCCTTGATAAGGCAGTCGTCCAGATATGGGTATATCTGAATACCCTGTAATCATAAGTGGGCTGCTACAGGTGCCAACATTTTTGTGAATACCCTCGGGGCTGAGCGTAGTCCAAAGGGAAGCACCTTGAACTGGAAATCCCTGCCAGCCACTCTGAACCTTAGGAACTTCCTGTGCCTGGGGAAAATGGGTATGTGGAAGTAAGCATCCTGAAGGTCGAGTGTTGCCATGTGGTCCCCTTCTGTCAGAAACTGGAGGATCTCTTGGAGTGACAACATTCTGAACATTAATTTTTTGATGTATTTGTTGAGAGCACGCAAATCGAGGATGGGGCGCCATTCCCCCGATTTTTTGCGTATCAAGTAAAAACGAGAGTAAAAACCTTTTCCTCTCTGATGCTGAGGTACTTTCTCGATTGCCCCTTTTCAAATCATTTTATTGATTTGGATGAACAGCTCCTTGAGATGTGCTGGGGGCGGTCCTTTTGGGGGTGAATTTGGAGGGGTTTTTATAAATTCCAATATGTGGCCCTTGGAAACCACATCCAGGACCCATCTGCCTGTGGTAATTTTTGACCATTCTGAGCAATGTAGGGATATTCTTCCTCCAATTTGTTTCTGGCTGGGGCAAAGTGGTGGCAGGATGCGTTCCTCACTTTTTGTTAGCGTTGTCTCTGTCCCGATATGTTGTTTTTCCTCGGGGCTGTGAATAATTATTTCGTCTTTGGCCGTAAGGTTGGTGCTTATATGGCTGGTACCTATGGTTGTTCTGGTTGTTTGTATAGGACCGTTGTTGGTAATATCCTCCTCTATTTGAGAAGTTACCCCTTCCTTTAGCACCACGAAAGGAAGATTTACGGTACTGCAGAGTACCCAACGATCGTGCAGTTTCTGTACCTTTCTTGATGGCTTGCAAAGCCTCGTCCACATGCGAGCCGAAGAGGTACTCGCCAACATAAGCCATATTCAGCACTTTGGCTTGCACTTCCTGCCTAAAGGATGTAGATTTTAACCATCCCTCTCTTCTAAGGACTGCAGCTCCTGCCAATTGTCTGAATCCTGTGGCTGCTACGTCCACTGCCGCATCAATGATCTCCGACAAAGCACACTCCCCTTCCTGCAGAATTTTTGTGGCTTCGGTGCGGTCCGGTTCAGGCAGTTTTTGAATGTACGGCGATATGTCTGACCACATCTGCCTATCATACCTGCCGAGAATCGCCAGCGAATTAGCAGCTCTAACTGTTGTCGCTGCAATAGTCGATACCTTTTTGCCAATAGTATTGAGTCGCCTCCCGTCCCTGTTCGTAGGAGTTAAGATCTGAGATGACGGGTTCCTTGCTCTCTTCTGAGCTGCTTGCGCAATGACTGAGTCCGTCTTGGCCTGACCGATCAGGCAAGCAGGTGAAGAGGCAGGCGCCCTATATTTCTTATCTACTCGCGGTAAAACCGCAGGTGAAGAATTTGGCGTGGCCATGATATTTAGACCTTCTTTCCAAATAAAGTCTATAATAGGAATAGACCAACTTTGCCTCTGAGACAGACTCTTAAAGTCGTACAGGAAACAATCGTCCTGTTTAGCCTCCATGGAAATGAGAAATCTCTTAGTAGCTTTGTCCATAATCCTATTGTAATTCGCAATATCCACCGGTGGTGACTCAGCTTTTGGTTGTTCATCTGGGGAAGGTGTGTCAGCTTGATAATCTTCATACTCCGACAAGTCCGTTTTATCTAATTCACCTTCTTCATGAGTCTCCTCATCAGTATTCTCATCCTCCCGTTGGTGGTAGGACACCGGTGTTGAAGGTCGGGCATGTTCCGCTTCTTCTGTCATCGTAGTCATTGGAGTCTGGGTTACTCGAGGCTGTGGAGAAGAGATTCGAGAGTCGCCTGACTCTGAAGGCGGGAAACGGCGATAATAATCGCTCAACATATACTGCAAATTTTGGAAAAGTTCCATTGGCATTTGCATCCCTGGCGTTGGTGCATTCTCTAACCTAGGCGCTTGTATCTCTTGTTCCTCTTCCTCCTGATCCTTTATTTGTATAAGCAAATCAGATGGGCTCTCAGCTGCTTGAAATAGCTCATCACTAGATCCATCTTCCTCAGAATCCAAGAGCCTGTCTGGCATTTTTAGTGGCGACATAGATGTAGACTGTGATGAACGCTTTTGCAATAGAGCCGCAGTGGTGGCTGGAGATGGTAGCGGTATGACAGTGCTCCTTGCTGACCAAACTTGAAGATCTGTGCAAGATGACAGCTTTGGTGTTGTAGGATTCTCTTGTGCTAAAGTTAATTCCGAGTCTTGTGGTTTTTTCTTCGTCGTCGACGATGTACTTGTCGACGATAATTGCTCCGTCGACGACAGTGGCTGTTTAGTTTTCGTCGACGTGACGGATTTCGTCGTCGACGAGGGAACCGTCGACGGGATTACTTTCTTCGTCGACGGGGCCGTCGACAAGATTATCTTCTTCGTCGACGATGACTTCGTCGACGGGTCCGTCGACGGGGTCTTCTTCGTCGTCGATGGGATCGTCGACGGCAGCTTCGTTGACGACGATGTCGACGTCGGTAAGGCTGTCGACGATGGCAAGGTTTTTGTCGACGCTGTTTTTAGCTTCGTCGATGTAGGCTCGTCGACGAGAGGTGTGACAATCTTCGTCGACGAGATGGGACGAATTTGGACATGAACATAAGTTGGAGAGGACGCTGAGGACATCACCACAGACGGTTTTGGTGAGGAAAAAGTCATAGTAGAAGTCATCACAGAGGCTGCCTGACAGGAAAACGGCAGAGTAGTTGGTGCCTTAGTCACAGGTCTCTGAGGTGACACTAAAGACGCAGTCTTTTTAGAGTCTGTAGGCTTCACAGATTTCTCAGAGGATTTGTTACTTTTTGAAGTAGAAGGCTCACCAGCATCTACAGCGAGCTGGGCCTGTCTTGCCACTTTAGCCTTAGGAGTAGTCACCTTACTCTCAGCCATCCTCTTTCTAGATCCCATAGAAGACCCTGAGGCAAAACTTCGTACCTCAGATAGTGGTTCATCCTTATCTTTAATCTGCTGAATCCACAGCAGCAGGCGACCCTCTCTGTCTCTGAGGGTCTTAGGAGGAAAAGTGCGACAGATCTTGCACTCCTTATCCTGATGATCAGGGTACAAGCAGTAGATGCAGCGAGTATGCGGATCCTCCTTAAACAGCCTTGCTTTTCCGTAAGATTCACAGGCCCTGAACAGGGACTTTGATTTAGACATGGTAAAAGTAAATCTTTCACAAGTAGAGAAAAATTGAGCAGAGCTCAGAGAGACTCCCTATCACACGACGTGCGCTAAAAAATCTGAGAGCCTGGGTCTCTGGGGAGAGCATTCTGGTGGGAGCTGTGGCCTGATTGGCTGCAGTTTGGTCTATACATAATGACTTGGATAGTCACTAATGTGGAAGTTTTTTATGCTGTAGCTGGGGCTACTTTACTTCCTGGTTGGGTTTACTGTTATTTGCTATGTACAAATGGCATATTTTACTGCTTTTTTATGTACCGTGGGACTCCCACTCCGACGACGGGGAATGATTCAGGCATGTGAATCTATGAAAGACACCCCTAATACTGGAGAACAATTGCTCCCCCCTTGTCCGCTGGTTTGATAACTATTGTTTTGTTATCTCTCAGGGTGGTCAGAGCTCTTCTTTCATCGTGATTGACATTCAATTTCGTATGTTTCTGTATTGACAAAATTTTGTCAACTTACTTTAGTACCATGCTCTCATACGCCAAAATCTGGTTCGTCATCGTACTTGCTGGTGGTACAAAAGTGGAAGGTACTCTCAATCCGGTAGTTGAGGGATTGAAGGAGGGAGAACTGTTCCTAAAGAAGTATTGTAGTCTAATTTTCATCTCTCTTGTCTGCAGATATTGTTGCCCACAGTGCCACACCGGTCGCCACCCAATGACGGTCACAGGTGCCTCGCCAACTCGGGGTCCACCCCCAGGATCGTACAGTGCCGTCCGCGGCCCGGGGCTCAAACCCCACCGCTCCTCGTCGCTCTGGGACCCCTCAGTGGGCCCCTCAGCCAACCAAGCGTTCCGCAGCGTGGGCCCCTTTCCTCCACACAACTTTCAGTCGGCAAGTCTCCTCGGCTCAGGGCTTACTGAGAGCAGGGCGAGTGGCCGCCCGGGACTCGGTGCGTACCGCACTACAGTGTTCTGTCTCTATGTGGCCGGGCCCCGGTCAGGCCCTGCACATGATGCCGGCCCACAGTCGCTCCACCTTTGCCCACTACCCCTCCGCGGCCTGAAGTGGCCGCCGAGCTGTCCAGCACTGGCCCCGACCAGCCTCCGCACCACTTGGGCCCACGCTGCACTCCCGGGGGGGGCACACCTCCTCACCTCTGCCGGATCGCTGCAACTCCAGTCCTCGGCTTCAGATCGTTGGGCAGGCCTCACCGTCGTATGTGTCCCCCGGCTCAGCAGACGATCGCGGCCCCCACCACCAGGCCACGCACGAAGAGGTCAGGAAGCCCTCAGAAGCGCCCCGGGGCACCGCACGGGACCATTCGGCTCCAGCGTCGCCTGCCTCCGTAATCCGGCGCTCTTCTGCCGCCGCCGCCGGGCCTCACGAAACTCGAGGTCCCGGCTGCGGGGCGCAGTGTAGGCCTCTCCGCCCCGGGGCTCATGCACCGGTCCTCCAAGCGCCGCTGCGCCTCAAAATCGCCTACCAGACACACCGCTAGCTTTCGCGGCCCGGGCGCCCCACTGGGTAAGGGCTGGGCGGGAGAGGGACAGGGTAATCTTTCAGATCTGTTGTGGGCAGGACGGAGCTCGTCTAGGCTGCGTCCGCCATGCTGGCTTCCTTGGCCACGCCCCCGTCAGGTTCACAATGTTTAGTGAAAGATTTCACAAGGTGGCCGCCTAGGCAGCATGCATGCGCTGTCTCTCCGAGACATCAAGTCATAAGTAGTGAGCTATAAATATTGCAAATAACAATGCCTTTTATTTTAGTTTTTAGAACATGAATAAAATGCATTGTCATTTACAATGCCAATAGCTTAAACTCGCATAAATGTGAGACCTATTGCATTGCAAATGCTTGTTCCATTTGTTGCCTTGTAGAAACATCGGTTGAGACATGCAAGTAAACAGGCTTTTTGTCTCCATGATGAATGATTCCACTTTTTTAATCAGTGTCAGGCACTCACCCTTTTGAGCATGCGTGGGTACTTCGGCTGGGTCTACATTGACACTCCTGAATGTTCTGTGTATATCTAGAACACATGTAGTATCAGTCTTCCTTACCTGGTGACGCCTAGTACACCTTTCGGTTCACTTTGCTGGGGATTTAGGCACAACTTACAACCTTTTGCCCGGCACTAGTAAACGGCTGACAGAACGGTGTGGCAGTGATTGAGCCACACAATGCACTACTACAGACCCACTCCCCTCACCTCTCCTCTTGTTATCTTATATTATTTTTTATAATTTGATTGATTCACTTATTTGATTTTGCCATTTTTTCTTTTGAAAGTTTGTGTGCTCTCGTTCCTGCTTTGTCCGGAAGAGGCCACAATTTAGAGGCGGAAACACGTTGACCCTTATAAACTAGGACCAGCACATATTCCTCTATTAGTCGTGAAAAACAATAGTTACTCGGACTAGGTGAAGACCACAACATTTTTGTTGCAATCTTTGATGCGGTCTCTGATGCTTTTTAGCTATTGTTGGCTGTACTTTGTACTGCGCTTTGTTTTTAGGATATAACTTTTTAAAAATACTTGCACTGTGTTCCTACCTTATTCTTGGCTCCCTGCATTTGTTAGTTGTCAAGCCAGCGCCCTGTTCCACCACGGGTTTTCCCGCTTGTTGTGGAGGGCGCCGGCATAGATTGTTGCTATCTTCCTGATTGGGGAGCGAGGGTAACGCGCTGGATCAGCGTCCCGGCGCCTCTCTACTTAACCCACACGACTTGCTCCGCGCGTAGCGGTCTCTGATGCTTTTTAGCTATTGTTGGCTGTACTTTGTACTGCGCTTTGTTTTTAGGATATAAACTTTTTAAAAATACTTGCACTGTGTTCCTACCTTATTCTTGGCTCCCTGAATTTGTTAGTTGTCACGCCAGCACCCCGTTCCATCACGGGTTTTCCCGCTTGTTGTGGAGGGTGCCGGTATAGATTGTGGCTATTTTCCTGATTGGGGAGCGAGGGTCACACGCTGGATCAGCGTCCTGGCACCTCCTTACTTAACCCACATGACTTGGTCCGTGCGCAGCCGGCGTGCCAAAGGCAAGCCCGTCTGCGCCAAGATCGCGCCAGGGAGGGTGCCCTACCGGCTACTTGCCAACAAGTAAGGCTCTGTTATGAAAGAAAGCTCCTGCTTGAACTCATGCCTTTAATTAAGTCTTGCCACCATACCATCGACCCAGAGGCTCTTTTAGATAGAATGTTTGGTGGGTGCAAAAGCTGTGATTTTTGAAAGGGGAATATATTGAAGTTACAGTCGATTCCTACTGTATCTAAGCCCGCTTCCAGTCTGATGACTGAAAAGGGGTTTCACATCAATGCTAGGTCATTAGTAAAAAATAATATCGCTTTTAGAGACTTTGTTTCAGCCAGGAACCCAACTTGGGTGTTTATGACAGAGACCTGGGCAACGGATGCCTCGGGACCTGACCTGGTAGATGCCATCCCTACCGGCTATGCTCTGTCAAGAATGGACAGAGTTGGTCATCGAGGAGGAGTGGGAATCCTGTATAAGGACTCTCTTATTAGTCGCACTGAGTCTCTCTCTACTCCCTCAGACCCTTTCCAGCCTTTTACTTTTCTATTAACTCCTGTACTTCCGTCTCTTTTTCCGGCCTTTTGTTTTATAGACAACCTGGGCCCAGATCCTCTTTCAGCCAGGACATTATCAAATTGTTAGAGCCGTTTATCGAGAGGCCCAATATTACTCTTCTTGGCAATTTTAATTTCCACCTGGATAATACGGAATCTGGAGATACTCAGGCTCTCCTGGAAACCTTGGACTCTTGTGGTCTGGCTCAATTGGTGGTAGGCCCTACCCATTTGGCAGGACATAACCTCGATAGAGTCTTTTCTAATGATTCTAGGCTGGGACCTCCGGTCCCTTTAGCATGGTCTGACCACTTCGCTGTACCACTAGACCTGTCCTACCAGGAAACAGTTCTTCCTTTGCCAGACGCTAAGAAGCTGGAATTCAGAAGAAATTTTAAATCTATCAATAACGATGTACTCTCTCCTGATCTGAATGAGTTGGCGTCTGTTGACTCGCAGGATGTCAACTCGGCTGTTCTTGAGCTTGCGCATTCTCTCTCAGGGGCATTGGATATCTTGGCTCCTCCTAAACAGCATTATTCAGCAAGAAAGAGTCCCTCGGCTCCCTGATACTGAGACAGACTTAGACAACTTAGACAAGGGTGTCAAAAACAAGAGAGGCTCTTGCGGGTCCATCTCGATTCCTTGGAGAAGGAACAGCACAAACTTTGCCTAAAGGAATATAAACTAGCTATTGTGGAGGAAAAGAGGGCTTATTTCTCTAAAGTTACTGCCTCCCTTCACTCTCCTAGAGATGTCTTTAAGATCATTCATAGACACCTTATCTTCCCCCCAGGTAATAGATTCTATAGTGGAATCTCAAGAGCTGTGCGATAACATCTCTGCCTTTTTCCATACAAAGATCTTGGATATTTATGGCACGCTTGAATCTCTAAACTCTGGTATGGGACCTCCTAATCCCCCGGCCTCTTCTGAGGCCGGGAGTCTGCCTGGTGAGCAGCTCTCGGGTCTTCTGTCCTTTCCTCTCTTAACATCAGAGGCAATGATTCAGCTTCTGGACAACACTAAATCTGGCTCTCCCTTAGACTCTTGTCCGCTTAAAGTACTGAAAGCCTGTCGGGAAGTGGTTATTCCACCCCTTATGAATGTTATGAACCGTGCCATTGTGGAGGGAGTCTTTCCCTCCTTATGGAAGATGGCGGTTGTAAAACCACTTCTGAAGAAACCTGCTCTTGACCCAGGGGTTTTGAAAAACTTTTGCCCCATTTCTCTTCTTCCCGCCCCCGCAAAGATGTTGGAGTCCCATCTCAATCTCCATCTTAGTTCTTATCTCAGGGATTCTGCCCTTTTGGATGTCTCTCAACATGACTTCAGGAGACTTCACAGCACTGAAACGGCTCTTGTTAATAATATTTGCTCCCAGGTTGACAAGGGCCATACCACTCTTCTGGTCCTGTTGGACCTTACAGCGGCCTTCG
Source organism: Lissotriton vulgaris (assembly GCF_964263255.1). NCBI lineage: Eukaryota > Metazoa > Chordata > Amphibia > Caudata > Salamandridae > Lissotriton > Lissotriton vulgaris. Next base: position 747,909,239 of record NC_141698.1, read on the forward strand.
ACACTCTATCCCCATCTATATTGGTATCTCGCCTTAGGGAGATAGGGGTCGTAGGCCCTGCCCTGAGTCTTCTTGCTTCCTTTCTTAATGAAAGGGAGCAGAGAGTGAAACTGGGCCGGTTTCTGTCTGCCCCTAACTAAGCCTGTGCACTGTGGGGTCATTGAGCCCCACATTGTTTAGCATCTATGTGGCCCCCCTTGCCAGGGTGGTTAGATCATTTGGGCTGGAGGTGCTGTCCTATGCTGACGACACCCAAATAATGGTCTCTCTCACTCATTCAGGGAAGGATTCTGCTCAGAATTTCAGGAGCTGTATAGAGAAGTCTCCCAGTGGATTGTGCAGAATTTTCTGAAATTGAAAGGGGAGAAAATGGAGGTCTTAATCTTTGGGAGCAATTAGGATATCTGGTCAATGGACTGGTAGCTGCCCTCACTTGGGGAATGCCCCCACCCATGCCAGTATGCTAAGAAGTTAAGGGTGCTAATGGACACTGCCCTTTCCTTTGACCGTCAGGTCAATAGGACCGTCTCCACCTGCTGTGGCATCATTAGGGTTCTTAGAAAGATCGCCCATTATCTTTCCCCTGATGCTCGGAAACAGGCTACGTGGCATTAGTTTCCTCTAGACTCATGGGCGTCCGCAGACATTTTTCCAGGGGGGGGGCAAAATGTTAACGTCATCACCAACGACATGATGTGTGCCAGGTGGGGCACAAGAAACACTGGGGCGCATAACTGAGATAGGCTCAATTAAATGGCAGGAATCCAGGACATGTGACTGACCCTACCACAGGCCAACAAACACCGCCTGTAGGGAAAATGCTAAACTTTCTGACAATGTGCTTTATCTCTGTTTGCTAGGTGTGCAGACTTCCGGGTCCTCAATCCAACACCAATTAAGGCTGTCTTCAGAACGATTCGATTTTTATCAGAATACTTTAAAACAGCCTATGATTAAAGCACCAGATTAAATATACTGTATGCACAGTGTATGTTAGGGATTTCTAGCACACATATTTACCAATATTGGCTTCTTGGTGCTAGAATTCATGATAACTTTTAAAGTTAAAGCACAGCGTCAAACTTAGTAATAAATAATGCAGCAATCACACACGCCAGTGATTCGCCAATGGGTGCTCCCTTTACTAGAATTCCCTGGGCATTGCTAAATTTTACACACATTCAATTAATTTATACAAATAAAATGTATAGGTCCAAATGTTAGCTGTGTTTTTTAAAAGAAACTTAGAGTCACTCTACGTGTAGTCAATGTCAAACTGACAACGTGCGCCCGTTTAGGGATACAATAATGGCCAGCTCCCTTATGCGGAAGCCCCGCACCATAAATGTGTGGCACATGCGGGGCCCGCAGCGGCGGCACATCACAGGTCCAGGGATGCTGAGTTTTACACAGTGGTCGAAGTGGGGGGAAAAAAGTAGGGGAACAGTGGGTGGAGAATTAGAGAGTGGGAATAACCCAAGGATTGGATCTGTGGGTGGAGCCAGAGTGGTGGCCAGAATGCGCAGACATCCCAATATTTAGTATTTGTTTGGCATTTCACTGCCCAGTTTAATCAACCAATGGATACACATAATTATTTAAGGTTATAATGAGTTATTGACATTAAAATACATTCACAAAGAGGGATATGGTTCTAATCACAGAATGTACCAAATACGATAAAATGTGGAAACACACGCCATTTGTCTCCGAGCCATGGAGTTTCTGTCATCAGCATTTCTTCCTTTTTCCATAACAGAGTTCAAACATGAATGGCAAAATATCCTAGTTTACAAATGTCTTCTCTAAAATTATGGCTCTGCCATATTTGCCTCATAATGAAAGATCTGCTGCATGATCTGACCATTTAAACTAATAAATTGTTTGTACCTCAAACATATCAAAAGTTAATATAAAATGTGACTTTTGTTGCTGCGGAGTGGATGGCCTATTGCAAAGGTTGACTAGTCACCTTTCTCACTGCAGCGTTTGTATGTTACACTGGTACTAATAAGGCAAAATCTTTCCAGAGACTGTTAGTATGTGTACACACAACAAAATAATAAAATATCTGAAAATATACTGCATTACGCTGCAGCCTTTTTTTTAATGCATAATTTAGTCAACACTACGGCATAAAGTTGTCATCCTTTGCTGCATAATTAATTCCAGTGGCCCCACAGCAGGCAGCACATGTTAAAAGTGCTTGTGAATGAAGCAGGAAGACTTTGAAGTTTGCGAATTTAGTTTGGTGTGCGTGCAAATCCTGCATTGCCAATCCCTGGTGAGTTGCAGCTACTAATAGCAATGGTGGTGTCCTGTGCATTAATGTTTGTTTGTGCCCCCCAATGACCATCTCTGCCATGGATTCCCTCACTGCCACCCTTTAACTGTGCCCCCCAAGTCTCCATACCCACTCTCTCTCAGATGCATTTAATTTGATTTACAGCGCCACTCATACCATTGTAGGGTGTCAGAGCAACTTTACATCACACAAATTTCACAGAGACAATCAATATGTGTGTAAATCACTGTATAGAAAATGTTAAAATGTTACATAAGACTAACAACTACAGGGTGTAGGAGTCACATGACAACCATACTAGTAGCCCATATAGTTTTATAGTGATTGGTCTGGAGAAATAATCAAAGACTGGGGGGGGGGGGGACATAACGTTCTAATTTATAACTTGCAGTTTGTATGCAGCTCTTAGATGACAGTTAATAGCTCACTGTTCTAAGTTAGTACTTTAACTTATAAACTGCAAGTAACAAAAGGATCTCTCTGTCAAAAGCAGTAGCCCACTGACCTATTTACATTATGTGCACTTTGTGAACTGCATGGCGCATGTTCTTTGCAGCCTTTACATTAACCCTCTGAACTACATTTCCATGAGTCAAAACTTCCACTAGACAAAATTCTGATCTCTCTCTTGGAAGAACATTAATCTCCGGAGTCATCATGACATGTTTATTGTTGCCGAAAATTGCTGGAGGCCAGGAAGGAGGCAGCAAGCATTTTTAATACCATAATATACTTGCAAAAATGATGCCTCCACCTAAAGTCAGCACCCGGTGAGGTCACACTGGTTGCAACGCCCTAGAGCTGGCCCTTCTCACGGGTCCTGTGACCTCAGTGACTGTTGTTCTAGGGTGTGCTGCTTCATAGGCCTGTCCACAAGACTAGAGGTGAACTTCAGCATGGATAGTGGTGGACAAGCCTTGAAGGTTAACCTACACTTGTCATACTAGGGTCCACCTGCTGGTGCGAAGACACCAGGACTTCTAAGGTGTTGTGAAGCCTTCTAAGGTCTAGCATGTGATTGTGCTCTCGCAGGAGAGTGGTCTGGTGGACTGGTTATTAAGGCTGAACCCGGTTCCCAGTTCCAAATTTAGCAGCTCTGACCATAGTGCCACATCCTCTCCCCTACTGAACACCGTACTGCCCCACTGAGAAAAACTCCCACTGTCTTCAACTACAACCCAATTGTTGCCCGCTATAAACACCTGAATGCGGCTAAATTTAAATTACGCACTAGACAAGAGCAATATGCGGCCTACAAAAAAAAAGTAACAACATCCTGGAAAAAGCAAACACTTATAGGGAATGCAACATTTAGCAAACCATGGGAAATGTAAGCAGGAACAAGATGGTTACCTTAATGCTTTTACATCCACTATTCAGAAATCAGTGAGTGCTTTTGCCTGAAAAGTTAAGGACACAACTAATGGGCCCTGAATGGACCCATTTCAATGGCCATTGCTTATATCCTTACAAAACGTAAGCAGTATGGTAAAAAGACCACATCCCTGGACGCAGAGCCGCAGCACATATTTTGTTTTCCAATTTACACATTGCAGTACCTCCAGGATTGGTGCACTAGTCCCAAGTCCAGGGAAAACAAAGACAAGAAAACGAAAATAGCGATTCACTGGCAAACCCTGTAAAAGTGGCGCTAATGTGTTTCAGTGTGAATAAAATCAGTTTGGCCAGTTTGCTACCACTCTGGCTTACTTTGTTTAGTTATTTATCTATTTTTCATATGTTTAGCTTTTTATTCCCAATGCTGCACTTAAAATGTCAGAAAAATACGACATTTCCAGCAAAAGCGTCTTTCTTTTTTGGATCCATTTCACAGGGAAGCAAATAAAAGAAAGGAGAGGAAAGAGAGTGAGAACCCAGTCTTGGAGTCACGGTTTTCATGGGCGTCCACAGGGGGGGCAAGGAGGGTCGCTCCAGGTGGGGCAAGTGCCCCTCCTTGCCCCCCCCCCTGCTGACGCCCTAGACTGGACTATTGTAATGCCCTTTATTGTGGCATCAACAAGAGCCTTATCCATCGTCTCCAAATGGTCTAGAATGCTCCAGCGAAGATGGTTCTGAACCTCCCTAGATTTGCCTCAGCATCGGCAGCTCGGGAGAACCTACACTGGCTTCCCATACACTCTAGGATCACTTTTAAAATTCTTTGTCTGTCTCATGGAGCTTTTTATGGTACTGGTCCAGAGGGGATTAAGTCACTTGTACATCTTTATTCCCCTACTAGATCTCTTCTCTCCTCTAATAAAAACTTTCTTGAGGTCCCCAGGTTTGTACGAACAAAATGGGGAGGCAGAGCGTTTTCCTCTGTAGCGCCCAGATTGTGGAACTCTCTCCCCACTGAGCTTTTAGGGCAACCTTCGCTCTCTCTGTTCCGTAAGGCCTTAAAAACTTGGCTTTTTTCTGAAGCGTACTTGTAAAGCCGACTTTGTCTGACTGTGTTTTGGATGATCTGCGTTGGCGCCTTGATGCCCTTGGGCTAAGTTGAGTGATATAAGTCTATGTTGTTGTTGTTTAGAAATGTACTAGAAATAAATGCTGGTACCTGGAGACAGTTTTTTCACTTGGGCCCTCATATAAGGGCTAGCTATCCAACTTTTGTGAACACTTTTTTCACCTTGTACATTCTGTCAATAGTTTGTGTGTGTATCTATATATATTTTAAATTGATTGTGAGGCACAATGTTGCATATTTTGTATGCTTTCGTAATCCGTGACTCTAAATAATTAATACATTTTGAAGAAGAATGTTAGTCTAAATTCTGTACATCCCCAGATTTGGCTCAGCAAATCTGTTTAGTGTCTAATTTAAATCATATCCCTCCTTTCCTGTTTGTATAAAGACGATAAACAACTTTAGTAGGTGCTATCTTCTTGGGAGTGTAAAGTAACTATAACAATGCCACTACTTTGTATCTGAAATCTACTAATCTCTTCCTGAAAAGAAGCCAATGCAAAATTTGTAATTACTGGATTGCTCATAGAAAATCAACCATATTGGTCTGAATAATAAACTAGCAATTCCATTGTGATTCACTGTAGTGAAGATGTTAAAGAGTGGCCTCTGTTCATTTTAACTTGCGTGAATTGGTACTGTCCTTTTCAAGTGATAATCATAATTGTGAAACACACATGACATTTGGGTTTTCAGAGGCGTATTCAGAGAACTTAATTAACAAATGAATCAACATTGTTAAAAATGCAAGACTATATTAACAGGCCATAGATGTGATAGATTTGTAACAGTATTAATACAATTTGAAGGCAATACACTGTTACCCATTCTCAGAATAGACTAAACCGTAGAAAATCAAACAAGCAATGATTGCATCGTCTAATACGGCGAAAGAATATTACATGCTTTCAAAATCCTTATTAACTAGATCTCGGTTGTAAGTTATACAAAACAATCCTTTTCTGTTTTTCCTTGCCCCACACACCATGCCCCCCTCCCACCCTTCCTCCACTGAGAGCCCACCCCACCCACCCTAAAACCCACCCACATGAGGCAAAGGGACTGACAAGTCCCCATAGGTGATGGAGAGAAAAGCTGACTGCCCCCCCCCCATCGATCACCCCCACCCACTAAAGCAAAAAGAGAAAGAATTGAAAGCATAATCATAAACATAAACATAAGCATAGCATAATTAGAGTTCATTATACATTGCTCAGATAATCCAACAACAAAGTCATTAGGCTATTCCGCCTAAGAAGTCTCTAGCAGCAATCTCTGAAAGAAAAAAAGACGTTTTCTCTTTATAGACAATCTTTAGCTTGGAAGGATTTAATAGAAATGCTAAGGCTCCCTTGGCTTGGAACTGAAGTATTAGCTGTCGAAAATGCCACCTCTGTTGAACTGGCCTGACAGTAATCAAGGGCAAACAAAAAACTCAATACCATACCCCTTCCTCTTACGGTCTGGTCTTGCTAATTCAACTAGAGCTTCTCGTGATAAAAAATAATTTAAGCAGAACAAAATTGCTCTAGGTTTCACATCAGTAGAGCTATTGCCAGAGCGTTTGTGGAAGAGAAATCGATGAACTCTTTGCAGTTCGTGCTCCCATCTCCATTGAGTTAGTTCAGGAAAGGCTTCTGAGAATAACTCTTGAACAAACTGCCCGATATTGCTCCCTTCAGACCCTTCGGGGATGCCTAGAACTCGAAGATTGTTTCTTCTTGTTTTATTCTCCAAATCGATTAATTTCCAGTTGACATCATCTCTAAGAGCAGTTCGTGCGGCGACTTCCGCCTTCTGTTGCACCATTTCATCTTCAACTGAAGAAATTCTAGCCTCCGTCTCGGCAACCTGTGTAGTCAGTTCATTAGTTGACTTAATAATCCGGCGTACTGTATTCTGAAGTTTGCGGACTGCTCCTTGTGTGCGCAAAGCTTCTGCCCTTGTCTCCTACCGATGCAGTGTAATTGCTTGGAGAATTGTGGCCAGAGTAATCTCAGTCTCAGTCTTAGACACAGACTCATTCTCCTGGCAAGCAGAGTCGTTAGAAACATTGGAAGGAGCATTCTCAGAAAGCCTCTCAGGCTCACTAGACACTGGTGTTATGCCGTTTGATCCAAAAGACCCAGATTAGATAAGGGGAGGGGAAAACGTGGGAGACCCGTCATTTTCAAAGTATTCAATAGCCACACTCGTGTCCCAGGCAAGGATGTTATAGGACATGCCCTGCACACTGTATTACCTTCTATAAGGCTACCCTCATCCTCCACCAGTGGCACTGAGCTTGTCAGACTTCTATCATCGGCCCAATCATTTTCGTTACTCTCAGTGCCTGATAAATTCGATAAGTCTGACATGGAGTAGAATTTGTCAGCAGAATCCCCTGAATCAGCATCAGAGATGATTTGTTGCAAAATCCCAGGCCCAGAGGTAGCCATATCCATATGTAATAGGGTTTTGTCCCCTTACTAAATAATACCTCTGTCATTTTTCGTTTAAAACAACAGACTGTTGGTTTTGTGGATCGAAAATCACAGGTATAGCTACTTCTTGTGTAGGATTCTTACCCTTAAGCTGGGTCTTCTTTCTAAACATCCCGGGAATTTTGGGCTTAGTACCATTGACCTCGCCGGCAGTTTTACCCGAGCTACCCAAGTTCAAGGGGGAGACCTGCCTCTTCGCGTTGAGATGTTAATCCCTGATTCTACTCCAGTGGGAGTGAGAGCCTGATCAAAACTTACTTTGTCCTCTGAAGCACCTCCAGCTGCGCCTGTTTTGCCGACCATTGCCGCCGCTGCTGCTGACACTGTAGCTGTGTGTGGCACAAGTGCATGGTCCTGTTCCCTTTCCTGCCGTGCCGATGCCGGTGGCGTTCTTGGGAGCCATTGAGCCTCTTCGCTTTGGATAGGATGGCGGAGTCACAGTCCAGCTCGGGTTTTCCGGGTGTCTTACTGCTGCCTGCCTGAGATGCAGCAGAATGTCAGATGCAGGCGAGAACTGGGATCAGAGACCAAAGCCGCGTCTCAGGGTCGGTAGGTGGTCAGTGGAACGTTACGCCAGGCGTTAATATATTTGTTGTAGCCGCCAGAACCGCTGGTATCTAGAAAAGTCACTCAGCATCGCTCAGCATATCAAAGAAGCAAAAAGCAATCCAATTCTTCCAAGCAGAGACAGCCAAGGAGGTGGGGGGAAAGTTGTCGGTGAGGAGCAACAGAAAGCCTGTCTCATTCGGACATCACTACGTCCGCCATCTTGCCAAGGTTAGTCCTTCTTTGTGGCCTAAATGATATAAGGAAAAGGGGAATAATGGCCCAAATGTTGAAAACTATGAAAATTGATGTCTTGTGCATACAAGAAACTCATATAACATGGAAGAATAGGAATTTGTTTAAAGATCTAGGCCTCGAATTAGTAGGTTGTATCCGACAGGGTACAACTACAAGAGGCGTTGCCATATTAAAAAGACATGGGCTAGTGACGAGTAAGCGTGTTGAAGAGGACCCCTTGGGTCGATGGATAATCAGTGAATCATGCCTGGAGGATTAACTTCTGACTATTTGCACTATCAATGGCCCCAATGTAGATGATCTGGACATGTTGAAGCAGCTGAGTATAAAGCTACCAATGTGGCTGTCCCCCCTAGTTTTATGTGGGGATTTTAATCTGCATTTGGATAGAAAAGATGACATATCTATTAATTATATCTATGGTGGAAAGAAGAAAAATGTATTTAAGGCCACTAAAGGGATCATTGATGAATTTGCGTTAATAGATGTAGGTTATTTAAAAGGAGGTGGCACCCCAGGGAATACCTTTTACTCTGCCCCGCATCAGAAACACTTCCGCCTAGGTTATTTCTTTGTAATTGCTGGATATATTAACACTGCTAAAAATATCAGGTTTTAAATTCTCCCCAAAATAATCTCTGATCACAACCCTGTCATTCTTGATTTAAATATAAAAACCTAAGACCATCCCCTAGACCTTGGACTTTTGAGCGGAAACTAATATTCAATCCCCTTTACATTGAGCGGAAGAGGATCCCTGAGTTTTTCTAAATTAATCATGGTTCAGCATCAGTTCAGATGGTGTGGGATGCTTTTATTCAGGGGTTCGGGGAGAAACATTAAGTTACTCAATTAATAAGCAGCGTGAAATTAGGAAGGCAGAAGGTATTTAGATGGTAAAATTGCGAGACATCGAAATCTAGCTGATGAAGGCTTGTAGCAGAGGGCTAAATATTGATCACATTTTAAAAGATCTAGCCATACAAAAAGCAAAAATACACAAAAGTTTCGCCACAAAATTAGCTCAACAAATCGCAGCTTATAGATCAGAAATGTATGAGGTGGGAGAAAACTCAGGGAGACTCTTAGCGAAGAGACTTCGACAGAAGGAGGTGTCCGCAAGAATAGATAAGATCTTGGATGACTCAGGGCAATTACATGACAAACCATCAGAAATACTGGGGATCTTTCGTGAATTTTACTGCAAACTATATACAGAGGACATTATCGGAGGCATTGAAGGAAGGGTAACAGATTTTAGTGTTACTATACCTAATACCATCCTATCACCAGAGGATTCTGAGCAATTAGATACTCCAATTACATTGGAAGAAATCGAGACATCTTTAATGTCATTAGCCTCGGGCACAGCTGTCAGACCTGATGCCATTCCTCTGGAATTTTTTAGGGCATTCCGAACAGTTCTTAAAGGGAACTGATTACAGTTTTCCTGGCGGCTCAAGAAGGGAAGGCACCACTTTCTTGTCAGGATTCAGTAATCACTTTTTTTCTTAAAAAAGATAAGTCGCCTTTATTGCCCTCTTCATTCAGGCCCATATCGCTAATCAATGCTGCAGTAAGGTATATCTAAGATGCATCACATCTTTCCAGCAGTATTACACCGTTCGTATCAAAATTTCAACATGGTTTTATTCCCTCAAGTGACACAGCTGATCATATACGTCGCTTAATCACATTTCTGGATTGGGCTCAGGCAACTAGCTCTATTATTGGTGGACGATATAGTTGTAGTCACAACAGACATAGGAACTACACAGCCTGCTATTAACGATCTAGCGGCACAGTTTGGATCTTTCTCAGGCTACAAGCTGAATTTATCCAAAACTCAGATTCTGCATGTTGGAGGCAATCCACCTGCTACTATAGCCACTGTTTCTGAAGTTACATACTTGGGAATTAAGATCTCACTACCAGTCTCTAATATCCCAAAACTAAATATTAATCCTCCACTGGCTAAAATCAATGCAACATTAGAAAGATTAGACCAACTCCATTTATCTTTATATGGTAGAGCTAATGTGTTAAAAATGCTGATATTGCCTAAACTGTTATATATGTTCCGTACAATCCCCATTGAATTCCCTGTTACTTGCTTAAAAATATTAGAGAGGGCGTCTTCCAGATTCTTGTGGGGCTATAAGCGACAACGTAGAGCTTATAAAAAGCGGATTCTTCCTAAAGAGCAGGGTGGATGGGGCATCCCTTATTTCTTGTTCTACTATGTAGCCGCATCTCTACTATTTATCAGTCCAATCGGCCAATTCTATTCTTATCTGATTCAAGAATTGTCAGATGATTTGGAAAGCTGCCAAATGAAATGGGCAACTAAGCTTGGGATACCTGAAACTAATATTCTTGAATCCGTCACGCTGGCCAATCGAGTTTTCATCACAGGAATGATGCGTTCACAGCACTTCATGGCTTTATTACTTCCCAGGAAGATCTCTAAATGGAGCTTGACTGCAGGGACAAAATGTAATAGGTGTGGACAATTTGATGCTGATGTGGCACACATGTTTTTTTCTTGCCCCAAACTTTCTGAATTTCTTTCTCTTATTGAACAGTTTTTGTTTGCAACCTTGGGGCGCACGATCAGTATAACTGGTGAGTTGGTACTAACTGGCTGTGGTTTGGGAACTGTGGGCCAGCCAAGACCTAAGGCCACAACATGTTTCATTTGTATTTGTATGGCTGTAATACGAGCTTGTATTACAAGAGGCTGGATCAATCCCGATCCGCCCTCTTTTTTTTAGCTGGCGCGAAAGATTATTGTTGATGTACAATTTGGAACTTGCTATTTATAAAACTAAAGGGACTAGGAAGAGGGCTATGGGAGCAAAGATCTGGGCACATATTACAGAATGGATTTAGGCAATGGAAATGGTATAGATGTCATGTATACCTTTGCTCTGTTTGTTTGTTTGTTTTGATGACTTTGTTTATCCTGTTCTGTAATGTCGGAAATGTCTGATTTGCACATTCTATTTTTCCTTGCTAAAAAAAGAAAAACTTTTATAATTTTTTTTTTTTTAAAGAAGGCAATACACTACAGCGCTAAGGAGAACGCAGAGTGGTTCCTCCTCACAAGTTGCCTTAATGGTTGAAATGATCTCAATACCTTGATTGTATCAATGGGTGTTAAATTGTAAGGAAAACGTAAAACTTCGAGGTGTTATAAATTGGTAAGATTTAAGGTGCTCATTTTTCATACCACTTATAACTGGTAACCTCAGCCAAGGATGGAAGGGAAGAAGGAGAAGTGTTATGCCTTCTCATTCGGGTTTTGGACCAATCCGTATCATAACTTCACTTCAATGATCCCTTTCCGACACAATATTTCTTACGATATGCATGAAAGGATGTGCAGAGATATGGGCTTCATATGTAACAAAATCAAATGTATTTACATCACTAGATTTAAATCACTATACATTAGATGGTTGCTCCAAGGGGGAACGTGCAGAGAAAGTGGTGCTCGAAAATAAGTGAGTGGGGGAATTTTATTCCCAAAGTGAAGAAAATAGTAAAAAAAAGGTAGAGGTTTTTGGTGCGATTGATCAGGCGTATCAATCTTAGTGTCCTGTCCCAATGCTATTTTACAGGGTCTATTTACAACGATTTGTACAATCACAGATTGTAATCATCTGTGGCACGTGGCAGCGATAATGAGAATGGGTCCAGGTACATGAACATATAGTTGTCGACATTTCGACTCGACTTGTGGCATGTGGGATGTTTAAACCTTGCCTGCGAGTCTTCCTCAGGACGGGATGGGTGGGGAATGCGGGGGCAACCAACCCTTGGTTGAATGTACCTTATCTGGTGGGTGAGAAGATACATATCAGATTGAAGTTCACAAGGGGGGACATCCTTTAATATTATTAAAAAGGCACATCCTAATACCATGCAATTATTCGGCTTACTCGCTCTTTGCTCTGTACGCGGATAATGCCGTATTCCTTGGCTCGATTGGAGGAAAACGGACGCCCATCCAGGGTCAGTCCCCTGATGCAACTTAATTGTATACTTTCTGGAAAGACAATAATCACTGTGTAAAATGTCTGACCTCGATAAGCCTATATCATATCTATGATGTGAGTCCTTAGTGGTGCTAACTAGTGCTCACGTGTCGGCAAAATTAATCACTATATGAGTAAATAAATCTCACTTTAAAAACAATTAAAACTATGACATATCTCAGGGGTAGGCTCCTGGTTAAGGTAACCTGTGGTGCCCGCATAGGTAAGAGCGGAATCAATGTGTATCTAGGGTTGATAGATCTGCTGTGTTCCGTGACTACGAACACAAGGTCCTGGTGGTGGGGAAGGGGGTGATTCGCTGATAAGGACAAACCCCTTCTCTATTCCACTCAATCTAATAACAGCCAGCTCAAGGAGCATATTTACTTGCAGAGGGGTTGGACTTTGTTTAAAATATGTGCGTGCTCGATAGTTGATGGCATCAGTGTGATGTTGAAGAGGCTAAGTGCTGTTATTAGTCTGTGCGCACTCGATAGATAATTCGAATCGTGCGCTCGCTTTTTATCCTTCTTGTGTCAGAGCTTGTAATTGATCTACGCATCCTCAATAGGTATTCAAGTGCCGGGTTCCTGTTTCAGGGTATAAATTTCAAGAAGGGGTCGGGGTTGCGAGAGGGTGTTACAGCTCACCTGGTCCTTGCCTGTGTCCGTTCGGTAAAGGAGACAGCGTCTGAGTGGCGCGTCTCCAATAATAAACGCCCTGGCTGTCATCACGCATGGCGTGTCATATGTGAAAAGGGAAGAGAGACTTCCGGATTCTATTGCGTGGGACTGCGACTACGTGGTGTTGTTGACTAATTCTCACAGTCTATACATCATGGAGCGGGGAGTACAAAATTACTAATATATTCCACCGCTATAACGAAACCCGCATTTCTCATAATAAAAAAATCCTAAATGGACCACACCAAGGTAATGGGGCCCCTTTCTTGTCACGCATAGCGCAACACGGGTAGACTTCCGAAATAAACACTGCATGGGCCATTGACTACTGGGCAGAGCTGGTCGAGGCCTTGGAGTCTCACAGTCTATCATTCCTAGAGCGAACAGTTCAGTAATTGTGATATGTTTCACCGCATTAACCAAACAGGCACTTTTTTACATCACAGTTCATGAAGGCCATCAATGTTACGGTATAACAAAAGAAAAAACATTTCTTACATTATGGTTCATGAAAGCCATTAATGTTGCGGGGCAGTGATGATGTTATCCTGCTATCCACATGGTATTAGTACCCCAATGCAACACAAATCACAGTAGTGGAGTACAGTCTATTTCATTACAAAAAACAAAACAATATACAAAAAAATATTATACAACAACACTGTGGTATATACAAGACAAATGTTAACAATTGTTTCCAACAGTCTGATTTGTATTCAAGGTTCATTTGTGGACATGGCCAACAGGGTCACAGTTTGGGGTCTATGGCCCATAAGGTGTGTTGCAAGGCAGTGGGATAGTGGTCCTGTATTAGTGGATTGAAAGGACCGTCTGGAGCGGAATGGCCCTTCCGCTCACAGTTGGTTTGGTTATTCCAGGTTGGTTAGTTATTACTGATTACTTCTATCTGCCTCCCTATCTCTTCTGTCTCATTCAATCCCCTGGCTACTGTGTCCAGCAGGTGCATCCATCTACTCTATCTGATATTGAGGGTGTTGGCAAAGTCCCCTCCCCTGGGGTTGGGTGTCACTTTCTCAATGACCCACCACTTCAGACTTTCTGGGCTATGGTCAAACCTGATGAAGTGGTCCACTAGGGGTGCTCCTTGGACCTTGCATCAGATATGGCTGCAGTGTTGCAGGATTCTGCTTTTTACCTTCTGTATTGTGTGTCCCACATACATGTAGTTGCATGGGCATGTTATTGCATATATCACTCCAGATGTATTGCATTTACTATTTCCCTGCAGCTGGTGGGTCAAATCATTGTGGCTAAAATGTTTGCTCTTCCTTGTCAAAGGGCAAGCCCTACAATATCCACATTTGTGATGTCCCTTAACTGGAGGTAGACCCCATAGGTTGGCCACTTGCGATGTTGCAGTATGTGGGAGTAGTGATTTCACTACATGTTCTCTTATGTTTTTCACCTTTCTAAAGGCGTGTAGGGGTAGTGGTATTCCCCCTATGTCGTCTTGGATCAAATGTCAATGACGGTTGATAGCTTTTTTAATTGTGTTGCTTTTTGTAGTGAAAGTAGTAACGCAAACTAACCGTTCTTTTTCTTCCTGTTGTTTGGGTTTTGGCATGAGGAGGCATTCTCTGTGGTTAAACTACGCATGTTTACGTGCCCTCTTGGGTAGTCTGGTAGGATATCCCATGTCCTTCAATCGATTCATGAGGTCGGTGGACTCCTGAAAGAAATCCTCTGTGACGGGGCGGGACGCCACTGTGAGGAATACGGGGAGGAGCATGATACTTCACGAGACTGGTGGTCAGCTGTTCCCTTGTCGCCGCTTTCTGTTCCCATTCAACAGTCTACCTCCCCTTATCCAGAGGAGTGGCCGCTTGCAGACACTGTGCATCGTTGGGGAAATGAGAACGAAAATGGACAAGGTGCCTTTAATTCCGCCATTGAGGAAGACGATACTGCGCCCATCTGGAGCGTCACGGAGCCAAAAGGAGGAGGACCCCGAAGACAACGAACGGCGTTTCCCCGGAGAAGGACGGCGGTACGGAGTGGAGAGTGAGAGCTGAACTGAAAAGTGGTGAAGAAGACGAAGAAGAAGCCCGACGAGCCCAGCTGCAGACATCAAGTCAGGAGGCCAACGTCTCGGTGAATCGCCCCGCCACGTTCCCGCGGGAGGGGTGTGGCTAACAAGGTATCGGAAGAGTGGCGGGTTGGGTAGGTCGGAGTGGCCAGCCTAACGACTAGTGTAAATACGTGTACAGTTTCCTTGTTCCTTTCCCCTCACGAGCACGAAAGGCACAATACCGTCCGGTGTAAATACACTCATCACTTGGTGTCCCTCACTCCCGGTCCTGAACGTCCTATGCAGGACATCCCAGTGATTGCCTTTCTTTCTCCTTTATTTTACGGTCCCGGCCCACACTGAGGACACCGCCTGAGAAGGACATTGTTGAAACCACCGGTCTGGCGGACACTCCTCCCCTGCGTGGACGAAACACCCTGGAACTCCCAGCTTTCCCCAAGGGCGTGAGAACGGAGCCGGACGAGTTTGCACAAATAAGACTCTCTAGCAGGAGAAGAAAAGCGTACATAAAATAAAACCCTCCCTAAAATCATTACTACAAGTGTCAGACCCAGTTTCTTCTACATCTCCTGCTCCTGGTCCGGTACATCCTCCTTCTTAGCACAATTCCTACGCAATCTCAGAAACTGCCCAAAGGGGAGGTTGTCTCTGAGATTGCGCGGGTGATGGCTGGTATATCTGAGTAGGGTGTTCCTAACACTAGACTTCCTATATAGACTGGTGTATAGCCTTTCTTGCTCCGCATTTATAGTTATGTCTAGGAAGTTAATGGTGGAAGGGTTAAATTCCATGGTGAACTGAATGTCGGAAGACCGTGTGTTAAGCCAGGCATGGAAGGTTTTCAGTTGGTCCTCATTACCCTTCCAAATAATGAGGATATCGTCGATGTAGAGACGCCAAAGGTCTGTGTTTTCTCTAAAGGGATTGTTTTCACTCAGGACATGGGTATGTTCGTACTTATCCATGAATATAATGGCCAACTTGGGGGCAAAGCTAGCCCCCATAGCCACTCCTTTGGTCTGGAGGTAGTATATTCCCTGAAAGGTGAAGAAGTTTCTGGTCATGGCAATATCTAGCAGTTCAATGAGAAATTCAGTGGGTACCTGGTGTGGTCTGGGGCGTTTATTTAAAACCCCATGGACACATATCAGCGCTTGTTCCTGGGGGATATTAGTGTATAATGCTGAAATGTCCATGGTTGCCAGAAGGTTGGTGTTTGAGTTATATGGGCGTTCATCCACCAACTGAATGGTGTGCATTGTGTCCCTCAAGTACGTAGCCGTGTCCTCAGCCAAGGGTCTGAGAAACACGTCTATGTACTTGCAAATGGCTCAACGAGAGAGCCACATCCTGATATGATTGGTCTACCAGGCGGGTCTTGCATCCGCTTATGAATCTTCGGTAAGGTGTATATGGTGGGCGTTCTTGGATGACTGTTATTAAGGTAGTCGTATTCTTGTTTGTTGATGTATCCACTCTCTAGACCTTTTTGGGTGATACCTCTTATTTTCTCACTGATTTCTCTTGTGGAGCGCAAATTGATTTTTTGCTCATGAAATAAGATTTTGAGATTTAGTCTGATATCGTAAATGTTTAGTTTGAGGACCATTGTTTTTCTATATTGAATGCTACCCAGGTCCACATTCTCGTAACAGGTCACCCCTTACCTGTAATGGCCGTTTCCAACACAGCATATAGGACGGTTTAAGGCAAGGGTTGAGGAAGAGGAAAACAAACGAAATGACAATTCCATTGTCCAAAGGACAGACCAACATCAGATAGTGACAAGTCGCAAGGAAAATGACAATCAACATTGGACAAGCAAAAGCTCAACCTAGTGGTCAACCAAAGCAGTTACCAACTAAGTGATATGGAGAAACAAGTCTTCGAAAAGGGCCTTGGTTCTGTCCAAATTCGTGCATTAGAATGTTTGAATTGGGATGTCAACTGACTCAGTTTTTTGGTAAAGTCAGACGCTAGGCAGAAAGAATGTCCCAAGTGAACCCTGACTGAGAAAACCAGATTTCAAAAGAAATTCCTTTTTCAACCCCCTGCCAAGTCCACATCAAATGAAATGATTACTTTTGAGCGAACAGGCATCACTGAATAAGGAAGTATGTGGCTACATAAGATAAAACCGTTGAAATATGTCTTAAAGACAGCAATTAGCACAGAATACTAGGGACCTTGTGATCAAATCTACTGATGAAGTTCGGAAGACTGTGGTCATGGATTGGACTGGACCAACACAGAATGTCTCAGACTACTCTCAGGCTCAGAGCTATGAAATGCTTCCAGAAGACCCTAGGCCTAGACTCGGACCCACCATCCACAACATGGTTGAGAAGGGTCTCACCCTTGATTGAATAGCCAAAAATGAGATGGGCTTTCTAGTGCCAACCCCTACCCCTTCCCACCACCCCCACTTAATCTGTTTTTTTCACACTCCCACTAATATTAACATACCCTGGTTCCTTTCACCAGAATGACCCATTGTATCCGGCCTCAACTTGATTCTTGAACCATTATGCCAGATTTGTGATTGGTTCTTAAGACAATTGGTTTGTATATTGCCTTTTTACTTGAAGGGCCCAAAGGATGTACTGAGGCTTTTACAGAATCTCAGAATTAACACCAACAATGACATCTGAATACTAAGGTTCTAGAGTCTCTCTATATCAATATTAACCAAATTAGAAAACTTTGTGTTATAGAGAAAATCATCAAGAATAGGGAATGGGAATATATCACTCAGAGACATTATGTGATAGAATACATCTAGTTAGCCCTCATAGAGAATTTCTTTTGAGTACAATGGCAACCTATACCATAAGATACAGGGTACATGGATGGGCTTTACCTTCACCCCCAGTGTTGCCAGTCTTTATGTACACCAATGTGATACTCATTTTATCTTCTCAGAGAATAATCCCTATAAGGATAATGTTAAAGTGTGGAGCTGTGATATTGACAATCTTTTGGTAATCTAGCAGGCAGACAGCACTTCAGCAGAGGGATTCGTCACATAGGTCAACAGGAGATGTCACTTTTTGCAAATTCTCCCACACCAACAGCAATGGTAAGATCTCTTTTCTGGATCTATCAAATAATAATTATTGACACTGAGTTTGAAACACAGATTTACAACAAATCCAATGACAAAAAATACTCTTTTCCAATTTAACAGTCACCTTCTCGGCGGCCTTTGGAAAAACTCCCCTTCAGAAAATGTTTGAGAACTAGACGCAACTGTACCAACATCAATGTGTGTGTTAGACAAACATCTCAAACTTCGAAGTCTGCAATTATCTGTTTTAGTGGACCACTACATATGTGAGAAATTTCTATCTGTATTTCCACCAGTCTCTCAAAAGCAGTAGCCATAGGCCCTAATAGACTATGTCTCATCAAGGCATACACTAACTGCAACATTGATAATGTCATTTATCTGATCAAATGTCATTGATGTAGAGATGACATCACACAAAATACAAATACAAAGTAACAAACACCAAAGTACCACCTGGTGCAAAAGAAGAACAAGCAGTACAAGCAAGATGTTCAGACATTAATTGGAAAACAACTTTCTGAAAATGTCCTAAAATGGGTCAGTTTAGAAAAGAATATTGACAATCTAATAAACATTGCACAACGCCTTTGGTTAGGTAACAGCATTGGGTATGCAGACTTCACACCCATATTGCAGGGCTTAATGATGAAATACCAATGCTACTGGTCAGTTAACCATGGACTATACCACTTCCACACCTTGAACGCTGATCTTTAAACAACTAACCTTTGTACTGGTATAAACAGGTCCACACTATAGCCCAAGGGCCTGGAATTTACAATACATCTGTAGTATTAAGTACACTAGGCATGGTCACAGCTCTTAGATAGCAGCTACAGTTTACCTCTTCTACACAACTTATATTTTGAATCATTTATGGCTCCTAGATGTAACAATCTTAGTGTAATGTTATAATTTGCAGTCAAACTCTATGACCATGATCTATTCTAAACTGCCCCCTCCTACCCCCGGACTGACACTTTGGCTTCATTGGTTGACATATACATTACCTAATGGCGGTCATTTGGGGGTGATCCACACAGTTGCGACCGAGAAATAGGGTTGTGAAAAAGGGGTGCATGTGTAATGTTAATTACTATAGGAACTATAGGAATGCGTTGTTGAACCTACAGCCCGAACCGCTTGACGGAATTACAAAACATTTGGCAGAAAGGTAGATTTTGTTACGCAGATTGTGCTCTTTGATATGTGGTGCAAATTCGTCCAGCAGTTTTTGAGAAATTTGAGCCAAAAATGATAGATATATTTCTGGGCGCAGATATTTCGCGATGAATCACAAATGCACACACCACAGGAACACTCTGCTTGTCAACTGGACGCAACCTGTACAGAAAGTTGCAGCCGCCATTTTTTCATCTGGGAACGGTTCCCGGGCTGAAAATGTGTGTGAAAGCTAACATAAGGGGTCAGGGTGGAGATAATCCGACTCCATGTTTTAGAAATGTGGTGTGTTAATGGGTATTCAGTCAAAATATCGAGTCCTAATAATAAGTATAAAACATTGTGACACAGAAATATCGACAGTAAAAATATTGTGGTCAAGAATATCTACTTTAGGGAAAAAAATATCGAGTCATTAATATCGTTTGCAAAAATATCATTCTTTAAAATATCGATTTTAATTAGTGTTATGTATTTTAGTATATATTTTAAATGTATGTGATGTATTTTTTTGTAGAAGTATTGTTTGTTTTTTAATATTTGTGTTAAATCTTTACTAGTTATTCATTTTATTTTAATTACATTTTACGTTTTTCAGTTCCATAGCGGGTTGTGGGTTATAGGGGTATAGGGTGGGAAGTAATTTAATTATAGTAAATGAATGAATATTTTTTATTTATTCACATTTGTTTAATTAAGATTTTATAATGTTTATTTTGTTTTTCATTTTTTGGGGTACATTTTAGATGTGGGTTGTGATGTATATAGAGGTAAAGGGTACAAAGTAATTTATTTGTAGTTAATTAATAATTAGATGTTAATTAATATTATTTAATTGACAATTATTATTATTATTATTAGCTAGCTTTTAAAGCGCCTGGTTACTCCAATGGAGTGTCCCCGTGCTAGAACATCAATGAAAACCCCACGACAATCCTGACCTGGCGATCTTCCTGCACCCAGGACTGACAGAATAATAAAAAGCAGAAATATTACTTCCGTCAACCAGACGGGAGTCGGAAAAGCCAAGTTTTCAGGTTTTTCTGAAACAGAGACTCCGATTGGGAGGGGGAAATTGCGACAAAATAACAAACAAAAGAAACACTCCAAAGTCTTGTTATTCTTCCGCGTTCGATGCTTGAACGTCTTTGGACTGTATATCTATACATGAAGATAGAACAACAAAATATGAAATATATCTGGTCAAAATGCTTCAATCATGAATGCTTTTCAGAAATAAACTCCAGTTCACCAAAATGATGATTCATTATGTCGTCTTAATTGTTTTTCCAAAAGTCTTGACTGCAATGTTCAAAGTTCTTTATGCTTTTTTAATAATAATAGGTTTCAAGCACAATGCGCATTGCCTCTCTGACTGTCTTTCAATGGAAATATAAAAATGTCAATTAACTTACTTGTTCGTCCAAGTATTTAACAAGAAACATCAGCCTTACTTCTGTTTTCACTCGAAACTCTCTTTAAAAGTTGATTGGAACTGCTGGTTCTTCAGGACGAGGAAGGAAGCCTCCTAAAACCGGGCTGGAAATATTCTCTGCACGTCACTGGGGTTTCCCTAGAGGAAAAAGACTTCAAATGAGGAACATAGGGAGAATGAGCGTAAGCGCCTTTGCTTGCTCGTTTGGGGCTTAAATAGTTTCTCCGGAGGGTGGGGTTCTTTGATGACGAGGGGAGGTTAGGCATTCTGCACTCGGGCAAGTAAATCAAACGAGTGTTCCAGTACACGGGCACATGGATCAACAGTCTTTTCTGTCCACGTGCCCATTATGCAAACAAGATTCCTGTTCTCATACTTCTTTAAAACAACCACTGCTTTCTCAGAAATAAACAAACACAGATAAAAGCCTTAAACAATGGCTTGTAAGCAAGCACGGTACTAAACAAGCATTGGTAAACTCACAGAAAAAACACATTGCACTAAAATTCTGGTTACAATTCTATGTGAGGTTGAGCATGATTCTTGATGCAACTCCTAACAGTCGCTCCCCTCCAAGGCCGCTCTACCGGACGTGGTTTCCGTGGAAATCGCAAATAAAATTGTCTTATCAGTTTAGGAGCATGAACAAAAGATGCTGGCTCCCAAGAGTTTTCTGTTACATCATAACCTTTCCAGGCTATTAAGTAGTGAAGTTTTACTTGAATTCTTTTTGCTGTACTTCACACTCCAAATGACCATCTACAGGAATGGGAGGAGGTGGGGGATCCGGCCTTGTTTCTGGATTATAAGGTTTTACCAAGGAAACATGAAAGGTAGGATGTATGGCATATTCAGAAGGTAGTTCTAACTGAACCGTGGCTGGATTTACAATTTTTGTTATAAGAAATGATCCAATGTATCTTGGCAATATTTTTCTAGATCCTAGAATTTTTAAATGTTTTGTGGAGAGTCATACTTTTTTACCAACTTGGTATTCTGGGGTCGCTAATCTATGTTTATCTACTTGTCTTTTCATGACGTCTTTATAAATATTCAAATGTTTTCTAGCTTTTTCTTGAATGTTTAATCATTCTGAGAGTTGTTCTTTAACCACTGGTGTTGAGGCTGGACTTAATGTTATCAGTAAATCGCTTGGATGATAACCATTTAAGAAGTAAAATGGTGTACATTATCTTGCTGAATGTACATTATTATTGTTAATAAATTCAGCAACTGGTAAACCTTTAACCCATTCACTAGTAAAGTCAGCCATTAAACAACGTAATGTTTGTAACAACGTTTGGTTTAACCTTTCTGTTTGGCCATCGGTTTTCGGATGAAAGGCTGTGGAAAGTGCTACTTCCATTTTTTAATTTTTACACAAATTTAACCAAAATTTAGAGGTGAATTGACTTCCTCTGTCCGAACTAACCTTAGTTGGCAAGCCATGTAAACGCACCACCTCTTTTATAAAAATGTTTTGAATTCTGCAGCAGTGGGTCGTTTTATCAATGGTATAAAATGTGCCATTTTGGATAAATAACCCACTACTACCAAGATAGTTGTATATTTATTTGCTGCTGGCAAATTAGTTAAGAAGTCCAGACTAATTGTTTGCCATGGATTTGGGAGAGTGGACAAGGGTTGTAATATACAAGATGGTGCCTTGTGTAAGGATTTATTCTAGCACAAATAGGACAAGCATTTACATATTCTTTAATATCAACAATCATTGAGAACCACCAAAAATGTATTTTACAATATTCTAGAGTTTTTTGGTAACCTAGATGACCAGCCAAAACTGAGTCATGATGCCATGCCATCACCTTTTCTTGTAATTCTTTGGTTGGCAAAAACAATAATGTTTAATGGTCAAATAAACCTTCCTGAATAAAATTTAGAGGGCCTTTTATGGTTTAAATCTTTTTATTGATTCAAAAACAGAGAACAAAAGAGAGCACACGGCCCCCGGCTCTCAGGATCAGTTAGATACAGACAACAAGTGCCGCGTTGGGCAATATTACTTCGGTAAATGCTTGGAGCGGGCCTAAGAGTAAACAGATCATAGTGCGGAGAAAAACAATACAATGACAGCGAAAGGAAAAGAAAACCACCAACTACCCACCCAACACCCCCCTCCCCTCGTCCACCAGGGTAAATACAGTTGGAAGGGAACTCGGAAAATGCGAGACATGATGTGATTCATCGCGGTCTATGTGTCTTGCGTTTAGGATTCTCCTGTGGGATTGACGTGTCCACCAGACGCAGTAATCTTAGGTATCTAGGGCAGGTCAGTTCTCTGAATTCTGTTATAAGAAGCGTTAGGAAAGGGCGCCATTATTCCGGGAACTCAGATCCCCTACCTGCTAGAGTGAGAGTCAATTTCTCCATCCCCAGTATCACCCACAGCCTCTGTAGCCATCCAGAATGAGGCGGAGGCTGGTGAGATCGCCAGTGTGCAAGTATGTTCTGGGTAGCTGCCCCCGAGGCGATTGCGATCAGTCGACCTCATCGAGACTTAGTCTGGTACATCAGTGGATTGGGTAGGCCTAAAAGGACATAGGCTGGGATGCGTGGGAGTTGCGTGTCCAGGTGAGAGTCAATTTCACCTACAATTTGGGACCACTACGGTTGGATATGTTTACAGCTCCACAAGAGATGTTCCAGCATGCCCACCTCCCCACAACCTCGCAAGCACAAAGTACTCTGACGGGGATCAAATTGATGGAGACGCTCAGGCGTGTAGTACCAATAAGTCACCACCTTAGTCAATGTCTCGGTGAGGCTATGTGGTATGCTGAATGCCTAGCCCAGTAATAGATACTGTCCCATTCTTTGTGAGTTAGGGCGCGTCCTAGGTCCTCTTCCATCCTTCCCCCTCTGCATTGTGTGTGTAGACTGTAGTGAGCAGTAAGTGCTTGTTAAGATCCAAGATTAGTTTCTTGTCGGACGATCTGGTAACAAGCCACTTCTCATATGTAGTTAATACCTCTGAGCACCAGGTTTGATTTGTGGTTGGAGGGCTTAGTGCCTAAGCTGTAGATAAGACAGCCGCTCTGTTTCAGGGATTCCGTAATCCGTCTGAATTCATGGTAATGGAATGATTCCCTCCAGATCAAACAGGTGACCCAGCGCTCTACAATGGTTGGATCACCAATGCGTAAAGGCCTTAGGGGTTGTGCCGGGATGGAAGTCTGGGTGTTTGAAGAGTGGTGTGAGTGCGGAGGGGAATGGCGTAAGTTCATGTGTCGTGGCAGTGCGATCCCAAGCCTCCATCGTGGTACTCATGATGTAGGACGGCCTATGTGTTTTGTGGAGGAAGGGAAGACCCTGCAGGGGAACATCGGCCACCGCCTGATCCTGGAGTAACCAGTGTTTCTCGGACTCAAGGTGACTCCACTCCACCAAGTAACGAAGCTGAGCAGCATAGAAGTATAGTTGTAGATCGGGGACTCCCACACCCCCTCTCATGGGGCAAAATCGCGATGGCATGCTTGAATAGGGGTTTGCGGCCCTGCCAGATAAAACGGGCAAGATCTGATTGGGTGTGTTGGATCCAACCCGCCGGGGGACGCAAAGGGAGGGTCTAGAAAAGGTATAGGATCTGGGGGAGTATAGTCATCTTGATCGCCGCTATCCGACCAGGCCAAGATAAAGTGTGATGTTTCCATCGATCCAGTTCCGTACGGATGTGGGTACGAAGTCGGTCGTAGTTGGCTGCAATATTTGCAGGGATCGTGGCTCCCATTTGTACTCTAAAATATGGTATGGGTGAGGAGGACCATTGCATTGGGTGTTCTTCCCGAATGTGGGCCAGCGTGTGTGGAGTGAGGGAGATGTCGAGGTTGGTGGATTTGTCCATATTAATCTTAAAATCCGAAGCCTGTGCGAAGCTATGCAATTCAATGAAGAGCGTCCTCAACATTTGAATGGGATCAGAGAGGGAAAGGAGAATATCGTCCCCATAGAGGCTGACGGTATGAATGTCTCCACTGAACCTGATCCCAGAAATGAGGGGATGTTTGCCGTATGCGTTGTGCCAGTGGCTCCATATAGAGCGCAAAGAGGAGGGGGGAAAGAGGACACCCCTGCCTCGTACCTCTGCCTTTGGGGAAACTGTATGACGACTGGCCGTTTACACGGACTGTGTCGTACGGTAAGCGATAACAATTCAATATGCGCGTGCGCATTGTGTCCCCAAAGCCAAACCTAGACAGGACCTGCTCAAGATAGGGCCAGTGCATCCTGTCAAAGGCTTTTTCTGTATCAATGGCCAGTAGCATGTATTCCCCTGAGGTGCGAGAAGCCTTTTCAATAAGGTGCAGAACTCTCTTAGTGTTATTGCTGGTCTGTCTTTGTGGTATGAACCCTGCTTGATCTGGTTCAACTAGTTGGGGCAGAAACGGCACCAGAGGGGTCGCTAAAATGCTCCTGTAAAGCTTTATGTCAATATTCAAAAGAGAAATAGGCCTGTAGGCACCGCATAGGGTCTTGTCCTTACCAGGCTTGGGGATTACCACTATAGACGCCTCTAGCATTTCCCTAGGGATCGCTCCGGTGTGTGCAAAGGCATTAAAGAGGTCTTGCAGTACGGGGGGCAATTTGGCCACAAAAGGTCTTATAGAACGCCGCAGGAGTAGCCGTCTGGTCCCGGTGATTTCCATAGCCGGAGGCGTGAGATGGCGGCGATAACTTCCTCCGTTCGTATATCACTGGCTAGGTTGTCAGCTTGCGCTGTGGAGAGCGCTGACAACGTCATGGCGTCAAGGTAGTCAGAGCTATGTAGAGCATCATGGGAATCACACAAGTACAAGGTTGCATAGAAGTCCCGAAAGGCCTCGGCTATGTCAGCATCCTCCGAGGTGAGCCCGCCCCCCGGAGTCCCGACTAGCCTGTACTCCCTATCGCTGTCTTGCCTCCCGTAGTTTATGGGCCAGGAGGTGGCCGCATTTATTACCGCTGGTGTAATAAGCGTGGCGGAGGCGGAGGGCGGAGAACTCGGCCTTGTCCTGATCTAGCTCTGCAAGCTGTTTTCGCTCCACACAGAGTTGGTGCCAAGCCCAATTCGCCCCTGTACGCTTATGCATCTGTTCTAATTCTGTTACCCGTTTAGACAGTCAACTCGCTTTCGGCTGCGCTCTACATTCTCGGCTGCGGATATGGCGATAAACTCCCCCCGCAGGACGGCTTTTGGGCAGACCATTGCGTCGCCAGGGATTTGTCGGGGTTAGCGTTTGTGGTCAGGAAGTTCTTGATAGAAGTACTAATTTGGGTAACTGTGGGAGTCCGGTCCAATAATGTGTCTTGCAGGCGCCAGTGTCTCAGCGGTGGGCGGGTGTGAGGCAAATGAAAGGTGGCCATGACGGGAGAGTGGTCGGAAAGGGATGTGGTGAGGATCTCAGTGTCCGTTGCCATAGTTTGCAAAAGGTAGGAGCTAAGAAGATAATCGAGCCTGGCATACGTTTTGTGTGCCCCTGAGTAATAGGTGTAAGCTCGGCTACGAGGGTGAAAGTGTCGCCACATGTCTGTTAGGCCTAGCTCCCTCACACGATCTACTTCAACCTGGGAAAGAGCTCCAACTTGTGATGTGCGTTGACAGGAACGGTCAGCGATGTTGTCGAAGACTAAGTTTAAATCTACCCCTAGTAGCAGACGCCGCTCAGAGTTGGCTGTAGCCTCTGTGAGTGCCTTGTGGAATAATTTCACCTGACCCTCATTAGGAGCATACACCGAGCCCACTATAAGGGACACCCCTGCTACTAGAAACTGGTAACTAAGTAGGCGGCCCCTAATCTCAGCTACTTTTTGGAGAACCTTACCCCTGAAGGAGCGGGATACTAGGATGGCGACTCCGGCTGATTTGGAAGAATTAGAGGAATAGAGTTGTGTAGGGAATGTGCGGGATTTCATTCTGTAGTGGTCTCTGGAGATGAGGTGGGTCTCTTGCAAATATCAGCAGTTGACTGCTCTAGATAGTGTAGAACCGCTCTATGTTTGATTGCATTAATAAGACCAGGGACATTAAAAGAAGTACCTTACGTGGTTCCTGTAATATGTGTTACATAAGAGTGAAATAGGCGAAGTCGGACCCTAGGTGAGTGTCTTGCGAGTCCAAGGCCTGGAGGGGAGAGGCGGAGGACATAAGTGGTCAAATCTGGTCCCCTGCAAGGGGGGGAGTGGAGGTGGACGAGGGGTACAACACCCAAGCAAAAAAGGGGAAAGGGGCGAAAAGGGAGCAAACTTCAAAACCCCACCCAAAAAAGTATCCAGCCCTCCCTAACCCAAAAAGAATGTAATCAAAAACAGTCTCTGAATAAAGTCCGTCGTCCCAAAACAACAGGAGTGACAACCACGAGGGGTCCATAGTCGGTCAATAAGGAGAGACTACCCCCTCCCGGCCACCCTTCCGAACCCGGCAAGGACGCAGTAGATGGGTCCCAAAGTGGAAGCAGACCCCGGGTCTTCATTTGGCCTCCGAGCAATCCCCGGGGAGGGCCTCAGTGGCCGTGGCCAGCGCATCTCGTTGGCTCTGAGCGATTTCAGAATCCGGTGGTCCCCGCGGGCGCCTCCTTCTTGTCTGCCGCTGCCAGCCTGACGGAGTGATATCTGGCCCCTCACTCGGGCCCTCGGCATCGTCCTCCTCCGTCGGATGCGCTAGGCCCGGCAGGCGGCCATCAGCAAGCGCATTGGGTGCAGTTTGTTGTTAAATCGGAAGATGAGGCGGAATGGGTGCCCCTAGGAGTATGAAATCCCCTGTTGCCTCAGGTGGTCGGTCACAGGGCGGAACTTCCTACGCCTTTGCAGGGTGATCAGTGCCAGGTCCTGATATAGTACCGGGAGTGGCCCTGGAATGAAATCGGGAGTAGGGACCTTGCCTTAGATAATATAGTTTCCTTAGTCTTGAAGTCCTGCACGCACACCAAGATATCCACCGGTGGAGCCTGAGGGCTGCGAGGCGGTCCCACACTGTGTGCTCTGTTTAGTTTCTGCCGTGTGGGAGTCACCAAGCATATGCGTAAAGAGGCCGGTGGAGAAGGCGAACACATCCTTTGTATCGTCAGAATTCCTCACTCCTCGGATACGGATGTTGTGTCTACGGGACCGGTTCTCATGTCCTCCAGATGCAGCTGCATATCCATGTTCTGGTCCTGCAACCTTACTACCTCCTGCTGCAGCGTCGTCAATTCCGTAGATGTGGCATCATTTCTCTCCCCGGCTGTGGCTACTCGCTCACCTATATTGTCACCGTCCCGGTGCACCTCTTTCAGTTCTGTGGCAAATTCGGCTTTTACCGATTGGATATCCTCCCTTAATGTGAGAAAGAGCGACTCCAGGAAGGCTTTCTTGATGGGCTCATCCCCAGAGGCCGTAAGCTGTTTTGGCGTCGCGGGTTTCGGCCCTGCCGCTGCCATCTTCGGTGTGGACTGTGCGCGGCCAAAGATGTCCTTCAGGATTGTTTCACCTTGGCGTTCTGAGCTTTGGACAAGCTTCCCAACTCCTGCCAGTGACTGACACAGCCGGGCCAGAGTCCCGAGGAACCCCGGTCCTTCAGGAGGGGCCAGTCGTCAACAAGGGGTGCAGAGCAAGCTGTGGAGGGGACAGCAGGCAGAAGGTCCAGAGGATGCTACTGAACGTTGGGCAGGTGGCCCTAGTTGCAAAGTCGAGCCTTCCGCCCGCCACCAGCTGGGGATCTGCGCGGCCCAGCCCGTTGGCTTAGAGACCCCGGGCCGCAAGCAGCACTCGACCCGCACTCAGTGGGGGGGTTCAGGGGTGCCCCTCCCCTTGATCTTTAGAGCATGCAGACAGGCTTTTAACATAGTGTCATGGTCCCAGGGGCAAAGGAATCCTCAGGTAAGTCTCCTTCTGCTCTGCTCTCACCTGTTTCTCACCTGCACCAGGGGTTAAGTTGTAGGGAACTGCCCGGCCCATCTCGGTGACTCTGGAGAGAAGGGCCGCGAGCAGCACTCAAACCGTGTTCGGCAGGGGGTGCAGTACGGCCGGCCTGTCCGTATTGTGGGGTAGTCGCCTATGGCCCCAGCAAGGCTCTCCGCTGTCAAGGTCCAGGGAATGCCCCAGTCCTTCCAACACCAGGGGCCGTCCCGCCAGCAACCGCTGCAGTTCACAATGAAGGGTGGGCGACAGAGTGTTGATCTCCTCGTCGGAGAGGGTGTTGGGCCCCTGGTTCCCAGACCACCGCGGTGGAGGGCCCCCGCAATCCAAACCGGCCGCACAGGGAGTCGAGCCTCAGACAACTCTCGGACCACGTTCAGCGGGGGGCGTATCCAGGCCCCGGCCTCACTCTCTTGGCCATTGAAGATATGGGGGCCCGAGTGCGTTATAGGGCCCAAAGAGCCCCGGCGGACCACAGCACAGCAGCAGGCAGTTGACCACGAGCAAGCACTGTCCAGCGCGGGCTGCCGCGCTAACGGCCTCCAGCCGCCTCATTCGGTCCTGGGCACCAGTCGCGGTCCCTCTCCGGGTGCACCTAAGATCGCAGAGCCGGTGGGCAAGAGTGGGGTAAATAATCTCCCCCGTTTACAGCAGTCACAGCTCAGTGGGGTGCGCAAGTCCGCGCAGCCGCGAAGGCCGCACCACAGGCCTCAGCACTCGGGTAATCTGCCGCCGTCTCCGGCACCCCTCCATCCGGCTCGCCACCACTCGAGGCCGGTGATCGTCTTGGCCCAGCACGCCCGGTAGGTCCGGGGTTCTTCACTGCAGCGCCGGGTTAGACGATGGTAGCAGCCATTCACCGGGTCATGGGCCAGATCGTAGCGGGCCCTGCACCCGCCGCCCTGAGAGATAGGGGGCCAGCGAGGAAGCCAGAGGGAAGGGGAGCTGGCCTTGACGTTCCAATCCGGAGCGCCGCGTTGTTGGGCTGCGCTCATGAGAGCGGACAGATCTGCCTCACCGCCTCCGCCGCCCTCGTTGAGAGCCAAAGTGAGGGGACAAACTGGACCAGTAGACGTCCCTCAGTCCTGCAAGTCCGGATCCAGCTGATCGAGCCCTCATGGGGCCGTGCTGTGCCATTTCGGGAGAACGACGGGCAGGAGCCTGAAAGTAAGCGTCCTACACGCAACCATCTTGACCACGCCCTCTTAGAGGGTTTTTAAACCATTATTGTACAGAATAAAAGGCTGCTGGATGTAATTGACCATCATCAGTATCTCTTTGCGAAAGAACACCTCCTACAGCTACTTGTGAAGCATCTGCTTCCACAAAAAATGGGGGATCAGTATCAGGGTGTTTTAAAAAAGGTGCTGAATCCAATTTCTGTTTTAAAATATCAAACGCTTGAGCTGCTTGATCTGACCAAGAAAATACTTGACCTTTCTGTAGCATTTTAGTAAGTGGTACCACTGTCTCTGCAAAATGAGGAATAAAACGTCTGTAAAAATTTCCAAAACCTAAGACTTTCTGTACCTCTTTAACTGACGTGGGATCTGGCCAATCCTTGACGGCGCTAACTTTTTTCGGATCCTTCATTATCCCTGCTGGTGACAAACAATACCCAAGAAAATTCCCTGTAGCTGTATTAAAAATGAATTTCTCTAACTTTGCGAATAAATGATTTTCCTGCAATTTAGTTAACACCACTCTTACTTGGTGAACATGTTCTTCTTTTGTTTTGGAATAAATGAGAATGTCATCAATTTAAACAATTACACATACATCAAGAAACTCATGTAATATCTCATTAATGAAATATTGAAAAGCAGCAGGGGCATTACATAAACCAAAAGGCATAACAGTGTATTCAAAGAGACCAAATTTCGTTTTAAAAGCTGTTTTCGATTCGTCTTCTCTTTAACTCTTACAAGGTGATAAGTACTTCTTAAGCCTAATTTAGTATAAATTGTCGAATGCCTTAATTGGTCTAAAAGAACTGGTATTAAAGGCAATGGGTATTTGTTTTTAACAGTGGCTTTATTCAACCCGCGATAATCAATACAAGCGCGCAGACTTCCGTCAGGTTCAGGGATGAAAAATAGTGGCGAGGATACTGGAGATGTTGAATGTCGTATAAAACCTGACACCAACAACTCATCCAAGTAAGTTCTCAAATATTTAGTTTCTTCTTC
Source organism: Lissotriton vulgaris (assembly GCF_964263255.1). Lineage (NCBI taxonomy): Eukaryota > Metazoa > Chordata > Amphibia > Caudata > Salamandridae > Lissotriton > Lissotriton vulgaris. Next base: position 747,939,837 of record NC_141698.1, read on the forward strand.
AGTAAGAGCATACACTCTACTACTTGGTAAAGGACCCCCAGGTATTAGATCTATCCGACAATCATATGATCTATGAGGCGGTAAAGAACAGGCTTTTATAGGATCAAATACATCTCTAAAATCTTGGTATTCGAATGGAAGATCAGGAGATGATGTTACAGTACTTGCGTAATGTAAGATTGTCATGGAGTCATTAGGAGCCTCTTGATAACAAAATGTTCTACAAAAAGAGGAATCTAAAGTTACCGTCCTTGAAACCCAATTTATTTAAGGATTATGCGTGGTCAGCCAAGGTACTCCTAAAATAAGACCAAAGGTAGGAGTGTCAATCAAATCAAAACTTATTTTTTCTGTATGCCCATTTTGACACACCATGATTATAGGACAGGTTATTTTTGTTATCATTCCTAATGATAACTCTGATCCATCAACTGCACAAACAGATTCAGGATGAGTTTTTCACTCTGTGGGAATGTGTAATTCCTGAGCCAACTTAGGGGCCCATTAGGATGACGGGAGGACTTTGTCCGCCCGCCATCCCATCGTAGGTGCCTGCCATGTTGTGCATGTGCATGGAACTGATGAGGGGTACCATAGGTACTGGTAAATGCCGATTGTAATATGGCTAGACACCGCCACCATATAGAACCCTTTTCCGCCAGGTCGCAAGGCGACCGGCCTGGAAAAGCGGCTGACGTTTTTTCCGTCCGCCACGGACCACCCAGCCATGATAATATGGCAGGGGTCATTCCAGCACGGATGGCGGGCAGATCGTCCCCGCAAGGCCGGCGGTGGCTATCGCCGGCCTGGCGGGGCGATCCGCCAATCATCCTAATAGGGCCCTTAATATATAAAAAGTTTCCTGTGGCCTCAGAATTAAGCAAGACAGGCGCTGAATGTCGTAATTGAGTACTAATTATCAAAATGACTAGTATGACAAAGTGCCGAGGTATATGTGGTACAGTATTTGCTAAATATTGGGAGATCTGTAATTTCTTATTACTCGTACAAGCGATCTCCAGTCTTGAGAAGTTGTTTCGTTTTCCTGCTGCTCTATGGGGTTTTGACGAGGACATTTGCTTTTTAGGTGCTTTAGGTTTTATAGGACATTCTTTTGCAAAATGCCCCGACCTGGCACAATATAAACATAAATGTAACTTTCTTCTTCTATCTTTTTCTTCACTTGACAATGGCCCTTTAACAGTACCTATCTGCATTGGTTCAGGTTCAGGAATTTTATTTTCTCTTTTCTTTTTATCATGTTTTAGGACTGAAATTCTAGCTCCATTCGTGTTTTATCTCCTTTTCTTTCTCCCAATCGATGATCCAATTTAACAACTAAATCAACAAAATCTGAATATTCATCAGGTAGATCTACAATGTGTGCTAAGGCATCTTTTAAATCATCACGCAAACCTCTATAAAACAAGGATGAACGTTTTTCTTCAGGCCACTGAGTTTATGTTCACAATCTATTAAACATAGTTACATAAGTTAAGATATCCTTGTTTCCCTGTTTTAAATTAAGCAACTCATTGTCACTTGCTTGAATGTAAGTATGTTTAGCAAACAGTTTAGTCATTGTCCGTTTAAACAAGGGCCAATTGTGTAACATAGGATCATCTCTATCTATATATGGTATAGACCAATTTGCCGCAGTGCCCCCTAAAAAAGAGAGCACAAACGCCCCCTTTGTTGCATCTGTGGGGAATAACTGCGGTTTACAAACAAAATGCAGCTGACATTGACTTATGAATACATTAAACTTATTAGAATCCCCAAAGAAGCTTTCTGGAGCAGATAATGGAACATTAGGTACAGCTACAGTAACCTGCACAGGTGAAGGGTTTGATTGATGAATGTATTTGAGATTTTAGACCTGTTTCCTGTATCTGAAGATTCCCTAAAAATTGAAGAGAAAGGAGCTTCCCATAAGGAATCCCTAGGTTTATAACAAACCACTTCTTGACGTAAAGATACATTCTCCTGTTTTAATTTAGTTATTTCTAGCTGCATTTGTTGTAACATTTCTGTTACTGAATTATTTCTTTCAACATCATCACTAAGGGCTTGAGCCATTGCTTGGCCATCTATTCTTAGGTTTTCCTGATCCATATCTCTCTAGGAGAACTTGAATTTTTGTGAAGGCTTACGCTTCTGTTATGATTTCACTCACCTGAAGTCCAGGTTGTTCAACTCGAGAGATTCGAAGATATGTCTCTTCCACCCCTGTGAAGGTACCCCTGGCAAACTGGATTGATACAAACAGTTTGACAGAAGTAAACTCTCAAGGGAAGGGAAAATTGGTGTATCTGTACATGAAGATAGAACAACAACATATGAACTATATCTGGTTAAAATGCATCAATCATTATTTATTTATATATATATATATATATATATATTCAGTCCAAAGTGCCCAAAAGCATTGGAAGCGCACACGACTTCAAAAGCACCTCTCGGTTTATTTAAATTGGAAAACAAGCTGTAGCATTTCATGAAAATGTTCTCCGACGCGTTTCAAGGCTGTCATATTTACACGGCAGCCCTGCCGTGGGAAGCTGCACCATCCTTAAAACACAGTGAGGCTGCGAGGGGGAACCTTACCTGAACTCGTGCTAAATTGCAAGGAGGCTGCGAGATGGAACTTTGCCAGAACTCATGTTAGCACTTCAGAAGCGGAAAAATCGAACTTGCTAAGCATCATGGCCCACTGAAGGGAAACAAGGTATTTAATTTCATGCACGAAGCGGAGCCCACTTTAGGGTGTAAATTAACTCTGAACTTGACTACAAGTCCCAGCCTGCATTCACGGACTGAAGTAATTAATCAGGCCCACTGAGGGTATTTAAATGAGCAGGCTGTGAGAGACATCTGCAGAATGCATGCTGAAACTCCATGATTAAGAGGCAGACAGCCTTGAAACGCGTCGGAGAACATTTTCATGAAATGCTACAGCTTGTTTTCCAATTTAAATAAACCGAGAGGTGCTTTTGAAGTCGTGTGCGCTTCCAATGCTTTTGGGCACTTTGGACTGAACATATTTACACGGCAGCCCTGCCGTGGGAAGCTGCACCATCCTTAAAACACAGTGAGGCTGCGAGGGGGAACCTTACCTGAACTCGTGCTAAATTGCAAGGAGGCTGCGAGATGGAACTTTGCCAGAACTCATGTTAGCACTTCAGAAGCGGAAAAATCGAACTTGCTAAGCATCATGGCCCACTGAAGGGAAACAAGGTATTTAATTTCATGCACGAAGCGGAGCCCACTTTAGGGTGTAAATTAACTCTGAACTTGACTACAAGTCCCAGCCTGCATTCACGGACTGAAGTAATTAATCAGGCCCACTGAGGGTATTTAAATGAGCAGGCTGTGAGAGACATCTGCAGAATGCATGCTGAAACTCCATGATTAAGAGGCAGACAGCCTTGAAACGCGTCGGAGAACATTTTCATGAAATGCTACAGCTTGTTTTCCAATTTAAATAAACCGAGAGGTGCTTTTGAAGTCGTGTGCGCTTCCAATGCTTTTGGGCACTTTGGACTGAACATATTTACACGGCAGCCCTGCCGTGGGAAGCTGCACCATCCTTAAAACACAGTGAGGCTGCGAGGGGGAACCTTACCTGAACTCGTGCTAAATTGCAAGGAGGCTGCGAGATGGAACTTTGCCAGAACTCATGTTAGCACTTCAGAAGCGGAAAAATCGAACTTGCTAAGCATCATGGCCCACTGAAGGGAAACAAGGTATTTAATTTCATGCACGAAGCGGAGCCCACTTTAGGGTGTAAATTAACTCTGAACTTGACTACAAGTCCCAGCCTGCATTCACGGACTGAAGTAATTAATCAGGCCCACTGAGGGTATTTAAATGAGCAGGCTGTGAGAGACATCTGCAGAATGCATGCTGAAACTCCATGATTAAGAGGCAGACAGCCTTGAAACGCGTCGGAGAACATTTTCATGAAATGCTACAGCTTGTTTTCCAATTTAAATAAACCGAGAGGTGCTTTTGAAGTCGTGTGCGCTTCCAATGCTTTTGGGCACTTTGGACTGAACATATTTACACGGCAGCCCTGCCGTGGGAAGCTGCACCATCCTTAAAACACAGTGAGGCTGCGAGGGGGAACCTTACCTGAACTCGTGCTAAATTGCAAGGAGGCTGCGAGATGGAACTTTGCCAGAACTCATGTTAGCACTTCAGAAGCGGAAAAATCGAACTTGCTAAGCATCATGGCCCACTGAAGGGAAACAAGGTATTTAATTTCATGCACGAAGCGGAGCCCACTTTAGGGTGTAAATTAACTCTGAACTTGACTACAAGTCCCAGCCTGCATTCACGGACTGAAGTAATTAATCAGGCCCACTGAGGGTATTTAAATGAGCAGGCTGTGAGAGACATCTGCAGAATGCATGCTGAAACTCCATGATTAAGAGGCAGACAGCCTTGAAACGCGTCGGAGAACATTTTCATGAAATGCTACAGCTTGTTTTCCAATTTAAATAAACCGAGAGGTGCTTTTGAAGTCGTGTGCGCTTCCAATGCTTTTGGGCACTTTGGACTGAACATATTTACACGGCAGCCCTGCCGTGGGAAGCTGCACCATCCTTAAAACACAGTGAGGCTGCGAGGGGGAACCTTACCTGAACTCGTGCTAAATTGCAAGGAGGCTGCGAGATGGAACTTTGCCAGAACTCATGTTAGCACTTCAGAAGCGGAAAAATCGAACTTGCTAAGCATCATGGCCCACTGAAGGGAAACAAGGTATTTAATTTCATGCACGAAGCGGAGCCCACTTTAGGGTGTAAATTAACTCTGAACTTGACTACAAGTCCCAGCCTGCATTCACGGACTGAAGTAATTAATCAGGCCCACTGAGGGTATTTAAATGAGCAGGCTGTGAGAGACATCTGCAGAATGCATGCTGAAACTCCATGATTAAGAGGCAGACAGCCTTGAAACGCGTCGGAGAACATTTTCATGAAATGCTACAGCTTGTTTTCCAATTTAAATAAACCGAGAGGTGCTTTTGAAGTCGTGTGCGCTTCCAATGCTTTTGGGCACTTTGGACTGAACATATATATATATATATATATATATATATATATATATATATATATATATATATATACCAGTTCACATCCTTTGAGAAACCGGGACCCTCGGACTGCGGTGCAAACCAGGGTCAAAGGCACCCTGTTTGTATTATGCTTCACCACACGCTAACAAACGTGTAAATGCACTCGAACTCCATGCGATATTCACCATCAAATTAGACCATCCAGCAAGGTTCGTGAGTATATTCTTTATTCCAGCATGGAACACAGTTCATAGAACTAAACCCCCAACGCGTTTCAGCGACAACTCGCCTTGGTCACGGGTGAGTAGTGTTCAGAAAAGTAAACATTAAATAAAGTTTTCAAAACTTCATGTGTAAACATAAACAACAGACTCAGTGCATAAAGTAAAAACACAGCGGCCATCTTGGCATGGTCAAATACTCATGATAATGTGCCCAATAGACAGACAGACTTGTCATTACGCCTGACTGGTTCTTGCAATCATCTAACCTGACGCCTCTTGCAAATCTCACCATTTTATCAGTGTGTCACTTACCACACCTTAATAAATCAAACAATAAACCCAAGTGGGGAAAATAATGAAAACCTCCATGCTGTCATAGTCAATCATGAAAAGATAACATACATACGTATATGAGGTAGGCACATAATATTCAGGAGCTCATAGGTGACACTGTAAACCGGGTTACACAGTCCCAAGTGGGAAATGAATCTGCTAGCAATGACCCATGGGGAACATCAATGCAATATATGTCACATATCTACAAATCAATCATGTTCAAAATTAATTTAAAAATTAATTATGTCAACATATATATTGAGACCAAGTCTTTGAATCCCAAGTGGGAAATAATGAGCATGACCCCATGGGGTAATCAATTCTTCCGACCGGTCTACTCTCCACAGCTATGTGTCACCTATAAAAAACAAGAACGGCACATCAGAACTGCTAATGCCATGTTCAAGCGGCCATCAAACAATTGTGTCAATTAAGAAACAGTTATAATGTGAAGTGATTAAAAACATTAGAATCATTGCTAGGAGTTCGACAAAACAAACAATGCAATATACATAACTGAACATCAATGTAGGCAGCACATTGTACACTTTACTCTCCCAAATACCATTTAAGTTCTTCTTCAGAATTTAAACCTCCTGGGATACGTGTATCAAGGTCAAGAATATATTTACTCTCCAAATGACGCAACCTACGGATTCTGTCACCGCCCCTCCTCATGCTCGAAATCTTGTCAATCACAAAGAACTTTAAAAGATTGCGATTGCTTTTATGTTTTTCTTCAAAGTGACGGGCGACTGGCGAACTCTGGTCCTTATTATCAATCGCCCTCATGTGCTCAAGAATCCGTTTTTTTGCAGGGAACATGGTGCTCCCTACATACTTCTTTATGTTTTGACACGACAAGGGAAACCCAAAAGGAATCACACTAGGGTCCTTGGGCAGTAGACTATTGTACAGAACAGGGGACCCTAGAAATTGAGGATCAAATAAATAATAGACATATACTTAATAGTATAATAATGAACTTTCATTATTAAGTAAAGGTTTATCCTTTGTTCCTACGGTTCGCCCCAACTTTCTAGACGCCCAGACTGAACTATTGAGGTTTTTCAGAAAAGTAAGATTACACAGCTATTTCTTACTAAATCCCTGCCCTCAGAAATTCACTACTACTCCTTTCAAACCCCCATCTAAATTTTCTCCAACCAGCACTATGGTCCCACCCGAAATTATTACTTTTGAAAAACTGGTTCTTAAAGATCTAACCGCAGTCAGGGGCGTGGCTAGCAGCCAAGCATGGCGGCCGCATAGAGTGAGAGCTCCCGAGGGCACTGCAGCCTTCCATGATATCCGACACACTAATCCGCTAACTAGCACGCCTGAAGCGGCGGCGTTCGAGCCCGGAGACACAGCGGTGTCACCGGTCCAATTCTCAGAGGTATCGGTGCACCGGAGACGAAGTTACACCGTGTGGCGTGTTGGGGCCTACGGCCGGAGAAGCAACACCGGCCTTGCGTGCCATCCGGGCCCCGGCGGAAGTGCACCTGATCCGGCCAAGTGAAGCGAATACACCCCGGCACGATCCGGAAGTTCCTGGCGATATCCTCCGGCGGCATACAGACGGCCACAGCCACCAAGCGGGACCTGGACGGCGCAGAGGTCAGTGCGATCCCAGCCTGGGCTACGCGAAGCGGGGCCGTCGTCCTGCGCCCCCCCCCCCCGCGGAAGCCTAACGAGAGGCAAGGCACTACGGAGGGCATCCGCATATCGGCGGAGTGGCAAGAGACACGAAACCACCCCGGAGCTAAGGTCGGGTAAGTCGGTGCCGCATGGAGGCGGCGCCGTACCGGCCATAACCGTGGAAGAGCAGGTGAGACCCACATAGCCTGACCACCGCAGCGGCCCAACACACGGCGACCGGTCCGGTGTGCGAGGGGGCGGCTGCCCGGGCTCGGCATCTACGCTAGTCGCGGTGTTGGAGAGAGGCAGAACAACACGAAAGCATACAGGTGGGGGTCACGGTGGCCGCTCCAGCCCTGAGGGAGAGCATTGGGGGCAGCAGCACGAAACACAACAGCGGCCCACCGAATCCTTGAGCAGACTGTAGAAGGAGTGCGCTCTGTCCACCTTCCACCGGCCTGGTGGTCACTAACTGATAACAGCTAACGGAGACTTCAGGAGGCGCACAGGTCACGGTTGCGTGGGCTATATCGCTAGACCTCACAGACCCCCAGGCCATGGAGGGTAAAGGCCTCAGGAGTGGATCCACGCAAGCTAAACTGGATAAATTCGCCTACGGCCACCAAGGACAACAGCAAACCGCAGGGCGACCTTCCACGGGGCACGCCCAGGACACGGACAATGCACCGAAAATAACGCTGGAAGACATTATGAAAACACTCTCGGAGGTGAAAACCACGGTGGGCGCCATCTCCTCAGAGGTCTCCCTGCTGAGAGCGGACTTTCACAAAATGGCGGAGAGGGTGTCACAGGTGGAAGTGGTCACAAAATCGCTCGTGGAAGACACCTCAGAGCTCCAACTGGCCATGGAAAAGATGCAGAAAGTAACCAAACTCCTGCATGACAAACTGGACGATCAGGAAGGGCGTTCGAGACGCAACAACGTACGTATCCTTGGGCTTCCAGAGACGGAGGGGAAGGGAGCCATGGACCTCTATATAGAAGACCTCATCAAGACCAAACTCCAGCCCAAGGGACTGTCTCACTTCTTCTCGGTGGAGAGGGCGCACAGAGTACCGGGGGGCCCGCCCAAGACGGGGGCAGCTCCACGACCAGTGCTAGCCCGCCTCTTTAATTTTAGGGACAGGGATGCAATTTGACAAGCGGCAAGAACTTCACCACCAGTGCGGATTCAGAATGCAACCCTAGCATTTTTCCCAGACTACACGGCAGAGGTAGCCAGGAGACGCAAATCCTTCACAGAGGTGAAAAAGGCGCTACGCGATAGGGAACTGCCATATTCCATGATGTTCCCTGCCAAACTACGGATAGTGGCCGAGGGGAAGACCTGGTTCTTTGACCCGCCAGAGGTGGCTCAAGAATGGCTGGAGGGCTGGAGACCAACAGGGCAGCGACACCGCTCGCAACGAGACCGGCCGAGGCACCACACTGAACGGACACCACCCAGTCGGTCCTCTCAACTACCAAAGCAAGGAGGAGAGGAGGAAATAGAATCGGACCTGGAGAGAGATCCGCTAGACTCTGGACAATTGGATCCGGCAGGACACTGAACTATATTATTGTTTCGGGACTATGGGCGCCGCGGTACCGTGGCTCGGACGCGGCTGAGTAGGGCGGGCACAGGCGGTGCCCAGAGGGGACTCACCAACCCCACAAGCAAGTATAAAGACTAGGGGAGGGCTGAAGCACTCTGCACAGTTGGGGAAGCGGGCGGGAGTTTGTCCGTGGAGCAGGGTAGCAGGGAGGGGGGATGGGATTGAAGTTTTCATGTAAAAAGTTTAATTTGGTTTGTAGTCATCGTCCAACACCTACATTGTGCTATCACCCTGACATCTGAGTTTCTCCTACGCAATACGACACAGGCCGACACATGGGCCACGCCACAGCACACGTTGTGTGCAGACATCCCTCATCTACCTAATGGCCAGACCACTTAACCACACGCCCACCGGAGGCCCCCCCACAGTTGGGAGGATTCCCCCGCTGCGAATACTGACATGGAATGTTCGGGGCCTGGGTGATAAAATCAAGAAGGGCTTGGTCCTTCAGGCCATTAAAAGGCAGAACCCAGATGTGATCCTCTTACAAGAAACCCACCTCACGGGGTCCACATGCAAAGCCCTCGACAGACGGGGATACACAATGGCAGTACATGCAGACTTCAGTACAGGCTCCAGGGGTACAGGCATACTGGTGAGAAAATCTTCCCCCTTTATGATCACCAGCCATGTGGCGGACGACCAGGGTCGCTTTGCAGCGGTCCATGGGCAGTGGGAGGGCAGGGCTCTCAATATGGTATCAGTATATATTCCCCCAGCCTTACACTCTGTGGCCCTACCAGCACTGGGCAAATTCCTTCTTGATCTCCCCGATGGCGGCACGATTATAGGAGGAGACTTCAACGCGGTCATGGATCCACTTAGGGACACCCTCCCCCCCAGAACCCGACCACGAGGCACTACACCACTATCGGACTTTGCGGAAGCACTAGGTCTCACGGACCTCTGGCGGCACTTGCACGGCGAGGCCAATCAATACACTTACTACTCGGCAGTACATAACAGCTTGTCTCGCATAGATTACTTCATGGCACTGGGTCTAGGTCTAGACATGGTAGACAAGGTAGACACACTTCCCAGGGGGGTCTCAGATCATTCACCAATTACCCTATCGCTCACCACCGGAGGAAAACGGAATGCTCGACTTTACCCAATCTACCCCAACTTTCTAAAGATCCCCAAGATTCGGAAGAAACTCAAACTGGTGACAACGCAATATTTTGCAGAAAACACGGGCACGGTAGAGTCACCTTCCACCCTATGGGAAGCATACAAAACAGTCCTCAGGGGGGCGGCCATCGCAGCAATTACGGGACACAAACGGGACTCACGAAAGGAACTCACAGACCTGGAACTTGCACTCGAAACGGCCAACACTGCCCATATGACAAACCCCTCCCCGCCCGCTGCACACGCCCTTATGGTTCGGCAGCAACAATACCTAGCACACCTCAAAACAACAGAGAAAGGATATATCGCAAACACTAGACATAGGATTTACGATGTGGGGGACAAGGCAGGCCGTATGCTGGCGTGGCTGGATAAGAGAGGGAATGGAGCGAGAGGTATTCATAGGCTACACACAGAGGGAGGGCGTACACTGGTACACCCTGAAGAAATAGTTGGCGAACTAGCGCGATACTACCAGGCAATATACACACCAGAACGGAAGGTCACACGACAAACGGCGACGGCAACACTCGCGGACATTGCCATCCCTAGCATTGCGCAAGAAGATAGAGATAACCTAGAACTAGATCCGACGGAGGATGAAATCCAGCTGGCGATCCAGGCGTTGCAGTCCGGTAAAGCACTAGGCCCTAATGGAATACCGGTGGAATGGTACAAGTCCATGGCTTCAGACCTCGGTGCCCCATTGCTGGCCATGTATTTGGAGAGTAGGGATAGACAAGAGTTACCGCTGGACCAACGCACAGCAACGATTGTAACAATACCCAAGCCGGGAAAACCCCCGACAGAGTGTACCTCGTACCGTCCGATATCATTATTGAACATCGAGGCCAAAATACTAGCTAAACTCCTGGCTACCGGCTTGCTGCCCCACCTTAGTACCTTAATCCACCCTGACCAGTCGGGTTTTATGCCCCACCGGAGCACTGCGATGAATCTCAGAAGAGTTCACGGAGTACTAGCCCGAGCGCACCTCCTTACGGATCAGGCAGTGATCCTCTCTCTCGACGCCAAAATGGCGTTCGACTTGGTGGAGTGGGAATACCTCTTCATGGTACTGGAACGCATGGGATTCGGGCCGAAATACATAGCGTGGATAAGGTTGTTATATGCGAAACCTGTCGCACAGGTTGTGGCAAATGGCCACATATCACCGAGTTTCCCTCTGGGCAGGGGGACTAGAAAGGGCTGCCCCCTGTCCCCCCTGCTCTTCGCATTGGTGCTTGAACCCCTGGCCATCCAGATCAGGTCAACACCCCTGTTCGCAGGCATCAAATGGGAGGAGGGATGGGAGGACAAAGTCTCGCTCTACGCGGACGACATGCTCATCTACATGACCGCACCCGAGACCGGCATCCCAGCCCTACTAGACCTATGTGACACGCATGGGCGCGCGTCGGGCTACACTCTCAACTGGTCGAAATCCACCATATATACGCTAAAAGGCCCGGCACCGAGACCACAGGAGAACTGCCCACTCCTCACGACATCGGCCTCTTTCAAATATTTGGGTATTATCATCGCGAACGGGGAAGCGGACTTCTTTGTCAATAACCTGAAACCACCTATAGATCGCCTGCGAGCGGATGTTAAGCATTGGGCAGCCCTCCCCCTGACCCTACTGGGCAGGGCGGCACTGTACAAAATGATGGCCCTCCCAAGACTCCTCTATGTCCTGGAAAATACTCCACACCTAGTACCACCGCGCTACTTCAAACAGATTGTGGCACTGGTCACGGTCCTACTTTGGAACACAGGCCCAGCGCGCATTGCATACGACAAACTGGTAAAAAGCTGGTACGAGGGGGGCATAGCACTCCCCAACATCCAGCTATACTACTGGGCGGCCCAACTCAAAATTGTAAACTGCTGGATCCACGCCCCGAAAGACGACCCGGCCTATCGGGCGGACTGGGCACAACTTGGGACGGAATGTATGCTATCCGTGCTCTACAATAAATCGCAAATGAAGACCCTACTAGGTCCGACCAAACACACGGTGGCGCTATGGCATATGGCGCAGGCCCGGCTGGGATGGGCAGGCCGGATCACCAGAATGACGCCCTTGTGGGACACGAAGGCATTGGGGAACCTGAGAGGCTGTAAGGGGTTTGAGCGGTGGGATTCAATTGGCATCTCTACAGTAGGAGACCTCTGGGACAATGACTCAGTTATACCGTTTCCGCACCTGCAACAGCAGTACGGCCTCGGACCCACGGAGACATTTAGATATGTCCAGATTAGGCATGCATTACTACAGGCAGTCCCTACTGGCACCACACTACCGGACTCATCTCCATTAGAGGATAGACTGTTAACGGAGTTCATGCTCCAAAGCGCCACCTCCCTTACCTATAAAAAGCTAATTAACAATCTCAAGGACCCAACGCTAAAGCTAAAAGAAAAATGGGTAGGAGAGATAGGTGAGGCAGACGACTTCGAATGGAATGAGGCACTGGCCTCCCCAAAGGAAGTGGGAATCTCTAGTAAGCTCAGGCTGGTACAGCTTAAGATCCTACACCGCATCTATTACACTAGGACACTATTACATAAAATACAAAGAGCACAACACCCCTTCTGTTTGAGAGGCTGCGGGGAGGAAAGGACACTGATCCACACACTTTGGGAATGCCCGCAAATCCGCGAATTCTGGAGACAGGTGCTCCGATCTATCTCTCAAGCCCTTAGACTTTCCATATTGCCTGAACCACGTAAATGCCTTTTAAACATCTGGGACCCCAATGATCTGGGTAGGTATGAACTGATTTGGGCAACATTGGCCATGGCAGTGGCTAAGCGGGATATAGCACAGAAATGGGGGGCGCCGGAGGTACCCACGGCCAGTAGATGGGCTAAAAACATGGACATCTTAATGGTGACAGAGAGAGCGGTTTACGTGCTTCGGGCAGCGCCCCGGAAGTGGAACAAAGTCTGGGCGGCGTGGAACACGTACAGAGGGGGAATCTGTGAGCCCTTGCCAGAAGGAGAGGAATCAGACTCAGAGGGGGAGGAAGAATAACTGCACGAATGCGGGGCAGTGGCCTCAAGAGCAGGACAATGTTACATCGGCGGCACTAACCTGGCCGCACACAGCAATGCAAATGGAGATGCAGGATATTACGGGATGTGGGTGACACAAAAGGGTTACGATGACACATGGTTAGGGGGGGTAAGTTGGGAAGTTTGTTGATACTGTTCTCAATGTACGGAAATATCGCCAACACTGATAATTGAGGGGGGGTTAACAGTGGAATGTACTGTATGCAATACAACTTACGACTGATATGTATACAAAACTCGTAAAGTCACGGACGATTCAGTCCTTGTTACAAGAGATAGCTCGCTCTTTACTAAATGGATATTCTACAATACTGTAACGATTACCGACAAGATGTATGCAACTGATTAACCATTGCTCCTTCATGTCAATAAAGTTTTTTAAAAAAAAAAAAGATCTAACCGCAATGGAAAGCAAGAAATCCTTTATCCCCTACAACATCACTGCCCTAGAGAAGAACGCAATATCCACTCTAAAAAACAATCAAACATTGGTCATAAAACCGTCCGATAAGGGTGGAGGGATTGTGATTCAGGATACTGAGTTATACAAACAAGAGATTTTGCGCCAACTCAGTAACCAAGAACATTATTGCAAACTGCCCCGTAACCCCACTGTTGAAATACAGAAATTGATAATTGAAGTTACAAATGAAGGTTTAGAAGCTGGCTTCCTCTCTAAAAAAGAATTTGAATTTCTCAACACGGAAGCGCCCAGAGTCCCGGTAATATACTGCCTCCCAAAGATTCATAAAAACTCAGAACAACCACCAGGCAGGCCGATAGTTTCCGGATGCGGTTCAATTCTAGAACCTTTAGGACAATATATTGATCATTTTATTAAACCCTTTGTGCCCGCAACTACATGCTATATTAGAGACACTATGTCCATGATCAATTTTATTGAGGAGTACCCGTTTGATCCCACATCCAGCACCATGTGTACGCTGGATGTGGAATCACTTTATACAAACATCCACCAATTTGAGTCCCTCCGTGTCATCGAACCCATTCTAGACACACGCCCAAGACCGCACAATGTACCATCTAAATTCATTCTCCAGCTTCTAGAGATATGTCTAACAAAAAACTTCTTTCTCTTCGAAGGACAATTTTATGGGCAAGTCCGTGGAACTTCCATGGGGGCGGTTTTTGCCCCCAACTTAGCAATTTTGTATATGGACCACATTGAGAATCATACCATCTTGGATACATCAAACCCCTTCCACAGTGGCATTGCCCTGTGGAAGAGGTATATTGATGATATTTTCATGATCTGGAAAGACTCAGACACTTCCCCAGACCAACTCACACACTGGCTTTGTAACAATAGTGGAGGGTTCAAATTCACAATGACTACCAGTAAAGAATCTCTGCCTTTTCTAGACCTTGAAATAAAACACTCTGAAGGACGACTAATAACTAGTCTCCACCGTAAACCGACAGAAAGGAATACCCTATTAAATTACACAAGTCATCACCCCCGTGCCCTAAAAGATTCATTACCTTACTCGCAATTCCTACGCATTCGCAGGAACTGCTACTACAAACAGGATTATTTCACAGAAGCTAAAAACTGAGCCATAAACTAAGAAATCGAGGATATCCACGCAAACTAGTGAGGCGCTCAATGAAAAGAGCATGGTACTGTCCCAGGGAGACACTGTTAGAACCCCGCACCAAATGTAACCAGGAAAGAATCACATGTGTGACCACATTTTCCCCAGCATCAAATGCCGTCAAGAAAAGTGTCTTAAAACATTGGCCAGTTCTAAATGCCGGTATTCTTAACTTAGAACGACCAATGTTTGCTTTTAAAAGAGCAAAGAACATAAAGGACCATTTGGTCTGTGCCTCACTTCCACAATCTGATTCAAGGAATACTCTAAATGAGTAATGGAATTTACCAACTCTCAAAGGCCACGCAAAGTGTGGCCAATGTGTCTCATGTGAGTCAACTATAGAAGGCAAAACATTCAATTTTGGTACAATCAGATATGAAAGGCACTACTTTACGAACTGTAATTCACAAAATGTGGTGTACGCAATTTTTTGCCCCTGCATGTTGATATACATAGGACAGACCAGCCAGAAGATCAAGCTCCGGATGGGACAACATAGAAGCCGGATTAGGTGTCAAACTGCCAATGCACCCTTAGTGGAACATTTCATGGAAAAAGGGCACACAGAGAATGACTTTTCATGGACGGTGATCACACAGGTGAAACCCCCCCCAAGAGGAGCGGATATTTCGCAACTGCTGAATAAAGTGGAACTCCACTGGATCTTGAGAACTGACAGCATACGAAAAGGATTAAACAGAGTTGAGGATTGGACCTCCCTGTTATGAACTGTTATATAATCATATAAATTGTAAATACGTTTGCAACTGAAATGTTCAGCACCAATTGTCACTATATGTTCACTGAGCACCTTCACCCCACTTGCGCCGCATCAAAATCACCACCATTGGATGGCCACCTGGTAAGATATTCTTGCGTGTAGTCTTCCGTTGACTCCCTTGCATAGCTATGCAACCACACTTTCGTTCAGCCATTATGCTGTAACATTAACTGCTTATCCCTTATTCTGGATTGAGTTTACTAAGCCACTGTATTTCCCAGTTATCTGTAGCTCCCCTAGCTGAACCTACCAACAGGTACGACTATATTGACTAACCCCACTACAAGATGGCTGCCGTAGTCACTGACTCTGGCGTATAGTCCTTCCTCTACTATAACTATGAGATTCTCGTGCATGCCGACCTGCGTTAGGCTAAATTATTTAATCCCCTTGTTTCAGCTTTCCCTTAGTCCCCGCGGAAAGCGTAACCATTGTGAGTATTTATTCCCGCCCCGAATTGCACCACTTGCACGTTTTGAAAACATTGTAATTGATCTAACAGCCCATCTTGGTTTGACTTTCGGTTTTATTAGTGGTTATCGCTGTGCGGAATCCTTACTATGGACCCAATCTGAACATTCACGAGGTAACTGCTTCAACCAAGTGCCTCCCAGAATTCATAGTTCACGCATATGTAGTCACAATGACTGTTACTCACTATCAACACTGCGCTGTTATTTTTCAGCACTGTTATTATTCAGCACTGTCTTTCTTCTTTCACTGCGCCGATTTTTTATCATATCTACAGCCCAATGTAATTCACCAGTTTCCCCGGCGTCCGCGGCCACGAGCATGTATATACGTCACTTTAAGAAGCACACATTTATTACTGCGCCGTTTTTATCACACTAAGAAATCTATATTATCTCCCGGTCTCCTCACACAAGCCTGTGATTTTGTTCACAGCTTTTTATCTAGTCCTCTTCACTGCGCCGATTTTTAAATACACCAGAAACCAACACCTGTGCATGGTTCTTTTAGATCACTAGCATGTGCCCCAATGCACTATGTGTATCCAGTTCCTTCACACAGCACCATGTAAATTGCTGGTCAGTGATGTTAACTATAAGATGAATTGGATTCATGCCTAGTCGCTTCTAATGACTTTCTCTTGATTTTTTGTTTCCTCCCTTGATTCTTTTTCTTATGCATTATGTAACTCGCAACAAAGGCTTTGTGGTTGTAATCAAATTTCCAGACAAACATGACATATTATTTCCTGTCCTGATGATGATGCAAGTATTGTGTAATTGCATCGAAACGTCGTCGACTTAAATGCACCATATGTTGATTTGACCTCATAATTTCTGAACAACAATGGGTTGCTATGATTGTAAACTAGTCTGTATTACCAAGGAATGAGTACAGACCGCTTTTGAGCGTTTCTACATAATTGTTTGTGTCACTTGTTTTGTCCTTGTCCCTTGTGGGTCACAGGCTGTGCCCACTTTTGTATAACTGTCATTTATAAGGAATAACACTAAAAAATTGCATAATTAAAAAACCTGTCCGGCTGGGCAGAGGTCATATATACTATTAAGTATATGTCTATTATTTATTTGATCCTCAATTTCTAGGGTCCCCTGTTCTGTACAATACCCTACATACTTCTTGGCACATGGACACACCAATACATATATGACATGATCAGAGAGGCAGTTAAGATATTGTGTGATTGGTTTCTCTCTGTCTTCTATGGGATAGTACACTGATTTGACGTTATTACTGAACTTGCAAGCTTTACACTTTAGACAAGTGAAAAAACCCTTTATTTCCTGGGTCTTCCTAGGTATAATCTTGACCTCATTTTTGCTCAGCTTGTCCTTGAGAGAATCAGCCTTCCGATAGGTGATACTTGGGTTGCTACCTAGAACTTCTTTAAGTCTCTGTTCAGTGAGTAACACGTTCCAGTTTTTTTTGAAGCTTTTCTGTACCTGCCACGAACTAGCGTGGTAAGTAGAGATAAACCTGATAACTTCCTGCTCCTCAGGTTTGTCGGTCTTGGGTACCAGTAATGACTCATGACTGATGTTACTAGCCTTTGTAAAAGCTGCTTCAATTACCTGTGGGTTGTAGCCCTGCTCTTTGAAACGTTCCTTCATTATGTCTCCTTCTTTTACAAAGTCCTCATCTCTACTACAGTTTCTCCGAGCCCGGAGGAACTCCCCAAAGGGGATACTGCGTATGAGTGACTTCGGGTGGCTACTGTCAGCGTGGAGCAAGGTGTTGCCTGCCGTCGCTTTGCGGTATAACCTAGTGACGAGTTTATTCTTCTCCACCTCAACTTTCAAGTCCAGAAACTCCATCACACAGTCACTGATCTTACCATCAAAAGTGAGGTTAAGATCATTGCAATTCAACTCACGGATGAAGTCTTCTGCCAGTATTTCAGGACCATCCCAAATGATGAAGAGATCATCAATGTAACGCAGCCAGGTCTTAACATGGCTGCGATACAAAATACTGGTTTCTGCCACCTGTTGCTCCCAGTTTGCCATGAATAGATTCGCAAAACTGGGAGCAAAACAAGTTCCCATCGCCGTCCCTTGTCGCTGTCTAAAATATGTCTCATTAAAGATGAAAAAATTATTTTCGAGACAAAACAACATCATTCTTAGAATCATATCTGTATGGTCTCGAAAGGAGATGGAACGTTTCTTCAGGAACCTCCGACAGGCATTGATACCATCCAAATCCTGATGGAGGTGTACAGGCTGCCTACATCGAGGGAAATAAGGAGATAGCTGTCCTGCCATTCATGGTTTTTGATCTTATTGATAAAGTCTCTGCTATCCTTCAGATACGAGGGTATCCCCTCCACAAAAGGACGTAGAAAGAAATCGATATATTTCGAGGTGTTCTCAAGGCGAGATCCAATTGAGGAAACAATTGGCCTGCCAGGGGGCCTGACAGCATCTTTGTGCAGTTTGGGCAAGAGGTATAGTACTGCCACTTTAGGGTTTCTATTCAACAGAAAGGAGTATTCATTCCATTCTAATAGGCCCTCATTATGCCATTCCTTCAACATGTTGTGGTACATAATATTTGTTCTTTCAATCTTTTCAATGGATGATACCTCATAACAATCAACGTTGTTCAGTTGACGCATACCCTCCTCAACATAGCTTTTGACATCCATTACCACAACATTCCCTCCTTTATCCGATCCTCCAAGTTCTTTACAGCCAAACGTTCATGTTTGCTCAAATTGTCACATATCCAGTCTTTCTTTCTGGCCAATTTTTTCAAATCCTCAATTACCAGAGTTTCAAAAACGTCAATACCGCAGGCTGGAAATACGGGGTTAAAGTTAGATTTAGGTTTGAAGTTATTAGGACAATTCAAACTAGGATTGAACCACAATGATTCAGCACCAATGGGACTCTCAAGAGGTACATTGAATTCCAATTCCTTAAGAGCAGCCAAGGCTTCTACTTCCCAGATAGATTCAGTGGCCGGCTGATTTGTCTCAATCGTCTTGCCCGCATTTTTAACTTTAAGTTTGTTCCATTTATGCAAACGTAGTTTGCGGGTAAATTTGAAAAGATCAATTCGCTCTCGAGAATAAATAAAATTCGAGGTTGGGCAGAAAGAAAGACCAAATTGTAACACATTGTGTTCTGTTTTTGACAGGGAACGAGAAGAGATATTTACCACGTTCTTTGGGTTCATTTTCCTTGTTTCTTTTGGCCCCGTGTTTCCACTCCCATCGGGGTTCCACTGCCTTTTCCACCTGCCGCCCCTCCTTGTTTGGTGCTGGATGCGGTGGTGTCTTCTCCAACCTTGCCTCTTCCTCTGCCTCGTCCTCGAAATCCTTTGCTTTGTCCTCTGCCTCGATCGATCTGCCAATTCTGCTGATGTGATGTTTGGTTCATCACACGAAACTCCTCCCAAAAATTTGTCGGTTGGATTTGATTTGGTTGTGCCAATAGGTTGCCGTCTTCTGAAGCATCACTTTCAACAACCTCTTCCTCTGAAATACCTTCCGTTTGTACCTTATCCAGGGTAGCTTGTATTCCCTTACGTTTAACATTGTCGTATTTGCGACTAAACGTGAAGATACGGCCTGACTGGTAGTCAATCTTATCACGTAGGAACTTACGTTCTTTCTTGGCAACGATTTCATCTTCATGTTTGGCAATTCTTTTGGCTATTTCATCCAGTTTCTTTGTCATATTTTCAGCTGTGTCTTCCTTGTTAATCTCCTCTTTGAGTTCAGCTATTTCTTTGAGCAGTGCCGCTCGGTCTTTCCACGCATGTTTAATTAGAATTGATAGCATCCTGTTGGAACAATCCATCAAATTTTCCGCCCATTCCTCTGCCAATTCCACGTCAGGATCTTCGTAGGATGGGGCTATTAAGATTCTCAGACCCCTTGGTACCCTCTTCTCCTCTTGGTACTTCTCCAGGGTAATAGCCTCCCACCATTTGGAAACCTCCTTCCTGATTAATTTCTCCAGTTTAGAGTATTTTTGTTGTAAAGGAATGGGAACATTTGTATTCCCGGGCTGGGCTTTAGGCACTGTCGTTTGAACAAACATTGTTTGTGCTCTCAATCTCCTGCGTGATTCTATTTCATCCTCCATGGCTGTGATACACGGAATTAAAATTATTTAATTCCACATGCCCATATAGCGGAAATGAACTCGAACTTATTGCTGGAGTGGTGTAAATTAAACGTGCTGGAAAACCTCCGCTCGTAACACCAGTGCAGTGTGCTGGCGTTTGTGCCGGAGACAGTCACTCAACTACTATAGGGCGTTTTTAAACATTCCATTGTATTCCGCAAAATGCTCGCGTTCCAAAATAAACAGAGCCCCGTGTGTGATACTGGCCGATGATACAATCAGGCGGGGGTCTGTAAGGAGCGAGCCTGGCTTTGCAAGCGGATAAACAGGCACTCACCCTTGCGTGGAAGTCTCGGATCCTGCGAGGTCACAATCGCGTCCCGGATCTTCGACGGCTCGGGTCTGCAGAGTTGGTCGCTGCTGTGCTTGTTAGTAAGTTTCCTTTAGCCAGTGCGGGAAAAAACGTCCAAACAGTCAAGTGGTCAACCGGTTGAAGAAGTAATACCAGTTCACATCCTTTGAGAAACCGGGACCCTCGGACTGCGGTGCAAACCAGGGTCAAAGGCACCCTGTTTGTATTATGCTTCACCACACGCTAACAAACGTGTAAATGCACTCGAACTCCATGCGATATTCACCATCAAATTAGACCATCCAGCAAGGTTCGTGAGTATATTCTTTATTCCAGCATGGAACACAGTTCATAGAACTAAACCCCCAACGCGTTTCAGCGACAACTCGCCTTGGTCACGGGTGAGTAGTGTTCAGAAAAGTAAACATTAAATAAAGTTTTCAAAACTTCATGTGTAAACATAAACAACGGACTCAGTGCATAAAGTAAAAACACAGCGGCCATCTTGGCATGGTCAAATACTCAAGTCTGTCTGTCTATTGGGCACATTATCATTATCATGAGTATTTGACCATGCCAAGATGGCCGCTGTGTTTTTACTTTATGCACTGAGTCCGTTGTTTATGTTTACACATGAAGTTTTGAAAACTTTATTTAATGTTTACTTTTCTGAACACTACTCACCCGTGACCAAGGCGAGTTGTCGCTGAAACGCGTTGGAGGTTTAGTTCTATGAACTGTGTTCCATGCTGGAATAAAGAATATACTCACAAACCTTGCTGGATGGTCTAATTTGATGGTGAATATCGCATGGAGTTCGAGTGCATTTACACGTTTGTTAGCGTGTGGTGAAGCATAATATATATATATATATATATATCTTTAAAATCTGGTTAGGAATTCACCAGAATGTCATGCACTATTAAGTGTAGTTTTAAAACTATTGCCAGATTACTATTCTGTAAGAAAATAAACAAGTTCTGAATTATTATTATCAACAATTCTCTGCTAAGGCAGTTATTATTATGAGTACCTCCTTGAAACTTACTCAGCAATAAAAAAACATATTGGAGCAAAATGAATGCTTTTCAGAAATAAACTTCAGTTCACCAAACTAATGATTCATTATGTCAACTTAATTGTTTTTCCAAAAGTCTTGACTGCAATGTTCAAAGTTTTATGCTTTTTTAATAATAATAGGTTTCAAGCACAATGCGCATTGCCCCTCTGACTGTCTTTCAATGGAAATATAAAAATGTCAATTAACTTACTTCGTCCAAGTATTTAACAAGAAACATCAGCCTTACTTCTGTTTTCACTCGAAACTCTCTTTAAAAGTTTATTGGAATTGCTGGTGCTTCAGGACGAGGAATGAAGCCTCCTAAAACCTGGCCGGAAATATTCTCTGCACGTCACTGGGGTTTCCCTGGAGCTGCTGAAGAAACTGAAATACGTGCTGGTGAAGCAGGATACGGACGGAGGAAAAAGACTTCAAATGAGTAAGGTAGGGAGAACGAGCTTAAGCGCCTTTGCTTGCTCGTTTGGGGCTTAAATATGTTCTCAGGAGGGTGGGGTTCTTTGATGACGAGGGGAGTTTAGGCATTCTGCACGTGGGCAAGTAAATCAAACGAGTGTTCCGTGAATCAACAGTCTTCTGTACACATGCCCATTATGCAAACAAGATTCCGGTTCTCATACTTCTTTAAAACAACCACTGCTTTTTCAGAAATAAACAAGCACAGATAATAGTCCTTAAACAATGGTTTGTTAGCAAGCACTGTACCAAACAAGCATTGGTTAAATCACGGGAAAACACATTGCACTAAAGTCTGCTTACAATTCTATGTGAGGTTGAGCATGATTCTTGACGCAACTCCTAACAGATCCGTAGGGAGGTCATTCCATGCCTTAGCAGCCAGGAAGCCAGAAAAGATCTTCTTCCAGCTCGAACCTTCCGCACCCTGGGCACAATCACCCTTTGAGAGCTAAGCAATCTCCGATCCCACTGGGCCGATAAGCAGTAAGAAGGGGAAGGAGGAAGGGCGGCCCCTTCTGACTAAGGATCCTATAAGCAAAGCATAGGGCCTTGAATGTAACTCCGTCCTGAATTGGGAGCCAATGAAGTTTCTTCAAAGCTTCCCCCACCGAAACCCCCCTAGGGATGTTCAGGATCAGCTAGGCTGCAGCATTTTGGACCTTCTGCAACAGGTTCAAATTTCTAGCCGTCACCCCATAATACAGAATATTGCAGGAATCAAGGCAAGATGTAACAAGAGCCTGTACAATAGTTCTTTTAGCATCAAGGGGGACAAGGTCCAACATTTTGCGTAGCATCTTAAGGATGCCAAAGCAGGCTCAGGCCACAGTGGTAAGTTGCTCAGAGAAGGACAGATTTTCATGCGGTAATTGCGTAATTAGTTTTAGGTGTGGGTTGTGGGGTTTATAGGGGTAAAGGGTGGGAAATAATTTATTTTGAATTAATAATTAGTTATTCATTATTATCAATTAATTAATTGACAATGAAATATGAAAATTGTGTGATTAATTTAATTTGTGGGGTTTTTAGGGTTGCAGGGTGGGAAGTAATTTATTTTTAATTACTTAATAATAAGTTGATCATTAATAATAATTAATTGATCATTAAGAAAGGTAATTGTTTAATTATTTTTTGTGTTGGGTTTTGGGTTTATAGGAGTGAAGAGTGGGGAGTGAATACATGTTACTTACTTTATAACTAGTTGTTAAATACTATTATTTATTTCATTGAATTTTTCTTTTAACTTTGCAATTCATTTTTTTACAGTTTAATTTTAGGTGTGGGTTGTGTGGATTATAGGTGTAAAGGGTGGAAAGTTAATTACATTTTATGTGTTTTAATTAGTTTTTTAATTAATATTATTTGTTTAATTGAAAATTCATTATGTTAATATGCAAATAATTTTTTTTATGTGGGTTGTGTGGTGTTATAGGCTAGGAAGAAAAATACTTTTTTTTATATAATAATTAATGTTTGTGTTAAAAAATAATTTCTACATAAAAATATTTGTTTCAAAATTATTTATTTTATTTAATATAATTTATGTAGGTATACATGATATGTATTTAACATTTTAATGTGTTTTTATTTTTTGTTTAATATTCAATATTTTTCATTTTTAACATATTCATCTTTGTTTTACTTACTTTAAAAACAAAATTTATTCTGTTGATGATATTTTGTTTGTTTTTATTTTTGAACTGATTGAAGTGAGAGTAGTAAATTTTACCCCTCCACAATCCAACACTTTCCCTATTGTTGCACTGATTGGAGTGGGAATAGTAATTTTTATCCCTCTATTGTCCAACATTTTCCCTACTGTTGTACTCACAGGAGTGGACATTGTAATTTTTACCCCTCCGCTATCCAACACTTTCCTTACTGTTGCACTCACTGGAGTGAGAATAGTAAATGTTACCCCTATGCAATCCAATACTTTCCCAATTGCTGCACTGACTGAAGTGCGAATAGTAAATTTGATCCCTCATCTATCAAACAATTTCTCTACTGTTGCCCTCACTGGAGTGGAAATAGTATATTTATTCCTCCGCTATCCAACACTTTCCCTACTGTTGCACTCAATGGAGTGGGTATAATAATTTTTACCCCACCGTTATCCAACACCTATCCCTACTGCTGCACTGACGGAAGTGGGAAATTTAATTTAAAGACTTTTAAATAGTTTAATGTTTTAATTTATAATAGAATATTTTGTTTAAATAGATATATATTTATTTGTTACATTTTTATATAATTTAACAATTATAAAATATTACAAATTATTAGTTTAATGATTCTTTTAAAGTAAATATATATGTTAAATATATATCTGTGCTTCACGTTTTTTTTCTAAATCTTTTTATTAATAAACAAATTGACATACCACACCACTTCGCCACATGAGCAGGAGACAATACATTTTCCAATTTTCCGACCTGGGTTACAGAGAATCAATTCACAATAAACATTATCTGAGCATTGGGGGTCACAAGAGTCTTATCTTCATTCAGGGGTGTTGGGGGGGTGCGGATATTTCCTCTATATGAGTTCCAGGGCCCCCATATCTTGCTCCATTTCCTGGGACACCCTCTGGCTACATAGACTGACTTTTCCCGGAACATGCACCAGTCCAAATCTTCCTTCTATTTTCCTACTGTTGGCGGTTGGTGAGCCCCCCAATTTTGTGCTATCTTCCTTTTAGCGATCATTGCTGCCAGGGTTGCCCATTGCTTAGTATAAGAGGTAAGGTTCGTTGGCTCCCAAATGTTTAGGAGGCACCTGCGTGCCTCAGGCTGCATATCGACTGCGAGTACCTCGGGGAGTGTGTGATGCAAGGCACACGAGTATGTTTATATGTGTTCACATTCCCATATAATGTGGATAAACGTACCTATCTCCCCACACAATGCGGATAAAACAGAAATTGTCATCACAAACAGTAAAATTAACTATTGGAATGCCGCCTTCTAGCCCATCGACATGTGGGATCTGTTGTCCCCAAAGAAATCAGTCAAAAGCTTGGGAGTTATCATTGATAATAAGCTATTGTGATGAAGTCAAACACCCATGCAGAATAAGTGTGGTGTCAAGAGGTTTATTCAAATCAGCAGTATACAGGAAACGTCCCACCCACCACACCAGATAGCAGTAACTGACAATTCATGGACATCCCACGGACCAGTACAATAACACCATTCTAACTAGAACATCATACTCTATATAACATTCTATGATTATTTCATACAATACATATTTCTCAACAACTCGACAGCAATCTATTACTAAGATACCACACATCTTACCCCCATTGTTTTTTATGAATAAATATATTTATATATGTAAGCCTACCTAATGATAACATAACTCAGACATACAAAAAGAGAAACATAAATTGGAGAATAAACCAAGTATAACAGTAGGGTCAATTTCTCGTCTACTCCTTATCACCAACGTTCATGTCATTGGAACTTGTGCAACTCGAATCAGAGCGTACAACTGAAATTCTGCTAAAATCCCAGATACGGTTATCATTGGCCTTTACAGAGTTGTTGAACAACTTGATAACCCTAAATGGAGTTGAAAAATTAGACACTCACCACTTCTCACTGTACCTTTTTCTAACGTAGTCACCAACTTTTTTTCAGTTTTAGAAGTGGCATGTCTTACATCTAAGTTGTGCCTTATTTTCCAAACCTTTACCTTCTGGTTGTCATTCCACAGCTCACTGTCCAACCCACATTCTTACATATCACCCAAGCCAGATACATCCACATATTGGGTCTCCTGCACCTGAACAGGCCAAACAGTACTTTGCCTGAAATTGAATGAGGCGTAAGATTATATATTTAAACTCTCTCAAGAACCTGACTTTTCCAGTCCCTGTTCTGTGTATTAGTAATCTGGATGCACTAATGCAATACTCTATTAAATCTCCCTACCATCCCATTGGCTTCAGAGTGGTAGAGGAAACATGTTTTGTTATTAATCTCTTTTTGTGCCCAAAAATCTTCCATCTCGTTGCATACTAGATGTGTCAGGTTCTGAGACCCGGTAAACTGCGCCTGCCTAATGTTGGTACTACATGTCCCAGAAGTCCTGGTGGCATGAAGGCGGGAACTATATAATCTCTCTGAACCCAGAAGTCGGGTTGTATTGGATTTGGTGTTTGTTCTGGATTCGTTGGCGGTGCGGCTGCCTGTTAGTCGTTGGATCTGTGGTGCTTCGCAGAGCTCTTCGCGAAGACACGGACATCTGTGGCTGTTACCCTTTTCAGGGTCGGACTTTGATTCTGCCTCTGCAGGAGAGCGAGTCGGCTGATTCGCAACCAGTGACGCTGTGGTGCTTCGCTGTGTTTGCATGACACGAAGATACAGTCACCGTCGGAACCTCAGAGAAAGTGAAGAAGAGTGTCGGCTGATGCGCTTAGGAGGCGCTGTGGTCCTTCGCTGAATTATTCGCGAAGACACAGACGCCGGCGGTATCCTGTACTTAGAGAGGGATTCTATAGAGGGGGAGTGCTTTGAAGTTCAAGGAGGAGACTGCTCATTACTTACCGAGGAGCCCAGTAAACCGTTGACTCCGGGTGTGTTGGTGGTAAGACGAGTAGGCTCACTTCTCCGAGGAGCCTCCTTGATTTCTTTTGTTTCTATTTCATATTACTTTCCAGGCTCTGGTGTATTACCTATAGATACTGTCGTAGCTTCTGTGACTTAACAGAAGAGGGGGTGTTTTATCGTTTTGGTTGCTAAGAGGACTTGTTATCGGCGCTACCTGACGGCTTCCATAGAGTCCTCATGGTGTGTGTCACTGGTAGGTACAAAGAAGGGGTCTAAGATCCAAGACGTACATAATAGGAGAGATAGGGGGAGTAATGTTGTGCTTATGTTCTTATAGGAAGCTTCCAGGGGCAGCACGCAGGAGGAGAGCTACAGGCGACAGTGAGGTTCTTCCCGCTGGTACTCTTAGCAAGGAATGAGTATGAACACATCAGATTATACAGACAGACAGGTGCCCAAGAGTACTTATAATGGGCTCTTCCTTTGTTTTCCAGATTGGCAGCCTGCAGGCCGCACAATCCTCGCCGTTTACATTTTCCCTCGCCTGACCGCCTCTAATCTTGGGTGTTTGAATAGAACTAAGCTTGGGGAGGTCTGGAGGTGGACCCTTTGAGCATCGCCCGGATCCCGAAGAGCGTTGTGGTTCCTGACAAGATGTATCCCATTGTCGGTTAGGTTACAGTCAAAAATCCACCCTTTGCCAATAATGTCATCAAGAAACCTGATGACATTCTTGGTTTCTATGCTATGTGTATTGCAAGCTTCCAGCCATCACAAAAACATTTCTACTAAGACAGAATTTAGGAATTACCTGATTTACAAGTGAGTGGCCATCAGACATCAAACGACACCTCTCGCCAAATTCTCGTGGGGGGCCTCCCTCACTACCATGGATTGTACTCTGGTTTTACATACCTTATCAGATGCCTTGCATGTCATACAGTCTCTCCCAACTCTTTTCACCTGTACCTTAATACCAGGGCACCACAAATGAAGTGGAACTCTTTCTTTAGATTTTGAGATTCCCTGAAGACTCAAATGAATGAGTCTTTCTCTGACTAAAATGTGCCCCTCCACAGCAACCCATCAATCACTGATAATTCCTCTCTCACCTTCCAGTATTTAAGCCCACCTTTGCTCTCTCGATTTTTAGTGTCTCAGCCGTTGCCGATCATAAGATCACTTCCTGCAATGCGACATCACTTTGCAAACGACGCTTCCACTCCTCCTAGCCAATTATAATCTCAGTGACCTTGCAGACCTCGAACTACTCCAGGTCCCAAGGGACGTTGCAGTCTACCTCAGTTTCAGGTTCTGTCTGTACAGAGACCAGGCTTGAGAGACAATCAGCCACCCTATTTCTGCTCCATGAATATACTACACCGTTAAGTTATAATCCTACAAAGCAAATACCCATTTGCTAATCCTGGAAAAATGGTATTTAAGTTCTTCTTACAAAAAACATCTTTGAGAGGTTTATGATCAAATCTAACCACAAAATCAGCACCCCAGAATAACTTTTTCGACTTATTAATAGCCCAATAGCTACACAGTGCGTCTCTTTCAATAACTGAATATCAAGGCAAGTCAAATTCTCTTGATTTCGGCATTATTTACAGCTGCGACACTCACTCCAAGCACGTGTTACTGACGGCACTAGGCTCCCGGAATACAGCCCTCCCGAGGCGCAGACTATGTTGGGGGACTATTCCTACGTCACTGGACAAGTTGAGGGACCAATAGGTAGAGAGGGTGGGCCCCCCAGATAAGGTGGATTAGCGCAACGCCCTCATGGCACCCAAGATGATTATCGCTTCCGCCAAACTTAGGCTGATTCAACTATACTATCTACATGCTGCTTACCTCACTTCCCTGCGCCTCCACCGAGCGGGCTTGCGCCCGGACACGTCATGCGCGAGGGGTGGTCATGTCCAGGCCGATTTTTCAATGTAGTCTGGTCATGTCCCGCCCGTAGCGATTTGGGGGGGCTATTGAGGAGAAGCACACGGAGGTCCTGGGGTGTGGGGTTCCCCATGACCCACGGCATTCACTATTGGGGATCATGGATGGGCAGAACAGGTCCAGAAATGAAAAGATTTTCTTTAATACAGCCATGATTGTAGCCAAGCATGACATAGCGGCGGCATGGAAATGTCCTGACCCGCCTCACCTTGGGAAGTGGCGAAAGGGGGTGGACTGGTGTGCGACCCAAGAAAAAGCCCTTTATGTTGCAAGAGGATGCTCCAAGAAATACCGTAGGGTGTGGGGGAAGCGGCTGGGTACTGTGGAAGATTTGGATTGAATCGCTTCCTTACTTTGCTGGTGTATATATTATGTGGTTTGATACTGTGGGATGCTATGCTCTTATGTATGCACTTGATCTATTGTCCTCCGTTCTTTTGCTGGTTTCTTTTTTATGTTCCAAAACAATACATTTGAATATCAAAAGAAAAAGATAAACGTAAATAATTAATAAGCAGTAAAGTAAGAATTTTAAAACAACCTTGGAAAATAATTGAACTTTTAAAAAAGTATTCGTTTTTCTTTTTTAAACAGGAGAAGATACATTACTCAACCCTTTGCAAAAGTACAGGCTAAAATACATTACACATCCTTTCATTGATTTTTGGACAATATACACAAATAGAAATCTCACCCCACCCTTCATCATAGACTATACAATAACCAACATCAGGTTACAGAATAATAGTTTACAGCAGCCAGTTATTGTACTATTCTAACAGGGCACTCTAGTGCTGCAAATGTACTGCTAATATGCCACATTGCAAATACATACTTAGATAGTACAAATACTACGGGTTGATGGATATTTTAAGAATTCTGAACGCCTCCTTGTGCTGAGATGTCCCAATGTTCCTGCATGTGAGTACTAGCCACTTTGACCTAACCGTGCTGTATGCAGGGCAGAAGAAGAGCACATGAACCTTCATTTTGTCAGCTAGACCACAAGACTGCTCTCCATTATTGGCCATGGGACCCCTTTAAAGGAAGCAGTGGAAGAGTCCCAAATCTAAATTGCACAAATAATCCTGGCCTGGGTTGGTTCAATTTTGTCAAAAAGCCCTCAATTTTATATAAATCCTTTTGTGATATAAATCTGTGAGTCATCATCACACTTTATTTCAGTCATACGACCATAAAGGTGCAGTGTACAGTACAGCTCATACTTAAAAAAAAATTAGAGATAAGACATGAATTACATAGTAAGGCCATGAAGGTGCAATGTGCAATACAGCTGAAACATAAGAGATTAAGAATAAATACCAACATAAATTGCATAGCGGAGGCATCGGGCCATGTTGGCCTATAGCCAGGTTTTTAATTCAAGTGCTAAATAACCTTCTATCTAGTACGAACAAGACAGTAACAACAAAAACCTCAAAAGAAGCCTTAATCTTCTAACAGGGTCCGCTATTTTTCCATTGTTCCTCTTGCATGCAACCTATACAAACCTTGGATTTGCCCACAATATACTGATGTTGCTTTAAGCTATTTAAAACCAATTAAAATACAGAATTCTCCTTATCCTGCTTGCAGCAGCTTCCTCCTGATACCCCACATGTGACCCAAGAACTTTGTGACTACATAGGCTACCACTGGTCTTAGATCCGATCAGAGTAATCACAGACTTCAACATGGTTGCGTGTCCCCAACTGCTTGGATACAGGTGTAAGCCACTAAGCTCTCGGATGTGAGTAGGCTGAGAAAGCAAATAGTACATGCTCTGGTGTTTCAGTTGTAGCAGTGCAAATTAAACAGAACCAAGTTGACACTGGGGCATTGTGCAAGGAGCTGAGAAGGGCATCTAGGGGAAACGTGCTGAACCTGAACTGCATATATAATTTCCTATCAGTGGGTGCCTGTATTATGCCTAACTAGTGTTCCAAGGAGCCAACGGATTTAAAATCCATGAATTCTGAGGTTAGTCAGCCCCCATTGGAGTTAACTACTGCAAACTGAGGTACCCGGCCCCAGTACTGCATTTGTTTTAAAAACTTGACTTTATTAGCATTTATAGTAGACATACAGGAGCAGATCACAATATGATTGTCAACTATTATCCATTAGTGCCCTCCACCTAATGCAACAACGTTGATTTCGAAGACAGTACATACAGTGTAGAGTGTTGAGTAGAAGAGGGGACTCAATAACAAGGTCAGGCCTCCTATAGGTATACTCACAGTATTTTAGAAATCATGAGGCGTCTGCCAAATTGCCATAGTTCGAAGTGAAATATCAAAGCCAGGATGCTGTGGTCTGCGTGATAAACCTTTCTAGTCTGCTCCTATGATTCACAATTTCAGCTTAAAAAATTTAATTCACTATAGAGAACGAGAAGATAGAGAAGGAGATAGCAGAGAAGAACAATTGTTACTTACCTGTAAACAGGTGGTTCTCCAGTATTGGTGTCTTTCATAGATTCAAATGCTTGAATATTCCCTGTCGTCGAAGTGGGAGTCCCACAGTAAATAAAATAGCAATAACATACCAATAACATATGTATGTAAATACATAACACATGAAATAATACTAGAAAATACACAATAAATACTCAAAAACAATTCCTACATAGGAATACATGGTAGAGAGAGAAAACACTTGTAACATATTCCTGTCATTATGTTAGTCCAAAATACAGCCAATCAGGCGCCAGCACCCTTCCAGAACCTTCTCCTCAGAGCTCAGACCCTCAGATTTTCGTAGCACAAGAGTGACAAAAGAGTCGATGAGGAGAAGCAAGCCTCTGAGGGGAGGTGGGTGGGTCGCATGTGAATCTATGAAAGACACCAATACTGGAGAACCACCTGTTTACAGGTAAGTAACAATTGTTCTTCTCCGGTATTAGGGTGCCTTTCATAGATTCACATGCTTGAATAGAATAGAGAGGAGTAACAGCCGAAGAGGCCCGATTACTATGTAACAGCATGGAGAAACCAATGAGACAATAATAATACAGTCATGTAAGTACTGATAGCGATCATATAAACACCATAGTGGAGGAGGGAAGACAGAGGCTCACCTTAGTTAAAAAGATGATGAAGTACTGCCTGTCCCACTGCTGTATCCGCCTCGTTGATGGCATCCAGGCAGTAGTGCTTTGTGAACGTGTGCCTGTTTGACCTCGTGGCTGCTTGGCAGATCTGATGGAGCGGCACACCAGCACACAGGGCGGTAGAGGATGACATCGCCCTGGTGGAATGAGCCCTCACAGAAGATTGTAGAGGCTTGCCGGCTTGCTGATGGCAGAAGACAATGGCTGAAGAAATCCAACGTGCAACAGGGTAACAGGGAGCCCTTTACGCATGCGTCCGTAGGCAATGAACAGTTGATCGGACCTGGGAAAATGGGCTGTCCTGCTGATGTAAAATTTAAGGCATTGTTTGATGTCCAAAGAGTGCAATCGTTGCTCTGACGGAGAGTGAGGCTCGGCAAAGAAAGTCTTTAGGAAAACAGGTTAATTTAGATGGAAATCCGTAGGCACCTTCGGCACGAAAGTTGGGTTGGTGCGAAGCACCACACAGTCAGGTTTGAATTGGAGAAAAGGAGGTTTAACAGTGAAAGCGTGAAGATCACTCACGCAACGAGATGATGTCAGAGCAAGGAGAAGGGCTACCGTCCAGGTCAGAAACTTTAAGTCCGCCCTATGGATAGCCTCGAATGGCGCCTTCATTAGTTGGGCTAAGACGACATTGAGATGCCAAGTGGGAGGAGGATGCCGAAGAGGTGGGAACTTCCAGAACAGTCCTTTGAAAAACTGACACATAACTCTGGAAGAGCAGAGAGAGGAGGAGCCATCCTGCCGGAAACAAGAGATTGCCGCCAAGAAAACTCTCAAAGTAGCATGGGAAAGCCCGGATTGAGCCAGGTGCAAAAAGAACGGAAGTAGCTGCTCCGGAGTGGAATGGATAGGATGGATATTAGTAGCGACGCACCAATGGCAGAACCTCTTCCATTTGAGCTTGTAAGTCGTAATGGTAGATGGAGCTCTGGCCTGAGCGAGAATGTCTCTGCATTCCGGCGAGATATTTAAGTGCACAAATTCAAGGTGCTCAGCTTCCAGGCCGACAATTGTAGAGAGGAGGGGTTCGAATGGCAAATCTGACCCTTGTACATCGCGAGGAGGTCCGGTCGAGGATGAAGGAGGATGGGCTTGCACTGCGACAGAAGGAGCAACTCCGAGAACCACGCCTGTCGGGGCCATCTGGGGGCGATCAGGAAAATGTGGCAGGGCTGCCTCTGCATCTTCCAAAGCACACGAGGCACCAACTGAATTGGAGGAAAAGCGTAGGCGAATAGATCGCACCAATTCATCAAAAGGGCATTCCCGCACGACCCTTTGTGGAGATGCCAACTTGCGTAAGATGGGCATTTCCGGTTCTCCGGGGTTGCAAAATTGATACTTGTATAGCGCACTACTCACCCGCAAAGAGATCCAGAGACGGGCGATCCCATCATTGAAAAACGAGGTTGAGAGTGGGTTGATGCAACTCCCACTCGTGGGTCGATGACGTGGACCTGCTGAGGGAATCCGCTAGGATGTTGGAGACGCCCAACAGATGCACCGCCGCCAGGGTAACTTGATGACGTATCACCCAATCCCAGATCGACTGAGCCAGCCGAGACAAGAGTGGAGACCTGGTTCCGCCCTGCTTGTTGACATAGTGCATACTGGTGGTATTGTCCGTCAAATGAGCACCGATTCCCCTTGAATCACAGGAAGGAACGACTTGAGTGCCAGAAAAATTGCCATCAACTCCAGCCTGTTGATGTGCAAGGAACGTTGAAGCAGAGACCATTTGTCCTTGATGGAGAGGCATTGAAGGTGAGCACCCCAGCCTTCTAATGAGGTGTCTGTTATGAGCGTGAGTTCTGGAGTGGTGGAGAGGAAAGAAGTTCCTGTCACTAGGTTTGATGGTTGTGCCCACCATTGGAGAGCTGTTCTCATGCGAGCGGTGACACCCACGAGGTCGTTGAAAGAACCGGTGACCTGACGCCACTGTACGTCCAATTCCTCCTGAATGGGGCGAGTCCGTAGTCTGCAATTTGGGATCAGTGCAATACAAGATGATGCCATCCCCAGAAATTACTTTAAGATCCGGACTGAAACCGACAGTCTTGCCCAAATCAGAGACACCAAGTGGAGGATCTTTTGTTGACGCTCTTGGGACACGAATGCCTTTGAAAGCGGCTTCCAAAAAGTTCCTGCGAGGAGTCGGTTCCACCTGAGACTTGTCGGCATTGATGGCCAGGCCGAGAGATCGAAACACGTCCTGACAAAGACGAGTGTGTTGAAGCAGCTGTGTGCGAGACTGTGACTTGAGGAGGCAATCGTCCAGATATGGAAAGATTTGGACGCCTTGGAGATGCAGGTAAGCCACTACTGGAGCCAATACTTTCGTGAAGACACGAGGGGCGGACCGGAGGCCGAAGGGCAACACCTTGAAGTGGAAGTCTCTCTGACCCACGCGGAAGCGCAAGTACTTCTGATACTTTTGAAGAATTGGAACATAGAAGTAAGCATCCTGAAGGTCGATGGTGGTCATGAAGTCGCCCATGGAGAGAAGACTGAGGATCTCTACTAGTGTAAGCATGCGGAAGGATTGGCTCTTGAGGTACCTGTTGAGCGCTCGCAAATCCAGAATCGGTCACCAATCTCCCGTCTTCTTGAGTAGTAGGGAGAAACGGGAATAGAAACTATTTCCTCTCTGAGACTTGGGAACCACTTCGACGGCACCTTTATGAATTAGAAGACGAACTTGATGGAAAAGCTCCTTGAGGTGGGGAGGAGGCGGGCCAGACGGTGGAGTGGGAGGAGGAATCTTGATGAACTCTAGAGCATGGCCCTTTGCCACAATGTCCAGAACACAGCGGTCCGAGGTGATGGAGGACCACTGAGAAAAGAACAGAGAGATTCGACCTCCAACACTGGGGGGATACACAAGTCATTGTCGTTTGGGAGTGGATCCTCTATATGTGGACTTTCCCCTGTAGGATTTGGACAACTGCTGTCGGGTGGACTGCTGTTGGTTGAATGAGTAACGTTGTTTACCTTGGTGGAATGAGCGATATTGAGTGTTTCCTCCACGAAAAGTTGAGGAGGTGCATGTCCGCGTGCACCCCCAAATGTCTGCTTCCGAAACTGTATCAGTGTCTTTTTTAATGGACTGCAATGCCTCAACTATATGTGCTCCAAAAAGCGACTCACCGTCGTACCGCATATCCAGGATCTTGGTTTATACTTCCTGGCTGCAAGATTTGGACTGTAACCAACCCTGGCTCCGCAAGACCGCCTCCCCAGCAAGCTGATGAAAGCCAG
This sequence comes from Lissotriton vulgaris, assembly GCF_964263255.1. Lineage (NCBI taxonomy): Eukaryota > Metazoa > Chordata > Amphibia > Caudata > Salamandridae > Lissotriton > Lissotriton vulgaris. Next base: position 747,974,700 of record NC_141698.1, read on the forward strand.
TGCACGCAATATCAACTGCGCTATCAATAATTTCCTCCGATGTCCTCTCACCGTCCTGCAGAATCTTTAAAGCTTCAGACTTGGAAGCGTCAGGGATGAGGTTCACCAGGCAGACAAGTTCGACCACATCTGGCGATCGTAGCGGCCTAAGATGGCTAAAGCATTAGCCACCCTCACTATAGTGGATGCCATAGTGGAGACTTTTGCGTCCAATAGCGTCCAGGCGACGACCCTCCCGATCCGGAGGAGCTGAAATTGGCGATGCCGAATTACGGGAACGACGTTGTGCAGCTTGAGTGACCACTGAGTCAGGCTTTGGATGAGCGACAAGGCACGCTGGAGAACCTATGGGCGCCTTGTATTTTTTCTCAAGGCGAGGCAGTTGAGCTGGCAGCGAATTTGGAGTTTGCATGAGTTTCACCCCTTCAGTCCATATAAAGTCTATGTTAGGTATAGTGTGGACTTGCTTGAATGGTTGATTTTTAAAATCATTGAGGAAACAGTCCTCCTCCCTCTGGACTCTGGGCAACTTTAAGCGCTGGGCCACTCTATCCATCAGCTGATGGAAACTAGCCATGTCCACCGGAGGCGAATCCCCGGGCTCTACCGGAGGAGGGGAAGGCATCTGGATTTGGTAGTCGTCCCACTCAGCCATGTGGGTGGCGGCGTAATCATCATCATCGTGGACCTCTCCATCTTCCAGTTCTGGAATGACGTCATCGTCATCAACCAGGTACATCGTAGTGTGTATCTTCACTGACGTCTGAACCTGTGGTGAAGGCGTTGGTGGCAATTGTAGCGGAACAGGGACAGGAGCCGCCACAGCCGCAGGCACATGAGGCATAGGCGAAACCTGTGGAGAAGGCAGGAAATGCCGGTTGTAGTCATCTAACATATGTTGGAGATTTGAGATGAGCGACAAAGGCAGTGTTGCAGTTGGAGCTTGTACAGATTGTTCTTCTGCCTGAGAATACTGGTCGTCGTCATCATCATCACCGTAATCCTGGCACTTAATAATCAAATCTGAAGGACTGCGCGCCACTCTGAAGGAATCACCCTCATCATTGTCAGAGTCAGAATCCTGCTCAGAGCCTGTGGCAAACATGGGCGAGGGAGGCTGCGGATATGGGATGGATAGCTGGTCAACCGGTCGTTGATGACGATGGTGCAAGGGGTCGGCGGTGGAAGAGCCAGACCCGGTGGAAGACAAGGGCACCAAAGGCAATGAAGCAAATGATGAAGGAACCACCGTCGATGGTGTCGTCGACGGTGTCGTCGACGGTGCTGACGACGACGCTGGCAGAGGCGTTGACGAAATTGTTGCAGTAAGAACCACCGTCAACGGAACCATCATAGACGGTAAGGTCGTCAACGAAGTCGTCGGTGTTGATGAAGCCGTAATCAACGGCGCTGTTGTCGACGGGACCAACGACGAAGAAGATTTCCTGTGAGCTTTCGTCGATGATGACTTTGCTGATGACGAAGCAGATTTCTTCGTCGACGACGAGGCAATAGGTATCGTCAATGAGACAGTCTTCAAGCTAAGCGATACCTTAGTCGACATGGAAGACGTCGATGTAGCCGTCGACGACGATCCGGAGGCTGATGTCGTCGTCACTGTCGCCTTCGACGATCCGGAGACAGCTGATCTCTTCGTCGGGACGATCGTCGATGCTCCCGTTGACGATGAAACATGTTTTGGAGCAGAAACATGATGGGAGGCTGCAGAAGACGCCTAAGAGCCAGGTGTCGTTGTCGTAGAGGTAGTAGGAGGTGGTGAAGACACCGCAGGAGCCACAGACAGGGAAAGTTTCTTCCTTTTTAGAAAAGGTGAAGGCATATCCTGCACACTATTCCATTTGGAAGCTGCTTTTGAAGGTCCTGATTGCAAACTTTCTGGATCTGACAGTCCTGAATCCGTATCCTTAAGTCGCTGAATCCAAATGAGGAGACGGCCTTCTCTGTCCATAAGGGTCTTTGTAGAGAAAGTCCTGCAAAACTTACATTTACCAACCTTATGGTCGGGATAAAGACAATAAATGCACTTTTTGTGGGGGTCCTCAGAGTAAAGACGCAATTTCCCACAAGAAGAGCAAGGTCTAAATAAAGACTTCTTACTTGAAGACATGCTGAGAAGACTGGAAAACTTGAAGAAGTTGAGAAAACTGAGCAGAGCTCAGGAGACTCCCTTCACACGACGTGCGGTAGAAAATCTGAGGGTATGAGCTCTAAGGAGAAGGTTCTGGAAGGGTGCTGGCACCTGATTGGCTGTAGTTTGGACTAACATAATGACAGGAATATGTTACAAGTGTTTTCTCTCTCTACCATGTATTCCTATGTAGAAATTGTTTTTGAGTATTTATTATGTATTTTCTAGTATTATTTCATGTGTTATGTATTTACATACATATGTTATTGGTATGTTATTGCTATTTTATTTACCGTGAGACTCCCACTTCGCCGACGGGGAATATTCCAGCATGTGAATCTATTAAAGACACCCTAATACTGGAGAAAGGGCCGGTAGGGAAGAAAAGGAGGCTAGATTCTAGATTCAAGAGAGGGGTGCAGCGGGGGGGGGGAAAGGGTGTTGTCACCACCTAATGTCAGAGGGTGTAGTCGGCACTGTGGTGTTCAGAATCATTGATGCTCACTGGAGTCATGCATGTAGAGGCCTGAGTCACCTACTTTAGAGAAGGGGCAGGCTGCTCAGGGTCTGGTGTGCAGGCGCCGTCGGGGGCGAAGGGTCAAGTGTGCCCATCTGTGAATTTCCAGAGACTATCCTCATCTGGTGGATATACAGCATCCTTGAAGAGGTGCAGAGCCCGCAATCTAGGGGTTGGAGTTGAGCGTGCTCTAGTCTGCATAGGTAGTCCACATCCATGTGGATGCCACAGTTTGGTGAATTTAGTGTCCTGTAGCTGCTAGCGTGCCGTGAGTAGTTCCATGGCAATCGTGTGCCACATGCGGGTGAACCAAACATTAATCAGGGGTGTTCCAGCTTTTTTCCAGTAGAGAGCAATAATTTGCTTGGCAGCCCCAAGCATGTGAAGGCTGAGATGCCAGTCTTGGTGGGTCCTGGAACGCAGGTTCACTGGCCGAAGGACCAAGACAATCGCAAGCGAGTTTTCGGGCAGTGGGTAGCCTATTATCAGTCGGATATGACTGAGAACTTCCTGTAGATGGTCAAGAGTGGGAATGTCCACCAAATATGCAGCACCAGCATAGAAGGGAGGAGGTGTGAAACATTTTATGTAACCTGTGAGGGGTATAGTACCATTGATTAATAACCTTATATGCGGATTCCCGCTGGGGGATGTTACGAAAGACCTTCGGGATATCTTGCCACAAATAAAAGCCAAAGCATTCAGGCGACTTTTTCACCTGCTGCACCAGTGGTAGCGTTCAATCCTGTACCCCTTTCTCTTTTGCCCGTTTTTGGGAGACCCACATTGTCTAATTTTCCGCCTCTTGGGCCCGAAACTTTGTTGAAACTTCTTTCCAAAATGAAATCAGGTTTCCCGCTGGACCCCTGTCCCGCTAAGTTTTTAGCCAAAATTGCACATGTCATTAACCCTATCATTAATCCTATCTTAAACCACTCCCTTGAGACGGGGTGTAGGAAGGTGGATATCCGACTGGTTGCCCCCAACTTTTTGCCTGGTGTTTTGCTGGTTTTTTGACTTAGTTGACTTGGGGCCCTGCTATTCAGGACCCCAGGCCCACTGCTCTCTCAGTAAAATGGATACCATGTACCTTAGGTGCATTTACCAATTGGTACTGGGCCACCTTATCAGTCCCTGTACAGTGTACTATAGGTACCCGGGGCATAGGTGTACCCAGGGCCTACAAGGGCTGAAGCATGTATTATGCCACCCCTGGCTGGCCATCTAAACAGACACAACTGGCTGCACGACAGCTGGGGCAAGGTGGTGTAATCACCCTTTGCTTTAGATATAGTTACCTATATCTAAACCTAAAATGGACACATATATTCCTATCAGTCACTCCTATGGCAGGCCTTATCAATCCTGAATCAGAAAAGGGGGGTAGTGATGGACAGAGTATCTGAATTAAGCAGAACACTCCTACCCAGTCAACAGATCAGGGCTTGATCCATCACCGTTTTTTAGCTCACTGCACCATCCCAGCTCAGAATCTGGCTACATGCAAATTAGTCTGTCCCTGGCCCAGTGCATCATGGAAACAGGGCAGACCAAACTACCAAGCCAATTCTTTTACTGGAAAGGAAACAAGCTTCTGGAGACCAGTTTCTGGCATTACAGCCGTCTTCGGCCCGGCTTGCTTGAATCCTGATGGTGCAGTGAGCAAGGGACTCACATCTGAGCATACCCTTCCACGCTTATGGTGGACAAAACGATTCAGAAAAGGGGGGTGGTGATGGACAGAGTACCTGAATTAAGCAGAACACTCCTACCCAGTCAACAGATCAGGGCTTGATCCATCACGGTTTTTTAGCTCACTGCACCATCCCAGCTCAGAACCTGGCTACATGCAAATTAGTTTGTCCCTGGCCCAGTGCATCATGGGAACAGGGCAGACCAAACTACCAAGCCAATTCTTTTACTGGAAAGGAAACAAGCTTCCGGGGACCGGTTTCTGGCATTACAGCCGTCTTCGGCCCGGCTTGCTTGAATCCTGATGGTGCAGTGAGCAAGGGACTCACATCTGAGCATACCCTTCCACGCTTATGGTGGACAAAACGATTCAGAAAAGGGGGGTGGTGATGGACAGAGTATCTGAATTAAGCAGAACACGCCTACCCAGTCAACAGATCAGGGCTTGATCCATCACCGTTTTTTAGCTCACTGCACCATCCCAGCTCAGAACCTGGCTACATGCAAATTAGTCTGTCCCTGGCCCAGTGCATCATGGGAACAGGGCAGACCAAACTACCAAGCCAATTCTTTTACTGGAAAGGAAACAAGCTTCCGGGGACCGGTTTCTGGCATTACAGCCGTCTTCGGCCCAGCTTGCTTGAATCCTGATGGTGCAGTGATCAAGGGACTCACATCTGAGCATACCCTTCCACGCTTATGGTGGACAAAATGATTCAGAAATGGGGGGTGGTGATGGACAGAGTATCTGAATTAAGCAGAACACTCCTACCCAGTCAACAGATCAGGGCTTGATCCATCACCGTTTTTTAGCTCACTGCACCATCCCACCTCAGAACCTGGCTACATGCAAATTAGTCTGTCCCTGGCCCAGTGCATCATGGGAACAGGGCAGACCAAACTACCAAGCCAATTCTTTTACTGGAAAGGAAACAAGCTTCCGGGGACCGGTTTCTGGCATTACAGCCGTCTTCGGCCCGGCTTGCTTGAATCCTGATGGTGCAGTGAGCAAGAGACTCACATCTGAGCATACCCTTCCACGCTTATGGTGGACAAAACAATTCAGAAAAGGGGGGTGGTGAAGGCAGAGGGCTTGGAATTATGTGAGATGGTGCTCTGACATGAGCTGAGCCCGTTTGCAGCTTGCGGAACCAAGTCCTAATAGCTGTTCCATGATAACGCTATACCATATACTCTTAAGTGCATTATAATCCTCGCGGTTAAGTGCTAACTTTGGTATAGCCTTATCAAAACATGTAGAGTAAGGTGTCATACAAATTGGAATACTACCCCCTCGCCAATTCTGGCGACGGGGGTAGCATTCCACCCTTCTAGAGGGACACGACATGTATGTAACTGTGAACCCCGGTTAAAGTTAACTCGAGCCTCAGCATCACAAAATGGATGCTGCCACCACAGACACAAGTCTGACCTCCTGCTGCGGGGAGTCCTTCCAGCGAGGGAGGCTTGGACAAAGGGTTTCCTGCCTTGGGGGGTTCTAGCACCAGCCTAGACAGGATTTTGTGTATTAGGTAGGACAGGGCTGAAAGGACTGAGACATGCCTGGGGCACACAAGGTGTCCCTGTGCATACTCCAGTCTAAACCAGTTCCTGGGGCACTCCAGCCCCAGAGCTGGTGCAAGATCGGACAAAGGATAGGGGGTGTAACCACCCCCCTTCCTGGTCCCACCCAGAGGAGGGACCTAGTAGTAGTGCAGCCCCTTTTAGGAGAATAAAGGTAGGAGCTGGTGCCATTCCAAATTAGATTATCCTGATCAACTTCACAAGAAGAAACTCTGGACTTCGACGTTCTGCTCCACAGAAGACGGAAGAAATCTCCCTTGTGGGCAAGGAGTGTCCACCCTGCACAAGCAGTCACCATCAGCGTACAGCGGCTTCCCTTTGTCGTCTTCCTGCAAGGATCTAGACTTCAGAGCCCGACGAGACCCGGACTCCCAGACCTCTCTGACCTCTACCCACATCTGCAGCACAGCTGAGATCCGTGGGTGCGACGAGACACGTGGGACCGGCCATCTTGAAAGAAGCAGCACTTCGCTCCAGCACGACTTCCGAGGCCTCCTCGTCCAAGTGCTTGGGGGACTGAGAAGCCCCGACCCCGAGCAGCTCCTGCACCGCAGACCAGCCCTCCAGCATCCACGAGATCTGCGTGGGGCCCTTCTGCCTGTTGCTGCTCGACGCGTTGTCTGGTCACTTGCCGGCTGGCTTGTGACCTCCTAGACGACGAACTCCGACAACTTTGCTGCTGGTCTTGTTGCTCCAGACTGACCTTGCTCCCTTCCAAAAGAGGAGCACCCCGGACCCTCCTGGTCCACTCCAGACGTCGTTACTACTCACCGCATGGGTTGCCTTTGCCAAGGCCTGTTGAACCCGAATCTGGAGACGACACCGCCGACAGCGAGAGCCTGCGTGGGACAGCTCGTGCCTCCATCCTGGTCGTCGAAGACACCACCTGGTCCACGTGGCTGCAGAGACAAGCGTCCACCTTCACCCGATCGCGACGACGACATCTGGTTCCACTCCAGTCACTGGCTAGTGACTTTGAACATTGTCCCCTCTGCTTTCAGGTTCTTCTCTTCACTGATCCACCCTTGGATCACACCGGACATCCCGGACATCTTCCTCCTGACCGCCTGCAGCATCTTTTCCTCCAGGCTCCATAGACTTCAACGCCGGAACCCGACACGACTTGGCACCTATGCACCCGCAGCCTGTGGGTGAGTTAACACGAGCATCTTGGTGCTCAAGGGTAGCTTGACTCTCCTAGTGTCCAGTTCCACAGTCGTTTTTGTCCTGTCTAGTCAGGGACGTCCGTACTCACCTTTTCTTAAAACTGTACTGTCCATAGAGGTTTGTACGCATCTCGCTTGTGAGTTCACACTCTGCACACACATTCCGTGGGCCTCCTAGTACTTACCTCAAGTTAGTATAGCGTGGTCCCAGCGATCCTACTGCCTCTGGACAGCTCCATTCCTTTGATTGACTTTCACATTCCACTTACTTAGTATATGGTTTGTCGTGCCCCTAGGGCACCATTGTAAATCGTGCAACTTACACGTATTTTTCTTAAGAGTTTGTCATGTGCTTAGCCCTCTGACCTCATAAAGAGTTCAGAGGTGTATGTTAGTTAATAAATACTTGTTTATTTTCATAACAACCTGTGTGATGTCCTTTCACTTGGTATTCAAGGGGTTATGTGTGGTAAACAGCTGGCTTCACATGCCAAAAGAGTTTAGCCTAAGACTGCTTTGTCCATGCTACCATTAGGATAGCTGGTCTATAAGGTTGACTTACAACCAATCACCATAAGGGTTGTTTGGACTGATACAAGGTGATCACTAGAACTAGTGAGCATCATATATCAGGCCAACTTCCCACACGGGGGTGGTGCCGCAGGTCTGGAAACTCTTGTTCTTCCTCTTCTGAAAAAGCAGACCCTTGACCTGAGTATTCCCGCCAACTATCGGCCCATCTCTCTGCTTCGGGCCCTGGCTAAGGTCGTGGAAAAGCATGTGCAGTTCGTTCTCTCGGACTTTGTTGAGTTGTTGAGACAAATGGTGCCCTCCGTTATACTCAGTCTGGATTAGGGCAAATATGAGTACTGAAACGGCACTGCTGGAGGTATCGGAGGTATCGAAGGTCATCAAAGAGGTCTTGGACGGCGGAGGTAAAGCATTGCTGGTGATGTTAGATCTCTTGGCGGCGTTTGACACCATCCCCCACAACCGCCTCCTTGCAAGACTCTCGGAGATTGGGGTAGAGGGGACAGATGGTTTGAATCTTTTCTTTCCGATAGCCAACAGACGGTCTGGGCCCCTCCGTACTCAGCTGTAGTGCCGCCATTGGTGGTGGGAGTTACCCAGGGTTCTATCTTGAGCCCCATTCTCTTTAATATCTATATGTCCCCTCTGGCGGCGCTGGCTGAGTCGTGCGGTGCCCAGATTGTCTCTTATGCCGATGAGACACAGCTCCTCTTTACGTGCGGAAAGAACATGGACTTCAATGGAGAGCGGATTAAGAGTTGTCTGGGTGCCGTCTTTGCACTGTTCCAATGGAACCAACTGAAATGTAACTCTGACAAATCAGAGGTTCTCTTTTTTGGCTGTCCCCCGGACCCCTGTTGGAAGTCCTGGTGGCCGGCTGCTATGTTTCCACCCTCCGCTGATACTATAGTCACTAAGAATCTTGAGTGAAGATGGACAATAGTCTCACTTTCAAACCACAGATTCTGGGCCTGGTTGGGCAATGCTTTGGCCTGTTAAAAATGTTGAGAAAATTCCTCCCACTCTTATCCATTGCTCATAGGAGGACTACGGTGCAAGCCCTGATTAGATCGAGGTCGGATTATGCGAATGTGATATATCTGGTCCTCCCTGACTACCTCCTGTCGTGCCAGCAGGTGGTTCAGAATTCTGCGGCGCGGGCAATTTTTGGCCTCGCCCGGAGATCCCACGCTACGGGACTTCTGAAATCTCTCCATTGGCTGCCCATTCGGAAACGCATCGTCTTTAAGACTCAAAATTGCGTTCAAGGCCCTTCATGGCAATGGTGCCCGCTATCTTAGGAACAGGATTGGCTTTCACTATCCGGCTAGAGCCTTATGCTCAGCTTCATTGTCGCTAGCCACTATCCCGGCTATTAGGTGTGCTCGTATCGGGGGTCGCTCCTTTAAACATCTGGCGCCCCGGGCTTGGTATGCACTGCCATTTTCATTAAGGAAGATTGACAACCTGCTGTGATTTAGAAAAGAGCTCAAAACTTGGCTGTTCTGCCAATAACTCCATCTGCTTCCTTGTTCTGTGCTTTGCCGGGTCTGACAGCGCCGGAACACTCAGATTGAGTAGCTGAGCGCTCTACAAAACCCCGGATAACATACCATAACATAACAAATGTTCCCATTGGGTGGGTGTGATATCAGTGTCTGAGGATGATTGCCATTGCAGTTGGTAGGCATGAGGGGTGGTGCGCTTTGAGTGTTTGAGAACTTGGTATGTGCGTGAAATAAGGCCACTGGAGTTATCAAAGGCGCGTACTAACCGCTCAACTGCAGTGAAGGAGCGAGTGGCCGCCTGCGTCAAAGAGGACGCCTGTACCCAGTTTCGCAGTTGAATGTATTGGAATCTAGACCCCTCTGGTAGTTGAAAATCTCATTTACATTGCTCAAAGGTTTTGAAGGTGTCTCCCATGAAGAGGTCTCGAATCGTCCTGCACCCCCCCTCCGTCTAGGGCCGGTGGGGATGTGTCATCATCCCCCCTGATGTCTTGAAACAGGTCTGCTACAAAAGTCATAATGTCTGAGCCTTCAGCCCCACCCGGAATCCCCCTTAGGCGCAGGTTGCTGGGACGCCCCCTATTTTCCAAGTCCTCCTGTTTAATCTGCAACTCGATGTGTTGCTCTTCCAGGGTGGCTACGTGTTTTGCCAGAGGTGTTCCTGATCTTCCGAGCCGGCATCGACTCTCCTTTCAAGATCATCCACCCTCCCCCTTAGCTCCACCACGTCTCTCCGGAGTTACTTAACACAGGCCTAGACCTCTGTGCGAAGTGAGCCAATTTCAGATTTGAGTTCACGCATGAAGGTGGTCATGAAGGACTGTGTGACAGGTTCAGAGGGTCCCCCAGTTGACAATGTCAGGTCCACTGCTGGAGTTGGTCCCGATTTGTTCCACAGGGCTGCCACCGGGTTGTCCTTTGGGGGTGCAGCGGGATCTCTCCCAATCCATGATCGAGTCATGGACCCTCAGGGCGTTATGTCGCGTGTAGGAGGCCTGGGTGGGGGGGGCACAGCACAGAGTCAGACTGCTGGCAGGTTCGGGTGAAGAGACTATTCCTGCCAACAGGACCCAGAGGTTGTCGAAAAGAAGGCCAACAAGGGTAGCGTGGCATGAGGACAGCCCAAGGATGTGCCTCCTTGGTCCCCCGGTTGCTCCACTGACCGAGTGGAGATGTCCAGGGCACGGGCAGGAGGGGCAGTTAAGGCAATAAGATCCAGATCAGGTATGTATGTGGAACCGCCACCCCCCTACTAGGACGTGCAGGGGAGATCCGCCTGCATAGACCAAGCTGTAGATTCAGGTGGTAAGGCGGCACACTACGGTACTGCCCCTCTTACACGGCTCTATAGGTTAGCCCACCAAAGTCTATAAAGGTACTCACAGTGTCAGGTAGTGAGGAGCCTTCTTTCCCTGGGAGGCAGAAGGCAGCCGCACACAGCGCGGGGCTACCAGGGTGCTCCAGCAAAGTCACTGCCAGCGAAGCTATGGGCAAGGGCCTCCAGCCCCCTGGTCCTCACTCCAGTCCACGGTGCAGTGGTAGAAAGGTACAGGAAGCTCAGAGTCGCCAAGCGTCTCCCAGAGTCTGTGTATGCCCAAGATGGTTGGTGCCCTGCCCCCAGCTGAGGCTTGATACGGTGGCACTCCGCACCCCACCTCACGCGGCCCGGTCTCTCCAGTCAGGGGGAGACCCGATCATGGGGCCCCAGACGTTGCACGGTGCCCGTGCCCCAAGTAGTAGTAGCAGATTGCCCCCTTAGCCCAGCCAGGAAGATCAGGACCCCACCCTGGCAGCAGAGGAGCAAGACGGTTCCCTCGAGGCTCCTAGGCAGCAAGGCATGAGGGGTCAAAGGGTCAAAGATGGCTGGCAGGTCGAGCATTGGGGGGAACGCCTTAAATGGGGATTTATTAGTGCCCAGTCCAGCACCTCTGGAGGCGTCAGCAGAGGGGTCGAGGGGCTCGGTCAGTTGTGGGATGTCCCCGCCAGTCTGAAGATTTCTCCGGGCGAACCCCATGCAGAGCCTGCACAGCAGGGTCTTAAAATGGAAGTCAAGCTGGATGTCGGCCGTCCCAGGAGGCAGCTGCAGAATCTCCCAGTCCCTGTACCTCCACTGTAGGTCTCGCTGTGAGCGGCTGTGAGTCCCTGGGCAGAGTGTGTGAGCTGATGATGGTGTCTGTTCCTTCCGGGGCGCTGGAGGTCGGGACCCCAAAATGGCAGCTGTGCCTTCTTCATATGCCGGGGCGCTTTCTTGCCTGCACCACTCTTGCCGCTGCCCACTCGTTCCGGGGCCACCTAAAGGAGAGCCCAGCACCTCTGGAGGGGTCATCAATGAGGTCCCGGGCCCATTCAGGTGCGCAAGGTCCCCGCCGGTCCGCAGTATTCTCCAACCGGGACCCACGCAGTAGAGGCTCCAAATGGAGGCCAAGCGGGATGTCAGTGGAAAGGTTCCTCCCCAGGGACCAACTGCAAGTCCTCACAATCCCCACACCTCCCTCGTGACTCTCGCTTCGGGTCGCTGCCAGTCCCCAAGCGTAGGGTGCGGGATGACGGCAATATCTTCTCACTCCTGGGCTCGGGGGACTGCGGGCGCTAAAATGTCGGCTGTAGCCTTGTAGGCCATGTCGCTCTCCTACTGACTCTGGTCTTGCTGCTGCGGGCCATCTCTGAGGGTCGCGGGACTGTTGCCCAGTTACTTCCGCTGCACAGATGTCCCAGTTTCTGGCTCCTCCGCTACTACTATGCCACTTAAAAATGCTTATAATGACGCTGCTGGCCCGGATCTCCTACTGCGTGCATTTGTAGCGAGACCACGCCCCTGGTACTGCATTTTGATGTGATCTTTGGTAGGGAGAGATATCGGGTCCCTATTTCCTTAACCAACCTATTTTATTCTGTTTGTATAGGGAGATAACTTCCTCGATGGCCTTGGTATATGAGCATAACTTGGTGGTGGACCTAATGCACCACCAAAACAGCAGTGGTCGTTACTTAGTCTTGTATCAATTTCCTGCCCAAGTCTAGCCTTGAGAGATAGAGGGGCATGCTCTAAGCTAACTGAACTATATTCTTCAAAAATGTGTTCTCGGATCTGGAGAGGTCGTCCATCCTTTCACAATTCAGCCCCATGCAGGGCTGAGCTTACCGCTTTAGATTCATATATGTGCAGAGCTGCTGCCACTGGTTTGCTGTAGAAAGTACTATGCCCTTTACTCAAGGTTCCTACTATTTGCAGGAGCTTGAAAGTTGATTTGGCATCATGGGGCTTCCAGAACATATCTTCGGCTAGTGTTATACTCTGGTATTCGAAGGTGCTAACACTCTCAAATAGGGTGTCTTCCAGAGTTGGTCTAAACTAGTAAGATTTGTAGGGATTAATCATCAAAAATTTTATTTTTGAGGTAATAATCTCTAAACCGCGCAAGCTACAAAAATCATTGAATCCGTAGAGCTGTAACTGTAGCCCCCTTGGAGTTTTTGCAGGGTGTCGTCCGCAAACAGGAGCATCCCAGCATAGGTGCATCAGCTGGCACCTGCTGTAGAAACTGCAAAACATTATTCATGTAGAGTTAAGAGTGTGGGAGCCAAAACACACTCTTGGTGAACGCTCCTGCTAACGTCAATTGAATCAGTGAGTTGGCCTTGGGCACCCCAGCATATTTTGGCAAACTTTGCATCATGGAGATGGATAACAAAAAATAAAATCTCAGTCGGCAGCCCCATATCTGTTAAGACTTGCCACAGTTTCTGTCTGGGGACAAGGTCAAGGACAATTTTTAGATCAATGAAAGCCACATATAAACTCCCCTGTCCAATGACCACTGTCTTCCAGAAGAGGAGGAGAAAGCCGAACACCTGGTCTATTGTTCCCAGCTTAACTCTAAAAAGGGAGTTAAGATGTTGTTTTCACAGATCTAATCCTGTATCTTCCCCAAAAGTGTTCAACAAACCACTTTTTGTAAAGAATCGATGAGACTAATGCATCTGTAGATACTGGGTAATGACCTGTCGCCTTTTTTGTAGATAGGGATCACCTCTGCTCCCTTCTATGACTGAGGAATTGGGGCACCCCCTGTTATAGCATTGGACAGGGTCAGGATGTAAGCCGACCAATTTTCGCTGTCATGTAGGAACAAATCGCCAGGGATGCAATCAAGGCCTGGAGCCTTGAGCTATTGAGTTGATGCAAGAATGTATTTTGCTTCTCATAAAGAGCTCTTTAGAATAAATAAGCTGTGATTCTAACTCGGGTGTTACCAGGTCAGACAGGCACAGTCCCACATACAAAATCTTAAAATGGTCATACCCAGCGGATATTGAAATGTTATTAGTTGGTTGGGGGGGCCTCTTAGTATCCCCCCTTGTCACTACGAGACAAAATTTGTTTTAAACTTGCCGGCACATTCTTCCCCAACCTCCACCTATTCTCATTCCACTCCTTTTTTGATTTGAATTAGCTTTATATAGCACCTTTTCAGGTCTCTTACTAGGTCAATGTTATTAGATCAGAGTATGGACAATAGTTGTAATTTTAGCTGCCTGCACTCGCGGTTGAACCATGTAGTCTGTGGGGATACACTAGAGCTAGTCTTTCGATGGGGCGAGGCGAGGGATCGACAAAGTGAGTAGCCAACTGTTTGAAGAAGAATGAGTGGCAGTGTGTTATAGCTTTAAGCCCTCTCGGTTGCTCAAGCAGGGCTGTAAAGTGTGATATGAACCCACTCAGTTCTTGTTTAATTGACTGGAGCTTGTCCTCACCCAAGATCAGCTTTAAACACTTAAGGCGGCGAGGCAATAGTCATTCGTTGGGTAGAGCTCTCTTGTTGTTAAATGGGGGCCAGACCTGTTGCAGCGATCGCCCCAAGGGTACATTAGGTTCTTGCACAGGGAGTTGTGGTCACTATCAGCACTTGTGCCCACAAACATGTCTATCAGCAGAGGCCATAACCTCAAACCTAGAGGAAAGTAGTTGATGCAGCTTACACCCTTAGATCTATTGAAGGTATTGGCACCTAATTTATCTGACTTGTTCCGCCCGTTTGTTACCCTCAACCCAAAACCCAGAGTGGTGGCATTTAACTGTAGTGCCTCTTGCGACCATGTTTGGATGGGGGCAGGTCGAGTTGGGGAACTAGCGACAGATCATCTTCTTATCTAAACAGTCAAAATATTGAGTTTTTTATTTCAACCTACAAGAATATCGAGTTGGAAATATCGTAGGGACATAATATCTAAATCAAGAATATCGACGACCAGAATATCGACCTGAAGGTAAGAAATATTATTTTTGCTAATATCGAAGTTAGTAATATCGATAGCAAAAATATTGATGTTACTAATATCGATATTAATATTAGTGTTATATATTTAATTTTTATTTTTATTGACAAGCAAGTCAAGGAGATTGACACTTTCCATATACAAAAATGAAAAATCAAATTCAAATTAATACAGGTACAGATCAATATACAAAAAAAAAAAAGGAAAAAGGAGAGAGTTCTTGACCCATATAAATAAATAATAACATCATCAGCACAGAACTTCCGTAATCTGTATCAGTGCAAACTTTACAGAAAATTGCCCCAAATTTTAACAAACTTTGCAGTTGCTTTTGTTCCTCTGATCCTGGCAAGTGCACCTTCCATGGTATAAATTTCATAAACAAGAGTCCACCACTCAATTGTATGAGGAGGATTCTGAGAGATCCAAGCCCTCGCTATCACCAATCTGGCACAAGCCAAAACAATATTCAACAAGTCTTTATTGGTGAAGCTAGTAGAGTATGTAGACAATAATACAGAAGCTGTAGATATTGGGGAGTTAATCAGTTGGTTTTGAAGTAAAATATTTTCTATTTCCAACCAATACTTAGTTAATGATGGACACGAATAGATTATATGTATGAGGTCTGCTGCCACCAGACCGCATTTAGGACATTTAGTACGATCGCTAGCTAAGTTATTTTGTGACCAATTTGAAATTTTTTGTGGAGTATAATAGAGATGACTAATCCTCCTGTACGATTGAAGTTTCAGACTGGAAGAGTGAACTACTTTATTAATATTAACTAAGGTGGCTGAAATATTCTGGGCTGTCACATTAAATCCTAGGCTAGTAGTCCATTTTAGCGCCAGTCTAGGGCCTTCGTCCAACCTATTTTGACTGAGACACTTGTATCCCGAACTAATTAGTGATTTTCTATTCGCAGAGTAAAAACAAGTCCATATATTTGAGCTGCTAACTTCTTTCAAATTCATTTTACGTATTAGATAATCCCTAATATGAATGTGTTTATATCGCATCGTTTAAGGCAAATTGTACAAAAGTTTCAATGTTGCGAATTGTAGAAAGCCATCTGTGCCATATAGGTCTCCAGGTGTCTCAATACCATAATTAGCCCAGTCGCGCCCAATTTTATCGCTAAAAATATCAGTGGCAGCTCGGTATGGAAGAAAGAGGTATCACAGTTAGTCAACATCAATTTCCATATACGTACTGCATCCCTCGCGGTCTTAAATTTTACACGTTTAAAGTAGTTTGGGTCTTGCACTTTTGCCAAGAATTGTTTTGAATCACTACCAAGCATAAATTGGTGAAAAAAATATTGGTTGTTAACAATGAACAGACTACGGAGCCGGCCTAAAAAATAAGCAAAAAAATAAGCTCTGAAGTCAGGAAAATTCAGGCCACCCTTTTCAAGTGGAAGTTTTAATATTGACATAGACCTTCGAGACTTCTTGTAGCCCCAGATAAAGCTGCTAAGAATGCAATCTAATTTTTTTAAAAAACTGATTATTAACGCAAAAAGGAATGGAATGGAAAATATATAAAAATTTCGGCAAGATATTCTTCTTGATCAAGTTCATTCGGCCTAGTAGATTGAACGGGATCTTATGCCATTTGTTCAAAAGAGTGGCCACTTCTTTGAATAAAGGGTCATAGTTTAATGCATTTATTTTGGTAATCTTAGAAGATATCTTTACCCCTAAATATACTGCGGACTGGCAGAGTCCTTGCACTGGAGAGTTAGCCTGATGATTCATAATAACTTGTGTTTTATTTATATTTAATTTATAGCCAGAAATGGCCCCAAAGTTATTAGCTTCTTCCGTTATCCTTGCTATTGCATCCACCACATTGGTGGTATAGATAGCTAAATCATCCGCATATGCTGTGAGTTTAAGAATTTTGTCTTCATGCTGAATATGTATAATCTTAACTTGGGCTTGCAAGGCATTAATAAATGGCTCCATGGAAAGAGCGAAGAGCAGGGGTGACAGTGGGCAACCCTGCTGTGTCCCCCGTAAAATTAAAAAGGTTGGTGAAAGTACCCCGGCATCGCTGATTTTTGCAATAGGATCCCTATATAATGCCTGTATACTTCTCAAAAAGCGCCCTCTAAGGCCAAATTGCTTCAAGACTCCCCACAGATAATTACACCCCACTCGGTCGAACGCCTTCTCTGCGTCTAAAAGTACCATACCCAGTGGAGTGAGATTAGTTGCAGCCACGTCGAAGGCAGTGATAGCCATGTTGACATGGGTGGTGGTATCCCCCCCAACGACAAAGCTGTGTTGTTGATCATTTACAAGTTGTGGCATGAGAGGGGCTATTCTCATTGCTAAGAGTTTAGAACAAGCTTTAGCGTCGGCGTTTATCAAATATATAGGTCTATAAGACCCACAGTCCGTAGGTTTTTTTTTTTTTAAACATAATTTTAGCTGTCTTCCAAGAGTCCGGGGCCTTCCCTGTGGCACCAATTAAATTGATTACAGAACAGAGAAGTGGTAGGATTTCATCTGTGCAGATTTTATATAGCTCTATAAGGAGTGTATCCTCACCTGCCGCCTTATTGGATGGGAGAGAGGTGACAGCGAGGCGAAGCGCTGTTAGCGTGACCTCCTCCTCCAGTTGATTGATACATTCCTGGTCTAGATATTCTCCTACAGGCAGATTCTTATTAATATAGGTTTGTATCTGATCCTCCGTATCCCTACACTCAGGGGTGTACAAATTTTCATAGTATGAAACAAATTGTCCCAATATTTGTGCTGGTTGAGTAAATAAAATATCATTGGGGCCCTTGAAGGATTTAGTTAAGGTTGTTGCGCGATCATCAGCGACTTTGTAGGCCAAGAGCTTCCCTACTCTATCCCCGCATTCATATTGGGAAAGTTTGTATTTAAGTATTTTTCAACTATTTTTCTCCCTGAGCTAGTTTTTAAAAGCTGAGCGCAAGGTAACACGTTTAGTTTCTAATTGAGCAATGTCTTGCGTACTCAGCCCGCCAGCTCTAAGATTATCAGCTAATTGTTTTTCAAGTAGCAGAATATTAGCTGTAGCCACCTTAGTCTCCTTCTTACGCACTGCGTTTTGTTTAAATACATATTGCTGCGCAAGTCCCCTAATTGAAGCTTTACTGGCGTCCCAAACTGATAAAAGAGTAGCAGTGTTGATGTTGATTTCAATAAATTCTTTTATATGCTCCTTAAGCTTTGCTACAAATACTGGATCTGTTAATAAATATTTAGGGAACGTAAAAGGTCTAAGTTCTGGTGCCCTTTGGACTATGCTAAATGTGAGAAGTATAGGAATATGATCGGATGATACCCTTGGGAAGATCTCCATGTACCCTGAGTCAATAATTTCATCTGACGCCCAAGCCAGGTCTATTCATGAGCACAGTTTATGAGGTGGGGAATAGTAAGTTATTTATTTTATTATGTATTTTATGTTCGTGTTTATATTTTTGGTTAATTATTGTACTAGATTTCAAAGTCAAAGTCAAAAAGTACTTTATTCGGCTAAAAAGGTATAACCATAAAAGCAACAGCAATCATATTTCATTTACATTGCACAGTATTACATCAATGTAGGAGGATATTAAAAACAATACACTAGATTTAGACTATATGTATTACATTTTTAGAAGTTAGTAATATTTTTTTTAGTAAATTATTCATTTTAGTACTGTAGCGGATTGTGGGTTTATAGGGGAATAGGGTGAGAAGTCATTCAGTTATAGTAAATTAATTTTAAAAATGAGAAATTAGTACTTATGCTTAAATACATTTTGCATTTTAGTTCTGTAGCGAGTTGTTGGTTTATAGGGGAATAGGGTGGGAAGTAATTTAATTGCAATTAAGTAATTATTTATTTTTATTTATTGGTATTGATAATTAACTTTATGTTAAATAATTATTAATTGGTAATTAATTTTTATTAATTGACAATTGATTTTTATTATTTGATTACTTGCTAATTATATTAAGTGTATTCATTTATTATTGAAGTGTGTTGTGAGGTTGTAGGGAATAGGGTGGGAAGTAATTTAATTGTAATTAAGTAAATAAGTAATTATTAATTCTATTGTTGAGTATTGATAATTAATGTATTGTTAATTATTAATTGGTAATAACTTTCTAATAATTAATTTGTTGGGGAAATAATGTATTGTTCATTAATTAATAATTGGTAATTATATTTGAGTAATTATAATTTATTGGTATTTATCAATAATTTATTGTTACTTAATTATTAGTTGCTAAATATGTTGTAATAAATTGTTTTTGGGTTTTGATAATTAATTATTTTGTATTTCATAATATTTGGTGATTAATTTATAATAATTATTATTTAACTGTATTTCTCATCAATTTAATTGTTACTTAATTATGAATTGTTAATTATTTTTAAATAATTATTTATTGGTATTGCTAATTCATTTATTGTTATTTAATAATTAATTCATTATTTCTTTTAAAAAAATGTTTTATTATTAGTACGCTATCCAACACTTTCCCTACTGTTGCAATCTCTGGAGTTGGAATAGTAATTTTAACCCCTACGCTATCCAACACTTTCCCTGCTGTTGCACTCTCAGGAGTGGGAATAGTAATTTTTACCTCTACGCTATCCAACACTTTTCCTACTGTTGTACCCTCTGGAGTTGGAATAGTAATTTTAACCCCTACTCTATCCAACAATTTCCCTACTGTTGCACCCTCTGGAGTTGGGATAGTAATTTTTACCCCTACGCTATCCAACACTTTCCCTACTTTTGCACTCTCTGGAGTTGGAATAGTAATTTTAACCCCTATGCTATCCAACACTTTCCCTACTTTTGCACTCTCTGGAGGGGGAATAGTAATTTTTACCCCTACACTATCTAATATTAACTTTTTTAGTTAATGTAGTAAATAATTTATTTTAAAAAATGTTTTTAATTTGTCGTATATAGTTTTGATATTTTTATTTATATTATTGTTGTTTGGGTATCTATGTATTCATAATTTATAAAATGTGTTTTAACAATGTATAAGTTATTATAATAATTAATTGTAAATATTATTAAGTATATATAATATTTTATATGTATATGTTTATTTTTCTTTTACATTACATGTATTACTTATCATTTTAAACATATTTTTAACTGTTGTTTTAAAAATAACCATTTTTTTTTATTTTACATCATTTTTAAACATTTATTTAAAAAAACGATATTTTAACAACAATATTTTTGACAATATTTTTTTGCGATATTTTTGTACTTACCATAGTGTAGATAGGACTTCGATATTCTTGACATCGATATTCCATCTCCAATATTTTTGACATCGATATTTTTGACGTCGATATTCCGTCAGTAATTTGCCTCATAGACGTCCTCCCTCTCCAGGGGTCCGAACATCACATTGAAATCACCCGCAGGGATCAGGGGGTGCAGGTGATGCCTTCCCCCCAAAAGCGTCTCAAGTACCTTTAAAGTGGTAGATCGTGCGACCTGCCACCCCCCGGTACTTCGTGTATAGACATTATAAATGTCAAGGGTAGTTCTGGTCTCCCCTTTGAATTGGATTCTCAAGATGTCAGAGTTATTACTGGGAAGCTCACGAACCTTGCTATTGAGTTCTGTGTTAACCCAAGCTAACAGACCCCCTGCAAGGTGTCCTGATTTACAGCAAATAGTGAGGCGGTGATAAGTTAGATAGCCTGGCATGTGTAATGTAATTATGCTCCAGGTTTCCTGGAGAATATAGATGTCAAAAACTCCATGAATTTGGTCCAGTGCCAGAGTATCATCTTCGACCTCACCCAACAATGTCCCACATCACCATCTGAATCTTGTATATGTCCTTTGGCAACAAAGCCTTTGGAGAGATAGAACTTAAAGCTAGAGTTTCTACACAGGTCTGGGGATGACAAGTGATAGTGGGTATTACTCCCATCGGGGACTCTTCCCTAGATATAAATGGCCCCCTAGTGCCCGAATTCCCTTGACATGGCTAGTTATACTGCTGCCCCAGTTGGTGTTAAAGGGGCTAGCTGCCTCACCAAAGCAGGGTGTGAATCATGGCAGTACAGTTAATCGTTTCAGGCTAGAGTGGAATCTTGACCAAGCTGAGGAGCGATCGGAAGGTTACTAGTTGATTTACGGCAGTTAGGGTTGGTGGTACTTGAGTTGGATACAGGTTCTCGCAGGGGGGCAGGATCTTGTTTCCAGTGCGATTAAACTATGTACCAATATACCATCTGTCAGGGACATTTCTATACAATCCCTGAGGCTATTGGGGAGGACATGCCTTCTTACTCACAGAATATCATCCTTGATCACTGACCTGCAACCTCTCACATGCCTAATCCAATTAATTGCTTAATTCCTGAGAGAGTCTTCAACTTCATAATCTGTGAATCATTATGCCCAATGTAGAGCTCACAATTAGAGAACTATAGCTGTCCCAATACTTCTTAGGGAGTCTCTGACAATTCTGATCCAGGGCAGTCTACGAGGACCCTGGATGTATAGTATCTCCTCCTGTTCTTGTCTATGTGAAATCAATTCTTGTGTTGACCAGGCCTAAGAGCAATTCCCTCTGATATGGACCTAGCCCCCATATCAAGTCTCAGAGGTACTAACTGCGTACTGATAGGGATATTCAATAATTGCCTCAAAAAACAGTTTGCAGTCAAAACAAGAGTATTGGTGGGCTTATGGCCCCACAGTTCAGCCCCAAACATAAAAGCCTCCAGTGCTTGGTGCATGTAGATCTTAATTACCGAAGAGATAGGATTAGTGATGGACCACCTGATTGCCTATACAATCACTTCAGTATGTTGTGCTAGTGAGTCTGCATTTTGAAATGTGAGATGACCAATCCATCCACTCACTAAGGTGGATCCCAAGATAATCAAAAGTAGATACCTGCTCTAGCGGAATCCCATTTATACCGGGATTTGATCACATGGAGTGGAATGGATTAAAGACCATAAATGTATTTCCATACACCTTAGATTACAGAACTTACTGAATTTGTCTAGTACCATCTAAATGCCCAAGGGTGACCTGGAAAGGAGGAGAGTGTTGTCTGCAAACATACGGGGCGGCACCTTCAGAGAGGTTAATCTGATCACAATTATTCAAATAATCAATAAGCCATTTATGTATAAGGTGACTAGTGTCTGTGCCAACCCACAGTCCTGCCTTACACCTCTGCTAACAGGGATGGGTTTGGTAACCTCCCCTGGTCTGCCACAGTGAACCTGAGCAAAATTCAGTTCATGTAACTGTTGTAAACAATGTCCAGTAGCCGTAGTGCAGGTTGTAAGAAGGTTTATTAGAACTTAGCCACAAATAGGTAAGTATATATCTAGCCCCGCCAGGAGCAGCATCTTGCTAATCAGCCCATATCTCTAACTGACACTCCAATCCCACAAACACTCTCTACATTCTAGATGACCTCACACACTGGCTGAGCAGCAGGGACTTTGAACACTGAGGAGGATGCATTATAATACAACACATGTAAATCTACAATAAAGAAAATTGCAATTGAAAATATTGTGGGACGTAAGATGATAAATGATGAAACAGACCAATAACATTGGAGGCACTAAATATCAACGCACTTAAAAACCACGATATAATCCTGCAATTTAATAGAATAGAGTACTAGGTAATAATGCATTGCAACATACATCACCCCATCTTCCCCTTTTTGAGAACAACAGAAAATCCAGTGAAATGTAAGGTGTTAAATTCCACAAGCAATACATACTTCCCACGCAGTTACAATACTAGTTTACAGATAGCCCAACACTTCTTTGCTTATCCATCAGGAGCACTCACTAACCATTCCCCTACACAACACATCCACTCAAACAAGAATAGCCTGTTACCCTTCACAACATAAACACTCAAAGAGGACCAGAGGTCTTCCACACTCTAGTGCAATGGGGTGTAACAACATACCCATTGAAAACATTAGGCTTACCACGTTGCCCCTACATCCTAAACCCCTTAGAACAGATGGTGAACTCTACAACTCTGGAATTAACACACTGCCCTCCATCCCAACCCTTAGGAAGGATGGATATTCTTGGGCTTACACACTGCCCCTACACCCTTTATGCCTTAGGAAGATTGAACACCTTGGAATAACACACTTCAAATACATCGTTACCCCTTAATAAGGATGGTAAACCTTGGGCTCACACATTGCCCTGCACGCTTTACCCCTTGGTAAGGGTGACAATCTTGGGTTTACATACAACACTGCCCCTACATCCTCGCACCTTAGGAAGCCTGAAGAACATAAAATCAGAAATACAAAAACATTCTATTTTAATATGGTCTCAAATGAGGACCAATCTCATGCACAGACACACATGAGGGGATTCAAAGCTGGCACAAGTACACAAAACACAGGCAACACCAAGTCAAGTCAAGTCAAGAGATTTATATAGCGCGCTACATACCCATAGGGTCTCAAGGCGCTAGAGGAGGGGTGGGGAATTACTTGTCGAAGATCCAAGTTTTAAGTTGTTTTCTGAATGCTATGTGGTTCTGAGTAAGGCGGAGGTGAGTGGGAAGTGAGTTCCAGGTTTTAGCTGCCAGGATCTACCTCCCATGGTGGTTCTGTTGATGCGAGGTACAGTGGCAAGGGCTTGGTTGGAGGAACGTAGTTGACGGGAGGGGGTGTAGAAGGACAGTCGTGTGTTGAGGCATTCGGGTCCAATTTCGTAAAGTGCTTTGTGTGCGTGGGTTAGGAGGCGGAAGGTTATCCTCTTATTTACGGGGAGCCAGTGGAGGTTTTTCAGGTGACTAGAGATGTGTTCTTTACGCGGGATGTCTAGTATGAGCCTGGCTGAAGCGTTCTGGATGCGTTAGAGTTTTTTCTGGAGTTTTGCGGTGGTGCCGGCGTATAGTGTGTTTCCGTAGTCCAGGCGGCTCGTAACCAGTGCGTGGGTGACCATTTTTCTAGTTTCGGTGGGGATCCAGCGAAATGTTTTTTTGAGCATGCGAAGAATGTTGAAGCAAGATGATGCAACGGTGTTGACTTGTCTGGTCATCGAGAGTGAGGAGTCCAAGATGACGCCCAGGTTCCGTGCGTGGTCCGTCGGGATGGGTGCTTTTCCAAGGGCTTGTGGCCACCAAGAGTCATCCCAGGCGGAGGGGGAGGTGCCTAAGATAAGGACTTCTGTTTTGTCTGAGTTCAGTTTCAGACGGCTGAGCTTCATCCACTCGGCTACTTCTTTCATTCCTTCGTGTAAGTTGGTTTTGGCGGTGTTAGGGTCTTTGGTGAGTGATAGGATCAGTTGAGTGTCATCCGCTTAGGAGATGATGTTGAGATTGTGTTGGCGAGCGATGGCCGCAAGGGGGCTCATGTATACGTTGAAGAGGGTGGGGCTGAGTGACGATCCTTGTGGCACGCCGCAGATTACTTCAGAGGCCTCTGACTTGAATGGTGGGAGGCGGACTCTCTGGGTTCTTCCGGTGAGGAACGAGGTGATCCATTCCAGTGCTTTTCCTTGGATTCCTATGTTTCTGAGGCGCTGTAGAAGGGTGCTGTGGCAGACTGTGTCGAAGGCAGCGGAGAGGTCGAGGAGGATGAGGGTGACTGTGTCTCCATTGTCCAGTAGAGTTCGAATGTCGTCTGTTGCTGCGATAAGTGCGGTCTCAGTGCTGTGTTTGGCGCGGAAGCCGGACTGTGAGGGGTCGAGGGATTTGTTGGCTTCGAGGAAGGAGGCGAGTTGGTTATTGACAGCTTTCTCGATGACTTTGGCTGGGAATGGAAGAAGCGAGATGGGGCGGTAGTTTTTGAGTTCGGTGGGGTCAGCTGTGGTTTTTTTCAGAAGGGCGCTGAGTTCTGCGTGTTTCCAGCTTTCCGGGAAGGTGGCGGAGTTGAGGGAGCAGTTGATGACATCTCGGAGGTGTGGAGCTATGATGGAGTTTGCTTTGTTGAAGATGTGGTGAGGGCATGGGTCAGTTGGGGATCCTGAGTGGATGGAGTTCATCAGGCGGATGGTGTCTTCAGTGGAGATTGGGTTCCAGTCATTAAGGATGTTCAAGGGGGATGAAGGTCCTGCAGAGGGTTGGTTGGGTTGGTCTTCGGGTCGGTTGTCGAAGCTGTTGTGGATGTCTGCGATTTTGTTGTGGAAGAAGGAAGCTAGGGAGTCGCAGAGGGCTTGAGAGGGAGTGATGTCGTTGGAGCTGGCTGATGGGTTGGTAAATTCTTTGACGATGTTGAATAATTCCTTGCTGTTGTGGGCGTTGTTATCTAGACGGTCTTTGAATGCGGCTTTCTTGGCAGCCCGGATTAGTTGGTGGTGTATGCGGGTGGCGTTTTTGAAGGCGTCCCTGGTGCTGGTGTTTGGGTCTTTTTTCCAGGCCTTCTCGAGGGAGCGACAGTGTTTCTTCGATTTCTTAAGATCATCGTTGAACGAGGAGGCGTTTTTGCTGCCTGGTTTTCTTTGACGTTTTTTCAACGGTGCTAGGATGTCGGCGCTGTTGGATATCCATTGGGTGAGGTTAATGGCTGCTTGGTCGGGGTTTGAGGAGTGGACAGGGGGTTTTTGAAGAAGCGATGAGGAGATCTGGTCGATGGTGATTTTGTTCCAGTTTCTTCGCATGGTGGGTTGAGGATGGTTGTGGATTGTGGTCTTATTGTATGTGAAGTGAACGCAGCTGTGGTCCGTCCAGTGAAGAGCTGTGGTGTGACTGAAGGAGACATGTTTGCTGGAAGTGAAGATAGGGTCGAGTATGTGACCTGCAATGTGGGTGGGGGTAGTGACCAGTTGTTTGAGTCCGAGGTTGGCAAGATTGTCCAGAAGGGTGGTAGCGCTGCGGTCGTTGTTCTTTTCCAGGTGAAAGTTGAGGTCTCCCAATAGAATGTAGTTCTCGGAGGGGAGGGCGTGTGGGGTGATGAAGTCAGTGATGTCGTCACTGAATTGTGCACGGGGTCCTGGCGGCCGGTAGAGGAGGGTGCCTCTGAGTGTGGTCTTGGGGTCGGTGTGGATCTGGAAGTGGAGGTGTTCGGCGCTGGCAAGGTTGACGTCAGAGCTGGTTGAGATGCGGATCGAGTTCTTATGGACGATAGCGATGCCTCCTCCTGTTTGCTCGATGCGATCCTTATGGATGATCTTGTATCCTTCCGGGATGGCAATGGTGATGTCTGGGGCCGAAGAGGCATTCATCCATGTTTCTGTTAGGAAGGCGACGTCCGGTGAGATGGTGTCGAGAAGATTCCAGAGGTCGATGGCGTGTCTGTGGACCGAGCGGGTGTTGAGCAGGATGCATTTTAGGTGGTTGGTGTCAGGTCTCTGATAGGTGTTGGTGGATGAGGAGCTGGTTTTGGAGCCGTCGAACTTGCAGGAGTTGCAAGAGAAGGGTCCATGGGTGAGTCCAGGAGCGGCTTGGACGCAGTTGGGGGAGCGGCCGGGGTTAAGGGCTAGGAGGGTGGAGGCGTCGTAAGTAATGCCGGAGGGCTGGGCATTGCGAGGGCCAGGGGGTATGGCGCTGGGCACGGTCCAGGCGCGGACGGGCGTAGACGGGCTTACCTTTGGCGCACCTTCGGCGCGACCGCTGCGCGTAACCGCTGCACGCAAGTGCATCTGTCACATGTGGATGGTAGAAGGGGAGAGGCGAGGGCGGGTCAGCTGGGAAGGCGGGAGCGGGGCGGAGACTCGTGCAGGGCGATCACAATGATACCAACAACAACAAAATGTCCGGCGGAGTAAACAAACAGAGCGCTCCTACAATGCGAGCTGGTTAAGAGAATTAATTAATTAAAAGACTAGCAGCGCTAAGCGGACCTGCAAAGCGATCACAATTAGACTAGCGGAGAGTGCAAGCAGCTGGGTGAGTTACGATACCAGGCAGATAGGGAAGGCAGGTCGGGAGCAGCGTGGAGGAGAAACCCAGCCCAACAATGACCAACAGTACATGCTATGAATTTTGAGAACAAATATTCTTGTAGCATGGCATACATTAGCATGGCATCAAACACAAGTGGCATGGAATAGCACACACACTAAGGCAACCACTTCTCACAAGGCATTACAAGACGTACACCAGTAGATCGTTAGATCCAAAAATACATATTTCCTATACTTAACATTCTACACACCTTTGTCACATTCGCAACATAACCAACACCGAAGCATGTATAGCACCCAAACAAAAGTACTAATTGGCGGCTAATGTGCACTAGAAGTATACAACAAATATTAAACAAATACATCTCAAAGTAAAGATTAATGATACTACAGAATTAAAATATTCTAACAAAGTCACATCATTAGGCTTTTAAACCAGTGAGGGGTTCCTCACCTGAAGTTCCTCATGAATGTTTGACCCCCGCAGGCATCAGGAATGCATAGTGAAATAAATGACAACAGAGGAGGTAGTGTCCACAAAGCAGGGCTCCTTTTACTGCGAGGATCACAGAAGTACACTTCCCACAGCAAAGCGCCTCCCATGTTAAATGCTATTAGCAATGACATGTACTGCCACACAATGATGCCTGAGTGCAACTTTACTTCTACTGTTCTCCTTCTAGTTTTTTTTCTCCACTTCCTGCAACCGAGCCATCCTTGATAGACATGAGCCCCTTTACACGTATGCCGGCGTCCCTCGAGAACATCAGCACGACGTTGCTCGGATCCCACTTAACAACACTTTACCAAGCTAGGCAATTGGTGCCTACATCATAAAACATGATGCGCTGACGTAGCTGGCCAAACCTTGGACACTGATGCCTCACAGCGGACCTTCCTCCGATGACTTTGCCTAAATGCCGGCTCGCGCACTTCAGAGAGACGTATTTGAAATACAACTATGCTGGAAAGCTTGTAAATTTTCAAACCAAAAGCACAATAGTAGCAATAGTTGCGGTAAGAGTGTCCTCGACCGTTTCCATATGCATTATTCACCAACGTCTGATCAGTGCCTCAGATCACTGCCGTTTTTATTAGGTCTCGCCTGGCGAAAGCAGCGCATCTGCTGATCTCACCATGGAGAGGACCTTTTGGAATCGATTCAGCCAAAGCTGAATACACACGCGTCCAGATGGACAAAAATGGCTGCTTTTGCCATCCGCAAACGCGCGTCCAGATGCTTAAAGATGGCTACACTCACCATCATTAAAGCTGAACATGCACGCGTAGGGACAAAAAAATGCACGTGCATGTGGACAGCCCGACGCCATCTTTGTTTACTTTCATAGCGTAGGGAGGTGCACACGCATGCGCATGTTTTTGTCCCTACGCGTGCTTTCCATTGTCATGGCAACTTCACCCGAAGGTATCGGGTATCAGAGTGCTTTACATGAACACCTGATTTGCTACACAAAGCTGTAACTTTTCTTGGCCAACAATATTTACAGATGGAGAGAGTGTTTAAGAGATTATTACCACATCCTGTCAGTGACACACACAGGGGAGTGGTGGGGAGCAGGCTGAGCTACCCGAGAAACATGCTAGGAGGCGGCACCCCGTCAGCACGTCCAGGAAATGTGTATATATGAATGTCCGGCTCCTTTGCCTATCACGAAGGAGAGTGTGAGGCAAGCAGCGTTTTTTGCATTTGGTTTGCTAACAAACAATCCTAGGAGGAAATCCCATCTTTTGCCAAAAAGGTCCGCACCCATAATAATAAAACTCACATATTTATTTTATATTATGAATATACTTTCTTAGCAAATGCAACCTTCTCCCTTCACACAAAATGAACATGTCAGCAGAAATGTGTCCTTCGTCCTAGATTTCATCTCCAGAAGTGGAATCCCCACAGCGACAGCCCCCACTCAACATCCTACCAGACTGAGGCTGGCGCGTGAATGATTCACTCCCAGGCGTACTTTACCTACCCTTCTCAACCGTAGGCTTACACGGAAACCTCCTCAGTTCACTCACATCCTGATCATATCTGGACAGTGCCCTTTTCACCAGAAGGACCCTTGTCTTATCTCCAGCATTAGTCGGTTTAGGTTACGAGAAACATCCATATCCTCAACTGGCTATCAGGCGGCCTTATGCCAGGTATAAAGAGGTCAGCAAGTTATGGCATTTTTGTCAACAGCGCTTTGCAAGCTGGGAAATATACGCCCAATCGACCTATGACAAAATCAGAACCAGAAACCCTGAATAGAAGATACTGTGGCTAAAAAGGCTTTGGTGGTTGAAGGCAAGCAGATCACATGACATCACCAGGCAGCACTGCTAACCAAATGATATTCCAATGGTGATATGCTGTGAAGTTATGTGATTGTCGAAATGCCTTACTTGACCGATTTTCATTTCCTTGCTTTGCATAAGAATTACAGTCATGTTCATCTCAGACCCATCTCAGCTGAGCCATCCACCCACTAAAATATATAAAACTTAATGCAATGTATTTCTAATTTCCTCCAAGCAAACATCAGCGTCCACTTACTTCTGTATGCAGCGCCTGGCCATAGTTGCCAAATGCAATAGCACAATTATCCACTGTTCTTCAGTTTTATCTAGCAACCCATTACAGTGCGAATTTTTGTGCTCATATTTCAAATGTTTAAAAAGCGGAACTGCACCTGACATAATGTAGACTGTTGTAGGGTTAAAAAAACAAGCCCAAAATAAATAAAACAGGTCACGGTCTGGCTAAGCGTGATCAGGGGCCTCAAAACAACCATGGTTTACTACTTGCCACCCCATTTTAATAAAGTAAAAAAAAGCCTAGTTCTGACAAATGTTGCAGTTATGTTGTGGGCCTGCACTAGGTGAGGAAAACCATATGAAGCAGCTCCCTGAATGCTTTGATTGCTGGGGGTAATCCCCATTACTCTTAGTCCTACTCGTCCTCGACCCAGTCATCACACATGAGGTATTCCACACGACAGGAAACAAAACAGGAAACGCTTTCTGACTCCATCCACCCTTCTGTCAGGTGCTATAACACACCTCACCACCAGAAGCAAATCCTGATGTACCAAGCACCAAAGGCCTGGAAAGGGAGGGCGGGCGGGATGTATGACTGGGTCGAGGACGAGTAGGACTAAGAGTAATGGGGATTACCCCCAGTAATCAAAGCATTACCTCTACGTCCCTCGTCCTCGACCCAGCCATCACACATGAGGCATACCAAAGCAACCCCACAAAGGCCTTTGGCACACCACAAACAAAACAGATCAGAAACCAGGGAGTGCAGCAAGACACAGTTTAATAATAAACAGAAACAAACAGGGGGGGAACCCCCACAGCTTGCAACACTCCAGAACCAAAATTAGGGCGGCCAGACAGAGCACAATTCAAGCGATAATATCGCACAAAAGTGGAGTCGGACGCCCAGACGCCCAGACGCATGCCAAAGAGATCACAGCCTTGATCCAACGACCCAAAGTAAGGCGAGAGGCAGCTTTACCCCTACCAGCCAAACCAAAGGTCACGAAGAGGGAGTCAGAAGATCGAAACCCAGCAGAACGTGCAACATAAACAGACAATGCACGCCTCACATCCAAAGAATGGAGCAAGATGTCAGAAGGCGAGGAAGGAGAAGGACAGAGAGAAGGAAGAATCAATTCCTGGGAGGAATGGAAACCGGAACGAACTTTAGTCAAAAATCCGGGGTCCAAAGAAAGGACCACAGCGTCATCCATAAACCTCAAAAAGGGGGGAGAACAGTGCAATGCGGTAAGCTCGCCCAACCTCCAAGCAGAAGTAACAGCCACCAAAAAGGCCACCTTGAAAGACAGGAATTTCAATTCCACGGACTCCAAAGGCTCAAAGGGAGGGGACTGCAAGGCACCCAAAACCAAAGAAAGATCCCAAGGAGTAACCGGAGAGCGGACAGAAGGAGCAGAAAGAGAGAAACTCCGAAACAGACGGCAAACCAACAACCCGTCCGAGTGCAGAAGAGAAGCCGGATCCCGAAAGGCCCGGATAGCAGCCCACTGACCCTTCAAAGTGGACAAAGCATAGTGTTTTTGAAAGCCATCCAAAAAAAACTGAAGAACAGAAGAAACATCACAGGAGGCAGACCCAGGGAAGCACACCAAGAAGAAAAGGAAACCCAGTGCTTGGAATAGGAGGAAAGAGTGGACTTCCGACGAGAAGCCTGCATCACAGTGATGAGGTGGTCGGGCAAACCCCGGACTCCAAGAGACAGCTGTTCAACCTCCAGACCGCCAAGGTAGAGGGACCAACAGGGAGGAAGACGGGGAACCCAGAGGGGACGGGTAGCGGGGCAGGATCCATGGAGGGCCCACCGCCAGACTCAGCAGCAGAGGAAACCAGGAGCGGCGAGGCCAATAAGGGAGAACAGCCACCACCTGAGCCCCCACCCTCTGAACTTTCAGCAAGAAAGCAGGGATTAGAGGAAAGGGGGGAAACGCATAGAGTAACCAAGGAGGCCAAAGGACAGACAAGGCATCCACTTCCCAAGCCCCCGACTCCGGAGTCCTGAAACCGAACAGGGGAAGCAGGGCATCGGTGCGGGAGGCAAACAGGTCCAGCACCGGAGTAACGAACCTCTGGCAGAGCAACCGGAAAATCCGAGGGGCCAGACACAGGGAGAGAGAGGACGGGAACCTCCGACTCAAGGGATCCGCAACCACGTTGTCCGCACCCCGAATGTGCAGAGCAGAGAGGGCCACCAGATGACACTCGGCCCAACTCGCAATCGCGCATGCCACCAAGTTCAGGGAAAGGCTGCGGGTACTGCCCTGGTGGTTGATGTAGGCCACGGTCACAGTGTTGTCCGACCTCACCTACACGATGCACCCCAGAAGACGATCCTTGAAAAGGCAAAGAGCCCTCTCCACTGCAGACAGCTCCCTCCAATTCGAAGAACGGTGCGACTCCGAAGGAAGCCAACGCGCCTGCACCGCCCAAGGGCCCAGAGTCGCACCCCACCCAGAAATGCTGGCATCCGTCGTCAACACCAAGGGGGTCGGAGGATGGAACCACATGCCCCGCGACAGATTCGAAGAATACAGCCACCACTGGAGAGCAGACACCAACTCCGGAGACACAAGCACAGGAATCGAGAAGGAAAGGGCACCCAACTCTGAATATGCCACAACAGAGGCCGAAGATGAACCCTGGCCCAGGGCACCGTGAACACAGTGGCAGACATGTGGCCCTGAACCACCAACCACTGCAGGAGAGGAGCCAAATCCCGGGAAAGCAACCTCCTCAGCAACAACTGAAGACGCAGAATCCTGGACTCCGGGAGAAAGACCTTGCCCAGAACCGAGTCGAACACAGCCCCAATGAAAGTCCTCTGAGTGGCAGGCTCCAGGTGACTCTTCGGCAGATTGACCAGGAACCCATGATTCTCGAGCGTACGCATGGTCAAGGAAAGGTGGCGAGACATGACCTCCAGAGACGGAGCTTGCAGCAGCCAGTCGTCCAAGTAAGGAAAGACGGACACCCCCAGGAGATGGAGATGAGCCACCAAGGGAGCCGCCACCTTGGTTAACACCCTTGGGGCGGAAAGGAGACCAAAGGGGAGGACGCAGAACTGCCAGTGATGACCCTCCAGGCAGAAGCTAAGGTATCGCTGATCCCCCAACGCCATCGGAACATGGAGGTACGCATCCTGGAGATCCAGAGAGGTGAACACCCAGCCCTCCTGGATCAATGGGATCACCTTCTGCAAAGTATCCATCTTGAATGTAATTTTGCGCACAAAGAAGTTCAGGGCCCGAAGATTGATGACAACACGGAAACTAAGCATGGGCGGAAAATCCATTACGCTCGCGGATTTTGCGGTAAATTCGCAATCCGCGAGATTTGCGAATTTCCCGCAAAATCCGCAAATTCGCACGCAGCGGATTTTTTTTTTTCTTGGTGATACAATTTTGCGGCGCGCGACGTTTACTTCCCGTCATTCATCGTTTGCCGAGTTATTTTTCTTGATATTTTGCGAGTGCTGCGCCATTTTGGATCTTGCTGCGGGATCCCGCGGGAATTTGGCAAGTGCGATTACGTAATCGCGGCTTGCCAACTATTACAGCGAGAGTTTGTCAACGCGAGTACGCCGTGATCACGTATCGCGGTACTTCGCAATTGCGAGTTTGGAGATGCGCCGAGCAGCAACAATCTAGCACTCGCGAAAATATAAAATTTGCAATTCTGCACAAGAAATCCACCAGCAAGCAGCATAAACCTTCGGGAAATGATGATTTTTATCTGAATAACTCCTCAGGTTGACATTTGCCTGCACTTTTTTTGCGAGGAGTCCATTTTGGCGAGGGGGGGTGGGAGGAAGGAAGTGCCCCACAGTCTTCAACTTCCTGTTCCTGTCCAGCAGGCTCCTCCCAGTGCTTCGTCCATCTCCTGGTCACTTTTCATTTGGATCTGGAGCTGGAAGGATTACTTTTTGTGGATGCTGCTGGATATTTGGATTTGAGGCCTTTTTGACTTTCTTTGGATCACTTTTGGATTAGAAATTTCACAAGTAAGTTTGTTTGGGGCATTACAGTTGCTGCAACTACAGTTTTGGAATTTTCGATTTTTGGGCTGTTTTGGGGCCTTTTGCCCAGGGGTACTCAGTGGTGGGTGCACTGAGTCTTTCTGTGGGGTGTTTTAAATTTAAACATCATGGAGGGACTGGATGGCTTGGGATTGTGCTGATTTTTCTGTGATTTTCGTTTTTTTGGCCTGTTGTGGCCTTTTCACCCGGGGTAGTGAGTGGTGCATGGGCCTAGTCTTTCTGTGGGTTGTCTTGAATTTAAACATCATGGAGGGGCTGGATGGCTTGGGATTGTGCTGATTTTTCTGTGATTTTCGTTTTTTTGGCCTGTTGTGGACAGGCCATGTGGTTGGGGGCCATTTTGAGTGCTGCTACAGGCCCTGGCCATGTGCTGTGATGGAGGGGGCCATTTTGAATGCAGGCAGTGTTCTCAGGCCTGCACCCATTTTGCCTAGCTTTCATCCATTATGCCCAGGGGTAGTGAGTGGTGCATGTGCCTAGTCTTTCTGTGGGTTGTCTTGAATTTAAACATCATGGAGGGGCTGGATGGCTTGGGATTGTGCTGATTTTTCTGTGATTTTCGTTTTTTTGGCCTGTTCTGGACAGGCCATGTGGTTGGGGGCCATTTTGAGTGCTGCTACAAGCCCTGGCCATGTGCTGTGATGGAGGGGGCCATTTTGAATGCAGGCAGTGTTCTCAGGCCTGCACCCATTTTGCCTAGCTTTCATCCATTATGCCCAGGGGTAGTGAGTGATGCATGTGCCTAGTCTTTCTGTGGGTTGTCTTGAATTTTAAACATCATGGAGGGGCTGGATGGCTTGGGAGTGTGCTGATTTTTCTGCGATTTTCGTTTTTGTGGCCTGTTGTGGCCTTTTCACTAGGGGGTAGTGAGTGGTGCATGTGCCTAGTCTTTCTGTGGGTTGTCGTGAATTTAAACATCATGGAGGGGCTGGATGGCTTGGGATTGTGCTGATTTTTCTGTGATTTCCGTTTTTTTGGCCTGTTGTGGACAGGCCATGTGGTTGGGGGCCATTTTGAGTGCTGCTACCGGCCCTGGCCATGTCCTGTG
Organism: Lissotriton vulgaris; assembly: GCF_964263255.1. Taxonomy (NCBI): domain Eukaryota; kingdom Metazoa; phylum Chordata; class Amphibia; order Caudata; family Salamandridae; genus Lissotriton; species Lissotriton vulgaris. The sequence goes on from NC_141698.1 coordinate 748,008,647, forward strand.
ATGGAGGGGGCCATTTTGAATGCAGGCAGTGTTCTCAGGCCTGCACCCATTTTGTCTAGCTTTCATCCATTATGCCCAGGGGTAGTGAGTGGTGCATGGGCCTAGTCTTTCTGTGGGTTGTCTTGAATTTAAACATCATGGAGGGGCTGGATGGCTTGGGATTGTGCTGATTTTTCTGTGATTTTCGTTTTTTGGGCCTGTTGTGGACAGGCCATGTGGTTGGGGGCCATTTTGAGTGCTGCTACAGGCCTTGTTATGTTATGTTATGTTATGTTATGTTATGTTATGTTATATTTATTTTTGTATAGCGCACGGCTACTCAAAAAGAGTGTCCCGGCGCTTTAAATAAGGACACCTACAGCACAATAACATAACACAGTAAAAAAAGAGGGAGGGATACAGAAAGAGAGAACAGCGGGACGGCCTACTGGGTAAACGGAGTTCCTCAAGGCTCATCCCTTAGACCGACACTTTTTAACATCTACTTGTCGGACCTAGCTAATACCATCAAAGCACATGGGATGAGCCTTACCTCGTACGCCGACGACACCCAACTAGTGTTGGCGATCAAAGGCGACGGAGAGCAAGTAGCTGAAAAATTTAAGAAAGGGCTCCTAGATATAGGAGATTGGATGGCGACAAACTGCTTAAAGCTAAACTCAGAAAAAACTGAGGTACTCATTTTTGGTCCACTCTCCCCAGCCTGGTCCACCTGCTGGTGGCCAGAGACCTTCGGCATTCCTCCCACGCCGACCTCGAAGGTCAGGAATTTGGGTGTTATATTTGATGATGGACTTAATTTCATGAATCACGCCAACAAAACAGTATCCACAGCGCACTTAAAGTTAAAAATGATCCGCAAAATACGTCCTTTTCTCCCTGACTCTGCTATTAAGACACTGGTTTCTGCTCTCGTCCTTTCATCCCTGGATTATTGTAATGGTTTATTTCTCAATGCTCAAATCAGAGTAACTGCAAAACTTCAAACTATACAAAATGCAGCAGCTCGCCTCATTACCGGCAAAACTAAGTTCGAACCTATTGCCAAAAACATAAAAGATCTTCATTGGCTGACTGTACAAAAAAGAATTCATTTCAAAGCTCTCTGTATAGTTTTCAAATCAATCAATAATCAAGGACCACATTTTCTAAGAGACCAACTTCAACTCTACAAACCCACAAGAGCTCTACGATCAGCCACTCTCAACCAACTGGCTGTCCCTCGCACCAAAACAGTTTCCTGGGGTGACCGACGCTTTTTGGTGGCGGCCCCCAGACTCTGGAACACCCTGCCTCTTAACATCAGACAAAGTGTCACACTGCTTCAGTTCCGTAAACTTTTGAAAACCTGGCTTTTCTCTCAGTAATCTCTTTTCATCTGTCATATCTGTTCCATTCTCTCATCCCCTCATTTCTTCTTAGTCAATATTGGTTTTAGCGCCTTGACGCCCAAGGGTATAAGCAGCGCTTTACAAGTGTTAAAAATAAATAAATAAATAAATAAACAGCCAGGTTTTGAGGCCTTTCCTAAATGCAAGTAGGCTAGTGGCTCCCCGGAGTGTAAGCGGCAATCAGTTCCACAACTGTGGCGCCAGCAGTCCAAATGAGCGGCCTCCCATGCGGGCTCTCTTCACTCGCGGGACAGCCGCCAGGAACAGAGATTCTGACCTCAGAGAGCGAGCCGGATGATAAAAGGCAAGTCTCTTTTGGAGGTACTTTGCTCCCACCGCATGGAGAGCTTTATAGGCCAAAGTTAATGCCTTAAAAGCAATCCGTTTGCGGATGGGAAGCCAATGCAACGTCTGCAGCAGGTCCGCAGCACTGGCTCGTCTGTTCAGACCGAAAATGGCCCTCGCAGCAGCGTTCTGCACGACTTGGAGCCGCTGTAGCAGGTACTCTGGCAGGCCCAGGTAAAGAACGTTGGAATAATCTAACCTAGAGCCGATCAGAGCCTGCACAGTCAGCTTCCTATGCTCCTCAGACAAAAGAGGTAAAAACCTCCGCAGCATCTTAAGGAGGCCGAAGCAAGTGCCCGTCACACCAAGGATCTGGGATTTAAACATCAGACCCTTGTCCATCTTGACCCCCAAGTTCTTAGCAGTTTGGGATGAGCAAGACGGAGGGAACATGTTAATGGGCCACCAAGCTTGCCAGTCTGGCTCCGTAGCGCACCCAAAGAAGAGTACCTCGGACTTATCGGAATTGCACTTGAGGCTGTTCAGTTGGAACCATTTGAAAACAGCCCCAAGGCAATCCCGGATACTCTCCCCATCAAAGTCTCCTCCTCTCTTACAAGAGAAGAGGAGCTGGGTGTCGTCTGCGTAGGATACGATCTGACCATGTGCTGTGATGGAGGGGGCCATTTTGAATGCAGGCAGTGTTCTCAGGCCTGCACCCATTTTGCCTAGCTTTCATCCATTATGCCCAGGGGTAGTGAGTGGTGCATGTGCCTAGTCTTTCTGTGGGTTGTCTTGAATTTAAACATCATGGAGGGGCTGGATGGCTTGGGATTGTGCTGATTTTTCAGTGATTTTCGTTTTTTTGGCCTGTTGTGGACAGGCCATGTGGTTGGGGGCCATTTTGAGTGCTGCTACAGGCCCTGGCCATGTGCTGTGATGGAGGGGGCCATTCTGAATGCAGGCAGTATTCTCAGGCCTGCACCCATTTTGCCTAGCTTTCATCCATTATGCCCAGGTGTAGTGAGTGGTGCATGTGCCTAGTCTTTCTGTGGGTTGTCTTGAATTTTAAACATCATGGAGGGGCTGGATGGCTTGGGATTGTGCTGATTTTTCTGCGATTTCCGTTTTTTTGGCCTGTTGTGGCCTTTTCACTAGGTGGTAGTGAGTGGTGCATGTGCCTAGTCTTTCTGTGAGTTGTCTTGAATTTTAAACATCATGGAGGGGCTGGATGGCTTGGGATTGTGCTGATTTTTCTGTGATTTTCGTTTTTTTGGCCTGCTGTGGACAGGCCATGTGGATGGGGGCCATTTTGAGTGCTGCTACAGGCCCTGGCCATGTGCTGTGATGGAGGGGGGGCATTTTGAATGCAGGCAGTGTTCTCAGGCCTGCACCCATTTTGCCTAGCTTTCATCCATTATGCCCAGGGGTAGTGAGTGGTGCATGGGCCTAGTCTTTCTGTGAGTTGTCTTGAATTTAAACATCATGGAGGGGCTGGATGGCTTGGGATTGTGCTGATTTTTCTGTGATTTTCGTTTTTTGGGCCTGTTGTTGTGGCCTTTTCACCAGGGGTAGTGACTAGTGAGTGTTGCATGTGCCTAGTCTTTCTGTGGGGTGTCTTGAATTTAAGCATCATGGAGGGCATGGGATTGTGCTGATTTTTCTGTTTTTTTTTCGATTTTTTTGGGGTGTATAACTGAACTGATGTTCCTCTGTCTTCCATTGCTTTTAGGTGCACAAGACTCAAGAGAACCACCAGTGCCAGGAAGAAGTCCTGCAGCGGTGTGTGTGTGCAGCATAACGTCACGCGACGTCACGTCTGGCCTCAGACAACTCTGCAATTCGTGCAACTGCGGCCTGCTGTCTGACCTGCTCTGAAGAAGATGGCCCCAAAAAAAGGTCTCCGTAGCTCCTCTAGCAAGAAAGTTGCTAGTAAGGAGCAGAAGAAGCAAGTTACCAAGGAGGCTGGTGTGCCGGCCGCCGCGTTTTTTGGGAGCAAAAAAAAAAGTACGCCTGCAGCAGCAGCGGGATCTGCTGGGGACCAAGCTGGGAGCAGCACCCTTGCTCCATTGGGTTCAGTGCCTCCACCACCACGCCAACTTAAGTCAAAGCCCTTGAGTGCTTCAGAGGCAGTCAGTGTACTTCTTCAATCACCATCGACCAGTGATGTTGGCTCATCGCAACAAAGTAGCAGCAATGTCCCTGAATCAACACAGGTTGTTGTAACTCATCTGACAAGTGTTGAACAACCACAGCCGCAACAACAACACCATGTGCAAGTACAAGCCCAAGTACATGTGGAAGGAGAGGCAGCGCAAGGAGATGCGCAAGCAGCGGTGCATGGAGGGTCACAAGTGCCCACAATAGTTGTTCCTCCCGAAGTAGGGGCACATCAGAAAATTGACAATCAAACCGAGGTATCATTTGAGGAAGCCACTCCTCCTGATGATCATTCATTGTCTTCCACATCCCTAGCAAGGAAAAGATCAAGGGGGGTGTCTACATCTTCTTCAAGCCCACCTCCTTCTGATGATCTGGATGAAGATTGGGAACCATCATCACGGCAGTCTGAGAGTGAGGCACACCATGATCTGACAAAGATACCTAAGCGTAAAAGGAAGGTCGTCGAAAAACTCATAGCTATGGAGTGTGATGAGGCTCAACAAGAAGTGACGGATACTGCTGCTGATGAAGCCTCTCACGACGACGAGCCAGTCATCATAAAGTTCACTGCAGCCCCAGCGGGCATGCAGCAAAGAGACATTTTGACCCTATCCCGAGAAGCTGCTGAGCGTGATGATGATGTCGACGAAGAGGCAATGGAAACACAACAATCATTGGATTTGGAGTTAACTAGTACATCAACACCTACCGCTTCCATATCTCTTCCTCGCAAGAAGGGACCTCCATCCACCTTGACCTCAATTAGTGGCGGTGAAAGTGCAAAACGTACTGAAGTTTGGGAATCCACATCCTCCACTTCATCTGGCATTAGCAGCATGACCACCACCACCAGTATCGCCGCCTCCTCCGGCCCCCAAAGACATTTCAAGTCTGCAGTTTGGGACTTCTTTAGTGTTTGCCCAAAAAAGGAAAACGTAGCCATTTGTAGCATTTGTAAGCTTCGAGTTAGTCGTGGTAAGTTTGGTACCAACTATGGTACCGGAGGCCAGAGAGGTCATCTTAGGAGAACGCACGCTGTCCAATGGTTTGCGCACCTAGAGGTGATCAAGGAAGCCCGAATTGCACGTAATGAAAACGTTGATGTTTCATCTGATGATGACGAGGAGGAAGAAGACGTGTCAAACACTTCACTTACACCCAGTACCCCTGTCAGCAGCACACCCCATGTGAGCCACACTAAGAGTGTGGGAGAGAATGAGACACCAATGCGAAAAAGTTCATCAGCGAGCGTAACTGGGTCGAAGATATCATCATCATCATCCCGTAAATCCTTGGTCCAGGGCAACATTAAAAAGATGTTGTTTACAGAAGCGCAATATGAATGCAACCACCCACTGACACGTCTGTATAACACTAAGTTGGCTAAAATGCTAGCTCTGGACCTTCTCCCTTTTTCTTTTGTAGAAGGGGTTGGTTTTCTAGAATTAGTGGCAGCGCTCTGCCCTAAATGGAAGGTTCCTAGCCGGTTCTATTTTGCCCGAGTTGCGGTTCCAGCACTACATGAAGATGTTCTGGAGGTGATTGGGGCAGCTTTGTAGAAGAGTGCTGTTCACACTATACATCTGACAACATGTGGACCAGTGGCGCAGGCGCTGATTACATGTGCATCACTGCACACTGGGTCTCTTTTTCATGGGTTAAAGCAAAGCTAAACGCAGGTGTTGACCCGGACAAAGTTTTTAAAGCTGCTCGGAAACATGCAACACTAGCCATGTTTGGTTTGGAGAAACGTCACACAGCACAAAACATTTTGGATGTGTTTAACACAAAGGTCCTTGACTGGCTGTCCCCAAAAAAACACCAGGTTTGTTATGTTTCCACGGATAATGGCGCCAATATAGTTAAGGCCATGCAGCTGGGTGACTATTTCAGAGTGCCGTGTTTGGCGCACTGTATAAACCTGGTTGTCAATAAATTCTTGAGTGATAAAGACAGTGCAGCGTACAGGGTAGTGGACACCTGCCGAAAAATGTGCAAACATTTCAGCCATTCTTTTAAGGCCCGGAAGCATCTGAGGAGCCTGCTATATGAACGTCACATGCCAGTGAAAGCACTCATCCAGGAGGTGGCAACACGTTGGAACTCAACCTTCTACATGCTTGAGCGTCTGTATGAGCAGTATACGGTACTCGATCACTATTTCTTAACACAGGGTACAGCTCAGAAGGAGGACCTGAGGATGGGTGCGGCGCAATGGGACATAGTTAAAAGCCTGACAAGCATGCTTCGTCCTTTTGAGTTCTTCACGCGTGCAGTCAGCAAGGAGGACTGTAATTTGGGAAAAGCTATCCCATTGTTGTACATGCTGGAGCACCAACTGAAGGAGGTGTGTTCTGTGTTTGAAAAAGATGAAGAAAACCAAGACCCTTTTGTTCTGGCGGAGAAATTATTAGAGCATCTACAAGGTGATGAACGTCTTAAAATGATCCACTCAAACCAGCATTACATTTGTGCTACTATTCTGGATCCACGCTACAAAAAGGCGCTGGCAGGCCAAGCATTCTTTCCTTTTGCTGATAAAGATGTTACAAAGTACAAACAGTGGCTAGCCTCCTCAGCCAAGAGGTTTGAAAGAGAACGGCAGGAAATTAAAGGAAAAGGCAGGACATCAGCATCAGCAGGCCATCCCCAGTCACAACAATCCACTTCTGCACCTGTGGCTGCGGCACAAGTGACCTCTCAGCCGTTAAAGAGATCGGCAACCGGATCATCTGCACCACCAGACACAACAGTAACATTGGAGGCTGAAGAGGATTGGCTAGCTCGGCTTGGGTTTGGTTCTCAAAAGGTCACAGCAAAAGCTAAGCAAAGTGGAGGAACCTTGGAGGAGAACCTTGAGTCGATGGTGAAGGACTATCTGAATCACTTAACAGAGGTCTATGTTAATGCTGACCCATTGGCGTATTGGCATGGGAAAAAAGATTTGTGGCCACAGCTCTCCAACCTGGCTTTAAACTACTTGTCTTGCCCACTCGCAAGCGTGTCTTCTGAACGTGTTTTCAGTGCTGCTGGTGGCATTGTAACTTCCAAACGGAGCCGGCCCTCGCCCAAAAATGTGGAGAGGTTAACAATGATCAAGATGAATCAGCACCTCATACCACCAGATTACAGAGTACGAGAAAGCGCGCCGGATGAAGACGAGGTGGACAGCAACATAGATGAGGGAATTTCTTCTCTGTCAGGTGACACTGAGCTCACCCTGCCTGAATTCGCAGAGTATGATGACGAAGCCTTATTCTTATTCATGGACCGTGATACCGAGCCCTGAAAATGAGACAACGAATCAATAACTTTCTTTTTCGTCCTTATTCACTTTTATTCCTGTGTGTCTATCTTTCTTTGTTGTGCACAGTTAATATAATTCAAACTTTAATCACATAATCACAAAAACAAGCCCATCAGCAGAACTGTCTTCACTTGTTTGCTAATTGATTTGAAGGTGCCGCAATCTGCATTCCTCAGGTTCACAAGTTCAGAAGAACATGCTCCTCTATCCTCCTCCTCCAGACTCCTATTTCCATCAAAGCAGAGGGCTGGTTTACGCCCTATGAAGAAAGACTCAGCACTTGTGGGGGTGTTGTTCTACCTCTTTGCGGGTAAGTTGACGGCTCTGGGGCCATTGCTGGGAAGCTCTAATACCGGATACAAGTGGTTTGGCCCAAATCCGAGGCGGAAATTTTTTGGTGTTTTTGCTTACTTGCTTGCCATTGAGGTGCTCTTTGGGGAGGTTCCGGCTGTTTGTGGGTGAGTTTCGGGGTCTGGGAGCACTGCTGGGACACTCTAATCTTGATTGCATTTGCTTTTCAGGAAATCCGTGGTGGTAAACCGGACTTATGGCCTAGCTACACAGCGCGTTTGGACCGAAGGCCGAGAAATATTGTAAGTAGGAGATTTTGCTTTTGGCCTCTTTGGGGGTGTTATGCTTTTTGGCGGGTGGGTTGGCGGGTCTTAGGGCATTCCTGGGAAGGTCTAATACCGGGTAGAAGTGGTTGGGACAAAATCCACGCCGATTTTTTTTGTTGCTATTTCTGACATTTTGCTCAATGTAGCATTTTCGGGGGCCTGTTTGGGGGGCTTCCTGGTGTTTGTGGGTGAGTTTCGGGGTCTGGGAGCACTGCTGGGACACTCTAATCTTGATTGCATTTGCTTTTCAGGAAATCCGTGGTGGTAAACCGGACTTATGGCCTAGCTACACAGCGCGTTTGGACCGAAGGCCGAGAAATATTGTAAGTAGGATATTTTGCTTTTGGCCTGTTTGGGGGTGTTATGCTTTTTGGCGGGTCTTGGGGCATTCCTAGGAAGGTCTAAAACCGGGTAGAAGTGGTTGGGACAAAATCCACGCCGATTTTTTTTGTGCTATTTCTGACATTTTGCTCAATGTAGCGTTTTTGGGGGCCTGTTTGGGGGGCTTCCTGGTGTTTGTGGGTGGGTTTCGGGGTCTGGGAGCACTGCTGGCTATGGATACTTTACTTTGCAAGAGGTTTGAAGCAAATCCATGGTGGCAGAGGGGAGTTAGGGCCTAGCTGCAGAGCGCGCGCGCGCGGAGTGATTTGGGAAATTTGCAAAAAAATGACTAAGTCCCCATTTTTGTACTTTTGCTCTTTGGCTGTTTGGGGGTCTTCTACTCGTTTTCTCCTGGGTTGACGGCTCTGGGCCATTGCTGGAAAGTTCTAATACCGGATAAAAGTGGTTTGGACCTAATCCGAGGCGGAAATTTTTTGGTGTTTTTGCTGACTTTCTTGCCTTTGAGGTGCTCTTTGGGGGGGTTCCGGCTGTTTGTGGGTGAGTTTCGGGGTCTGGGAGCACTGCTGGGACACTCTAATCTTGATTGCATTTGCTTTTCAGGAAATCCGTGGTGGTAAACCGGACTTATGGCCTAGCTACACAGCGCGTTTGGACGAAGGCCGAGAAATATTGTAAGTAGGAGATTTTGCTTTTGGCCTGTTTGGGGGTGTTATGCTTTTTGGCGGGTGGGTTGGCGGGTTTTAGGGCATTCCTGGGAAGGTCTAATACCGGGTAGAAGTGGTTGAGACAAAATCCACGCCGATTTTTTGTTGTTGCTATTTCTGACATTTTGCTCAATGTAGCTTTTTCGGGGGCCTGTTTGGGGGGCTTCCTGGTGTTTGTGGGTGAGTTTCAGGGTCTGGGAGCACTGCTGGGACACTCTAATCTTGATTGCATTTGCTTTTCAGGAAATCCGTGGTGGTAAACCGGACTTATGGCCTAGCTACACAGCGCGTTTGGACCGAATGCCGAGAAATATTGTAAGTAGGAGATTTTGCTTTTGGCCCGTTTGGGGGTGTTATGCTTTTTGGCGGGTGGGTTCGCGGGTCTTGGGGCATTCCTGGGAAGGTCTAATACCGGGTAGAAGGGGTTGGGACAAAATCCACGCGGAAAATAAGCATGGGCGAATTTAGCGAATCTCGCGTTCGCGAATTTTGCGGATTTGCGAACTCGCAATCCGCAAAATCCGCGAATTCCCGCGAATTTGCGGATTTATTTTTTTTTGTGTTCGCCCGTGTTTCTGCCAGTTCGCGAGGGTTTTTACAATTTCGCAATTTGCGAACTTACCTGTCAGGTCGCAAGTTTTGCGAACTTGTTGTTTCTACGTGTCCAGCCTGTTTGGGACACTCTTCTTCATCACTGCCACTCTCTGTCACCACTGCCACTCTCTGACTACTCATGCCACCCTCTGGCCCACCCATGCCACCCTCTGTTTCATCACCACACCCTCTGGTTGTCCAGTGTACATTATTTTCGGCAAAGCAAAGCACACCTTCCCTGCCTCAAGTGACCTGAATTAATTTGGGGCTGATTAATGTGTCACAGAATATTTTTTTAGCTGGCACCTGCTTCCTTAGTGCGCCCTGATTAGTGATCTTTTGCACTTGCTAAGTGCTTTCATTGTTGCAAAATTAGTTACAACACCTGCCCTGCCCCAACTGACAATAATGAATTAGGGGCTGATTAATGGATTTTAACTTCCAGCCTGGCTCCTGCTTGTCTCCCTTAGCTGTAATTCAGGACCTTTGTGGCATATGTGTAACTATTCTGAGGTTCAGAGCAGGGTCACATAATAGTTGCAACTGGCAACTGAACTCTGGAGGGGCCCCTCAGGAAGCACTACAGGAAATGGCTACTAATGATGAGCCTGAACTTTTGAACCTGGTAAGTAGTTTCAGTTTTGCTAAGATCGTATTTCTGCAATTTAGCACTTATTCGCGGGGCGCGAAGTTGTACTGGGAAGCTGCGAACTCACGCGAACAGTGCGAGCAGTGCGAGCAAAATCCGCTGCTCGCGGATTTGCGGATTTTGCGGGAGATTCGCGAATCTCGCGGATTGCGAATTTCCCGAAAATCCGCAAAATCCGCGAGCGAAACGGATTTTCCGCCCATGCCTAGCGGAAAAGCCTTTTGGCACTTTTTGTAACTTAGGGTTCGTTAGGGTTAGCCCTAGCAGCAGGATTGCATGTGTTTCGGGGTGTTCTAGATTTTTGCAACTGAGTTCTGGGGTCTTAGAGCACTCGTGAGAATGTGTAATTTTGGTTGCAAGTCATTTGAAGAAAATCCATGGTGGGAAAGGGGGGATTTGGCATAGTTAAAGAAAGCCTTTGCCACTATTCTTAACTTAGGGTTCGTTAGGGTTAGCTGTATTTCTATTGCATGTGTTTGGGTGGGGGGGTTTTCGAGTCTTGGAGCGATGCTGGCTATGGATACTTTTGCTTGGTTGCTTGCAAGTGGTTTGAATACAATCCACGGTGGGTAAGAGGGTATTTGGGCCTACTTTTACTTTCAAAGTACGTTTTGTCACCAGTTTTCTGCTAGGCCTCGTTTTTTGAGATTTGATTGGCGGTCTTCTACATTTTTGCGACTGGCTTTACTAAGGGTCTGGGTGGGAGCACTGCTGGGAAGATCTAATTTTGTTCTAAAACACAGTTTACAGTACACCTAGCTTGAGGGGAAAGATCCGCTACATTAATTTGCCCATACTTATGTATCTTTCAAAAGGTGACTCAGACAGAGTACGCACTTTCAAAAATATTGTACTGTCTACTAGGAAAATCAAAGTGTGACTTTTTGCCCTCCACAGCCTACATACCTTATATTTATTTATCAGTGGTGTTGTAATATTATATCACTTCCTGTTTTTCTTTGAATAATTACAGGCCGGGTTTCAGTCTGTGCAATGGGGAAAAAAGGATGGAGTCAGGCTTCACATTAGCGAGCCGCAATTCAGCATTCGCCAGGCAGGCAGTGGACAGGGTGTCTTCTGGTCACCAACATTGATGGACAAAGCGTCGGATGGAATGGGGGAGTGCCGCTAATAAGAGGAATTTTTTTCTGCATGCAACTTACTTACCAATTTCAACAGGACAACTACAACAACATACAGATACAGTATCCATTGTTTCTTTCTATGACTGTGACTGCATTTCTTGGATCTCTCTCTGCTTCTAAATTGATCCCTTAACACATCACTTAGTCCACTCCACTATCACATCTGCACCACACATAGTCATTTGTAAGTGCTCCTACGTAATTCGCAAGTCGCAGCACGCCCCAGCCCGTAGAGGACTGGGATGGCCCCAATGATGAAGCATGTCACCAAGGGGCAACCCTGGTGAGTGAGGGGACACCTAGAAAAAGAGCAATTTCTCCTTTTCGATCTACTATACCTTCCAGACAACCCCATTGAGTGTTGTGAATGGATTTATAGTGACCAGCAAGGCTCTCGGGTATCTGGCAACAGAGACCTTATGTTGAATATAGTTATCAATATTTCCACACACGCCCTGTACTGTCGCATTCTTTCTTCCACAGTTGTCGAAAGTACTACTTACTTTTCACTGACATGCATGCAGTAGTGCATGCACTTTCAAAGATTGATGGATAGGTTTGTACCCAAAGATTTGTTTATGTTCAATTGTTTGTCCATGCTGTGCTTTTTTTACAGGGTGTCTTCTGGTGACCAACATTGATGGACGAAGCGTCAGCTGCAATGGAGGAGTGCCGCTAATAAGAGGAATTTTTTTCTGCATGCAACTTACTTACCAATTTCAACAGGACAACTACAACAACATACAGATACAGTATCCATTGTTTCTTTCTATGACTGTGACTGCATTTCTTGGATCTCTCTCTGCTTCTAAATTGATCCCTTAACACATCACTTAGTCCACTCCACTATCACATCTGCACCACACATAGTCATTTGTAAGTGCTCCTACGTAATTCGCAAGTCGCAGCACGCCCCAGCCCGTAGAGGACTGGGATGGCCCCAATGATGAAGCATCACACCAAGGGGCAAACCTGGTGAGTGAGGGGACACCTAGACAAAGAGCAATTTCTCCTTTTCGATCTACTATACCTTCCAGACCAACCCCATTGAGTGTTGTGAATGGATTTATAGTGACCAGCAAGGCTCTCAGGTATCTGGCAACAGAGACCTTATGTTGAATATAGTTATCAATATTTCCACACACGCCCTGTACTGTCGCATTCTTTCTTCCACAGTTGTCGAAAGTACTACTTACTTTTCACTGACATGCATGCAGTAGTGCATGCACTTTCAAAGATTGATGGATAGGTTTGTACCTAAAGATTTGTTTATGTTCACAATTGTTTGTCCATGCTGTGCTATTTTTTCTTGTCTCCCAAAACCTTTCCCAAAAACCCCCGTACCCCTCCATTTTTCAAACCCTAACCCTTTTCCCCCGGGCTGTGTGGTTTTGATTGATGTGTGACTAAATTACAGCAATAAATCCACACACTTGCTGGGGAGGATAAGGTGATAGCAACAGGCTGGTGAAGAAATCCGAGGATATATTCTTACTCTGCTTGACAAAGACCCATGGCTAATGTCAAAGAACTTCAACCGAATTAGTAGTTATACTTTACCATTTGTTAGGCTACAATTTGGCACTGTTCTAGTGTACTGTCACCTGCTATATTCTCTATTGGACCGTTGTATTGCTCAGGAGGACAAACCAGATTTCATTTTCTTTTTTTTCATAGGCATGCAACTGCCACTGTGTCACACCCCTAGTACCACCACTATGAGGAAATTTTATCCGCCCAGGATTGCCAACCTTATTTGCTGTTTCCCGTGGAGCCAGCCCTGGGTCTAGCCCTACTTTCAAACACAAATTACAGGTAAGATAAGCGTTTGGTGGGAGGGAGTATAATGGAGTATTAGGAGAGACGAGAGACTGGTGGTAGTACTACTAAAGTCCTAGGACTCTTGAATTCACTTCACTTACTCTGTGAGAGGAACTTAGTGTTGAAAACATTTGGGCATTTACACTTAAAGGAAGAAAACGGAACTAAACTTTCAGGAAAACAAAGTTACTGTTAAACCCCCACCCACCAGGCAAGCAGTAAAAAACAGGTATGCTCAGATAAAGTTTGAAAAAGTATATTTATATCCCTAACAGAATAATCTCCCGCAAGACCCTCCCTAACCCCAACGGTTGTCCTTTAAAAGTCCCAAACCCAACTCCCGATTCCCACCCCCCAAAAGTCTCTAAAAAAGGGGCAAGGGACACTATGGGTGGATGCTGTTTACTTTTTGGGCCACTGGGAAGGACATGGCTTTTGTAATTCGGACTGGACTGTTCCCATGGAGCAACAGGGTCAGAGCTGATTTGCATATCGCCATTGTCTAACCCAGGGTGGTGTGGAGTGCAAAAAAACGATGGATTCGGGCCCAGATCTTTTGACTGGGTGAATGTGTGACATTGATCCACATTCGGTCCATCACTTGTTGTTTTTGCAATTGCCGCCCTAAGTGCGCTGGGGATGCCCAGACGTGGGTCCCAGGCACTCCACACCACTTGGAGTCAAGCTAGCCGGGCTGATGAGAGGTGTTACCTCGAAACCGGTCCGGTCCTCGGATGCTTGATTCCGTTCTGGGAAGGACATGGCTTTTGTAGTTCGGACTGGACTGTTCCCATGGAGCAACAGGGTCAGAGCTGATTTGCATATCGCCATTGTCTAACCCAGGGTGGTGTGGAGTGCAAAAAAACGATGGATTCGGGCCCAGATCTTTTGACTGGGGGAATGTGTGACATTGATCCACATTCGGTCCATCACTTGTTGTTTTTGCAATTGCCGCCCTAAGTGCGCTGGGGATGCCCAGACGTGGGTCCCAGGCACTCCACACCACTTGGAGTCAAGCTAGCCGGGCTGATGAGAGGTGTTACCTCGAAACCGGTCCGGTCCTCGGATGCTTGATTCCGTTCTGGGAAGGACATGGCTTTTGTAGTTCGGACTGGACTGTTCCCATGGAGCAACAGGGTCAGAGCTGATTTGCATATCGCCATTGTCTAACCCAGGGTGGTGTGGAGTGCAAAAAAACGATGGATTCGGGCCCAGATCTTTTGACTGGGGGAATGTGTGACATTGATCCACATTCGGTCCATCACTTGTTGTTTTTGCAATTGCCGCCCTAAGTGCGCTGGGGATGCCCAGACGTGGGTCCCAGGCACTCCACACCACTTGGAGTCAAGCTAGCCGGGCTGATGAGAGGTGTTACCTCGAAACCGGTCCGGTCCTCGGATGCTTGATTCCGTTCTGGGAAGGACATGGCTTTTGTAGTTCGGACTGGACTGTTCCCATGGAGCAACAGGGTCAGAGCTGATTTGCATATCGCCATTGTCTAACCCAGGGTGGTGTGGAGTGCAAAAAAACGATGGATTCGGGCCCAGATCTTTTGACTTGGGGAATGTGTGACATTGATCCACATTCGGTCCATCACTTGTTGTTTTTGCAATTGCCGCCCTAAGTGCGCTGGGGATGCCCAGACGTGGGTCCCAGGCACTCCACACCACTTGGAGTCAAGCTAGCCGGGCTGATGAGAGGTGTTACCTCGAAACCGGTCCGGTCCTCGGATGCTTGATTCCGTTCTGGGAAGGACATGGCTTTTGTAGTTCGGACTGGACTGTTCCCATGGAGCAACAGGGTCAGAGCTGATTTGCATATCGCCATTGTCTAACCCAGGGTGGTGTGGAGTGCAAAAAAACGATGGATTCGGGCCCAGATCTTTTGACTGGGGGAATGTGTGACATTGATCCACATTCGGTCCATCACTTGTTGTTTTTGCAATTGCCGCCCTAAGTGCGCTGGGGATGCCCAGACGTGGGTCCCAGGCACTCCACACCACTTGGAGTCAAGCTAGCCGGGCTGATGAGAGGTGTTACCTCGAAACCGGTCCGGTCCTCGGATGCTTGATTCCGTTCTGGGAAGGACATGGCTTTTGTAGTTCGGACTGGACTGTTCCCATGGAGCAACAGGGTCAGAGCTGATTTGCATATCGCCATTGTCTAACCCAGGGTGGTGTGGAGTGCAAAAAAACGATGGATTCGGGCCCAGATCTTTTGACTGGGGGAATGTGTGACATTGATCCACATTCGGTCCATCACTTGTTGTTTTTGCAATTGCCGCCCTAAGTGCGCTGGGGATGCCCAGACGTGGGTCCCAGGCACTCCACACCACTTGGAGTCAAGCTAGCCGGGCTGATGAGAGGTGTTACCTCGAAACCGGTCCAGTCCTCGGATGCTTGATTCCGTTCTGGGAAGGACATGGCTTTTGTAGTTCGGACTGGACTGTTCCCATGGAGCAACAGGGTCAGAGCTGATTTGCATATCGCCATTGTCTAACCCAGGGTGGTGTGGAGTGCAAAAAAACGATGGATTCGGGCCCAGATCTTTTGACTGGGGGAATGTGTGACATTGATCCACATTCGGTCCATCACTTGTTGTTTTTGCAATTGCCGCCCTAAGTGCGCTGGGGATGCCCAGACGTGGGTCCCAGGCACTCCACACCACTTGGAGTCAAGCTAGCCGGGCTGATGAGAGGTGTTACCTCGAAACCGGTCCGGTCCTCGGATGCTTGATTCCGTTCTGGGAAGGACATGGCTTTTGTAGTTCGGACTGGACTGTTCCCATGGAGCAACAGGGTCAGAGCTGATTTGCATATCGCCATTGTCTAACCCAGGGTGGTGTGGAGTGCAAAAAAACGATGGATTCGGGCCCAGATCTTTTGACTGGGGGAATGTGTGACATTGATCCACATTCGGTCCATCACTTGTTGTTTTTGCAATTGCCGCCCTAAGTGCGCTGGGGATGCCCAGACGTGGGTCCCAGGCACTCCACACCACTTGGAGTCAAGCTAGCCGGGCTGATGAGAGGTGTTACCTCGAAACCGGTCCGGTCCTCGGATGCTTGATTCCGTTCTGGGAAGGACATGGCTTTTGTAGTTCGGACTGGACTGTTCCCATGGAGCAACAGGGTCAGAGCTGATTTGCATATCGCCATTGTCTAACCCAGGGTGGTGTGGAGTGCAAAAAAACGATGGATTCGGGCCCAGATCTTTTGACTGGGGGAATGTGTGACATTGATCCACATTCGGTCCATCACTTGTTGTTTTTGCAATTGCCGCCCTAAGTGCGCTGGGGATGCCCAGACGTGGGTCCCAGGCACTCCACACCACTTGGAGTCAAGCTAGCCGGGCTGATGAGAGGTGTTACCTCGAAACCGGTCCGGTCCTCGGATGCTTGATTCCGTTCTGGGAAGGACATGGTTTTGTAGTTCGGACTGGACTGTTCCCATGGAGCAACAGGGTCAGAGCTGATTTGCATATTGCCATTGTCTAACCCAGGGTGGTGTGGAGTGCAAAAAAACGATGGATTCGGGCCCAGATCTTTTGACTGGGGGAATGTGTGACATTGATCCACATTCGGTCCATCACTTGTTGTTTTTGCAATTGCCGCCCTAAGTGCGCTGGGGATGCCCAGACGTGGGTCCCAGGCACTCCACACCACTTGGAGTCAAGCTAGCCGGGCTGATGAGAGGTGTTACCTCGAAACCGGTCCGGTCCTCGGATGCTTGATTCCGTTCTGGGAAGGACATGGCTTTTGTAGTTCGGACTGGACTGTTCCCATGGAGCAACAGGGTCAGAGCTGATTTGCATATCGCCATTGTCTAACCCAGGGTGGTGTGGAGTGCAAAAAAACGATGGATTCGGGCCCAGATCTTTTGACTGGGGGAATGTGTGACATTGATCCACATTCGGTCCATCACTTGTTGTTTTTGCAATTGCTGCCCTAAGTGCGCTGGGGATGCCCAGACGTGGGTCCCAGGCACTCCACACCACTTGGAGTCAAGCTAGCCGGGCTGATGAGAGGTGTTACCTCGAAACCGGTCCGGTCCTCGGATGCTTGATTCCGTTCTGGGAAGGACATGGCTTTTGTAGTTCGGACTGGACTGTTGCCATGGAGCAACAGGGTCAGAGCTGATTTGCATATCGCCATTGTCTAACCCAGGGTGGTGTGGAGTGCAAAAAAACGATGGATTCGGGCCCAGATCTTTTGACTGGGGGAATGTGTGACATTGATCCACATTCGGTCCATCACTTGTTGTTTTTGCAATTGCCGCCCTAAGTGCGCTGGGGATGCCCAGACGTGGGTCCCAGGCACTCCACACCACTTGGAGTCAAGCTAGCCGGGCTGATGAGAGGTGTTACCTCGAAACCGGTCCGGTCCTCGGATGCTTGATTCCGTTCTGGGAAGGACATGGCTTTTGTAGTTCGGACTGGACTGTTCCCATGGAGCAACAGGGTCAGAGCTGATTTGCATATCGCCATTGTCTAACCCAGGGTGGTGTGGAGTGCAAAAAAACGATGGATTCGGGCCCAGATCTTTTGACTGGGGGAATGTGTGACATTGATCCACATTCGGTCCATCACTTGTTGTTTTTGCAATTGCCGCCCTAAGTGCGCTGGGGATGCCCAGACGTGGGTCCCAGGCACTCCACACCACTTGGAGTCAAGCTAGCCGGGCTGATGAGAGGTGTTACCTCGAAACCGGTCCGGTCCTCGGATGCTTGATTCCGTTCTGGGAAGGACATGGTTTTGTAGTTCGGACTGGACTGTTCCCATGGAGCAACAGGGTCAGAGCTGATTTGCATATCGCCATTGTCTAACCCAGGGTGGTGTGGAGTGCAAAAAAACGATTGATTCGGGCCCAGATCTTTTGACTGGGGGAATGTGTGACATTGATCCACATTCGGTCCATCACTTGTTGTTTTTGCAATTGCCGCCCTAAGTGCGCTGGGGATGCCCAGACGTGGGTCCCAGGCACTCCACACCACTTGGAGTCAAGCTAGCCGGGCTGATGAGAGGTGTTACCTCGAAACCGGTCCGGTCCTCGGATGCTTGATTCCGTTCTGGGAAGGACATGGCTTTTGTAGTTCGGACTGGACTGTTCCCATGGAGCAACAGGGTCAGAGCTGATTTGCATATCGCCATTGTCTAACCCAGGGTGGTGTGGAGTGCAAAAAAACGATGGATTCGGGCCCAGATCTTTTGACTGGGGGAATGTGTGACATTGATCCACATTCGGTCCATCACTTGTTGTTTTTGCAATTGCTGCCCTAAGTGCGCTGGGGATGCCCAGACGTGGGTCCCAGGCACTCCACACCACTTGGAGTCAAGCTAGCCGGGCTGATGAGAGGTGTTACCTCGAAACCGGTCCGGTCCTCGGATGCTTGATTCCGTTCTGGGAAGGACATGGCTTTTGTAGTTCGGACTGGACTGTTGCCATGGAGCAACAGGGTCAGAGCTGATTTGCATATCGCCATTGTCTAACCCAGGGTGGTGTGGAGTGCAAAAAAACTATGGATTCGGGCCCAGATCTTTTGACTGGGGGAATGTGTGACATTGATCCACATTCGGTCCATCACTTGTTGTTTTTGCAACTGCCGCCCTAAGTGCGCTGGGGATGCCCAGACGTGGGTCCCAGGCACTCCACACCACTTGGAGTCAAGCTAGCCGGGCTGATGAGAGGTGTTACCTCGAAACCGGTCCGGTCCTCGGATGCTTGATTCCGTTCTGGGAAGGACATGGCTTTTGTAGTTCGGACTGGACTGTTCCCATGGAGCAACAGGGTCAGAGCTGATTTGCATATCGCCATTGTCTAACCCAGGGTGGTGTGGAGTGCAAAAAAACGATGGATTCGGGCCCAGATCTTTTGACTGGGGGAATGTGTGACATTGATCCACATTCGGTCCATCACTTGTTGTTTTTGCAATTGCCGCCCTAAATGCGCTGGGGATGCCCAGACGTGGGTCCCAGGCACTCCACACCACTTGGAGTCAAGCTAGCCGGGCTGATGAGAGGTGTTACCTCGAAACCGGTCCGGTCCTCGGATGCTTGATTCCGTTCTGGGAAGGACATGGCTTTTGTAGTTCGGACTGGACTGTTCCCATGGAGCAACAGGGTCAGAGCTGATTTGCATATCGCCATTGTCTAACCCAGGGTGGTGTGGAGTGCAAAAAAACGATGGATTCGGGCCCAGATCTTTTGACTGGGGGAATGTGTGACATTGATCCACATTCGGTCCATCACTTGTTGTTTTTGCAATTGCCGCCCTAAGTGCGCTGGGGATGCCCAGACGTGGGTCCCAGGCACTCCACACCACTTGGAGTCAAGCTAGCCGGGCTGATGAGAGGTGTTACCTCGAAACCGGTCCGGTCCTCGGATGCTTGATTCCGTTCTGGGAAGGACATGGCTTTTGTAGTTCGGACTGGACTGTTCCCATGGAGCAACAGGGTCAGAGCTGATTTGCATATCACCATTGTCTAACCCAGGGTGGTGTGGAGTGCAAAAAAACGATGGATTCGGGCCCAGATCTTTTGACTGGGGGAATGTGTGACATTGATCCACATTCGGTCCATCACTTGTTGTTTTTGCAATTGCCGCCCTAAGTGCGCTGGGGATGCCCAGACGTGGGTCCCAGGCACTCCACACCACTTGGAGTCAAGCTAGCCGGGCTGATGAGAGGTGTTACCTCGAAACCGGTCCGGTCCTCGGATGCTTGATTCCGTTCTGGGAAGGACATGGTTTTGTAGTTCGGACTGGACTGTTCCCATGGAGCAACAGGGTCAGAGCTGATTTGCATATCGCCATTGTCTAACCCAGGGTGGTGTGGAGTGCAAAAAAACGATGGATTCGGGCCCAGATCTTTTGACTGGGGGAATGTGTGACATTGATCCACATTCGGTCCATCACTTGTTGTTTTTGCAATTGCCGCCCTAAGTGCGCTGGGGATGCCCAGACGTGGGTCCCAGGCACTCCACACCACTTGGAGTCAAGCTAGCCGGGCTGATGAGAGGTGTTACCTCGAAACCGGTCCGGTCCTCGGATGCTTGATTCCGTTCTGGGAAGGACATGGCTTTTGTAGTTCGGACTGGACTGTTCCCATGGAGCAACAGGGTCAGAGCTGATTTGCATATCGCCATTGTCTAACCCAGGGTGGTGTGGAGTGCAAAAAAACGATGGATTCGGGCCCAGATCTTTTGACTGGGGGAATGTGTGACATTGATCCACATTCGGTCCATCACTTGTTGTTTTTGCAATTGCTGCCCTAAGTGCGCTGGGGATGCCCAGACGTGGGTCCCAGGCACTCCACACCACTTGGAGTCAAGCTAGCCGGGCTGATGAGAGGTGTTACCTCGAAACCAGTCCGGTCCTCGGATGCTTGATTCCGTTCTGGGAAGGACATGGCTTTTGTAGTTCGGACTGGACTGTTGCCATGGAGCAACAGGGTCAGAGCTGATTTGCATATCGCCATTGTCTAACCCAGGGTGGTGTGGAGTGCAAAAAAACGATGGATTCGGGCCCAGATCTTTTGACTGGGGGAATGTGTGACATTGATCCACATTCGGTCCATCACTTGTTGTTTTTGCAATTGCCGCCCTAAGTGCGCTGGGGATGCCCAGACGTGGGTCCCAGGCACTCCACACCACTTGGAGTCAAGCTAGCCGGGCTGATGAGAGGTGTTACCTCGAAACCGGTCCGGTCCTCGGATGCTTGATTCCGTTCTGGGAAGGACATGGCTTTTGTAGTTCGGACTGGACTGTTCCCATGGAGCAACAGGGTCAGAGCTGATTTGCATATCGCCATTGTCTAACCCAGGGTGGTGTGGAGTGCAAAAAAACGATGGATTCGGGCCCAGATCTTTTGACTGGGGGAATGTGTGACATTGATCCACATTCGGTCCATCACTTGTTGTTTTTGCAATTGCCGCCCTAAGTGCGCTGGGGATGCCCAGACGTGGGTCCCAGGCACTCCACACCACTTGGAGTCAAGCTAGCCGGGCTGATGAGAGGTGTTACCTCGAAACCGGTCCGGTCCTCGGATGCTTGATTCCGTTCTGGGAAGGACATGGTTTTGTAGTTCGGACTGGACTGTTCCCATGGAGCAACAGGGTCAGAGCTGATTTGCATATCGCCATTGTCTAACCCAGGGTGGTGTGGAGTGCAAAAAAACGATGGATTCGGGCCCAGATCTTTTGACTGGGGGAATGTGTGACATTGATCCACATTCGGTCCATCACTTGTTGTTTTTGCAATTGCCGCCCTAAGTGCGCTGGGGATGCCCAGACGTGGGTCCCAGGCACTCCACACCACTTGGAGTCAAGCTAGCCGGGCTGATGAGAGGTGTTACCTCGAAACCGGTCCGGTCCTCGGATGCTTGATTCCGTTCTGGGAAGGACATGGCTTTTGTAGTTCGGACTGGACTGTTCCCATGGAGCAACAGGGTCAGAGCTGATTTGCATATCGCCATTGTCTAACCCAGGGTGGTGTGGAGTGCAAAAAAACGATGGATTCGGGCCCAGATCTTTTGACTGGGGGAATGTGTGACATTGATCCACATTCGGTCCATCACTTGTTGTTTTTGCAATTGCTGCCCTAAGTGCGCTGGGGATGCCCAGACGTGGGTCCCAGGCACTCCACACCACTTGGAGTCAAGCTAGCCGGGCTGATGAGAGGTGTTACCTCGAAACCGGTCCGGTCCTCGGATGCTTGATTCCGTTCTGGGAAGGACATGGCTTTTGTAGTTCGGACTGGACTGTTGCCATGGAGCAACAGGGTCAGAGCTGATTTGCATATCGCCATTGTCTAACCCAGGGTGGTGTGGAGTGCAAAAAAACGATGGATTCGGGCCCAGATCTTTTGACTGGGGGAATGTGTGACATTGATCCACATTCGGTCCATCACTTGTTGTTTTTGCAATTGCCGCCCTAAGTGCGCTGGGGATGCCCAGACGTGGGTCCCAGGCACTCCACACCACTTGGAGTCAAGCTAGCCGGGCTGATGAGAGGTGTTACCTCGAAACCGGTCCGGTCCTCGGATGCTTGATTCCGTTCTGGGAAGGACATGGCTTTTGTAGTTCGGACTGGACTGTTCCCATGGAGCAACAGGGTCAGAGCTGATTTGCATATCGCCATTGTCTAACCCAGGGTGGTGTGGAGTGCAAAAAAACGATGGATTCGGGCCCAGATCTTTTGACTGGGGGAATGTGTGACATTGATCCACATTCGGTCCATCACTTGTTGTTTTTGCGATTTTACTTTTTGGGCCAGGGCATCATACTCCTGGCGGAGCAAGGCGTGCTCTACGCGGAGCCCCTCCAACACGTTTGTAAAGTGGTGGAGCTCCTGCTGAAGGCGGGACACCCTCAGGGTACTGCGGCGCAGGCGTGCCTTGCAGTTGCAATGGCTGTGAGAGGCAGCTGTTGTCCTTGCTGCTCGGCGTCGGCGTTTGGCTTTGGCAGCCCGGCTCAGTCTGGCTGGAGCACTGTGCTGGGTGGCAGCCCGTGGGGGCACGGAGGCCGATGCAGACAACGTTGTTGTTGTGGTCGACTGCACACTTTCGTCGTCCTCTAGGGCCACCAGCCGCCGATATTCTGCAACAGTGGCATCGATCCTCCGTTTCCGGGCCGCTCTAGCCAGCTCCTTCCTCCTTGTTTGTTTGGAAGGAGCATCTATATGAAGAAAGAAAGACATAGTCTGTAACCAATGCTCTTTAAGATTAACTCAATCATTCAGCAGAAATTTGTGTTGCAGTACAACTAGCAACTTGCAAGCACATTACATAACTATTGAGGCCAGTATCTATCTAACCTCCCACTTCTTCATCCTTGCTCTAACATTAGTGGGAGTTTAAGGAACAAATTCTACGAGCACTATGGACTTCCATTGGAGTCGACTATGAAAGTACACTAGTCTTATTCTTCTTCTTGTCTCTTGTTTAGGAAAATTGGTACGTTATCTTCTGCAAGCCGGCATAATGCCAGCGCAGTGAACTTGCACCCGAGAAAAAGAGACGCACGCCATGATGAGTGACCTAGACTTGCGTTACTGTACCAGTCCAGTACATGCAGGTGGTGAAGCTCTTACTTTTCTATTACGGGTGGCACTGAGAATACTCTGTTACAAGGGCTACTGCTTAATTTATTTAACTTTCACCCTACAGTGCAAATGAGTACTAGAAATGGAAAAATGAAGAAGATAAATAATCTGATTATCTATCACTTCACATGGGATGTTTTTGCTTACATATGGGATGACTTTAGGTGCTTTGCTTTTTATTGAGTGACCAGTGATACATCCACACATGAATGACTGAGTACTACTAAACTTATTAAGAGAGGTAGGGAGTGGCCACCGTAATAACCGGATCTATGCTGTGCTTGCAATACAAACTACTGCTACTATTGATGGTAGTATTTGGACAAAATTACAACTTCTTTTCCTTGCCTTTCCTACACTGGAACGGACGTGCAGGTGCAGTGTTACATGCTCTTCAAAGTTACACTTAGTTCATCCACTGACCGTCTACTCTCTCTAGATCATGGGTACTCACAAACTTTCTCTCAGGGGCTAAATTTACAGTGTAGTTTGTGGCCGAGGGCCGCACTGGTGGGGGCGGAGTCAGAGGGGGCGGGGGTAAAGGAAAACAAAAACTTGTGACCATGAGGTTGCACACAGGTCCCTGCAGCAGATGCCTTCATCCACTGAGCCACCAGACCCAGCATTTACATACACCTCTCTCCCTCCTGCTCTCCCTCCTGCCCTCCCTCTCCATCTCTCTCTCCCTCCTGCCCTCCCTCTCCCTCCCCCTCTGTCATCTCACCGTGTGTGTGTCTGTCTGTGTCAGCCTTCAGCCCGGGCTGAGACAGCTTCCTCAACGCGCACACACAGACAGCCACACCAAAGTACTTAACAGGTCTTTAAAAGAGCATTAACATATTATTGAGGCTTTGTTTGTTGTAGCGCCCCTGCATCTCCACCCTGACAATCACTGCTTGCCCGGCCCCACAGAGCAGAGGCTTTGTTCTATTTCACCTCTTTGTGGCCCTGCATCTCCACTCTGCTCTGTGGGGGCCGGGGGAGCAGTGATTGTCAGAGTGGAGATGCAGGGGCGCTAACAGGTGAAATACAACAAAGCCTCTGCTCTGTAGGGGCCAGGGGAGCAGTGATTGTCTGCAAGGTCTGGGCACCGCCAAGGAAGGCTTGCCGGGCCACTACCGGCCCGCGGGCCGTACTATGAGTACCCCTGCTCTAGATACACATATGCTATCTAAGAGTCAGATAGTAGCATGATCCAGGTATATTATGGACACATACAGTTTCTGTGTCACCCACCCAGGCTGTTGTCCTTCCACCAATCATTGCTTCATCATTCACCCAGCCATGCATCTCATATTCTTTCCTTCCCAGCCACGTCTTCAATCTCAATAAGTAAGGAATATATAAGAGCTTACCTCTGCCCGCCACCACCACCGTCTCAACTCTCACAGCCGGCACTGGAGCCGCCGCCTCCTCCCCTGAAGAATTGCCCTCCGCCTCCGTGTCGAGCACCACCACCTCCACGCTGGCCCGGCCACCAGATGTACCAACTACAAAGTACATTTAAGAATGTTAGAATAAACCACTCACTAGTATTTGGTCTAGGAATGAAGACATGTAAAAACAATGTAATTTGTGACTGTCTACTCGAAAGTAAAAAAAAAATTCCCTTTTTCCAGGGAAGGGTGTTGTCTTGCTGCACTTTTTGGCACAACTGATGAAGACTGGCTTTTTAACACGCACCATTTTTCTCCACACAGACAGAAGATGGACTTCTAACAACAAGATCAAGTTGAAACCAGGTGAGAGCACGGCCCGACCACAAGAAATGTCTCCAATTAATCGTCAGCACTAACCACTTTTCCATTCTCAGTTAAACGTTTAGTTTTTTTATTATGACTTCATTTTAATAAATGTGTTTACTTTTAATAAAGCTTTAAAACTTAAATAGACTCTGTGTTTTTTGGTCCAGACTAGAGTGACTGAGCGAAAGGTTTTGCAATTTTTGCAAGCATGAGTCCATGCCTCTGACACTTCTTGACTCTGACTCCGAGTCCGTACTCTTGAGCTATGTTGGATAATCATGATTGGGGATCAATCATCGATGAATTCGGGAGGTAAATTACTGTGCCACACTATGTAGTCAGTCAGTAAGGACATTGGGGGTTCAAAGTCTGTTATCACAGAGGTATGTGGAAACTCTAACAGCGCCTATTATAATTGATAAGAAATGCACTATTTATTGTCCATAGTTCTGTTTCTGCAGAAGAATTGTCCCCGCAACAGTAGTGGTATGGATTGTCCTCCTATCCAAACCAAAAGGTAGTATCTTATTCTTTCTTGGTGGTCATTCACATTTTATAGTAGGGAATTTTCAAAGCAGATAGGACACTTCAAAAGACATTATGGACAATCCCAGAGGACTGCACTGCACTAAGTTGATAGAGCTATTGCTGACTAGAATGGGAGTTTCGCCAACCGTGCAATCTTAGTTAGCTACACAGACAGACTAATAAGAATAATCTAGTAATACCACAGGGAGTCATAGTAGAGGCAGGATAAGAATTTAGATACAGTCTACAAGAAGATCAAAGACGATTTTGAAAAAATCAAATGAGGAACGCTAGGAAAAATAGGTACTAGTCTAAAATGAAAACTTACTGGGGCCAGCAGAGGAGCCCTCGCCTGCCCGATCCTGGCCCTGTTCAACAGCATGCTGCTCCTGTGTCCCCTCGCCCCTGGGGGGAGCTGACGTACAACATGAAAGAAAGAACAGAAAACATGGATGATTGTTGCTTGTCAATGTCAACCAAATCAAACATTTCAAAACAACAACAAAATATTTCCACGAAATGATATTGATTAGGGTTAGTTTTCATTGATTTGCGGACCTGCGACTTCGAAAGTCACGTAACTCACTAAACAAAGTACTGAAAGGTTCACCTAGGACTTGCAGGCAGCAGTCCGCAGGCAAGACGCAAAGTGACAGACAAACTCCATTGTGATTTCAGTCAGATCAGTGACAACACTAACAGTTGCCTGCTACATAACCAGTCATTTAAATAGTCAAACTATCAATCCACCGCCACTATTTTTCTTATTGTCAGGGGTACAAAGGAAGGGGCAGATTTAAGCCCCTTGCGGCTCTTTTGCTCCGTTCTTGCGTGACTTTTGTGACGCAGCAGCTAAACAAAAGAGGCGCCATGGTGCGGCGTATGATATTATAACAACGTGACGCATTTGGGAGATGCATCCCGTTATAAAGCCCTGCGCCATCAGGGGGCGTTCCAGCGCAAGGGGGGGCATTCCTGCGCTGGAACACATCCTAAAAGTGGCTGAGGGAAATCTACAAAATTTCAATCAGTCACCTTTAGGACAATGATGCGTCACACAAACCCTGCACCTGCTTGAAGCAGACGTACGGCTTGACCCAGCATTGGGGAGATAGGGTACCCCAGAGCATTGCTGGAGCTGCGCCATCGTTGCGACGCAACTCCAGCAGTAAAGCTTCGGTGACGTTTTGGGCCCATGGTGCGCCGCATTGCAAATACGGCGCACCATGTTTGGTGGTGGTAGCGGGCCGCACAATTACTGGCGCATCCCTGCTACTTTGCAGGGATGCAACGGTAATTGCAATTCTGCCCCTTAGGGGCATACTTACTTACGCGTTCTGGCGCATCTCCAGAGATGCGCCAGATCAAATGCGTCACGCAAAACTACTCTTGCGACACGGCAGATGCGCCTCATTTACAATGCGGCGCGCCCTGGCGCAAGGGTAGGCACTTGCGTGACGCATCTCGTCACGTAAGAGCGGCGCATCGCTGGAGTCACGTCGCCAACGCAATGCAACTCCAGTAATGCTCAGGGCCACCCAATACTTAACATGCTGTGTCAGTCCTTACGCCTGCTTCAAGCAGGCATAAGGAATTGAATTGACGTAGCAGCGTCGCAGAAGTGCCTGCGTTAAATCTTGTAGAGGCGCACAGCCGCAGGACCGCCCACCCTGTGTACTAGGAACGCACCCATTGTGCACAGGCCCATGGCTTTATAACCTGACACATCTCCCTAGATGCGTCACGCTGTAAATGACTCGCAGGGATGCGCCATGTTTACGCCGCTGTTGCGTCACGCAAGGCAACGTAAACATGGCGCAAGGGGCTTGTAAATGTAATCTGCCCCCTAGTGTCTAGCATTACGCAGTTCTGTAAAGTACACTCATACATAATAGTTACTCAGGCCAATGAGACCACAAAATAGAAAACAAATAAGCATAGTAGCAACGCCACTGAGAAGGAGAGCAGTGCACCTGAAATGCACAGAAGATTTTGAAATATAATTTAACTACAATGTAATCGTCAGCAGCATTATTGGCTTGCTCCATGTAAAAAACAAATATTGGCAATACAACAACACAGAGCAGGAGAAAACATAGTAGTGAGTGATGAAATAGCTACCACTACTCACCAAGCCCGGGGATCTCCAAGCCGAGCTGGTCCAGCAGGTCGCGCTCCCGGTCCAGGACGTCCGTCCAGCGGTGGGTGACCTGGCTGTAGGTGCGCTGGACCCCGGAGAGTTGGGACATTGCCCAGCACACCTTCTGCCACCGCTTCCGGCGCTCCCGGATGTTGTAGCCACCGGCCGCGATCCTGCCGCCTCCCGCGATGGTCCTGGGCAGGCGGCGCTGGACGAAGTAGACCAGCGCGCCCACTTCCTCCGGGCTGAAGATCTTGCGTCGCGTCACCTGCTCCCCCCTCAATTGCCCGCATGCTGTCCTGGCACGGGGTCCAGGACTCCTCCTCCCCGCCGCCGCTGCGTCCCTCAAGTGCATGGGCAGCTTCACGGCGCCTGGCTTCAACATGGTCTGGGCAGGTAAGGTAGGAAGTAGAAAATTAAGAAGGAATAGGATAGGGAAGAAGAAAAGAAAAGAGTTTAAAAAGTAGTTTAAAAGTAAACAAAAATAGCAGAAAAGACAAAAATATGTCGTGGCGTGCAGGCAGAGCCGGTTCAAGGTAGCGTTCTCCGTGCGGGAAAGGTCACAAGCACAGAGACGTAGAACCGCGTTTACCCAAGGCAGAGTAAAACTCGGGGACAATCAAGATACCTGCTCCTTGGCTGCCGCTGATCCTTAGGTTCCGGAATTCGAAGCGCCGACTGGGCGGAAACCATGGCTCTTTAAGGTTTGCCCCGGAAGCGCGCAGAGACACGACTGTATCCGGTACGTAGCAGCTAGACTGCTAACTCTTGGATTGGAAGTCGGCCGTAAAACCTAGGAATGAAGCCGCCGCCCGCCCGCCTGCATACAGGGGATCATGCCCAGGCAGAACATGACATATACTAACAATGACCCTTTCAGAATAATTCCTTAAAAATACAGATATAATAAATTTTTATGGCGGGGAATGAAGCCCAGAATCTATGAATAAGCTTAACCGGCCAAGAGCAATAAGGGAATTTGCCTACCCATCTTCAGAAACTATCAAACGGCCTTTCTATGCCAACAGGGTGCGAACGGTTTTATTGACAACCCAATATACATTCCACCCTGGGTGATGATAGAAAAGTCCCTCATTCAGAACATCCCACTCACCACACTAGCTAGATGGATACCTCCCACCTACCTCACTCTAGAAACATCATACAAGATACCAAAAGAGCCATCCTTCGTCTAGACTCTCAACTCGAGATCAAAATAAAACGTACCTACTTATCTTCCCTTTGGTATAACCAAGCACTCAAAAATGATGGCACCCCATTTTCCTGGCCAGACTGGTCATGCAAAGGCATTGACCTTGTGCAAGACTTTTTCGAAAACGCCTCCCCATTGCAATTCTCAACCATACAAAATACGTTTAATCTTACTAACCTGGATTTCTACAAATTCCTTCAGCTTAAAGTAGGGCTTGCAAAAATGTATCTATCGAGTTCTCGCCCCTCTATCGTTGCCCTCTTGTGTCATCTCTCCAAGGTAGGACACATTTTGTCACACCTTTATAAAATCGTTTTACCGAACCAAAGCAAATTTTTATCTCGTAACCAACAGAAATGGGAATCTGAACATACCAAAATAAACATTGCCTTCTACTGGCCAGCCATTAACAATTCCCCCCTTCTCGCATAAAATCTCACCAATATTAGCACAAACTAAATTAATGCTAATTAACAGAACTTACTGGACTCCAGCAAAACTCTTCAAGCTCGGTCTCTCTAAAAACTCCACCTGTTGCTGCTGATAAAAATATGAGGGCTCCCTTGAACACATGCTATTTAGCTGCCCACTCCTTCAATCCTATTGGACAAAGGTTTTTGATTACATCGCACTCACATTAAAGATTCTTCCAATAAGACTTTGTATACATCTTACTAGGCCCTCTGGATCCCCAACTCAACTGTGACAATGACCGTCTCCTTCTAGATTTAATGCTCATGTCAGCTTGTTAACTAATCCGATCCAACTGGAAAAACTTCACAGCGGTCCCATTCACCAAATGGCAGGTATGGCTCTCTTTCCTGAGAGGAACTGATAACATTTCGCTCCAGGTCTCCCCATGGAGAGCCTCGCGTCTCTCAATCTGGCAGGCGCTAGACACAAGGGGTTTACAAACTGCCATGATCCAATCTAGGGCTTCAGCTTCTCCTAATTATCTCCATATGTTGTGCTGTCTCCTTCAATACATATCAGTATTCCTCACTACTAGACAACACAATCTCTATCATATAACACCCCTGCATACTTGTGCGACAAATCTTTTTTTGTTTTCCACTGTGCATTCCGTAGGACAATGGCTGTCATGTTGTACCCTTATACCCACTCTTATTCATCTCATCAACAATAATGAAGTGTATAACTACTCCCAGGTAAACATGATATTCAATCGACTCACTAACTTCAACTTTTAAGATAATCTGTAAGATATGCCATGTGCATACCGCCAGGACATACAGCCTCTGTGTTCTGTAACTCCATACATGAAGTACATCCTTTGATTCACCAACCTATGCACAGCCTGTTCCCCCCTCCCCACAATGTACCCATCCTTTCCAACTGTGTATTTCTTTAGTTTGCCACTGAACGCTTCTACCTATAACAGTTTAAAAAATACTTTGAACTAAAAAAAAGAAAGATGAGATACATAAACCTACTAGAAATACCAACAATATTAGAATGGCCAGGGGGGGGGGCATATAAGTGTGCACTCAAGGAGAGCAAAGAAGTGCTGAAGAAAGAAGCATGGATAGTCTTGCATGAAGCTTCTTTATCAAGAGACAGTTCTGCATTTTGGAAGGCAGTCAAAGTCCCTTTTCTGTTCACCCGAGACGTTCCGTCCATTGAGATAGCAATAGCTTACAATGGGTGGAGCACTTTTCTACTGTGTATAAATGTAGCATGCAAGACAAATATACGGGAACACAACTATCACAGGATATTATATTGTTATCTCCCTCTTGTCCCACTGATCTCCAGTTCACACTGGAAGAAGTTACTTATGCTATCATGGCAAGTGTGGTGGGAAAGCTTCTGGGCCCGACAGGGTCCCCATAGATCTTTATACATCTAATTTGCTGCGATGGGGCTCGCTTTTAACTCAGGTAATAACAGCAAGCTGTTCTTCTTATTTTATAGAAAGTTGGTCTGAGTGAATCCTGGTTCCAATTTAAAAAAAAGGTGATTGCCAGGACCCAAGTTGTTATCGGCCTATATCATTACTAGACTCCCTGGTCAAAGAAGTGAGTAGAATTATACTTGAAAGACTACAGGATTAGGCTGCAGACAATAGGATCATTCCTGAATTACAATTTGGTTTCCGCGAGGGTGTAGGTACTGTTGAGCAGAGTCTGAATTTGAATATTATTTTAGGGAAGTACACGCTGGCAGAGCAGGGAAGGCTGTTTTTAGTATTTGTAGACCTCACAGCAGCCTTCGATTGTGTAATGTATGACAAGTTATGGAGTGATGTAAATATATAATTTACCGTCTTAATTTCTATGCAGGTAAGTACTTAATCAATAATAACTCAATCGGAAAGAAAGAATCAGAGTCCGTGGTGTTAGAGTTCTTAGGGGTTTTATTCCTCAAAAAGGAATGGTCAAGACCAATATATCATGTTCTTCCCACCACAGGGGTGGAAGAAGGGATAGAGAGCGCGCTCTACATTTTATTGACAGTACATAGCTTATATACTTAATTCATGTCATAGAAAACAGTATAGTAGGCGTAACAGCTGAGAGAAGACAAGATAACAGTATCCACGTGTTACTAGTACGTAATCAGAAGGCGTGGACTAGGCGTGAACTGGAGGTGTGTGCTAGAAACGTCACAGGTAGGTGTCACTAAACAGAAATACTGCAATGTCAGCAGAAATCGGAAGCTTGGATGCGCGCGCAGCTGCATGACGTGTGATTGACGTGAAACTGGAGGGTGCAGGGGGCAGAAGTCTGGCATGTCAGATCAACTTGTACTTCTATCATATCTGATATCTGATGTTTGGGAATCATATTATCTGGACGGAAAGGTCTCTGGGGCAGAAGCTACTCTATACTGACTTATGGATGCGTGTGTAAGCGCCTGAGTGTCTGCGTGAGAAGCGTGGGGCATGGGGCCTTCCATGAGAGCATGGTAACAGAGTCTATCAATTACTTGCACGGAGACGGGTTGGCCCTCTGCTCTGTAGATGAGGGGGATGTTTACTGAAGCTAGTAGGCATGAATGTATTTTCGAGGAGCGGAACAGATAACTCGAAGGTTATAGTCAGTCTTGGCAGGCAGCAGGCTGAGCTGAGCGCGGTGGGCCGCGCTGGAAGTAAGTCAGAGTTCACGGGTACAGAGGCAGCCTGGGCTGAGGATTTCGGAGTCAGAAGCCAGAGAAATGGCTCGATGGCAGAAATTCAGGGCCTACTTTGCCAGAGCAGGAAAAACATGTAAGGTACACTACAAAAAGACGTTGGCATAGCATACTTAGGAACGGACTGTTTAATCCATTCAGGGTGGATCTGAAAGAGGACAAGTTAACGTTGGACGCAAATGTATTTGCGTCTTCATAGCTGGCACAGGAGGGAAGTTACATGCACTTTAAGCTGGTACATGGAGACGGTGGGGTACGCGCTAGGGAACACAACTTGACCATAAAATTTATATTTCCTCAGGAGGATGTTGGAGGAACTAGGTGAGGAATACCCAATAATATTTTTTT
The DNA here is from genome assembly GCF_964263255.1 of Lissotriton vulgaris. Taxonomy (NCBI): domain Eukaryota; kingdom Metazoa; phylum Chordata; class Amphibia; order Caudata; family Salamandridae; genus Lissotriton; species Lissotriton vulgaris. The sequence goes on from NC_141698.1 coordinate 748,040,882, forward strand.
AAGGCAAAATATATAGTGACGCAAAGGCAAGGATGTGGCTTGGTGTTGGGGGGGTTAGGGGTGGAGTGCACTGCCTTATTTAAAATACAGAGAGGGGTAAGACAAGGCTGTGTGTTGGCCCCCTTTTTATTTACACTCTACATTAATAGACTAGGCCAAGTGCTGGTGAATCAGAGTCAGGACCTCCCACAAATTGCCAGATGGCCCATACCCGCCCGAGTCTATGTGAATGACACCATTTTGATGTCAAGCACCTAAGTGGGACTTCAAAGGGTAGTGACTTGTTTATTCTCATTTATGCATGAACTGGGTCTAACAGTATATACGTCAAAGACTCTTATTATGAGATGTGGTGCTGGTAGTTCTAAATGTAGAGATATCTATATTGATAAGAAAAAGGTTGAATTCACAAAAAGATTTTCTTACTTGGGCATCATTTTTGATCAAACCGGAACATGGACTCAGGCAGTCCAAGCAAGGAAACTAATGTTTATGAAAGCCACCACTGCCTTAGCTAATTTTTCTAAAATAATTGGGAAGACGACTGCCGGTAGAGCTACTTCATATCTACCAGGCTAAGTGTGTTTCTACAGCTATGTACGGCTCAAGGGTATGGGGGACACACTAATTTGCACCCATTACAAATAGTTGAGAATGCATTTTTAAGATTCTTATTAGCAGTCCCGAATAGGACATCCTCTTATGTATGCCATTCCGAATTAGGTGTGCCATACATATCAGATCTCATAAAAATAGAACCTATTTTATTATGGCACAGGATCTGGACAGCATCAAAAACTATGCTCATCGGGACATTTTAAATGATCGTTTTAAATTTGAACGTGTATCAACTATACAGTGGCTGAAATATGTTTAAAATGTTATGTATGACCTTGACCACCCTGATTTTTATAATGAGCCTAGTAAATGACTGCTGTTACAAGAAAAGATCTTAATGAAAATTGTCTTATATTATTGGATTCGCTCAGACTATTTACAGAAATTGTAAGGCCAACAGTACGGGCAAATCAAATTATTTTAACAACCTATAGTATTCAGCCCTATCTCAAAATTGTTCCCGGTGGATATGACAGATTTTTATTGACCAGATTTCGACTAGGGATTTTACATAGATTAACACATTTTCCAACAATGAACGATTGGTCAAGAGTGATGAACAAGTACCCTTGTGATGATGTCTCCGAACAATGAACACTTCATGTCATTTTATTTTGTACATTTTACTCTGTGGAAAGAAAAAGATGGATTTTACCCCTTTTTATTAGGCAATGCCACCCTGCATTTATAGCCCTACAATTTCTCAAAAATGAATATTTTATATGGACTTTATCATTGTTTTTAAAAAGTGTACTCAAATATAGAAAAGCTATCTTAATGTGAATTTTTTAAAATTCTTACAGATATTAATGAATACGAAAACAAGATGAAAAAGTAAGATAATCTATCTGAATAGATTCAATATCTTATGTTGTAATATTTTGTTTATGTGATATTGTGTTCTTTTATGATTATCTAAAAAGAAATTGAATAAAGCTTGGTTGACTTGACTGCAGGTGGGGGCGGTGTACCCACCTGCCCGACGTCAGTCCAGACAAGAGAAGACTCAGAGGTAACTCTCTGGGTAATGGAAGAACCGAAGATATCCAGATACCTGCCGGCCGACGGCACCCACGGGCTTACCCACCTTGACGCACTGTTTTCGCTCCCGTTTATGAACTGGTTGATATGCTTGGTTCAATTTGGGATTTTAGGGGTTTTCAGTTGTTGTTTTGTAGACATCCTTTTCTTTATCTCCGTACCAGTCCGAGGCAGAACCTAGAGGTAGAGATAATCTGAAGCTCTATTGTACCTACAGCTCACATGTGGTATCAAGTCATTTAAACATGAACATTGCATTAACAGTCCTGCAACTAAACCCTGGGTAAGGACCTGAAGATCATAAGACTCAATGTCTGAGACCTCAATCACCCAGTAAAACGCACAGCGATCCTGTCCCTCTTAGAAAACTCGGGGGAGGATGGGACATATGCCTGTTACAAGAAACACACCTCCTGTCAAGAGACACAGCATGCATGCGCTCTCACCACTTCCCATGCCAACTCTGGTCCTCAAGCCCAACCAAAAACAACAGTGTTGCCGTTTCCCTCAGCGCAAAATTCAACGGCATGGTATTCTCCACTTTAACAGAGATCAAGGGGCGCTTAAGTGCCATTAGAAGCCGTGGAGATTCATACACTTCACCCTAGCTAATATCTACGCCCCAAACTCCCATCTTATCATTAAGGCCCTAACAGATGTCCTAGCGTCTCCCTATACAGCAATTTTGGTGGGATGTGATTTCAACCTAGTGATGTACTCGGAAATACACAGCTCATGCCAACGGGCCACGCAAACAAGGGCCTTTATTGCTGAGAGCATGCGCTGGCTAGTGGAGAATGGCCTCCAGGGCACTTGGCACCAGCAACACCCAGGAATAAAACATATTATTCATTTTACTCAGCAGCACACAAAACATACACGTGCATAGATAATTTTTTAGCTTCAGCGGCGCTGGCGCCTAGACTAGAAAGCACATCCATCGAACCACGATCCCTATCAAACCATGCAATGATCACGGTCACAATAGAGGCAGATACCTCTCAGCTGAGCCAGTCTAGTAGGCGTCTTCGGGAAAGTCTCCTACAATGCTGGATGTCATGACAGACATGCGTGCGAAAATGACAGACTACCTGCACACTAATGACGTAGGGAACACATCCCTGACCACAGTCTGAGTAGCGCTAAAACTAGTGATGAGGGGAGAATTTATTGCAGTTTCGGCGGCCGAGAACAGGGTATGCAGCTGTTTAACTTCTTCCTCAAAACAGGCTCACTCACGGACTCAATGGCGGAAGACTTGATTTCAGTGATTCTCAAGCCATCGAAAGACCCGAGGGAATGCAGATCATATCGACCCATATCCCTACTCAACATTGACGCAAAACTCTTTGCCGGGATCCTGGCAGCCCGGCTAAAACCACTGATGGCAGGACTAGTAGATCTGTACCAAGCGTGTTTCATCTTCACACATCAGGGGGAGACAATACGAAAAGATTACTTCACCTCATGGACGGCATCCATAGATTGTGTAGAGAAGCACTGTTCCTATCGGTCGAAGCTGAGAAAGCGCTTGATTGGGTACAATGATCTTCAGGGAGACATTTATCAAATGGGCCCTCATAGTGTTCGTACAAGTTAAAGGCACATCCTCAGGCTCATTCCAGATTGCCTGTGGCACCAGGCAGGGCTGCCCATTGTCCCCCCTTCTCTCCTTGCTTTATATCAAACCACTAGCGCAAAGAATCCGAGAAGACCCATAGATAGAGGGCATCCGTTTTAGAGCATACACCCACAAGATTAGCCTCTATGCAGATGACATTATCCTTTTGCTGGCGAATCCAGTTGCATTGCTGCTGGCATTGCTAGACAAAGTGGAGAGCTTTGGGGAGACTTCAGGATTCAAAGTCAATCTAAACAAATCCCAGATCTTAAATCTATTGGTACCCACGGCCCACAAAGATAGTCGACTGAGACAATTCCCCCTGTGTTGGGCGGAGCATTCCATGCCCTACCTGGGCTTCCTAGTGGCCCATCCTTCCCAAGAACTCTAGCACTATACTATGCTGCACTTATAGACCAAACGGCTAAGGCATTTGGGGCCAGATGTAGGTGGCCCAATACCGGTAATGGCTGAAAATCGGTATTTTCGGCCGTTACCGACCGGTATAGAGGAAATGGGATGTAGGAGTCCGAAAATGGTCCGAATCGGTAAATTTACCGAATCGATAAAGTTACCGAATCAGAAATATTACCGAATCGGTAAGTTACCAAATCGGGAAATATACCGAATCGGTAAATTTACTGATTCGGTAAAATACCGAATCAGTAAATAAGAAGTGGTAAAAATGAAGATTGAGATGTAGGTAAGCACTGAAATACCGAATTTGCCTCAAATTCGGTATTTAAGAGTCGGTGTTTATCATGAATTGGAATCAGGTGGTAACCAGGTGCAACCAATAAAAATGGACCCAAAATGCAATTCTTCTTGCACAATGGCAGCATTTTATGTCATTGCAAGACGGCTACGGCTACAGGAGGAAGGATAGAGGGAATGGCAGAGAGAGGAGCAGGTGTACAGACAGAGGATCACCCTGTTCATGCTCACTGAGGCTGAGATACTCCAGAGGTACAGGTTGGACTCAGACACCATCTTGGACCTCATCAGGGACCTCCAACCACTGTTGGAGCACACCACCCCAAGGGCACACGCTATTCTTCCCCACGTCCAGGTGCTGTGCAACCTACACCTGCTTGCGTCTGGTCGCTACCAGAGTGTGGTTGCTGTGGTAGGTGGTGTAACTCAGAGCAGCCTGTCGAGGTTTTTCCACAAATTCCTTGACGCCATGTTACAGAGGATGGACCATTACATATCATTTCCTGCAACCCATGCTGAACTGGTCCAAACAAAATCTGACTTTTACCAGATGGCACGATTCCCCAATATCATTGGCTGCATTGATGGCACGCACATTCCCATTTGTCCCCCTGCTGCCACCGAATATCTATACAGGAATAGGAAGTCTACGCACACCATCAATGTGCAGGTGATCTGCAATGCAAAGTACCACATCACTGATCTTGTGGCAAAATTTCCTGGGAGTACCCACGACTCATGCATATTTCAAAACAGCGGCATCTATGCACGGCTGACTGCAGGGGAATTTGGTGAAGGATACCTGCTAGGTAAGACACAGTGTGTGACACCCATAACGCCTATAGCTGCAAGAAGTACATGTATGCATGTGAGTGATGTATTCCCATATCATTTCAGGAGACAGCGCATATGCCCTCCGCTCCTTCATACTCACCCCCTACCTCAACCCCCCAACACCCAGCCAAAGGAGATATAACCGGGCCCACAAGAGCACAAGAAATGTTGTTGAGCGTACATTTGGGATCTGGAAAATCAGATTTAGGTGCTTGCACACGAATGGAGGTGCAAGGCAGTATACCCCCATCACCTGCTGTAAGATCATTGCTGCCTGTGCGATGTTGCACAACCTTGCTGTGAAGAAGGGTACTGAAGTGGAGTTGTCAGACTATGAGGATCATGATGACGGCATTGCTGTGCCTGAAACACAACCTGCTGGAGTGTCAACACCAAGTGATGGCAGATACAGACGTGAGGAGATTACACGCAACTATTTCTGAGTAAGTAATGAGACAGAGACCTATGTTGAATGCACAAAATTATGTTTAATCTAGTAACTATCTTGTTACGGTAAAGAACAAAAGTGCACCAGTGAGCATTTCACTGCAATGCTCACAGTGATTAAACACACACAGACAGGTGTAGAATGCACCCACCGTAGTTGTAGATTGTCACTAAGCAGGTTTAAATGGCACAAATGTGCAACACTAACTTTCAAAATAACACTTCCTGTCCAATGGCAGTAGCCTATGCTAATAACTGTTCATCTGCGGCCACGCTTTGCACTGGCAGGTGTATGTGGCTCACTCTGATTACTGGGCATTTGGCCTGTAACCTCCAGTCGCCTGCTGCTCCTCCTGGTCTCTACAACAGGGTGGCTTGCCGTGCTGCTCCTCCTGGTGCTAGCTTCACTCTCCGGCACGTCAATAGCTGCAGTTTGTGCTGTTTGTGCATTGAGTAGAGCCTTTAGCGCACCGGTCATTCCGGCTATGCCCCTCGTCAGCTGATCACTGTTTTGAGTCAGGACTTCCTGACTGGTCATGCTGCGCCTACATAGCAGGGATGTGGCTGTTGCCAGACGGTGAATGGCTTTCTTGGTTCTCACTGCACGCTGTTTCTCCCTGTGCCTTGATGTCATTTCTGAGTCTAGTTTAGTGCACAGTTGCTGCATGGTTTGGGCCATGTCGTGTATCCCCGTGGCCATGCTCTTGTTAACTTCCACAAGTTCCCTGATGCCCTTACCAATTTATTTATTTATTTATTTATTTTTGAGATTTTTATTGCGCAAACAATTACCCTAAGGTGTCTCGGCGCATGTGTGGGCTAGCAGGACCGCGACAATAGAGTTCACTGATTAAACAGCCATGTCTTTAGGAGCCTCCGGAAGCTCAGGAGGTTAGGGGCATTTTTAATGCTTAGTGGTAAAAGGTTCCAAAGCTTTGGTGTGGCAACCAAAAAGCGTCTATCTCCTCAGGTTGCCGTTCTTGTGCGAGGCACTGGTAGGAGGCAGGTATTAGCAGATCTTAGCAGCCTTTTGGGAGTGTACAGCCGAAAAGCCTCAGTCAGAAACTTGGGTCCGACGCCATGCACTGCCTTATAGGCAATGCAGAGAGCCTTGAATTTAATTTGGCTCTCTACTCTGAGCCAATGAAGTTGGCGAATTGCGGGAGTAGTAGGCTTGCGGCGAGGAATGCCTAAGAGAATTCTAGCAGCCGCATTCTGTATAGACTGTAGCTTAGACAACACAAGTTTCTGGGTGTTGAGAAAGAGGGCATTTCCGTAATCGATTTTGGAAAATACCAAAGTGGTGACTAGGGTCTTCCCAGCTGAGGTAGGGAGGTAAGGCAGCAGTTTCTTAATTTTCTTTAGAATAAAGAAGGCAGAGGAGACAACCATGTTGACATGAAGGTTAAATGTCAACTTGCTGTCAAAGATGACTCCTAAATTCCTCGCCTTTTCCACTGGGACAGGTGGAGAGCCCAGCTGGATGGGCCACCAGATGGAGGACCATTCTGGGGAGAGATTGCCGAAGGTCATAACCTCGGTTTTATCCGAGTTAAGCCTCAGGCAATTTGAGGACATCCATGTACTGACAGCAAGCATAGCCTCCTGGAAATTGGCTGCCACCGCTGTGCCATTCTTGTGGATCGCCAGCACCAGTTGGGTGTCGTCTGCGTAGGATGTTAATTGCACCCCATGGGCCTTTATTACCCTCGCTAAGTCCGCTACGTAGATGTTAAATAGCGTGGGACTTAGCGAGGAGCCCTGAGGTACTCCACATGGTAGTGCAGAGACGGGAGAATAGAAATTACCCAACTTGACTGTCTGGGTACGGTCGGCCAGGAAAGATGAAATAAGGTCTTTAGCCGAACCGTTTATCCCCAGAGCTGCGACACGGTCGACCAAAATAGCATGGTCGACCGTGTCGAATGCTGCGGACAAATCCAATGTCCTGCATGTTTATATTGAGGTTACGCATTTGTCTTTGACAGGACATGATGCCCTTCCCCTGCATCCTCTGAATCCTGACCATGAATCCCTCCAGGCCTTGGAAGACACTGGACCCCTCCCCACGTGTACCTACACTCCTTCCTGGAACTGTGCGGCGTCTACTGGCAGTAGGTACAGGCTCTGCGCTGGGCTGCAGTGTGGCAGAGATGTCAGCTCCAGGCAAGTTCTGTGAATCTTGACCCACCATTTCACCAGCAGCTGTCTCCATTTCCATCAGTGGGGACACTACATGCCTCCTGCTACGTTGTGCTGCAGGTGTTTGGCTATCCTGTGATTGCGGCATTTCTGGCGAGGAGACCAATAGTGGTGACTGTGATGGTCTTGGGGATGCCTGCAGTTCTTCTGTGTTGTCAGGTGCTGGGGAAGGTGGCTGCCTACTCGGTACACCTGTGTCCTGTGATGCACTGGGACCTGGCTCATTACTTTCATCCCTCTCGGGTGCCGTGTCCTGTGCCTCCTGTGACTGCCTTCTTAAAGTGTGACCTGTGGACATACGAGCAAATATCAGCTAGGTGCAAATGTCTTACTGCCACTGCAATTAAACTTTCGAAATTGCACTTATTACATGTTGCCTGCCCTTGTCTGCAATCATTTGCCTAACTTGGTGGTGACTGTGCTGTATGACATGGTCTTTCATTAAATGACTTCATGTACCATAATGCATTGCTACTGCTTTGCACTAACACACTGGGACTGGGGCAATCAAGGGGTGAGGGATGGATGAGGGTGTGATGGGGATTGCTGTGCATTCATCTTACCTTTTCTACTTGCAGCTTTCACCGAGCTGTCCCCTTCTCCCAGTCCATGGACGCTTTCTGGCTCCAAGGTTGTGGCCACCATCTCCTCCAGGTCAGTGAGGGGGGGGGGGGGTGCTGTGTTCTTTCCTCCACCTGTTAGCGAGGCCTGTTTGTGGTGGTCAGCTATTTCTTTTTTGGTGAGGCTCCTTATATCATAAAACCTCTTCTTTAAGTCTTCAATGACTCTGGGGGTCACTCCCACTGCATTTACTTTTTCAGGGATTTCAAGCCAAATCTTCCTCTTAGCAGATTCAGGCACAGACAGGGACTGCCTTCCAAAAAGTCTGTGGTGCACCTTTACCACCTCCTCCACAAGAACCTGTAGCTCCATGCTACTGAATTTGAGCTTTCTTTTCCTTTCAGTCTGCTCTGTGTCCTTGCTGCTTACCGATTCGGTAATTTCCGAAAGTCATATACCGAATTTTACCGATTCGGTAAAAAATACCGATTTTTTCCCTACATTTCATTTACCGATTTTTGAATACCGATTTTTGAATACCGAATCGGTAAAATTCGGTATTTAAGAATCGGTAAATGACATTTACCTACATCTGACCCTAGATGGTTGGAGTGGCCTGAAGCTGGCATGGTTTGGACATATAGCGGCCATCAAGATGACCGGACTCCAGGGCATTCTTTACATCTATCAAACACTACCACTGGCCCCACCCCCAAAAGCACTATGCACTTTGCAACTAGCAATGAATACATTTGTTTGGGGAGGCAAGAAACTGCGCTTCCTGATCTAGCGCAGCCCAAAGGTGAGAGTGGTGTAGGGCTCTCATCAGTCCACAGATGCAGCAACCTTCCACTATATAGTTGAGTGGAACCGCCCTCTATCTGAAAAACACTGGTCCTTTATGGACCAAATGGTGCCGCAAGTAAATATGGCGAGAAGTTTGGCTACCACGCAAATGTAGAGCGTGGGGTCTGTTTTCCTCCCCGGTAACATCTTCCACTCTAAAAGTCTGGGATAAGGTGGCTTACAAAATGGGGGTAACAACATTTCTATCGCCGATGTCCCCGATAGTGGACAATCCCGATTTTGCCCTGGGCCGCAACTCAGAAGTGTTCAACAGATGGAGAGCAGGGTTGTAAATAGGTGGGCTCCTTTATGACCCCAATGGGATAATTCCCTTTGATCAGCTATAGCAGGAATATTCGCTGCCCCAGGTCAATGCATTCCACTATCTCCAACTCTGACACTGGGTGATCTCTCTGGAATATCAAACAGCGGTCTCATGACCACTCACATGTTTTGAAAAATGGCTGGCATGCAAATATGACCACAAACATCTAACCTATGAGCTCTAAGCGATGCTTTCTATTGGCAAATAGGGAGGGAGAAAAAAAGGGCAACTGCGGTGAGAGGAAGAACTGGAATGCACACTCTTGGATAAATAATTGGCAAACATACACTACAGAGCGCACCACACAGCGCAGAGTTAAGCTGGACCAGAATCAGCCTACAAAGTGATTAACTTACTGTATCTTACACCGGCTCGCATTCACACTTGAGATAAAGGACTCTCCGAGAAATGTTGGACGGGGTGTGGACAAAGGATCCCTAATCCACCTGCTATGGCACTGTATCAAACTGACGTGCTTCTGGGCACTAGTGTTAGGTGATATAGATAAGGCCTTCAATACCACTATTCCTCGCTTTCCAGCATTCACCATCCTAGGTACACCGAATCCTCTAACATTCCCTCTAAGCTCCCTCAGAGATAGACAGATAGTGCGATCTCTGCTTGCAGCGCGGCAAGCAATACTGGCCTGATTGGGCTCCACGATTATCCTGGATCACACAACATGGCTACATAAACTGTGGATAACACTAGCGATGGAACACATGTCCCTAGTAGCAGACCACAAAGGGGAAACTTACAATGAGCTCTGGGGCGCTTTCATCCAGATCCTCTCTACAGATCTTCGGGAAATCACATGCCCCAAATACTTACAAATACGGCGACTACTCCCAGGGCGCGAGAAAGATTTGTTATTGCCCCCACAGGGAGGAACCACAGTTCAACACAGGTCTTGAATGGCCGACAATTTCCACTTGACTTAGATGGTTAAACAACTGGTGCGGAGACTGGGTGGGAGTTAGGGATTGGGAAGGGGTATTATTTTATATGCTTAAGTTGAATTGTTTTGATTTCATATATTACAATCCATTTATCGTTGCGAGCCTCCGGGATGTAGGCATGAAGCTATGTTAAACTTCGCCATCTGATATACGCCGACGGCCCATGGTTGTAGGCAATCAGTGGTGTTAATGAAGCTGTATTAATGAAGCGTTGGATCCTCTTAAATAAACAGAATGGTTCCATAAAAAGCATCAAAGCAATTGAACAAATAGACAAAACATCAAAGAAATCCAACAAATTATAACAATAGACTATATTTTTAGACACCACTACTGCCTTTACTTTTCCCGCCAACATCTTATTCAATATCACTATAGATTTAATCATGGCAATTGAATTTTGATGATGTAGACCAATGAGCAGCCATAAGTTATCCTAGTTAAATCTGTGCCTTTCTGATAGACAGTTATAGCTGTATCTTAATATTTGTTCATTGCATAGCTCATTAGGCAACAGCTAAATAGTTTGTGATGCTAGTTATTTTTCTTTTTAAAATGGTACTCGCAATTTTTGTTTGAATGTGCAGTTTAACGTTTTCATTTGTGTGTGGGTTATAAACTGACTTGACTGATTGATAAACAATCATTGATCATTGAAAAAAAAATCATATTTAGTTACCAGTCAAAACATTTATTACAAAATCTAATCAAATAAATCAATAGTACACAAAATCTCAATTTGGCATGAAAGCACAGCAGAAAATGCTCTCATATCCTGACTTCGTTCACATTTGCTGTAAATCTCACTTGTAGGCAGTCAGTATATTGGACTCATTCCACCGCAAACCATATCCAACTGATTACTGCTCACTAGGCACCTTTTTACAGAACTGTGTTTCCTTTGACCATGCCAGGCTGATCAGCAGCATCTTTAATTTACAAAAACCTGTAACGCAGTTAGGTGTGAATGCCGGCATGCTCTGTGCATTTGATTAATATATGAAGGGAACATCATTGGGCTAGATACTCACTCCTGGTTCACAGGAAAATATTCTGCAATTCTTTCTTCCTGAAGTGAACACTGTCATAATAGAATGGCTACTGCACGGGGCATGGCTTGGACGCCGATGTAGGCGGCAGCAGGACTCTGGAGCTCCTCCGCGGCCGCCCTGCTCCCGCACTCATCCTGAACTTGATTCTGGGTACCCAACCCCAGAAAGGGCTCCCCTGAACCTTGTGCCCTGGCTGGAAAAGGGGGCGCGAGAAAACGAGTCCCGCGAGCGACGGAGAGCTTTTCGCCGAGTTCGGGGAAGCTCGAGCCTCCCGCCTACAAAATGCCGGCCGGAGCGCGAGGAGAGAGCGCCTGACCGAGGCTCCCCCTTGGGTATGAGGCGCACCCTGACAACCAGAGAGGGGAGCGGAGTGTGCAGGACCCTCGCCCACACGAATACAACAGGTGGGAAGCCGGCAGTGTGGTCCTGAGAGACCCCACGGGAGACCAGGTGGAGGTTTGCCTGACCCTAAGATGGCGGCACCCGCGAGGCGCCAGGGGGAACATTTCAGCAGTGGCCAAAGTACCGGAGTTTAAGCCACGGAGGAGCGACGATTCCCCAGTTGGGGCCGAGGCACCGGAGCCTCCATTGGCGCGGAGTGGGGGTGGATGTCCTTTACCCTGGCGCTTCGCCGCTGACGGCGAGGTTGAACGAGAGCCTTCCTCGTGGAGCCCTGGACTCACCCTCGCCCAAACTCTGGCCTCTAAAGGCGCCAACCTGCTAAGGGCCCACTGAAACCCCTGGAAGCAGAGGAGGGGGGAGGCGATTGGAGGCAACGAGCGGTGGAGAATCCTCGCCTTGCGAGTCCACTCCATGTGAGATTGCGATTGCAGGAACACACAGAGACCCCAGCGGTGCTCCCAGAAGACGGTGGCGGATCTGGCGGGAGCGCGGGGTGATGCAGGTCGCTGTCGCTGTGGGCCACTAAGTGCAGGCACCCCAATACTAGAGGGGGGATTCCACGTGGTTTGCGCGGACAGCTGCATGAGAAACTCAGGAAGAGTGCTCCGACAGGTCTGGCCTGGCTTGTTGGGAGGCCCTGGGACACAGTAGGGAGGCTGCGCGAGACCGGACACTCGTTCATACCCCCAAGATGGTCCGGGGGAACTGGAAGAAGGGCTTTGAGGCGCTACAACTTGATGATCCAGGGCACACCGGGGAAGAGGAGGATGCGGCGACTGGATCTGGCGGCTCCGTGCAACCACAAGACCCTTCTTTGAGGGACATCATGCAGACCATTGTGGCCTCGAGGGAGGCCTTGGAGAAGAGGATGGACTCCATAGGCTCTGACCTCTCTCTCTCTTGAAAGATGACCACAGAAAGCTGAAAGAGCGGGTGGAGACTACCGAGACGGCCATGAAAGACATTCCAGATGAGGTCGATGCCCTGAAGAAGTCGTTGACTGAGGTGGTGCAGAGAGTTCGCGTGCTGGATGTTCGAGCAGAAGACAGCGAAGGGAGTTCTCGACGTAATAACCTCCGCATAGTGGGAATCCCGGAGCGAGAAGAGGGTTTGGATGCTGTTCGCTTTGTAGAAACCTGGTTAAAAGCGGAGGTGGCCGCTGAGGGCCTTTCTCCCTTTTATGCGCTGGAGCGGGCCCACAGAGTTCCGGCACAACCTCCTAAGCCTGTGGCCCAGCCGCACCCAATAGTGGTAAGATTACTACACTACCAGGATCGCGACCACATCCTGCAGAAAGCCAGGGAGCTACAGAATCTGCCAGTAAAGTTATGATCTTCCAGGATTTCATCAGAGAAGTACAGCGTCAAAGGGCCTCCTTTCTAGCGGTGAAGCGGAAATTACAGACTCTGCACCTTCCTTATGCAATGCTGTTCCCAGCCCGATTGAGGGTCTCGGCCGAGGGATCCACGCACTTTTTCCTCACGCCACAGGCAGCCTGGGACTGGCTGGAGGCCCGTGGGGGGCCCGGTGGGCGCTCATCGACAGAGGCGTTGCCTCGTCGTCGCTCCCCCATCATGCAACCGATGCAACAGCCCGGCTCTCCTGCAGACTGGCATCAAGAACGAGTCGAGGCGGTATTGGCAGTGTCGGCCATCAGCCAGGGAGACCTCAGCCCAGCCTGCAACACTTCGGGCCGCACGGGGATTGGAAACCTGAGCTCTGGTTCCACCAGTGTCCATGGACTGTCGGAGGCGGATCTACCCGAGGTCACCCCACAAAAATCAGACGGAGTATTTGGCTGACTGATTGGACGATAAGACTGCCTTAATGAGGTACTGGAGTACATGCTGAGCCTTGGGGCGTCAGATATAGGGGGGGGGGGGCATTTGCTGGCCGATTTGCAGTTTTTTTATGGGGACCTGGTACCCGGAGATGAACTCATGAGAGGGGGACGGGGGGGGGGGGACATCCGGACCTTTTGGGTTTGACGTTCCAAGCACCCTGAACTGATTTAAACGCTATAAGTGTTTCTTTTTTCTTGATTTGGATGGGGAAGCCATGTTAGACGCCTGTCCTGGGGAGGGGGAGTTGGGGAGGTTTTGGTTGTCTTATTTGTGGGGTATGGATCAGGGGTCCTGGGCGTGTCGGAGAGGAATTTGGGATGGAATGTTACAAAGACTACTATCAGCAATGGGACCCGCATTAGGTTACACATGTCTCACGTGGAATGTAAGGGGTATGCACACTATGCATCGGCATCATAAGATTCACTCCTTTTTAGTACGAAGAGGTATTCAAATTGCCTTCCTACAGGAGACACACCTCATGGCAAAAGAAGGGAAAGCTCTGCAACGACGGTGGAGGGGCCAAGTCTATCACACTACATTCTCGGCCTATGCCAGGGGGGTTTTAATATGGATAAGGGCTGGGGTTTCTTTTCAATGTACATCACAATTGCTTAACCCAGAAGGCAGATACGTAGTGATACAGGGGAAATTAGATGGTAGGAATTTAAAGATGGGATGTGTGTATGCGCCTAATGTGGAACAGCCCGCCTTCTTCTCCTCGTTGTCCCGTAAGTTGGCTTCTGTCCTGATGGGTCCATTGCTACTGGGAGGAGATTTTAAATGTGTCACAGATATTGCCCTAGATCGCTCACACCCCCCACTTCCGAATGCACCGGCGGGAAAAATGGCGATTGCGCGCTCTACCTGGCAGCAAAGATGGGGATTGATTGACACCTGGAGGGCTCAGCATCCTATAGTTAGGGATCACTCCTTTTTCTCTGCCCTCCACGAATTGCATGTTTGTATAGACGCATTCCTGTGTTCCCCCGATGTGCATGGTGAGATTTGCCTTAGTGAGTATCTTACTCGCACCATTTCTGATCATAACCCGCCCAGATGAAATGGTCGCGACTGCGCCCCAGAGTCCCTACCTGGAGATTGCGCCCGGAGGCGCTTGAGGATAAAAAATTAGCTAGCTATCGCGCCAAGAATTTTCAATACTATTAAGGACACGGAGGCGAGGATTATGCTTCTCTTTCTTTAATATGCTACACACAGCAGCCAATGAAATTTAAGTTGTACCAAAACAAACTACATTTCCCATGATGCTTAACACACATCACTTCCTGCGATAGTCCATAAGACCAGGTCACTCCCGGATATCCTCCTATTTCTTTGCTCCGAACAGAAGTCCATAAGTAACAGAAGTCCAATATAACAGCCTCCAACGTGGAAGAGCAGCAAACAGGAAAGAATTCCTTAACCAGAGGAGTACTCATTCCATCTTCTTCTCAGAACCTGGAAGAATGAAAGAGAAAAATGCCCGAACTCTGTAAAACAGACCCTGAACATGGGTGGGCAAAATATTACATTGCATGTGATATAACCGGGTGGGATAATCCTCGCCTCCGTGTCCTTAATAGAATTGAAAATTCTTGGCCCGATAGCTAGCTAATTTTTTATTCTATTACAGGACCGGAGGCTTCGTATTATGCTAGTTTAACACGCTTGAAACACTACAGAGAAAATATCACCCACCGGTTTATAATAAAATTGTTTGAAAGTGGATTCGGAATACCAATCTGCTGAATGCATGATATCCTGAATGGTACATCCCAACATAAAACTTTTAGACGCCATGGCGCCCCAAACAGAATGTGCCCCAAACACTTGAGTATCAATACCAGCCTCCTGCATAATGAATCGCAACCACCTGGCTATAGTAGCCGCAGTAACAGGCCTGAAGGGCTTCTGTAAGGCAATCAATAATTGTGAAACACCCAGAGGTCTTACATTCTTTGTACATTCCTCATACGCTTTAAGGCATTGAACCACACAAATTTTAGGATTACTAGGAAAAGCGTAGTAATCAACACATCGAGACATAGTCTTAGTTCTGGCCGTTATATTAAAGGAAACCCCTTCAGGGGTGAATACTCTACCAGTAATATCCAGGGCCTTCACGTCCGAAGAACGCCGACAAGCCGAAAGACAGAGTAACATCGCGAGTTTAGATGAAATCTGTTTTCTGGACAGAAGATCATTATGAGGCCAACTAGCGAGGAGATTGAGCACCTTAGAGACATCCCACAAGGACGTATACTTAGGTTTAGGCGGATTTGCAACTCGAATCCCCTTCAAAAGTTTACAGACCATAGGATGCATACCTACCGGTTTACCATAGATCTGAGAATGGCCCGCCAAAATCCCGGAACGGAAGTTATTAACAGAACGATAGGCTAACCCTTCTGACGCTTCCGAAGAGAAAAAAATGTATAACAGAGGGTAAACCTGCCCCCACGGGATCCACGTGTCGTTCCACGTACCAACGTACCCAGCCTTTCCAAGCGGAAGTATACCGCTTCCTGGTGGAGGGAGCCCAGGCCTGATCAATGAAGGCTGAAGCTTGTTCCGAAAACTCTGGCATTTGCCAACGTTCCCTGAGGGTCTCCAGGCCATCAGAGTTAGATGTCCCGACAGTACCATCGGGTGCATCTCGCCGTGAGGGCCCTGGAGCAGCGCCGGAAAATCCGGGATCCTCCTGGGAAGGTCGCAGCACAGTTCCAGAAGGCTCGGGAACCACGGCTGCGACTTACAAAGGGGAGTCACTAGAATCAACTCCGCCTTCTGTCGCAAAACTCAAGAGTACAATCGGGGAATCAGAATGAAGGGGGGAAGCGCATAATTCAGTGACTGAGACCAGTCCTGAGAAAAAGCATCCGTCGCTAGAGCCAACGGATCCGGTCTCCAGCTGAAGAACAGAGGCATCTGACGATTCAGACGGGACACAAACAGATCGATCCGACACGTTCCCCATATCGTTTGCAACCAGTGCACCACCTTCGGATTGAGTTGCCAATCGCTGTAATCCTTCAGGTGGCGTGAGTGCCAATCCGCCACCACATTCGACCAACCCGGGAGATACTCCGCCGTGACGGAGATCTGGTGGGTCAGACAGTAATGCCAGAAAGCCTTCGCTATCTCTACCAACATGGAGGATCTTGTACCCCCTAGTTTGTTGATGTAGCGCACCACCGAGATGTTGTCCATCCTCAGAAGGATGCAACAGGACACCCTCTTGGGTGCTAGGGTTCTGACTGCGAACGAACCGGCGAGCAGCTCGAGATTTATGTGCAGCTCTAACTACTGCAGAGACCACCTGCCTCCGGTGGAAATACTTCCACAACGCGTTCCCCAGCCCCAACAGCTGGCATCGGACTCTATGATGACTTCAAGAACGGAGCGGAAGACGACCAGACTGTTCCAGGCCTCCACGTGACCTAACCACCATTGGAGTTCCTGCCGAACCTCTGAAGACAGAGGAACTAGATCCGTATAGGAGAGACCCTCCTAGAGATGCCGAATCTTCAACCTCTGAAGGGCCCGATAATGCAGAGGCCCCGGAAATATTGCTTGCACGGAAGACGCCAGGAGACGCACTACTCTGGCTATCGCGCGCAGCGTCACCGTCTGTCTGGACAACAGGACGCGCAACTCCTTTTGAATGTCGCGCAGTTTCGACCACGGGAGACTCAACTGAGCCTTTTTGTGAGTCTATGACAAAGCCCAGAAACTCTATCCTCTGGGTTGGACGGAGAACCGACTTCTTCTCGTTGACTACAAAGCCTAGATTTTGCAGCGTAGTAATGGTCACGCGCAGATGCTGATAAGCTAAATCCTGCGACTGTGCCATGATCAGGATGTCGTCTAAATACACTATCAGATGGAGCCCCTGCTCCCTGAGATATGCAATCACCGGTTTTAACACCTTGGTGAAGCACCAAGGAGCTGATGAGAGACCGAAAGGCAGGACCAAGTATTCATACCATCCACTGAAACTGCAGAAACCTCCGATGGGGAGGAAAGATCGGCACAAATAGGTAAGCGTCCTTCAGGTCCAAACGGACCATCCAGTCCCCCTGTTTCAACAGATCCGTCAAAAGATGGATACCCTCCATCTTGAAATGCTTGTACACTAAGAACTGGTTGAAGGTCTTTAAATTGAGTACCAACCTGTAACCTCCGCCCTTCTTCTGTACCTGAAAAATATTGCTGCAGAAACCGCGAGGGCCCGCGTCGCAGCGTGCTATCGCGCGTTTCCGCAGCAATTCTCCTATTTCTGAAACGATAAAAGCATTTTCTGCTTGGGAAAAAACCAACTGTCTGGGAAGGACATCCTGCACGGGAACCTGAAAGAAAAGTAGACGAAAACCTCGAACCGTCTCTAGGACCCAGGCGTCCTGAGATAACTGAACCCAATTGTGAAAGAAATGACAAGTACGACCCCCCAAAGGCAACGGGTAAGGGTCTGGAGCACTCACTTCCTGATTCTGAGGCCTGGAATCCGCCACGATAAGAACCCTTGTTGAATCGTCGCTTGTTGAACCGCTGCCTGGTAGGGTAGAAGGTTCCCCCTCTGGTGGAATCCCAGTCACCTCTACCGTGTCCAAAATCACCTCTGTGGGGGCCTTGGAATTGCTGACGGCCAAACGAGCATCCCCGGCCTCGTCCGGCCCTGTGAAAAACACCAGTTTGCAGGGCCCGCTTGATGCCGGACTGAGCCTTGTCTAAAGTGGTAAAGGTACCGACGTACTTTGCCACATCCTTCACAAAGCGATCGCCGAACAGGTTGCCGTCTGCCAAAGGTCCTGGTTCCGCGTTGGCAAGTTCAGTGAGGTTAGTATCCATCCTCATGAGCAGAGACTTGCGCCGTTCAGTTGAAATTGCACAGTTTGCATTGCCCAACAGGCAAATGGCCCTCTAGGTCCAGCCCGCCAGCACATGCGGGTCCATGGCCGAGTTGGATTCCTGGGCCTAAAAAGCCATCTCCAATATCTTGGCCAGAGGGCCGACCACGTCCAGGAGTTTGTCCTGGCAGCCCCTCCATGCGCGGTCTATACCCTTCTTAGGATCTTTCGCGAACTCCTTCAGGAAAGTTAACATACTAGGATCAATGTCCGGAGTCTCCGCCACCCTGTCCGATATGTCCGGACGCGGGCACTCCGAGCGTAATCTATTTCTGGCCTCCTTGTCGAAACTCTTGCGAAGATTCTCATGTAAGTATGCCGCGACCTCTGGCACTGAAAGCCAGTCAGACGAACGCGGATGGACAATGTCTGCCGGATCAAAAGTAAAGGGGTGGAAAGAGACTGAGAAGACTCCACATTCTTGGACTTCTTGATCCGTTTCCTAGGAGGAGATTCATCCGTATTAGTAGTGTTAGTAGTATCCGTGTCAGTATCCGTATCTTGAACCTGGAATGTCTTACCCGAATCTGGAGCAGGCAGGGAGGACATGGATTGGGAATGAGGCCAAGCCTCAGAAGGCGCCTGAGAGGCAGAAGCGTCCTTCACTGCGGAAGCAGTCGAGGTAAAACCCCGCATTTTTGCTAATTTCTCCAGTTGCTTAGTGATTGGCTTTAGAGCACTAGCCAGAGCCTGCTGAACAGCTCCAGGAACTGCCTTCTCCAGGGCCTTGTTGACAGAATCCTGAACCGAAGCGTCCAGGGCCTCAACAATCTTTTCCTCAACCGAAGCAGGAGCGACAACTTCCTCCGTATAGACATTCTCCTCATCGTAGGTCACCCAGTCCTCCATGGTGGCCCCAAATTTGTACATAGACTTGCTCATATAGTAGTCAAGGTAGTACCGAGGAGTAAGGGTGGGCCAACCCACCGCACAAAGATGGAAAAAAGAAATATCTTATGGGCAACCGGTACCTAGCCCCTCAGCCAAAAGGCTGTATAAAATTATTACAGCCCACAGGCGTAGAATGGAGCAAACGAGTGTAGCAAAAGTCCAAAGAGGTGTGCACCCTCTAGGCCCAGCCAGCAAGGCGTCAATGAACCTCCTCCGATGGAAGTCAGTACAAAAGACCCTAAACTAAGCAAAAGGCGGGACGTAGCGACGTGTGTAGCCCAATCCCACCAAAAAGAAGCCCAATTGGGCTACTCACGTCGAAACTATGAAAAAACAAAACTAACTAAATGCTCCGAGCATCTGAGGCCAATGAGGGGGGCCACGCGCTCACAAGTGTTGTAATACTCTCGCCGTTGGCGAGTCGGTACCGTGCCCAAAACCGATATAAATCGAAACGAGCCTCTCGGGAGGAAGCGCGAGTAAATGTCGCTCTCCCAATGCACACGAGGTGTGCCAAGGATTATAAATGACAAAAAACTACAAAGGTGGTATATATGTAACGCACTTCAGCGCGAGCACACATAAAACAACCCAAAGGTACAATCATGTCATAAAAACAGGAAATAATACCATGCGCATAATGCAATCAAATAGTAAGGCAATAAATGGCACTTAACTGGCTGCGTGAGCAGCAAAGAAAGAGGAGGATATCCGGGAGTGACCTGGTCTTATGGACTATCGCAGGAAGTGATGTGTGTTAAGCATCATGGGAAATGTAGTTTGTTTTGGTACAACTTAAATTTCATTGGCTGCTGTGTGTAGCATATTAAAGAAAGAGAAGCATAATACGAAGCCTCCGGTCTTGTAATAGAATCAGGTCTTCCAAAACTACTATAGCCTAGAGCATAGAAAACTACTTCCAGTTCAATGAGGGGACTGCGGGGTCGGTCAATGTTGAATGGGACGCCTTCAAAATGGTGGTGCGCGGGAGCTGTATTGCGGCGGTATCAGGGACTCGGAAGGCCCTACTACATGACATCCAAAGGGACGATGAGAGGTTGCGCACCCTAGAGAAAGAGCGACCTGAGCACCCGGATAAACAGGAAGACTTATTTGAGGCTAGAGAGGCAGTTGTGGCAACAGTAGAACGCCTCCGATATTTTGAGCACAACTCCTATCTTAAACGGGCGCACTCAGAGCAAGATAAGTCGGGGACCCTCCTGGCTTGGCTGGCCAACCCCGCTCGCCGTGGCTCAGTCATATTAGAACTGAGAGATCAATCGGGTGGGGCCCGTTTTGATCAGCTGGGTATAAATGAGCAGTTTTTTGATTTTTATACAGAGCTCTTCCATAGCAGGGTGCTCCCATCGGAGGTCGACTTGCAGAGCTTCATGGGAGATTTGAACTTGCCGGAATTGGAGGATGAAGATGCGAAATTGTTGGGTAGGAGCAGCGAAGTGAGAGAGGTGAGGACAGCTATCAAAAGTATGGCACGGAACAAAACACCGGGCTCGGATGGCTTCCCAGTGGAGTTCTATATCACTTACATCGACCTCCTGGCGCCCCACCTGACGTCGCTCTACAATGAGGCTAAAAGGCTGGGTAGATTGCCGGACTCTACCAGGGAGGTGATAATTATTCCATTGTTGAAACCAGGCAAGCAGCCCTGGGATAGATCGGCATATCGCCCTTTGTCCATGCTCAACCTAGATTATAAAATCTTGAGCAAAATCCTGGCGACTCGGTTGCTCCCCCATATGTCCACGCTGATTCATGTAGATCAATCCGGGTTCATCCCTGCCCGCAACACTGCGCTTAATATACGACGACTCCTGCACATTTTGGAGGCCGACACCTATGAGGTAGACGAAGCGGCAGTGTTTTCCGTCGACATGGAAAAAGCTTTTGATAGCTTGGAGTGGGACTACCTCTTTCATGTTATGCGTCGGATGGAACTGGGCCCGGATTTTGTGAGTTGGACGGCTCTACTATATAAGGTTGCAAAGGCCAGGGTTCGAACAGGGGGAGTGATTTCGGAAGCATGTGCGGTAGGTCGGGGCACACGGCAGGGTTGCACTCTCTTACCTTTATTATTTGCTATAGCGGTGGAGCCTTTGGCAGCTCATGCTAGATCGGGTCAGGCATATCAGGGGTTGGATGTATATGGACAGGTACATCATATCGCGCTCTATGCTGATGACCTCTTGATGTTTTTAGCGGATACGGGAGACTCCCTGCGGGGAGCAAAGTCCCAGCTGCGGGCACTGAGTAAGGTGGCTGGATTAAAGTTCAACTGGATGAAGTCGTGTCTATTCCCGACTCGAGAACGTAGGACGTGCCCGCAATCTACTGAAGGGGTAATCTGGCACGGCGATTTATCACAAATGGGGGGACATACTAGAAGGGAACGTGGGGAAAGCGATTAGGAGCGCCAAAGCAAACTATGAGTTTTGGGGCACACTTCCGCTATCTGTGATGGGCAGAGTGGCACTCCTTAAGATGGTGACCCTCCCGAGACTGCTCTACTTCTTTAGGACTCTTCCGGGCTGGATACCGGTGAGCTACTTCTGAAGGCTCCAGATGATGGTTAATTCCTTTTTATGGGGGTTGGGCAGGCACAGGGTGGCGCTCAGGGCGCTCATGAGACCCCGGGCAGTGGGGGGGGCTTGCTATCCCAGACTTTGAGATGTACTATTTGGCAGCCCAACTTCAGTGGCTCGCGCAGTGGGTGGCGAGGACCACCAGAGGAGAAGGAGAGTCAGGTAGGCCGGCGGGTCCCATGCAAGTGTTGTCTTGTATAGTGCTGTGCCTCCCACTCCGTGATATGCACCTTACTCAGGAATTTGCCACAGCCCGAAAGTGTTGGAACAGGTACCTACGGCGGGGGGGGACAAGGATTCCTTATGCACCCGAGATCCCACTGAAACTTTGCAGGGCACTCCCACACGGAGGCACATGGCGAAGTTTAGAGGCCTGGGAACCACAGAGCCTAGAGACAATAGGTGACTTATATGAAGATGGCTCGCTGATGCCATTTGACCTTCTGAGAGAACGTTTTGAACTACCTGGGGGTGACTGTCTGGTACATGCTGCGCTAACAATGGCGATTCGCAAACATTGGAAACTGGGTATGGCAGAACCACAGACAGCTATGGGTTGCCAATATGTAGTGACTGCTGCGGGGACTGTCAACCCGTCACGTGCCTGTACAGACGCATGACCCTGGAGGCACTGGCCCCTCTGATAGCCTTGAAAGCAAAATCGGAAGCGGATATAGAGAAAGAAATAGCTGACACGGCGTGGAATGGAATTGTGGAAAGGACTTGACAGGGTACGCGAGGTTCCATCTGGTGCATTTCCACATCCTACACAGGGCACACCTGACCCCAGTCCGCCTAACCAAATATTTCCCATCCCATTCAGCGGCTTGTCCACGATGTCCACTGGAGGTTGCTGATTTCAAACACATGTTATAGTCCTGTCCAGCACTGGACTCCTTTTGGCAGGGGTGACGGAGCTGTTAAGAGATGTTACAGAAAGAGACTTGCACTCCTCAATGGCACATTGTATACTGCATTGGTTTCCCCACACCTCAAATAACAAAATTACTAGTAAGTTTCTTGACCTGGGGTTGATCTTAGCGAAAAGAACCAATGGAAGGCGAACAAGGGTCCCAGTGTAGAGAAATGGAAAACTGAGTTCAGTAGGTGGGCCCGATGCGAAGGGGAATCCCGGTTGCAAATGGCACATAGAACAGGCAATGAACAGGCACTAGAGAGGGCGGGAGCCTTGGAAAGGTTAGTCATAGATCTCACACTCTTGGCTGCTGAGGATGAGGAGACCCCCGCCCATAGCCCTGTGGCACACTCGCCATAACACAGCGTGAGGCCTGGGGGGCAGTTTGATTCTCGACTGCTGCCCCGTTCCCGTGACAAGAGAGGAGACATTCTACTTAATTCCATTGGCCTCTTTGCTGGATAGACCCGAAGGGGTCGGCCCCGTCCCAAGATTGTAGTACTTCGACACGCCTGGGGGGCAGGGGGGTTGGGATGTTTTGTTTTATGGTTTGAGAGGGGGTGGGAGGTCACGGGGGAGGGTTAGTGGTTAGGATCTGGATTGGTGGGGTTGTTTAAGAGATATGGTCTTCCAACTGTTTGATTTCACGGATATTATACCATGGACACAAGAAGACTGACTCCATGCAAACTTTGGGAGATGTAAGGTCCCACTGTATGAATATATTGTAATGGGTTGACGACTATGAGGAGACTGTAATCCTATTGTTATGCCTCGACTTTCTTTCCTTATGCAATCAAAACAATAAAAATTGTTTTAAAAAAATAGAATGGATACTGCACCATCATTTAAAAAAATAGAAATAGATGGTTATGTTATGTTAATTGTACTTATAAAGCGCACTGCTACCCTAGGGTGTCCTGGCGCTAAGTACTGACTACCTGGAGTGCACTGGCGAGTTAAAGTGAGAACAACCATGTTTTCAGATCCTTGCGAAATGTGGCAAGGTTTGGGGCATTTCTGAGATGAAAGGCGAGCTCATTCCAGGTTTTGGAAGCACAGTAAAGGAAGCTTTTGCCTCCCCAATCCATTTACTTGAAGGTGGAGGATTGGACTAATTCTACCTGGCACATACCACAAGAGCATGGATTGAAGAAACTCCGGGCCAACCCCATTAGCAGCTTTAAAGACAACACATAGTGCCTTAAAGCGTGATCTAAGAGGGACAGGAAGCCAATGCAGTTTCCTGAGTTCTCCTTTGATCGAAACAAACCTAGGGGTTCCTATCAGCATTCTTGCTGCCGCATTCTGGACCAATTGCAGATTGTTCATATGTTGTTTCTGGACATTGAGATAAAGCCTGTTGCAATAGTCCAGACGAGACATGATGAGAGCAGTGATTGTCTGCTGATAGAAAAAATTTGATTTTTTAAATAATTCCAAGGACCATAAAACATGCTGAGGTTACCTGATTGACTTGGTCACCCATAGAGAGTTTGTTATCAACCAGAACTCCCAGATTTGTAGCTTTCTGTGATAGAGTTGGGCATGATCCCAGGTCCTCAGGCCACCAGTCAGGAGTCCAGATTTGCGGATTGTTTCCAAAATGGAGCACCTCCGTTTTAGCTTAACTGAGTTTTAAGCAATTGGACGACATCCAGGTGGAGATCGTACTCATACAGTCATGGAACCTCGCCCCTACCTCCCTTTCTGCTCTCTCCGTCAGCGACAACACAATCTGTGTGTCATCTGCGTAGGAGGTGAGCTGGAAACCAAAAGACTGGATGACATTAGCCAGGGGTGCCACACAGATGTTAAAAAGCGTAGGGCTTAAAGCAGAGCCTTGTGGCACCCCACAGGGGAGGGAAAAAGGTTCCGAGATTTTTCCCTCCAGATCCACCGTATGAACTCTATCAGATAGAAAAGACTGTACCAATTTTCAGGCAACACCTCTCACTCCAATATCTGAGAGCCTGTTCATCAGAACCGTGTGGTGAACCGTATCAAAGGCCGCAGATAGGTCAAGGAGGATTAAGATGGCAGTTCCTCCCCTATCCATGGCTTCTCTGATTTCCTTGGTTGATTTAATTAATGCCAGTTTTGTGCTGTGAAAGGCTCTAAACCCATATTGTGATGGGTCCAGGGAGTTATTAACAGAGATGAAATTACTAAGTTGAGTATTCATCTCTTTCTCCAGAATCTTGGCTGGTAGGGGTAGCCTGGAAATGGGACAGTAGCTATTCACGTCCTTAGGATCAAGGGATTGCTTCTTTAAAAGAGGATTATTTACAACAAGGGGTGGTGATGGACAGAGTCTCTGAATTAAGCAGAGTACTCTCACCCAGTCAAGAGATCAGGGCTAGATCCAACACCGTTTTTTTAGCTCATTGCACCATCCCAGTTTCAGAACCTGGCTGTATGCAAATTAGTCTGTCCCTGGCCCAGTGCATCATGGGAACAGGGCAGACCAGACTACAAGAGCCAATTCTTACACTGGGAAGGAAACAAGCTTCCGGGGACCGGTTTCTGGCATTACAGCCGTCTTCGGCCCGGCTTGCTTGAATCCTGATGGTGCAATGAGCAAGGGACTCACATCTGAGTATACCCTTCCACGCTTAGGGT
This sequence comes from Lissotriton vulgaris, assembly GCF_964263255.1. Classification (NCBI taxonomy): domain Eukaryota; kingdom Metazoa; phylum Chordata; class Amphibia; order Caudata; family Salamandridae; genus Lissotriton; species Lissotriton vulgaris. The sequence goes on from NC_141698.1 coordinate 748,066,287, forward strand.
GGACAAAATTATTTACAACAAGGGGTGGTGATGGACAGAGTCTCTGAATTAAGCAGAGTACTCTCACCCAGTCAAGAGATCAGGGCTAGATCCAACACCGTTTTTTTAGCTCATTGCACCATCCCAGTTTCAGAACCTGGCTGTATGCAAATTAGTCTGTCCCTGGCCCAGTGCATCATGGGAACAGGGCAGACCAGACTACAAGAGCCAATTCTTACACTGGGAAGGAAACAAGCTTCCGGGGACCGGTTTCTGGCATTACAGCCGTCTTCGGCCCGGCTTGCTTGAATCCTGATGGTGCAATGAGCAAGGGACTCACATCTGAGTATACCCTTCCACGCTTAGGGTGGACAAAATTATTTACAACAAGGGGTGGTGATGGACAGAGTCTCTGAATTAAGCAGAGTACTCTCACCCAGTCAAGAGATCAGGGCTAGATCCAACACCGTTTTTTAGCTCATTGCACCATCCCAGTTTCAGAACCTGGCTGTATGCAAATTAGTCTGTCCCTGGCCCAGTGCATCATGGGAACAGGGCAGACCAGACTACAAGAGCCAATTCTTACACTGGGAAGGAAACAAGCTTCCGGGGACCGGTTTCTGGCATTACAGCCGTCTTCGGCCCGGCTTGCTTGAATCCTGATGGTGCAATGAGCAAGGGACTCACATCTGAGTATACCCTTCCACGCTTAGGGTGGACAAAATTATTTACAACAAGGGGTGGTGATGGACAGAGTCTCTGAATTAAGCAGAGTACTCTCACCCAGTCAAGAGATCAGGGCTAGATCCAACACCGTTTTTTTAGCTCATTGCACCATCCCAGTTTCAGAACCTGGCTGTATGCAAATTAGTCTGTCCCTGGCCCAGTGCATCATGGGAACAGGGCAGACCAGACTACAAGAGCCAATTCTTACACTGGGAATTAAACAAGCTTCCGGGGACCGGTTTCTGGCATTACAGCCGTCTTCGGCCCGGCTTGCTTGAATCCTGATGGTGCAATGAGCAAGGGACTCACATCTGAGTATACCCTTCCACGCTTAGGGTGGACAAAATTATTTACAACAAGGGGTGGTGATGGACAGAGTCTCTGAATTAAGCAGAGTACTCTCACCCAGTCAAGAGATCAGGGCTAGATCCAACACCGTTTTTTTAGCTCATTGCACCATCCCAGTTTCAGAACCTGGCTGTATGCAAATTAGTCTGTCCCTGGCCCAGTGCATCATGGGAACAGGGCAGACCAGACTACAAGAGCCAATTCTTACACTGGGAAGGAAACAAGCTTCCGGGGACCGGTTTCTGGCATTACAGCCATCTTCGGCCCGGCTTGCTTGAATCCTGATGGTGCAATGAGCAAGGGACTCACATCTGAGTATACCCTTCCACGCTTAGGGTGGACAAAATTATTTACAACAAGGGGTGGTGATGGACAGAGTCTCTGAATTAAGCAGAGTACTCTCACCCAGTCAAGAGATCAGGGCTAGATCCAACACCGTTTTTTAGCTCATTGCACCATCCCAGTTTCAGAACCTGGCTGTATGCAAATTAGTCTGTCCCTGGCCCAGTGCATCATGGGAACAGGGCAGACCAGACTACAAGAGCCAATTCTTACACTGGGAAGGAAACAAGCTTCCGGGGACCGGTTTCTGGCATTACAGCCGTCTTCGGCCCGGCTTGCTTGAATCCTGATGGTGCAATGAGCAAGGGACTCACATCTGAGTATACCCTTCCACGCTTAGGGTGGACAAAATTATTTACAACAAGGGGTGGTGATGGACAGAGTCTCTGAATTAAGCAGAGTACTCTCACCCAGTCAAGAGATCAGGGCTAGATCCAACACCGTTTTTTTAGCTCATTGCACCATCCCAGTTTCAGAACCTGGCTGTATGCAAATTAGTCTGTCCCTGGCCCAGTGCATCATGGGAACAGGGCAGACCAGACTACAAGAGCCAATTCTTACACTGGGAAGGAAACAAGCTTCCGGGGACCGGTTTCTGGCATTACAGCCGTCTTCGGCCCGGCTTGCTTGAATCCTGATGGTGCAATGAGCAAGGGACTCACATCTGAGTATACCCTTCCACGCTTAGGGTGGACAAAATTATTTACAACAAGGGGTGGTGATGGACAGAGTCTCTGAATTAAGCAGAGTACTCTCACCCAGTCAAGAGATCAGGGCTAGATCCAACACCGTTTTTTAAGCTCATTGCACCATCCCAGTTTCAGAACCTGGCTGTATGCAAATTAGTCTGTCCCTGGCCCAGTGCATCATGGGAACAGGGCAGACCAGACTACAAGAGCCAATTCTTACACTGGGAAGGAAACAAGCTTCCGGGGACCGGTTTCTGGCATTACAGCCGTCTTCGGCCCGGCTTGCTTGAATCCTGATGGTGCAATGAGCAAGGGACTCACATCTGAGTATACCCTTCCACGCTTAGGGTGGACAAAATTATTTACAACAAGGGGTGGTGATGGACAGAGTCTCTGAATTAAGCAGAGTACTCTCACCCAGTCAAGAGATCAGGGCTAGATCCAACACCGTTTTTTTAGCTCATTGCACCATCCCAGTTTCAGAACCTGGCTGTATGCAAATTAGTCTGTCCCTGGCCCAGTGCATCATGGGAACAGGGCAGACCAGACTACAAGAGCCAATTCTTACACTGGGAAGGAAACAAGCTTCCGGGGACCGGTTTCTGGCATTACAGCCGTCTTCGGCCCGGCTTGCTTGAATCCTGATGGTGCAATGAGCAAGGGACTCACATCTGAGTATACCCTTCCACGCTTAGGGTGGACAAAATTATTTACAACAAGGGGTGGTGATGGACAGAGTCTCTGAATTAAGCAGAGTACTCTCACCCAGTCAAGAGATCAGGGCTAGATCCAACACCGTTTTAACGGTGATGGATCAAGCCCTGATCTTTGGACTGGGTAAGAGTGGTCTGTTTAACTCAGACACTCTGTTCATCACCACCCCCTTTTGTAAATCGTTTTTGGCCACTATAGGTGTGGCAGGGTATACTCAGACATGAGTCCCTTTCTCACTGCTCCATCAGGATTCAAGCAAGCCGGGCCGAAGAAGGCTGAAATGCCAGAAACCGGTCCCCGGTAGCTTGTCTCCTTTCTGGTGAAGAATTGGCTTGGTAGTTTAGTCTGCCCTGTTCCCATGATGCACTGGGCCAGGGACAGACTGATTTGCATATAGCCAGGTTCTGAGCTGGGATGGGGCAGTGAGATAAATAATGGTGATGGATCAAGCCCTGATCTTTGGACTGGGTAAGAGTGGTCTGTTTAACTCAGACACTCTGTTCATCACCACCCCCTTTTGTAAATCGTTTTTGGCCACTATAGGTGTGGCAGGGTATACTCAGACATGAGTCCCTTTCTCACTGCTCCATCAGGATTCAAGCAAGCCGGGCCGAAGAAGGCTGAAATGCCAGAAACCGGTCCCCGGTAGCTTGTCTCCTTTCTGGTGAAGAATTGGCTTGGTAGTTTAGTCTGCCCTGTTCCCATGATGCACTGGGCCAGGGACAGACTGATTTGCATATAGCCAGGTTCTGAGCTGGGATGGGGCAGTGAGATAAATAACGGTGATGGATCAAGCCCTGATCTTTGGACTGGGTAAGAGTGGTCTGTTTAACTCAGACACTCTGTTCATCACCACCCCCTTTTGTAAATCGTTTTTGGCCACTATAGGTGTGGCAGGGTATACTCAGACATGAGTCCCTTTCTCACTGCTCCATCAGGATTCAAGCAAGCCGGGCCGAAGAAGGCTGAAATGCCAGAAACCGGTCCCCGGTAGCTTGTCTCCTTTCTGGTGAAGAATTGGCTTGGTAGTTTAGTCTGCCCTGTTCCCATGATGCACTGGGCCAGGGACAGACTGATTTGCATATAGCCAGGTTCTGAGCTGGGATGGGGCAGTGAGATAAATAACGGTGATGGATCAAGCCCTGATCTTTGGACTGGGTAAGAGTGGTCTGTTTAACTCAGACACTCTGTTCATCACCACCCCCTTTTGTAAATCGTCTTTAAAAGAGGAAGCACTGAGGCCTTCTTCCAATTTATGGGAAAGCAACCTGTCTGCAAGACAGCATTAATCAAAGGTGTAAGTACCCTTCCAATAATTTCCGGTACTTTTTTGGCTATATCAGCAGGGCACGGATCGTTGGGGGCCCCCGATTTTATTTTAAGCAACGATTTCACCAAATATTATTTGTTTATAGGTGAGAAGTGTTCCAGTTCTTCTGCCGGGTAGCCTAGACTCCCTTGGTCTAGTTGATTGATTGCCGTCAGGGTATCGTTAATACTGCCTGTGAATGAGATGAAAATAGTTTCTACTTTAGATTTGAAGAATCTAGCTAATTTGTTACCAAGTTCAGCATCTCCCTGATACTTAGGAGTAGAGGGTTTCGCTAATTTGGAAATTGTTTTAAACAACTCTTTGGGATTGGACTCAGCCTTATTAATTTGTATCGAAAAATACTCTCTTTTGGCTTCCAAAAGTGTTTGCTTGTACCTGGAGATACACAATCTATAGTTCTCCCTTTCGGTGTTATCATAAGATTTCCGCCAAGTCCTCTCTGCATATTTGCAGACCAGTTTCTTGGCCCTCAGCTTTTCTGTGTACCAAGGTGCAGAAGGGAATATCCGTTTGGGACTCCATTTCTTGTGGGGGAAAAGTTGATCACAGGCTTTCAGAAGCCAGTTATTATAAGTGATAATCGCCTCCTCTACATCAAGCGGGCCTGATAAATGGAGTGTTCTAGAATATTATCCAAATTCTCCACATTCAGTTTCCCCCAGGATCTGGTTCTAATCTCTTTGGGTATAGGCTGACCAGATTAGTCGGCCAAAGGGCATGTAGATACAAACTTTACCATGCAATGGTCTGACCAAACGATCGGCAGGACAGAGATCTCGTCTATATCTTTACTATTAGAGAAGATACCGTCTAAAGTGTGCCCCTTATCATGAGTTGGCACATTCACCCTTGGTGTCAGACCACCCACATTCATCATTTGATTGAGCCTAGAAGTATCACCATCGTTGGTATTTTCAAGATGGAAGTTAAAATCTCCTATTACCGAGAAGGAATCTGGGCACAATCCTTCCTCCAGGAGTGTACATCATGAATCCAAAAAGCCACCTGTGGGCCCTGTGGGACGGTATATAAGTAGCCCTTTAAAGGGTCTATGCAGGCGAGCAAATATTTCAAAAGCTAAAGCCTCACATGCCAGGTTGGAGGCTGCAGTCGCCTTGAGGGATAGTGTTTCATGATAAATAATAGCAAGCCCACCACCCTTCTTATTGGGCCGATTCAGTGTATGGCAAAGGAATCCTAAGGTGTTGCTATCACCAGGTCAGGCCCAGAGATGCTATCCGTCCAGGTCTCGGTGATAATAGCAATTTTAATCTTATGCTCCTCCAAGAGGAGCGCACATTCCAAACTGTGTTTCACTAATGATCAGGCATTCAGCAGTATGCAGTTCAGCAGATCCCTATGGCCAAGCGTTCTTGTATTTAGATGATCCTGAGAGATCTTACCATTACAAATTGGCAGATTGAGGATGGTCGGAAGGGGCAACAGGCAGCAACTACACTGGGAGCCCTCTGTTAAATTACTTCCCCAATCAGAAGACAACTGCCGGGGTTCAGTTCATATAAGACCCTACTCGAGTACTGTAGTCTGCCTAATGTGCCACAACCAGGGGGACAGGCCCTGCGCCCAGCCAGAGCGTGGACGGCCGCAGATGGGCTTGCCTTTAGCGCACGCGCTGAGCGCGCACGCTGCGTGCACGCAGCATTGAGCGTGCTAAATAGGCTTGTCACCTTAAGACTAGCCAGCTAACCTGTACCCGGGAGACCGAGGCCGGAAGTGAGTCTCTCGTGGGTCGGCCCGGGTCAGGAGCAGTGCGGCGTTTTACAAATATACAAAGCCCCTCTCCAAAGGTAATTACGCATAAAACAAGCCCCCGTTAAAAATTACACAGTTTTCACCAAGTTAAAATACAATCTGGCGAGCGTTGAACGCAGCTTCACCCAGGTAGAAAGCACCAGGCACGCAGCACGGAGCGTCCTAAATAGCCTCGTCACCTCAAGACTAGCCCGCTAACCTGTACCCGGGAGACCGAGACCGGAAGTGAGTCTCTCGTGGGTCGGCCCGGGTCATGAGCAGTGCGGCGTTTTACAAATAAACAAAGCCCCCCTCCAAAGGTAATTGCGCATAAAACAAGCCCCAGTTAAAAATTACACAGTTTTCAACAAGTTAAAATCCAATCTGGCGAGCGTTGAACGCATTTTTGCCCAGGTAGAAAGCACCTGAGATCACTTAGTTATTCAGCAGGGCCTTTTATTTAGGAATCCGCATAATATACTCTTTTACAGTTACAACTGCAGAAGGCTTGGAAAAGTGGCCTGAAACAGGATGGTGTCTCATGGCCACTAACCCCTTCCTCAACTTGGAAGTTGTGCTCTGTCTGAAGTTCAGTCTGAAACAAATATAACATGATATTAATGAAGTAATGTAGAGAAACATGCACCAGTGCATTAACCTAATACAGCATTTTCCTTTGATTTTCTTTCAGGTCATAGTAATTTCTCCATTTGAGCAACTGTAAATCAAATCCATCAACTTCACCCTTTAACTAAAGCTTGAAACTCTGCTTGGGCCTAATTCATGTTGATTCCAACAAAAATTTAGCTATAATTAAAAACCACATATAAGAACAGGAGTAATAATCCCACGGTCTTGAAAAAGAAGGTGGTATATGAGTGTACCTTCGAAACGGGTCGACGCACATAATACAACCACAAATGTAATTGTTCATCTATCACCTTAGATGATTAAAATGTGGTGGCAACAAGGTGTATAGGTCAGAATTGTGGGAGTATTAAATTGTGGCACTTAAAGACAGAGAATAGTGTCTGTATCTACTCTCGTGTTATAGATTTTTATAATTCTCATGTGGTTTTAACAGAAAAGTTGTTTTTATAATGACTGTATTGTAATGAATTGATTGTAATGTTTTGGACCAGGTGAATTGCCTTCATTGAATATTCTGGAATATTTCTGCTTTAATAGATTTCAATTTTTTTTATATATAATTAGGTATTTTGTGCCAATACTGGGGTGATTTTGAGAGAGAAAGGGGAATGGTGTGAAGTGGTGTGTAAAAGGAGAATGGAGAGTGGAAATGTGAGTAGTTATTCAGATTAAGGATTAAAAACCTCCAAAGGACGCCATTTTGAAATAGTTCTTGAAAAAATTATTCGTCCAGGGGCTGTTAAATTGAACTCCCTCCTAATTTAACTATCGATCCACTCTTCCTGTTGTGTGGAGAAACCTGTTACAGAATAAATGTGTGTGACCACATCAACCTCCTCTCCAATAGACAACCAGCTAGAATCTGAAGTATGGGCCATACTAGATTTGAAATTAATAGGACGGTGGCTCCACAATCTTGTTGAATGGAAAAGCTATGGATCACAAATATGGAAACCTCTCAGTCAAATGCATGTACCCAAGCCTTATCTGGTAAATCCACCTAGGTTATCCAACAAATTCAAACCTGGTAGGAAACGTCTTGGGAGGGATGTACTGTCTTGTCCCAAGTGCTTTTAGATGTATTTAACATTTTCAATGATTTCCGTGCTCCTTGAGTCCCAACATCCTAGGGTCAATCAGTCAGAATTACCTGTTTGGTCCACTGAAGTAATATCCAGTGTCCTTGGACCATCCCTTCAACGTGATAAGCATTGGCAGAGGTGCAGGACAGGAATGTGCTAGACATGACATCTTTCATTCCAGCAAGGCTTCCAAAAGGTTCACAAAAACAGCAGCCATCATAAAGTGTGGTTCTATATTTATACCATACCCAATCAACCTCGCTTGGCTTACTATTGATGCTTTCCATCAGAGGAGTTCTGTTTCCTTGCTCTGGAAGCTTTGATGTTGTTTCACCTATAGAACATTTGCCCAGGACAGAACGTCATGCTGCTCTTCTGTGTTCTGCCTTCTGGAACTTCTCTTGGCTAGTGCCTCCTGCATCTTACGTCCTGCAGATAACAATGCAAAAATGATTAAGTGTCATCCTTACAACAAGGTAACGCCCAAGCGCTTAGTGTTGTACTCCTTTGTGGACCTGCTCAACAATTCAAGCGCTGCTAAAACAAAAGACTCAGAGAAGAAACCGAGGCTTCTAATGATCATTTCAGGAACTTCAGATAATCAATGATCTTCCTTTGCATAACCATTATGTGGCGGGGTATCAGAAACAGAAGGCAGACTAGATCGTTTTAAAGAGGGTTTTATTTTTCCCAACATTCTCCTCTGTCTACTTGTCAGTCTTTCCTTGGCGAATGTTGCGGAATCCATCTTGTCTCTGGGGAAGGGAGCCTCCCGGAAGGGTAGACCGCACTCTGTGAGTTCTTAATAACAGCTGATTCCCAGGGTCGGTTGGTCCTTGTCGGTAGCCGCAACCAAAAGAAAAAAAGAAAAGCAAGCAATAAAGAAAGAATAATCAGGACAACCGTCCTGTATTCTGGTTTCTAAACCAGGGACCGGGGGGGGAGGAAAGCTACAACTCCACAGTGCGCAACGTGAAAACACGATGAAAGCGAGGGTCGGTGCTCGAGTGCTAGTGAAGAGAAAAAGATGTTGTATTTAAAGGGTGGGGGTTATGTACATAGAGCATCAATTGGTGGAGGGGACTTGGTGTCACGAAGTCGGGCGATCTTTCCTTCCTACCCAGCCCGCCACCTTGCCCCATACCTGTTCCAGCCATGCTCCTCCCCTGGGAACGGAGGAGGGCGACTCGTGGGGTTGTTGGTCTCCCGGCACTCAGCACTGCTCTCGGGTTCCGACCTTCTCTCCTCGCCGTCTGTATCTTCCTCCAAGTTTCGGTTTCTCGCTCTCGCTCTCCACTCCAAACCTTCCTCCTCAGGGGTAACGCCGTCCGCCCTCTTCCGGGGATTCCCTTCCTTTGACGGTCCGTGCAGGGTGACGTTATGCATGGGAGGAGTCTCGTCCTGTAGGAAGCTCCAATTAAAGGTACCCGCACTTGTTCTTCGTCGGAGTTGGACAAAGTTTGTGTTTGTGAAAGCCATGTGTCCTGCTGAAAGGGGACAAGAGGGGGTAAGACATGGGTTGCCGACCACCATTCTCGCGCGTCTTCGGATTCTTCATGGCGCCGCCCCGCCCTGTCACACATTGACTTTGTGGACATTGGTGAATGTTGTTTCAGTGACAACATGTTTAGGATTAGGACACTGGGTAGTAGCATGGTATATTGCTGTGTGGATGTTATCTTGCAATTAAAATCGCTAGTTACAGGGTAAAAGAGGGGCATAGCAAGATGTTGGCATGAGGAGAAAAAACATAACATGCATATTCCATTCTCTTACAGTGTTGAGAAACAAGAATCCAAGCCTAGTTAACTATGTCATGTGAGAAAAGAATCTATTCATGTTTAGATGCAGCATAATTTACCAATATAATTCACCAAAGTGATTTTGTTTAGAATCTTGGTCTTTGTAAGAGCCTCACAATTTATAATATATGTATTTTGTAAATAGTGGCCAGACATGCAGAAAAGAGTCATTGAGTACTATTGCAAGTGACTGGAAGATGGTGGCCAATCACAGTAATACTTCTAAACGGCAGTCTTCAAACTCAACCATCTTTTTTCTCTTTCTCGTCCCATTCCCCTTTCCAGTCTACTTGTGGCTTCGGAATTCTATTGTGGGACTCGGGAGTAGAAAGAAGAGTGAGTTGGGACCTGCCTCAAGGTCCACATCACTCCCATAGGATTAGCACCTCAAAGGTTGGTGCTTTGTGTTCTTTACATATGATGGCTCTTCTGAGCCAGATTCCGACTGAGGAGGGTGATGTTTTTAGGTTTCGCCTGTCGAAAGCTGCGCAAGCAGCCTTTCGCGCAGGCGAAATCTGATGTCTAGAGTATGTGTGCTCATGTCCCGCCCCTCTGTTCCATTGGCTAGCTCAATAAATGGAGGCTAGCCATTGGAACAGAGATCTGTCCTTCAATGCCGGAGCAGATTCGTGGGCGTTCCCGAGATTTTTAGGCTTTTGCCCACGTCATGCGGCGGTGGGCGGTGGTTATTTTTTTTTTGGGGGGTTTGTTGTGCTCATTTCTCCGAAGATAGTGGCCAGCGGGGGTCCTGTTCTGATGAACGCCCACGCTCAGCTCGGGATGTCCTTGATTCCAGTGAGTAGGGAGCACTGGTTTGATTCCTGGTAGGAGGAAAATGGGCTGGACCCCTCGGTATAGCGTTAACATAGAGGGTATCTTGAGGGGGCAGCGTGAATGCTTTATTGTTCCCCTCAGCTTAGTGTTCCTAAGGAGAATATCTTGCGGGGGCAGCGTGCGCGCCTCCATCCCTCCTCCAGACAGTCTCCCCCAATCCCCGGAGTGCCCAGTTTCCCTCCTCGCATTTATCCTAGATTCATTCATTATAAAGGCTTCAGGTCCTTCCGGAAACATATGGTAGGTCCTGTGCAGACAGAAGGGAGTTTACCGAGCCGTAGACGCCGCTGCGTTGTTCTCGCTTGCGTACCGGGTACCAAAGGTTGCCTGCACTGCAGCTCCTACGCTGCCTTTGGGTAGCAGCAAGGTTCACCAGGGCAAAAGCTCATGCGCCTTTTCCACAGACAATGAGGGGGAATGAATGTGCAGAGCACTCCACAATGCATATGTTGAGCAGTGGACACCTGTGTGCTGTCAGCACCATGGAAACTCCTCGTCATAGTCTTATGGAGAGAATGAATGGGCCTCTGCGCTGACCGGTATATGTAAATCGGAGTAAGTAAATCTGTCAGCACCTGCCTTGCTTCAGGGATGGCTGTACAGCTGGGCGGCTCTTCTTAGGCTTGTTTTTGTGTTTTTATGTGCAGCCCAGGCGAGCTGCTGTGTGGTGCACCACTGAGGAAACCCATAACCTCCGAAAGAGAGCACAAGTTGTCCTATGTTACTGTGTGCTGCATACTCGGTATAGCATACATCTGCATCTCGCTTTTATTCCGGACAAATGTCAGTTTCCTCCCTTCACCACACTACATGCTCAGGAGTCCCTTCCTGCAGGTCTCTGTCTGAAGCACTGAAGATCTAAGCTCCTGAAGCTGAAGACATATGGGACCCTCTATGAGTGTATGTGCTGAATCACTCGACAGCGCTGCCCTCTCAACCAGCTCAAGATCGCCCCCGGAATCCGGCCTAATATTCCCCATGACCACGGCCTTCCAATCAAGGTGAGAGAGGAGGGTAAGCTGACAGCCTGGGTATGGCGGGGCTTGTGCAACACAAGAGGCGCAGCAGATTCACAGGACAGACCTCCAAGGCTTGGGTGGGAATTTGGGAGTACAAATGTGGACAAATGCATATTTTGCTGTTTCTGCTCCTTAACTTTCTGTCAATATCCTGTGATGACCCTCCTTTATACTCTACCAGGTATTATTGTGCTGGTTTCCCTTATGATGCAATTGATAGCCATCCAAATATATATATATATATATATATTCATCTACTATCCATAGAGGGCAGTAATGTCGGCCTGCTTCCTAAACGCTGGTGGTGCACGTTGTGAGCGCTACCGCTAGCGCTAATAAAACATTCCCAAAAAAACGTTCGCATCTGAAAGACAGAGGTCACTCAGGTTTTGGTTAATTGAAATAAACCCGAGTTGAACTTAAAACCTCTTCACCTCTTGTTCTAACATTGCAGAACCTAAGGAGATTCCGTCTTTGCAGCCGTTTTTTCATGACTATTTTGGAACTATAATAAAGGAAGGCAAAATTATACGGTCAATGTTCAATGGCTGTGGCTGCCAGTTATGGGCTACCCGTGAAGAAAAGAGAGTTTTAATGCACTGCAAGCTGCATGGGTTGTTTAAATACGCTGGTTTTGTGATCTGCAAGATAAGTCTCAGATTTGTGTAGCAACCATGGAGGAAAAATGACTGATTAAGCCTCTTTATATAAAAAAATTAAAAACCATTAAGCACGACTTTCTGTGTAAGTTGTAACAAGCAAACTGTATATTTACATACGCTGAAGTTTCAGCCAGAAAACACTGGTAGCACGCAAAGCATGTACGTTAAAAATTGCTGGAGAGTGTTTTTAATATGGAGTGTGACTACAAGAATAAATTTGCTGTCGTAATTAGCCTGCTTTATGGTTGACTAAGGCTTATGTTAATTGGAGTACATTTACAGGGTCACAAAATCCAAGAAAGAGACTCAGTAAAATGTTTGTGATTTATATGTGCATGAATGCGCTGGAATTAGTAAAAAGTAATGAAGGCTTCTTTTAAAACAGCAATATTATGTATGTCATGATCTTGCTATTTTAGATTGATTCATGAGAAGTTGTTGCTTGCAATGAACTTGGTAGTATTTTGTCCATGTTAAAAATATATATATATCGTGATCACAAAATGGCGCTTACTAGTTGATAAAGGCTGGTGTTCAGCCTCAGTAAGTGATTGTGTGTCTACCTGGCTGTATAGGTGAGTGAGTGGATATGTGTGTAGATTTATGAATCAGGGAGTGGGTGTGCAAGTACTGCTATGAGTTTGTGAATGGTTGTGTGGTAGTGGGTTTTTGAAAGGTTCTATGGGGGTGTGAGTGGGCGTGTTAGTCATTTTCTGGATGATGTCATCAGTGATGTCACTGACCATGTCATGAGTGATGTAGTATGTGAGGTTATAAGCAGTGCTGCAGGGACATGAGTTATAGTTAGCCCAGCTCACTATAACTGCTGATTTTCACTGGTTTTTAGGTTTTGCCTGGCGATCCGCTGCGCAGCAGCGTTTGCGCAGGCGAAAACTTTTGTTTACAAGTATGGGGCTTTGTTCCGCCTCTCTGTTCCATTGGCTAGCTCCATAAATGGAGGCTAGCGATTGGAACAGAGATGCGTCACTCATTCCCCGAGCAGATTCGTGGGCGTTCCGGCGATTTTTACTCATCCCGCCCATTTTCGTGCGTCATGCAGCGGTGGGCGGTTTTTTGGTTTTTTTCGTATCGGCATGTTAGTTTCCTTACCAACGTGTGCTTTGCAGGGGTGGGCTGCGCAATTTCACTTTCCAAGAGTTGCTAGCAGGTAAGCGGCAAATTTTAATACTTTTTTTAATCCCGTTCCCGCCCCCCCTCCCGCTGTCCGTGAGCCCGTTCCGCCCCCCCTCCCGCTGTCCGTGTGCCCGTCCCCGCCCCCTCCCGCTGTCTATGTGCCCGTCCCCCCTCCCGCTGTCCGTGAGCCCGACCCCCCCACCCGCTGTCCGTGTGCCTGTCTCTCCTCCTGTCCGTGTATTGTAAAGTCTCTGCTAAATATACCTTCTGTAAAACATAGAATCTGGTGGTGCTGAAAAATGTACTTGTCAGTGGGGCTGTGGAATAAAAGACACCGCATTGTGGTTCGCCTATGTAAAATGTACCTTTTTGTGGTACTCCGCTGTAGAATGGATTGCGCCGTGACACTCGGGTGGAAGATGTACCGCGGTGCGGGATGCCGGTAATTCTAGGCTAGAATGTACCACTTTAGTTAATCCGAGGTAGATTTCTGGAGGTGTCCTTGGACTGCCCCGAGTCCTTGCCAGTGACCCATCTGTGGCACGGATTGAAGGAAGAAGTACTGGCTGTTTCGCCGGACATGACTCGAGCAATGTACACGCAGTGCAGCATTTTTCATCAACGTTGGCACTGCATGTCTATTGCAACACAGCACATTAATACTGTGAACTCTGTGCAGTGTGGCGCACTGGCAGCGGCTCTGCGTCTAGACCAGCATAGGCTGTCCGTGTGCCCGTCCCCCCTCCCGCTGTCCGTGTGCCCGTCCCCCCTCCCGCTGTCCGTGAGCCCGTCCTCCCTCCCGCTGTCCGTGAGCCCATCCCCCCTGGAGCAAGGAAGAGCCACGGAGCATACAGGCAGAAGAGTGCTGTGTCCGCAAGAAGCTCCCGGTGAGTGCGGGCGTCTTAGCAGCTTCAGGGGAATTTTGTTTTCAGAGCCCACGAGGCTCTTCCAAAGCGCGGGCATTTCTTTCGAGTCCCCCACGAGGGACTCCCACGACCGGAGGCATTCGTCTTCAGAGCCACGGAGGCATATTTGTGCTAGAGCCCATCTCTCTCTCGATCTATCTCCCCTATCCTTCTCTCTTTCCATAGATCCTCTCTCTCACACTATACTAAACTGTCTCTTTTTCTCTCTCCCTGTCTCCTTATCTCTCCTCTCTCTACCCATCTCGTCTTTCTTATTTCTTCTCTTTGTGTAGCTTAGTCTGCATTTTTTTTTAAATAGATCTCTTCTTTCTTTCACTGTTTCTCCTCGGTTTCTCTCTCGCATGCAGCTGCAACCTTCCGTTAGGCCTCGTGATCTTACTGGTCACCCCCACAGTCCTATATAGGGTGACCACTTCACTCCAGGTCATCACGGAAACTACATCCCGTTTTCCGTGTGCCTCTGTTGCCTGCTGCTTGTGCTCCAGTTTTGCGTCTGCCTCTGTTGCCTGCTGCTTGTGCTCCTGTTTTGCGTCTGCCTCTGTTGCCTGCTGCTTGTGCTCCGGTTTTGCGTCTGCCTCTGTTGCCTGCTGCTTGTTTATTAAGCATTTAGATTCGTTCACATTTTACTAAAAATTGGACTGGGTCTCATAATGCACCAATTCGACAATATTTTGTTATTTTCTAAAACTCAAACTCAAACAGATTACATCACCAGCACTATACCAAGGTTAAAAATTCTTAATTACAAATGTTACTCATAATGCCAGCATTTCATATATTTCCTTAGTTCAGGGATGTTTCTTATCAAATTTAGTATATCTCATGGGTAGAAAGTTTCTTTAAGAAGGTCAAGTCCTCTTTATGCATTCTTGAATTAGAATTCTTTGAAACAGAAATTAAATAATCCTGCCTATAATCAGTGTATAAGGGGCAAAACAGTATAAAGTGACTTGTGCTTTGTGTGGAAACTTGATCACAGTGACACAGGGGCAAGTCATGTTTCTAGATACTGTGTGGAGGAAAAGCTACCCTATAGTGTATCTTACATAGCCTAAAACCCCTCGCTGTGCTTGCTTTCCTGCCCCCTCGCTGCGCTTGCTTCCCTGCCCCCGGAGTGTGTGTGTGGTTCTCGGTGGGTGTGTGTGGCTCTGGGTGGGTGGGTGGGTGTGTGTGGCTCTGGGTGGGTGTGTGTGGCTCTGGGTGGGTGTGTGTGGCTCTGGGTGTGTGTGTGGCTCTGGGTGTGTGTGTGTGTGTGGCTCTGGGTGTGTGTGTGTGTGGCTCTGGGTGTGTGTGTGGCTCTGGGTGTGTGTGTATGTGTGGCTCTGGGTGGGTGTGTGTGTGGCTCTGGGTGTGTGTGTGTGTCTCTGGGTGGGGGTGGGTGTGTGTTGCTCTGGGTGTGTGCGTGTGTGTGGCTCTGAGTGTGTGTGTGTGTGGCTCTGGGTGTGTGTGTGTGTGTGTGGCTCTGGTTGTGTGTGTGTGTGGCTGGCTCTGGTTGTGTGTGTGTGGCTGGCTCTGGGTGTGTTTGTGTGCTAGTAATGGCTGTCTGCTGAGCTCGTCCGTAGGGTACAATAGGTCTCACATTTACGAGAGATTAAGCTAATGGCAATGTAAATGACAATGCCATTTATTTATCTGTTTTCAAAACCAACACATATATACAAATTTTGTCATTTACAATGCCAATAGCTCAAACATTTCCAAAGGCGAAACCACTGCATTGTACATGCTTGTTGGAGGAATGCTAGAGGGTGGCAATCCGAAGTATAAGTGAATGAAAGACACTCTTCCAAATGTATTGAGCTGGAGCCAATTAAGTACCTTCGGAGATTATGTGCGAAAAATAGTAAGTTTTGCCTACAGCCTGCAATAAAAGCTACGGAGATACTTACCAACTGTGTGGCGTTTCTACAAGGGCAACCTTCTTTTTTTGTGAATAAATTGCGGCGCGCCTCGTCGCAGGGACGCTCTGCCGTGATGACAGCAGACCGATGGCGCTTGAAATTCTGAGTGCCGTATGGTGTTGGTAAATCCAATATTGCAGGCGAAAAAAGGAGCAGGAACTTTGAGGTTTCTCCTCCATGTAACCCACATGGGGAGCACAGTTTTTTTAATTCAAGCTTTCCGTTCAGCATCCACAATGGAAAAATGGGAAAGGACTTCCATACCCAGAAAGCATTGAGCAACAATGGGCGGGGTATTTGGTATTTAGTCCACCTGGCTGTGAGGACTGTTTTGAATGAGTATGGTCTATAGTCAAGTGACAACATAAATGTAATAAACCACAAATAATATGATTATCAACATACATTAACAGATAAACTCACCACTCACCAAGTAATAAACATTTTTTTTGTATATGTTTATTTTATCCTCAGATTATTTGTTTTCATTTTTTATGAAAAAATTCATTGTATACAAATTTGTCTTTTACGTTAAAATAGTGCATAAACATTAAAAACATTTAGAAGACAGACATAGCACGAGAAAGGTAATGTATGCAATATGGCAAGGTAGGTCACAACGCGCGTTTCGGCTGGCTAGCCTTCTTCAGGTGGCCATTTATTGCACTGAAATATTAAAAACAGTGTGAGTGAGAGTAGGACAGATGAACATTTTATACTTAAGTGACATGGAAACAAGTAGTATTTCATAAACAAATATAAACAGTGCAGTATTTTTTGTCTACAGTCAAGTTGTACAGTATAGATCATGGTAAGAGACATATAGGAGACAAAAACCTATGTAACAACCCTAAAACACCCATAACCTCATTGCTGTATGTTCAAGACATCCATAGTACACATCTATATTTACATTTCACATCTAAATGATCCTTGGTAACATGGGTACTCACATTAGTTCTAAGTTACCTATATATTCCAAATATACATCTATCTAATGTCCCACATACACATCTATATTTACATTTCAAGTCAGGACAATCCAATAGTGATATAAATACTCCTATTAAATCTAAGTTGCCTGTATGGTAACCTGATATAAAGTTCATAGTATAATTTAAATTGCTTAAACATAAAACCAAACATGTACAGGTGATATGTCCACTGGCGTTGACAGATATCCTATATGGGTTACGAGCCTGAGTCAAAACATGCTTACCTAAATTCGGTTGTAGAGAAAAACTACACGTCCTCTTTGGGCTTGAGTATAAGATAAATGTCTAATGTATAAACAAAAGGAATAGAAGACTGGTATAAATAAACATACACAATGTTTTTGTTGTTTTTTTGTGATCATATCAACTTGCAAACAGGGAATTATACCTTATGGAGATATTGGTCCGTCCGCATGAAATAACATGATTAGTTGAGTTGTAAAGTATCCTTGGAGATTGTTCTTCTTTTAAAAAAATTTCAAGCTGAAACGTGATAGCGAGTTTGATATAAAAAAGGGGGGTTTCACACAGGTGTATAAGAGTGCTAAATGAGAAAGAACTAGACGATTTCTACATTTACCTCATTGGCAGATGTTGTGATAGTCCTGTTTTATGGCGTATTCATTAGGTTAGATATTGAAAAAAGGTTATCACAGAGGGCGGGGTCGTCTGTGCAGCTAGGACGCAGGGGCACCTAAATGCATGTATAGATGGTTTTCTGAAATAAATATATAACCAAAACGTTTTAACATAGGGAAAAGATTATTGGAAGAAGGCTTGAATTTTTTTTAAAACAGAAATATTGTGTATATTTATTTATACCAGTCTTCTATTCCTTTTGTTTATACATTAGACATTTATCTTATACGAAGGGGGAATTTAATGAAAGGGGGCAAGGTCGACCCCTCTTGACCCCCTAGGAATGATGTTGGGGTTATTAAAGGGTCCCGTGGGGAAAATAAAAAAAATTGATTTTTCACGGTAGAAGCGCTTCTCGGGCCGCGAACTGGGCCGCAAACTGGTAGCGAAACGGGAATTCGCCATTTTGTGTTTCGTTTTAATTAAATTACTAGGTATAAGGGGGTGCGGGAGACGTATCCTGATCCCTTATGTTTTCTGAGGGTGGCTGAGGAGGCTCATATATGTTGATATATGTCTTCCAGCGGCTGTGCGGCCGCCATCTTGTCTCTCGGTAGGATCGAGAGAGAAGAAGAGGTGAAAAACGAAGGGGGAATTTAATGAAAGGAGGCAAGGTAGACCCCTCTTGACCCCCTAGGAATGATGTTGGGGTTATTAAAGGGTCCCGTGGGGAAAATAAAAAAAAATTGATTTTTCACGGTAGAAGTGCTTCTCGGGCCGCGAACTGGGCCGCAAACTGGTAGCGAAACGGGAACTCGCCATTTTGTGTTTCGTTTTAATTAAATTACTAGGTATAAGGGGGTGCGGGAGACGTATCCTGATCCCTTATGTTTTCTGAGGGTGGCTGAGGAGGCTCATATATGTTGATACATGTCTTCCAGCGGCTGTGCGTGAGCGTTTTTTTTTTTTTTGCTGCGTGACGTCTGTTAACGTTCGATTCGATGGAAATCAGGAAGTGTTGACCGCCAATTTGTCACTGCGATAAAATATTTTGTTATAAATTAATCCTTATTGATAAACATTGTCTGCGCCATCTTGCCTTTTTTCCAATGCCACAATTTTGTCGTGCACGGCAGCCATTTTAGATGCCTTGACCAGACCCACTCTCTGCACGCCGCCGATCCTCAGCACGGCTCCCCACCCTCGCAAGCATCTCCCCCACGCACTGGTCACCCCCGCTCTCTCTCTCATGCATGGGCCATAAACTTCCCCCCATCTGCGCTGCTCTTCCCTGAGAATCACACCCTGTGCCCGCCCGACACCTCCCTTTCACCCTATTCACTACCGCACCCTCTGACACTCCTCTTCCTCTGTGTCCGATTGTCCAGGCCGGTCCCAGGCTATCACCTAGCCCTGCGGATGTAGTTTATGGCCCCAGCTGCAGAGAATCCAGACATGCCAACCCTCCCGATTCAGGCGTGAGACTACCGATTTCAGTGCTAGTCTCCCGCCTCCCGATTCCTGCAAGCAAAAACCCGATTCCTCGGGGGTTTCAGCTGACAGTGCTTGGTATTGTGTTACGTGCTAATTCTTCCAGGAAACGTCAGAGGGCCAATGCAGGGGCTGTAGAAGGGGTGATAAACCATTTAAGCCTCATTAACAAGCGCATGGTCTTTTAAAGATATGTGAAGTACTCGGGGGGCGGCGGTGTGTGTGTGCCCTCTTTCAGGAGCGGACGGGGGGGGGGGGCACTGCCAGCAACTTGCCAGGCCAGGCAGTGTTCAACACTTGCATCACCCTTTCTCTGCCTGCTATTGCGCTCCATGCTTCGGAAAGGTAAGAAAAAGAA
Source organism: Lissotriton vulgaris (assembly GCF_964263255.1). Taxonomy (NCBI): domain Eukaryota; kingdom Metazoa; phylum Chordata; class Amphibia; order Caudata; family Salamandridae; genus Lissotriton; species Lissotriton vulgaris. The sequence goes on from NC_141698.1 coordinate 748,085,604, forward strand.
CGTGCATTTGAGTTTGAAATGTCCGATCCTGTAGCAGCACACTTCCAAAGCCCACACATGACAATAACCCGATTCAAGGCCCCATTCACCCGATTTTTAAAAAATATATAGTACTCCAACAAAGTAGGATTATAAAACTTTATTAACTTTATAAATATATCGAACGCAACAAAAACTGTAAATACATTTAAACATTTTTTGGCAAAAAGAAGCAACAATGGTCAGTAGCTGTCTTTTGTGCGAATAGTCCCAAGGCAGCACAACGTGCTGAGTTCTGGACGGCACCCAGGTGATGTTACCTGGGTGCCGCACTGGTTTTTGGTTTCCTACAATGCAGCTCAGAAAAACAGCGTGGGGCGTCCCGGGTGGTGCGGGGGGAGGCCTCGTCAGTAGCGGTCTGTTGTGCGAATAGTCCCAAGGCAGCAGAACGCGCTGAGATGTGGATGGCACCCAGGTGATGTCCAGTAACTTGCACTGGTTTTGGTATCCTACAATGCTGCTCCGAACTACGGCGTGGGGCGCCCCGGGGGGGGGGGCGTGGGGGAGGCGGCGTGAACGGGCGTCCCCAGGTGGAGGCTCGTCTGCTGTACTGGGGCGCCCCTTTACAGTTTCAGTTGCCATTCCGCCCGCTTTTGCTACACTGTGCCTCATCCTCCATTCAGCTGTTTATCGCCCGCTCTTGCGGCTACAGCGTCTCGCTCACCATGTAGTTGAGTTGCGCCCACTCTTGCGGTGCAGCGATAGGCGGCTGCCATTGGATTCTTTAAATGGCGGACGGCTCTTCGGATTTGGGCCTGGTCCACTAAAATGGCCCTGGGACACCTTGGAACTCGGACGCTTGCCTGCTAGGGCTTGGGCTCCATTCTCGAAAGCGTCCCCTCAGCCGTGAAGATTCTACATAAGTCTTGGGGGCCCTCGACTCCTGCAGGCTTCCGGTGGGGAGCGGCTGCCATGATTGCTCGCGGAATGACCACGACGGAGCCACGAGATGGTGGTGCTCTCATGCTGACGCCAGCTTGAGTCTGAAACATCCAGAAACAAGGTGGGGCTTTCATCGTTTGGGAAAAAAAAATGTTCTAAACCAATCAAAAGTGTTATTTTTAGGTCATATGACCAAGCCTTCCATCATTAGGAAACCAAGAGTAAAATGAACCAATGAAAAGTTTTATAAACAAGTCACATGACCTGTTATGCGGCATAGGGCTACAAAAAGCGTAGAAAATCCGTTGGCACGTGAGGCGGCGTCAGTAGCGGACCGATGTGCGAATAGGCCGAAGGCAGCACAACGCGCCGAGATCCGGATGGCACCGAGTTGTTGTCCAGCAAGTTGCTGCACTGGTGTGGCTATCCTACAATGCTGCGCCGAAAGTCGGCGTGGGGCGCCCCGTTGGCCTGTAAGGTTGCGTCAGTCAGTGGGGACTGTGCGTCTCCCCCAAGATGGAGGCTCCTCGGCTGCAGTGCGGCGCCCCTTATCTTTTCACTCGCCGTCCAACTGAGTTGCGTCCGCACTTGCGGCTACAGTAGGCCGAAGGCATCACAGCGCGCCGAGATCTGGATGGCACCGAGGTGGTGTCCAGCAAGTTGCTGCACTGGTGTGGCCATCCTACAATGCTGCGCCGAAAGACGGCGTGTCCAGCTGAGTTCCGGTCACTTGCGGTACAGTGACTCGAACGCGCCGAGATCCGGATGGCACCGAGGTGGTGTCCAGCAAGTTGCCGCACTGGTGTGGCCATCCTACAATGCTGCGCCGAAAGTCGGCGTGGGGTGCCCCGTTGGCTTATGAGGTGATGTCAGTAGTGGACCGATGTGTGAATAGGTCGGAACCAGCACAAGGCGCCAAGATCCGGATGGCAAGTCCTGGATGTTGAGTGCCATAGTTGAGAGTTCAAAGCAGTGCTTGTAAGACTATCTGAAGCTTATTTGCACCTGCTGCAGCTTCACTATTGCCCGAGGTGGTGTCCAGCAAATTGCCGCACTGGTGTGGCCATCCTACAATGCTGCGCCGAAAGACGGCGTGTCCAGCTGAGTTCCGGTCACTCTTGCGGTACAGTGACTCGAACGCGCCGAGATCCGGATGGCACCGAGGTGGTGTTGAGCAAGTTGCCGCACTGGTGTGGCCATCCTACAATGCTGCGCCGAAAGTCGGCGTGGGGTGCCCCGTTGGCTTATGAGGTGATGTCAGTAGTGGACCGATGTGTGAATAGGTCGGAACCAGCACAAGGCGCCAAGATCCGGATGGCAAGTCCTGGATGTTGAGTGCCATAGTTGAGAGTTCTGAGCAGTGCTTGTAAGACTATCTGAAGCTTATTTGCACCTGCTGCAGCTTCACTATTGCCCTGGTGTGGCCAAAGATCGCCCATGACATAGGCGGCCGGCTCCCGAGGTCCGGCGGAACTTTTTTCCTTTTCCTTTCTGCATCTTGTCCCACAATCCGTTTGACCTGAAGACACGACCAGGTCCCTGAATGTGTGCAGGGGGACGTTATTGATTGAATCAAAATGGCGGCTTCACACAAAGCTGACTCAAGCGTTGCTGTTGATGCTATACAGACAAAAATTGGTTTTCAGTTTGTACATTCTTCAGGATTTTTTTTTCCATCCAAGGCTGATTGAGAGTTTGTAGAAAAATGGCTTCAGATTTTCAACATACTACTCTTCAACATTCTTCCTAAATGTAACAATGTGAGACTCACTAGGAGAACGGCTGTTTATCTTTCCTTTCAAAATGCTGCCAACAATATTTTCTGAATGGAAGACACCATCTTGTAGCATAAAGGGCCGAAAGGGGTTCTGGTCTGGCCGATGGTTGGTGGAGACATTTTGACTATATCTTGGACCTGCCCGGCCTCGCCCAAAATGGCGCCGGTATAAATGGGACTCGTAACTCCTTGTTGTGTACTGGTTGAACAACCTTGATATCACGAGATATGAATGCAGTTTTGATGCTCATGGCGGGCGGGGACGAGAATTGATTGAATATTTCGACATCCGTATTGATATTAAGTTCTGATGTGTTATTGATTACTGTACTATTGAAAGTTCGAATTAACGTCACCCATGGTACTTGCCCGCAAATGTATATCTAGATGATTTTTTTGTAAGTGGCTTTGTCGTATTTTAATTACAAAATGTACGTCCACCGATTCCGCAACTGTTAGACACCTTAGTTCTTGCAACCTAATGGCCCGCTCGTTACGTTCCTCTACAGTGTAAATGTCTCCTCATCATATACGTTTCCAGTTTGCTCCGTGGCCGGCCCACGTGGTTATAGGCCCGTATTTGTATACTGACATTTTCACAATAAAGGTTTTTAAAACAAAACATGGTAGTAGTATTTACATTGGTAAAGTTTTTACTTTTAGTCACTGTTTTCGAATCAGTAAAAGGCAAGTGAAATAAAGCAGTCCAATTACATGACGGATAAAAGGTATAATACGTAGGAACGCAGTAAAGATAAATGGTCAAGGGCAGTTGTGTTTTCCACTCCTGCAACATAAAGTGATCGATAAGAATCTGATAATCAGGCGTATCGGCGAGTAAGACAGCAGGCCGAGCCTCTTTTACTCAACGGCCCCGTCATGGGACGAAGAAACGCCCTTTTTCTCGAAAAAGGAATATATTTTACTTGCAGGACAGTTGTAAATTTTCCGGGAAAGTACATTAGCCTGGAACATTATAACATATATGTTTAAAAAAAAAAAATGTTCGAAATCAATAAAAAGCGTATTTTTTAGGTCATATGACCAAGCTTTTCATTATTAAAATAACAAAAGTAAAATGAAACAATAAAAAGTTTTATTAACAAGTCACATGACTTGTTATGCTTACGTTACGCGCTGCGCGCCGTGCCCCGGATCACTTCCGGGTGCGCTAACGCGGCGTGTCATATAACGCATTACGCGACAACGTAGGTCAAGAATATAGTCAAAATGTCTCCACCAACCAGCGTTCGGAACACAACCCCTTTCAGCAGTCCAAAAAGTTCTGTTAAATGACAACAGAGGGGACAGGCAACAAGAACCATCAGTCAAAGAGGGGAGGGCAAGTTCTTTTCTACCGGGTCATGTTGGGGCGCTACCGGAACTGATCGAATTGGTAGTCTACAGTGTTTCTGGATGTTTCAGACTAAAGCTGGCGTCAGCATGAGAGCACCACCATCTCGTAGCTCCGTCGTGGCCATTCCACGAGCAAACATGGCAGCCGCTCCCCACCAGAAGCCTGCGGGAGTCGGGGGCCCCCAAGACTTTTGTAGAATCTTCACGGCTGAGGGGACGCTTTCGAGAATGGGACCCAAGCCCTATCAGGGAAGCGTCCGAGTTCCAAGGTGTCCCAGGGCCATTTTAGTGGACCACGCCCAAATCTGAAGAGCCGGCCGCCATTTTGAGAGTCCTGTGGCAGCCGCTTATCGTTGCATCGCAAGAGCGGGAGCAACTCAACTACATGGTGAGCGAGACGCTGTAGTCGCAAGAGCGGGCGGTAAACAGCTGAATGGCGGAAGAGGCACAGTGTAGCAAAAGCGGGCGGAATGGCAACTAAAACGGTAAAGGGGCGCCCCACTACAGCGTGTCTTCAGGTCAAACGGATTGTGGGACAAGGTCCAGAATAGAAGAGTCATCAAAAGGCAAAAAGTTCCGCCGGACCCCGGGAGCCGGCCGCCTATGTCGGGGGCGATCTCAGGCTACACCAGTGCTATAAGACTTGGGGAGGGGGTCGGAGCCAAGCGTCTTCTCCGAGTCCGTGCCATCACACCGCCCCTCGGGGGCCTCCATCAAGCGGTTTAGGGAGGTACTATATCACATTGTTTTCAAATGCAGTCAGGTCCACAAACGACCCTCACTTACTTTGAGAATAGTGAAGCTGCAGTAGGTGGAAATAAGCTTCAGACAGTGTTACAAGCGCTGCTCAGAACTCTGAACTATGGCACCCAACATCCAGAACTTATGCCATTTGAGAATGGCAGTGACATCGAAGCAACTCAGGGACCAAAACCATTAACGTACTTTCACGTATGAAAATCTTACTTGGGGACGGGGCAGGAGCGAAGCGCCCCCTCCCAGTCCGCGCCACCACACCGTATGTGGAAAATCTGAAGCCATCGTTCTACAAACTCAACCAACCTCGGATGGAAAAATCTTGAAAAATGTACAAACTGAAAACCAGTTTTGGTCTGCATAGCATCAGTAGCAACGCTTGCTATCAGAGTGTATGAGTTTCATGCTCGATCGATTGAGCTAGCCGGATCGGGCAACAAAAAGTATAAAATAGTTATGTAAATAGTTATTTAATAAAATGTTTTACCCTGTTACTTTGCTGGTGTGTTGTATATATTTGTAATATTTGCATAGGGTTTGTCGTTATTTTGGGCGGGGTGGGTGACGGAGCCGAGCTGTCTTGCAGCCCTCATGGTGTGGAGCTCAGTTCGTCTCACTATTTTCGTATTTCTCATGAAGGGTTGTTCCTAATATTTCTATTTTAGCGAGGTCAAAAAGAGATCCAATTAGTGGCCTACTGATTTTGCTCGATTACTTTTATTTTTTTACACGATTTTTCACGATTTTTCACTATCTGCAAAGACTAAACAGAGTATTGCGACTTTGTGCTTGTTTGTAAATAGAGAATGAACCAAAGAGAATCAATTGTAAAACAGTAAATGCTTGGATAACAATCAATCAAATGGAGAGACAAGCAGGCACGACGGATTACAACGGGGGTAAAGGCCTGCGTTAACTACCCTTCACTATCTGCAAAGAGAGAGTACTACTAAGAGAAAAGAGGGGAGGGGGGGCAGCGTTCAAAGCACATCAGCGTGCATAAACACAAAAAAGTTTTTACCTATCACGTACTTGACATTTGACAGCTCTTGATATTTGCTATTAAAAAACCATTGAAATTCACAGAAAAAACCATAGGTTTTAGGCCATATATAGTTAGGAATTTGCATTTACAAAACCTTGAAAATTCACTGAAAAAACCATTGGTTATAGACCATATATAGTTAGGGATTAGCCTTTTCAAAACCTTATTTTACTCACACAAAACCATTGAAATTTCATATATAGTTAGTTGCACTAACTATATATCGCGCACCCGCAATCCACTGCTGATGATGTCACATATTACATCATTCATGACATGGTTAGTGACATCACTGATGACATCACTGATGACATCTCAAATGACATCACTGATGACATCTCAAATGACATCACTGATGACATCTCAAATGACATCACTGATAAAATCACTGATAACATCTCATTTGACATGACTGATCACATGACTGATGATATCATTCATGTGATAATACCATGAACCTCTTCAGACTCTAATATAACCTTAGATACAATCAGTGTAAAAAGACAGTCACAGACTGTCACTCATCCATGGAGTTACTCACACACCTAGTCAGTTATGCAAAAAATCAATCACACCTCCATTTTCTCAACTATACAGTTATACACACCTTACTTATTCAAACATATACTAACACATATTTACTCTCTTATACAATCCCTGATACATGTTCACAATGATCCATACAGCCACTCACACATTCACTGGCTCTTATGCACAGTTATTTATATATGTCAACTCTCACATGTACTGTGTTTTACATATGTACTTACTTTGACATGCAGCACTGAGATATCCATTCACTCACCAATACACTCATGCACAGTCAACCGCCCATACAGCTGTTTCCACATGCACTTTTGAACCCATACATATAGTGAATCAACTACTCACACATCTATGTACAGAGTCACACACCTCCCAGCCACCCATACACACACACTCAGTTTCCCATACAAATACTTGGACAACCAATGAATAACCCATACAGTTACTCATATAGCTACTGATCAACACATGCAGCAGTTTGTAGAACAACAGATATAATGATGCACAAATTAAGACAGTTTAGTCACTAACCCATGCACTCAGTAAGACACATTTAATCATTCTCTCATACAGTCAGTCATGCACCTACTAAATCCTTCTTCCAGACACTTGTACATCCACTCATTCTTCAATATGTAAGACATATTTTAACTTTACAGAAACATACAGTCACTGGATGTTGTCATCAGTGATGTCATCAGTGATGTCACTAACCATGTCATGAATGATGTAATATGTGACATCATCAGCAGTGGATTGCGGGTGCGCGATATATAGTTAGTGCAACTAACTATATATGAAATTTCAATGGTTTTGTATGAGTAAAAAAAGGTTTTGAAAAGGCTAATCCCTAACTATATATGGTCTATAACCAATGGTTTTTTCAGTGAATTTTCAAGGTTTTGTAAATGCAAATTCCTAACTATATATGGCCTAAAACCTATGGTTTTTTCTGTGAATATATATATATATATATATATATATATATATATATATATATATATATATATATATATATATATATTAATTAAATAAATGATTGTACCTCAGCACTCTGAGAATTTAATTCTCTAGTTTTTTCAAGTATTAGGCATAAGTCCCCAAAGGAAGAATAGAGTATCACAAATACCAACTTGCAGGAAATATTAATCAGAAGACATAAGTGGCACAGAAATCTGTGTTTAATACAAAATGATGCTATATATTGTGTCTCACTGAAAGGGGACAATCAAATAATTAGAATTCACACATTCTTGATAGTATTCTTAAGCAACTAAGGTGTGATTTACACAACAGAGGTACAGTCGCCATGTGGAGGTCCTTTTCCTAGAACCTCCCAGGTGATGGCAATGGATGGCAGCCGACACGTGTTTCGTTACTTTCTGTAACTTCCTCAAGGCTGCAAATAATGTGACAGGAAATGACAATCACAAAACAATGTTCATGGCAAAAAGCACTTAATATAGGAGTTCCAACAATGGTGCTGTCAAGAGGGAGAAGGAAGAGTCACCCTTGCATCATATATTTGTGATTAGATTTTTTTTTTTTCACAAGAATTGATAGTGAAACACATAACCTAAATATGAAGACCCTATGTGAATGCAGGAAAGACCCCCAAAAAACAAGAAGTAACCAAGGCATATCAGTCCTAAAAACGAGAAATTGGGAAGAAATGTGAGAAACATATAAGAACCAAAAGTAAATCTAGATATTCTAAAACATATCTACCTTGATCTAAAAAGGAACTTGTTCCAGTTGCGGTGAACCACCTAAAATCAGTGAGTTGTATTTTACCGGAAAAAAAGAGAAAGAAAGCTCTAAAAACATATGGGAGCAGAATGAGAAATACTCCTTCAAGAAGCCTAATGTAGATAGTTGTCAGTATCTTGTAAGAGCAAATATCAATAGCAAGAAATACCTTGGTACGGTGCCTATCTGAGAGGAAGGGATATCCTGGAGCATGTAAGCAGGCCTTTAAACTTTTCGTAAAACATTCCTCTAACACAATAAAAAACAAGAAAATTGTTAGTGATGTAATATATCCCTCCTTATGAAATTCTAATTACATTGGCCTTTATCCACAATTTGGGAATGCCTTGAAATAAGCAGGTACCATTTAGTACGTAGTACCTTGATATAACTTCTGTCTGAGATAGGATCCTAGTTGAAAAGCACCAGTCTTAATATATCTGGTCTCATGTTCGTCTAGCATTAAAAAAAGTGATTTATAATCATGTTTATCATATGTTCAAAAGTAAGAAACATAATAAAAGTCTATATCTGTTGTCGAAGCACACATCTAGAATAGTGGTAAAGGGAAAACAATACTAACCCACATAGTACAAAAGTGCACTCTTTATGGCACCAATACAGAGGATATTTAGTGGATCAGGGTTCTACTTGCCTCCTGTGATAAAGCACAGAACAAAAATGTAGTCATTCTAGAAAAAAAAAGTAGACAATGTAATAACATTGAGTCCTAATTCCAACAGTTATGTATCTAGCTTCGTAATGGCCATTGTACTGCCCTCATAGACTAGAAGCCCAAACAAGTGATTGATATTCCTAATATTCTTATAATGAGCATAAGAAGCTAGTCCTAGTGCGTATGAATAAGGTGGGCTTCCTACTAGGTATATCTCAAGCAGGTTTCCTAGTACATGCAAAGATATAATAGTTTAAAAAAATTGAATAATCCTGTCCCTATTCAAAACATAGAGCTATAAGTGAAGCTCACAAACTAACATTTAAGAGAACTGTAAACTGCTAATATGCTATGATATAAGCACCTATGCACATAAAAAATAAAGGAGGTAAATATAGGTGTCACCATATTCAAAAAGAACCCCTAATATAGGAGTCCTTAAAAAACGCTGCTTTAGGATTTTAACCTAAGCATTATCCTATAGCCAGAACACCTCACTGATACAAAGGAAAAAAGAAAGGGTATAGCCATTTGCTGAAATATGTCCCCTTAAGTCCAGCCTTTGCGAAATGTGTAAATGGGAGGCACTGACTGTGCCAAAGGTGTCCATGTCCTGAGAGAAAGTATATACTAACGCATCTAGAAAGAGTGATACAGCCTCAAAACTGTCTATATACTACTATCTAATGACGTTGGTGAAATCCAGAAACAGTATCCACTTACGTGAGTTAGTTTAACAACAAAGCGCGGGCTGTGATATGCCCCTTAAAAAAAATGAGAAACACCTAAATAAGTAATAGATTCAAGGTTACTGCTAACAAACTTTATGTTTAAGAAATGCAGTCCCATTTTGCTTACCTAAATTGTAGCAAGACGCCGTCTCAAAATTGGATTGTGGTAAATCCGGTATAGACGTGCATGTTCCACGTCCCAGAACTTAAATAGCGTAGATCTAGTAAAAATGAGCGATGTACTCTAATTACCGAGACGCCGGCCATATTGGCCAAATTCTCGGCGTAACTGAGAGAATCGAGTGTTCCATTAAGTGAGATGAAAATAGGACTACCGAAGGTACTGCAGTTTAAAGAGATATGCTACGTGTTTACGTCCTTGTAACAATGGCAGCCATATTGGAAGTAATAATCAAAAAGATTAACACAATTATGGAAATGAGACCCTGACAGAACACGTGAAGAATTATTACGAAATTAATTAAAAAAAACACCCAAAAAGAAACAAAAAATATGAATCGTAAACTATTACAAGTAAGGAGAGAGGTCAGAGTGATAAGACAAACAGAAATATAGTAGCACATAGTAAGACTAGTTCAGGGGGGTCTCCATTTGTGCCTTGTTAGAAGGCTATTGTAAAACAGTAAAATGCAATACATAATATAAGCGTACTAAAGATGCCAGCACATAAGTCTCAGTAAGGTAGCCCCACTACAACAAAGATTACATGTTGTATATTAGACAAAGACGATTGAAAATGCCTTTACACAGTTTGAATGCTACAAGTTATGTAAAGCAGGAAAAGCAACATTGGTTTGTTCCAACACATTGCTGCGACATCATAGCATATGTTCTAGGAGTATGAGCATTGGAATACACAATATGTCCAAAATATTAATTCATTAGAAATACATGTAATTCTCTATCAAAATGTAACCCCTTCTCCAAAGCCCAAAGGCGTAAAATCCATTTTCCTTCTATTCTCCTGAGAGCAGATGTCCTATCCCTTCTCCTTGGATCATTGTATGCTTGGGCAATTCCGTGAAATCTGATGTTAGTCATAGTCATGTTTGAGTGACTCGTATTAAAATGAACTGCCCTGGGGTAACTGGTGTCATTGTTGTGTATCGCCCTCATATGTTCCTGGATCCTTTCTTTCAATGGACGTATAGTACTCCCAACATAGATTAACTCGTAGGGGCACTGTAAGCAATATACAACAAACTTAGAGTCGCAGTTCATGAATTGTTCAACATAATGTGTTTTAGAGGTGTTATATCAGAATTCTTTGATTCCATCACAAGCAAAGGGGCACATGTTACAGTGGGCGCATTTGTAAAAGCCTTTCAGTTTACCCTGTAACCATGTTGTGACTGGAGGTCTAGGGGGTAAGTAGCTGGAACAGAGGATGTCTCTAAGATTCCTGCCTCTCCTGTGCACAATATTGGGTTTACTGGAGATGTATTTTGTCAATGATTTATCCAAAGTGAGGAGATGCCAATGTTTCTAGATAATCTTATGGATGGAGTGGCTTTGTGCATTGCATCCTGTGACAAAGCTAAGTTGTTCTTTATACTTATTCTGATTGCTCCTACACTGTCTTCATAATTCTTCGTCTGAATTGGTCTAAAGTTATGGGGGAATGGACCCTACACTCAAAGGGTTTCTATAAATTGTCTAATTCCTGAAGGAAGACAATGTCTTCACTACTGTTTCTCCGTATTCGGGTCATTTCCCTAAGTGGTATATCCTTAATCTGAGCATTGGGGTGGGCACTCAAAGCGTGCACAATAGCATTTCACGCTGTTGGTTTTCTGAATAACCTGGACATAATTTTATGCTCCTTGGCATAAATCACAGTGTCTAAGAACTCTATATCTGAGGGATTATAGTTAGAGGTAAATTTGAGATTGTAATCATTGTTGTTCAAATAATCCATCAGCTCTACAAACTCTGACGCACTTCTAGCCCAGATTACAAAAATATTGTCTATATAACGACCCCAGTATACTATGTGTGCTGTTAGATCAGGGGGGCCATTGGCCCAAGATGTCGGAGTTCAAATTTTTCCATATACAAGTTCGCGATGGAGGGTGAAAACTTGGAACCCATCGCAACGCCCATGGCTTGTTGGTACCATTTTCCTTGGTGTATGAAAACATTGTTTTCCAGCACCAGACGTGTTAATTCTATGATCATCTCTGTGTGTTCAAAGAGTGTGGCATCCCTCTGAAAAAGTGAATCCCTGAGAGCCAGTATGCCCTGTTCAAATGGTATGCTGGCATATAATGAACTAACATCCAATGTAGCAAAGGAGAGTTGACCAGTCCATTCAATATCGTCCAGTTTATTTAAGAGATCTCCTGTGTCCCTCAAGTACGAAGGGAGAGTGAGTACAAAGGGTTGCAAGAAGATGTGTATAAATTCTGACAGGTGTTCTGTGGGAGACCCAATGTCGGAAACATTGGGTCTCCTAGGTGGAAAAAAGCCAGGTTTGAGTATCTTTGGCAGAACATAAATGCAGGGAGCCCCAGGTGATGGTACAAAGAGGTATCTAAATTCCATTTCTGAAATAAGACCTTGTTGTTTCCAAAAGTTAAGCTTGGATTCGATGAGCATAGTAATCCGCTTAAGAAGATTTGTTGACAGCATGGTGTAGGCTGAGTCATCCCTCAATTGTCTGTCTATTTCTTCAATGTAATCCTCTCCTTGCATTAGCACTATATTTCCCCCTTATCTGCCTCTTTGATGACTACATCTGTGTTTGCCGCTAGTGTTTTAAGCGCAAGATGTTCCTTCTTAGTTAGATTGTATGTGTGTTTTTTATATGTACTTCCCGTTTTATCTTCTAAGTTGTGGAGGTCATTCGTGACAGCGCTATAAAAAGCATCAATCATATTATCTGAAGGAGAGTTGGAACACATTTGGAATTCTGTTTAAGGCCACTGTCAGTATTTAAATTGGGCATAATACCGAAGTCCATTAGTACATCAGAGACAGAGACTGAGCAATCAATCAATGATAAAAGTACATGTACATCTTGGATTTCACTGATTGTTTTATTGCATGGTGGTAAAATCAAAGTGGTAGGGACAGTAGGCAAAGGATTTTCCTCGAAACATTTCTTACGTTTTACTCTTTGTGTGAATTAAAACAAATCTATGTGGATGTTAACAAAGTCTGGTTGTGTCGTCGGGCGGAAACTGAGACCCTTAGAAAGTACATTTTCGTCACATTGAGACAGTTCACAATTGGACAAGTTTACAATATTGACATGATTAGAGGGAGTGACAAAAACAGACATATTGGTACTTAGTTCTATGAGCAAGGTCTAATTCAGTTCTTCACATTGCGGGATAGGGACCTGGTGTTGGTTGCGCCTTCTCTTCCGCTTGCTGTGCCTCCCACCCGTCTTATTTTTTTGCGGGGACTCTGTTGTAGTTGTTCCTTGAGCCCTTGCAAAAACGTGTCATTTCTTCTAAAAAAGAAGATGTGGTTGGATCCTGTCTGGAGCTCGGGTTGCCTATTTCTGGTTCAGTCCCTACACTAATCTCGCTTTGAATACTGGATTTGTCTGACTCGCTAGTATACTCAGTGACTTTCTGAGGATTAGTCGTCGTATTGGGTGCAGATTGTCATGGACTGTTTTCATCAAACTGCTAATATACTATGATAAAAGCACGTATGCACATAAAAAGTTCTGCATATTCTGGATATTCTTGCTTCCTGAAGACAATATTGTCACATGTTCACTAGATTGGATATAACTGACAGCAGTTATTGATTTATATTACTATTGCTTTAAATGCAATAAGATAGTAAGCTCAGCCTGGTTTATTAAATATAAACTTTCTTTATTTTTTATATACAACAGAATAATGCTCCGAATCTTTTGAAGCAGGACCTCTTCTGCCCTCTGGGATCTTCAGTCTGAAATTAAATGTAACATGTTATTAATATAGAGAAACATGATTTGGTGCATTTCAGTAATAACATTTATTTTTAAATGTACTTTCAGATCATAGTAACGTCTTCATTTGACAACCATAAATCAAATCAATCAACTGCAACCTTACTTATATGTGACTCTTTTTTCTTGACTTAATTCATGTTGATTCTAACACACTGATTTTGGCCAACTGAATAAAAACCGTCAACTATTTTGTATATTTTGTATATTTAAATTTAATTGTCTTCAGAAAAATTTACAAAAAATATATTTCAACGTAAGAATCACTGTTTCTTAGCTAGCTAATCTGCAACCAGTAGCTAGATTTCGGTGTTCAGTAGCTCGTCAGCCCTCATTTGACAGCATGCTTAAAATTTAGCCATTTTCTTTAATATTTCCATCTACATCATAATTTTGGATGTAAGAAGATGAGGTCCAGTTCCTGGAGTGATTTCTCGGTGTGGGACAGACTTGTGCAAATTACTCGATTGAGAAGTTGCTCTTGTAAATAAATGTACTTGTGTACAATATTACTTTGTAATGGTATAATATAGAGTGCGAGTAAATCTTATTAAAGGGGCAAAAAAGTCTGCCTGGAAAGTTTAGGAACAACCACAAACTAGAGTTTGTGACCCATCTCAGACTCTTCCCTGCACCTTTCCATCAAATTATCCTAGAAAAAAAAATCACTTTTGAGAATGGAAAGGTGGAGAACCCCAAAATGATCCCAGGTGTAATGGAAGGGAGTTCTCCAGCAGGAAATTTACTTGTAGAGCAAAATAAAGAAATTATTATTGACGAAGCCAACAGCTCTGGATTTAATGTGTTAGAGCATGCAGCGTAAGCATATTCAAATCAGCAGGAGAGGCCAGAAAGGGCCATAGGTTTAAAGTGCACTCAAGCAGAGGCAAAAAGGTACATAGAATTGGCCAATAGTATTTGGGGAAGGTTGAATACTCCACTGTGCAGATCCAAGAAAAGAATGACAAAGTTTCGAGTAGGGCCAGGCTGGGATCGCAAATCAGCCCTGGCAACTATGTCTGATCGGCCCTGGTGTGGGATGGGGGTGCTAGTAGGAGCACTGCTGCTGTGCTTTTGTTACAAGGGGCCAATGTTGCAGCACTGCAGCAAAACTGGCCCCCAGTAGAAACAACAGCCCCCACTGGTCCAACACCGGCCCCCACCCTTTAGGCCCACCAGGGAAATGCCCGTGCCTGCTATGTCCAGCCTGGCCCTGGTTTCAGGTCAATAGTTAAAAGCAACTGGTTGAGGAAAGCCAATCATTAAAATGGGCAAACTCAAAGTCCACCTAAAGTACATATGGCAGTTGTGCTGTCAAAAGCCAGATCTACAAAGCAGGTCTGTTCTGCAGCTGTTATTACGCATGAACGATTTTTTTTTATTTGCCAAAAAAAGGATATCTTTACGGTTTCTAGGAGCAGGCCTGTATCTTGCTTACACAATGCCATGTGTCAAATCCTGAAATGAACTACTCTTTTTAAAGATTGGTTTGCAGCTTTTAGAATTGTTATGTGTCAGAATAACCAACACCAATTATTGTGCTACAACTACAATATTGTGAAAGTAAGTATACATAGGTAAAACTTTGGAGGCACTTCTACTCACTAAAATATTTTTGACTATAATTTTTATTTGATTTTCAATTATAATAGCTACTCTATTCCTTAAATAAATGCAAAACAATAAGAATACAGAAAAAGATATATATGTATTACACAGATTCCTCAGGAGAATGCTAAAAGGACCTACAAGTTAAAGATACAAGGATTCAATAGAACAATACAAACATATAGCAAACATCCCACATCTGTTCCACAGCCAAAGGCTATTTCTTCAAAGCAGATAAAAAGAGATGCAAAATGCTGAGGGCAATGACATATTGAGTGTAGTCAGGAAAATATACATCACAAGTGAATGTAAGTACAACTAAACATTTCAACATTAAGTATCTAAAGGATATGTTCATGGCATACATTAAGTAGAAATCATGCTAAAATTAAAAGAGTTAAAGAGTGAGAGCATATATTAATAGTAAGAGAACTGGCTACTTTCAGCCCAAACTGACCATGACGAAACTCTGATGACTTCTTTTGGCCTACAACACATGCTAATCTAGTGACATGTCATACATCATTATGGAAGCTCCACCTCTCATACTTGGTTACACTCTCGCTTTCAATCTTTGGTTTCAGCCTCGTTTTGATCAGTGGGATTGTGCACATTAAAGAGTTGCCAACAATATGTTTGCAAACAGTGTAGGAATCGTTCCATTGTAAAAGTAACTGCATTGATACTGTGTTGTGTGTATTGGCTTATCAGTTGTTCTTGGACTCAGAATGCCCCTGTACGATGTTGCTCATATGCATCCCAGCCCTTAGTCACACAGATGTAAGTATCTTTCGTGGAATACGAAAAAGAGATCATGAATTTGATAGCCAGGGCAGAATGAAGGGGAATATGTGCACTTCAAAAGTCCTTCTTTGGAGTCACCCCAGCTTCAAAGGAACAACTGGGCACACTGAGTAGAAGTGCCAAAAAGCATTTGACTCCCTGAAGCAGGCCATGGTCACAGCTCCTGTGTCAAGGCCCTGACTTCTCCAATGGCACGGGGGCAGTTTTATCACAGCTAAATGAAGAGGGCCTAAACCAATCTGTAGCCTTCATCTCTATGAGTTTTTTTTCCAGGGAACAAAGGTGGAGTGCTATTAATTGGGAAACCTTTGCTGTGGTCTGGGCACTGAAGAAGTTGAGACCATACGTCGTTGGGACTCATTTCATGATTCAGACAGACCACAGGCCCCCAGGTGGGTAATTCAAATGAGGGGTGTGAATCCAAAATTGGTGAGGTGGTCCATTTCCCTACAGGGATACTCCTTAGTCCTTTGTCAAGTTTCGCGCTAGAGCGGGAGCCAACGGCTCTCTGAACTGGATTATGCATGAAGGGCACCAAATGTGATCTGCACGCAGACTATGGGGTGGACCCTTTCCCAATACACTAAACCCTGTCTGGGAGATGGTCACATCTCCCTGTGACAGGATGCCTATACTGCCTTCCCCTCCTGAAGCTTGGCACAGCAGCTAGTGGGCAGAATCGTGTCTCTGGTTGGCAGCAGCCATGTTCTGCTGTCCAGGTCTAGAAGACGGGTACCGGGAGCACTGAGGGTCTAATGGAGGGCCTTTACAGTGCTTGGAAGCATACCTCCCACACCTTTTACGATGTGGCGGTATGATTCCAACATGCTTGATACCAAACATATCAGGGTTCGTTAGAGCCAGTTTTGATATGGTCATCGCGTAATGACGCAGTGCCCCTCTATATGTGATATGGCTGTCTCACAATCCTGGAGAATGGACTCTGAAGGCTGTAGGGGGGTCGTGCTCATGCAGGGACAACCTCACACTTAGAACTGAGCACCCAACCTTCAGGACTGAAAAGGCCTGCTGTAGGGGTGACTTATAGGTTTTAAGTGCAGTGACCATAGATATAGGGAAACCTATATATTTTGTAAGTGGTACTATCATCAGCTTACCCAATGGCAGGCCTGTAGTGATAGTTTGAATGGTTTCCCATATGCTCCAGCCTATGAGGGACATCTGGGGTACCTATGCCGTGAGTACCTAAGCACCATATACTAGGGATTTAAAAGTGTACCCCAGTATCCAATCTGGGATGTACCTAAGTACTTACCATAACAATTTAGGGGAGAAAGCAGTAAGACTTGGGTCCTAATTACCAGGATCCCAGTCAGACTAGTCAGAAACAGCATTACATCAAGCAAAAAGTGGGGGTAACCATAGAAGCAGATTCTACTTTCCTACACATCCTGTAACCCAGTACTATCCACAGTTGCCTGTTGCACCCATGGGCTAAACTCATTCAAATACTGAGTAAACCTCACTGGGCTGGATGCTCGACCCTACTTCACACGTAAATGTTCTGCATATTCTTCATATTCTTCTTTGTTGAAGTGAACACTGTCACTTTTCCCCTGAATGGATACAACTGATAGCAATTATTGATCACAACTCATGCTGACTCCTTTCATATTTGTTGCAAATCTGACTTGTGTTAGTCACAATATTGGCCGTATTCCACCACAGGCCATTCCCAATTGATTATTGTTCACTAGGCACATCTTTACCAAGTTTTGAAACCTTTGACCATGAGAGACTGATCAGCAACATGTGTAATGCAGTCAGGTGTGAATGCGGGCAACCTTTGTAAGCAAATAGCAGCATAGGAGAAGAAACATCCTGTAACCGGGGACTATCCACAGCTGCATATTGCACCCATGGGCCAAATTCATTAAAATACAGAGTTAACACCACTGGGCTAGATGCTCAATCCCAGTTCACAGGCAAATGTTCAGCATATTCTGGATATTGTGCCTTCCTGAAGTGAATACTGTCACATGTCCATTTCTCCAACCATTTCTCCTGAGGCGGAAAGCCGGGAGTAGGCACAACTGCTAATCTTTATTTTACTTGTGTTTGCACAATTTTAACTCACCTGATTGCTTATTCTCGGGCACCGAGCAGCGGAGCTAGCGCTGTCACAAGACCCGCATCCACCCAGATCTTCCCGCTGCCATCACTGGCGAGGCCGCTGGCCACGCCCACTTTGAGGCCATGCCCCGCCCCTTGGGATTTAAAAGCGCTGACTACGAGCGCTCGCTTAAAACCATTTCTCCTGAGGCAGAAAGCCAGGAGTAGGCACAACTGCTAATCTTTATTTTACTTGTGTTTGCACAATTTTAACTCACCTGATTGCTTATTCTCGGGCACCGAGCAGCGGAGCTAGCGCTGTCACGGGACCCGCATCCACCCAGATTTTCCCGCCGCCATCACTGGCGAGGCCGCTGGCCACGCCCACTTTGAGGCAACACCTCCCGCCCCATGGGATTTAAAAGCGCTGACTACGAGCGCTCGCTTTAAACCATTTCTCCTGAGGCGGAAAGCTGTGAGTAGGCACAACTGCTAATCTTTATTTTACTTGTGTTTGCAAAATTTTAACTCACCTGATTGCTTATTCTCGGGCACCGAGCAGCGGAGCTAGCGCTGTCACGGGACCCGCATCCACCCAGATCTTCCCACCGCCATCACCGGCGAGGCCCCTGGCCACGCCCACTTTGAGGCCACACCCCCCGCCCCCAACCACCCTCCGGCACAAATATTAATGTGTAACTTCAGGAAGCGCAGCAGACGAGCGCAGCGGGTGCGCTGTTTGTGCGCCGAAGGCGAGCCTGTCTGCGCCCGTCCGCGACGGGCCGGGACTAGGGGCTACGACCCCTGACCCTCCACCCTCTGGTCCATTGCATACCTATTCTAGGGAAGCCCTCCTCAGACTCAGGCCACCACAATGTGCTCACTGCACTATCATGAATCCTCACCATGTCCCTTTCACCTGCCCAGTTTGCTATCTCCCCCTTACTTCCCTTCCCTCCATAACCAACATAGCTTCATCTGACTTTCCTCCTTCACGCCCTAAACCTACAGCTACAGACCCGTCTCAGACTCGGACGCTGATTAGCTTAAATTGCAGATCTCTAGTCAAACATAAGAGGGAAATCTTCGATCTACTTGTCTCTGAGGAACCAGCAGCCCTATTCCTCACTGAGACATGGCTAAAAGATCACTTTGGCCCGGATATTGCGGCTGCTCTCCCTGACAATTACACTTATGTTGGAAAAAACAGAGTAATGAAAGATGTTAGAGGGATAGCTATAGTTTACAACAGACGGTACTCTTGCAAATGGAAAGACTTTGTATTACCTAACAGCGAGGCAGGTCTTTTTAAACTTTCGCTGTCTCCCAATTTCACTCTTTCCGGGATGCTCATTTATCGCCCCCCCCCGGCCCAGCGAGTTTATGGGCCGCCACTTTTCCTGAGTACATAGCACCTCTTATCTAGAATTCCACTAACTTCTCAATTATTGGTGATCTTAACCTGCACCTGAATGATCCCTGTTGCTCTACCAGCAGCAATCTTTTACAGGACCTGGCTGCTTTAAATATTACTCTACATAATTCTGGTCCTACGCATAAAGCAGGGAACCTTCTGGACCCCATTCTTTCTAATTTAGAAATCATTGACTGTGAGGTTCCCTTACCTATTGTATGGTCTGACCACTTTATGGTGAATTTCATTATTACCATTGGTCATCAACCGAACACCCCCTCTAACCCTACTGAATCTAGACTATCCAGAAATTGGAATAAATTAGACCTTAAGAAACTCAACTCCCGTCTTGAGAATACTAGACCTCTCACGGAAGTCACTAGTACTGAAGCAGCTGAGGCTATAAATGTCTGGCTAGCACAGGCTGCCGATGCATGCCTACCCCAACGCATGCAAAAGCACAATCTTCACTACCCGCCTGCGCCCTGGTTTACAGCTGCCTTAAAAAAAGAAAAAAACATCTGCAAAAACCTTGAGCGCAAATGGCGCATAAAATATGACCTATGCTCCAAACAAATTTACAAAGCTGCCTTAACCAAATACCATTCCTTATGTAAAACTGCTAAAGTTGAACATGTCAACACAACTATCCTTGAAGCACAAAACCGTCCCAAAGCACTTTTTAAGGTAGTACAGAAGCTGTCGGGCGCACTGTGTCAGCCCAAACCACCATGTCTAGACACTGCACAATGCAATTCACTGGCTGAATTCTTCATCGCCAAAATCGATACCATTATTCCAATTTTGAGAAACTTGCCCCCCCCCCCTCTCTGCCATACTTAACTGCCCCAACTCCATCTTCTGACCAAGTGACCTCAGAGGATAAGTCCCCTATTCCTGTTCAGCAGACCCTCCCCACACCACCCAAACTCACGATCTGTGATCCTAGGTTTCCACAGGATACCTGTCCTCCCGCTTTACAGTTGATCGACACATGGGATCCGCTTAACCTCAAGACTCTTTCTGATATTATCAGAAAAATTAAATCCGGTTCCCCACTGGACCCTCTTCCCCCCAAATACTAAAAAGTTTGGACAATTCTTCCCTTGTACTCATCATGGATCTTCTAAATGCATCCCTTAGAGAAGCGACAGTACCCTCCGCATGGAAACATGCAATGATAGTGCCTTTGCTAAAAAAGGCTAATGCTGACCCTAGCATCCCATCTAATTTCCGTCCAATTTCACTTCTTCCTGTTTTGTCTAAAATCATGGAAAAGCACATCAATTTCCAACTGTCTACCCATGTTGAAGCGAGGGGAATTTTACATCCATCACAATCCGGTTTTAGATCTGGTTACTTGACAGAATTTTACTCTGCTAGGGGTCTCTGAAAACATCCGATGCCGAGTAGATAGGGGGGAAACCGTGGCACTCATTCTGCTTGATTTGAGTGCCGCATTTGAATCAGTTTCCCATCCCATTCTTATCAATGTCCTTAGATCATCTGGCATTACCGGCACAGCCCTCAACTGGTTTGTTAGCTTTCTTTCAGATCGCACCTTCCAAGTTTTCTCTTCCTCATCCGCTTCTCAAACTTTTACATCGGCTTATGGTGTTCCGCAGGGTTCCATCTTGAGCCCCTTGCTCTTCAATTTGTATGCCAGACCTTTGGCTACTATTGCGGAGCAAGCTGGGCTCACTATTTACTCGTACGCATGTGATACCCAAGTCATCTACTCTCTTTCCTCTGATTCTCACTCCCCTTCCTCTTCCCTCTGTACAGGACTGAGCAACATCGCAGCCTGGATGTTGGACAACAAACTGCTACTGAACGGGGGGAAAACAGAATTTCTTCTGTTTGGTCATAACACCACCCTATGGGGACCCCAACACTGGCCCTCTCAAATGGGCACTTTACCCACCCCATCTAAAACGGCACGCAACCTCAGCGTCATTTTTGACGACCAGTTATCCATGAAGAACAACGTGGTTAAAATTTCCTCCACCTGCATCACTATCATTAAGTGGTTGCGTAAGATCATATGGATGCTTCCCCTGGACACTCAGAAAACCGTGGTTCAGGCCTTAATCACCTCTAGACTGGACTACGGGAACATCCTTCTTCTGGGAGCCGGTAAAGAGGTGATTCATAAATTGCAGACAGTCCAGAACATGGCAGCGCGACTGCTCTGCAAATTACCCAATACATCCTCCACCTCCAACTCCCTACGCACTCTGCAATGGCTTCGCATTGAAAACCGGACAAAATTCAAAGCCCTCTGCATCATGCACAGAATAAATACTGGCCTAGCCCCATATTACCTTAATTCCTTGGTACAACATTACTGTCCCCCTTGCACTCTGCGATCCTCTAACCAACACTTATTTTCAGTTCCCAGAATCAAAAAAGCCAGAATGGGTGGCCGCTCTTTCGCCTGGCTCGCCCCCTCACTCTGGAATTCTCTTCCCCTCCAGTTACGAACTGAACCCTGCTACCTTAGGTTTCGCAGACAGGTAAAAACATGGTTATTCAACATCTAATAGCTTTTCTTCAGACTCTCCCCTCTCATTTTTGGTTTTAGCGCCGGGAAACCTACCGGTAGCTGAGCGCTTTACAAACTTAACTATAATAATAATGTCCCTAGATTGGATATAACTGACAGCAGTTATTGATTTATATTATTAATGCTTGAAATGCAATAAATAGTAAGGTCAGTCTGGTTTATTAAACATACATTTTCTTTATTTTGAATACTTACAGCAGAACGCTAGAAGTTTTCTAAAGCAGGATGGCTCAGTTCTGCACTCTGGGATCTTCAGTCAGATAGTAAGCTCAGACTGGTTTATTAAATATAAACTTTCTTTATTTTTTTTATAAACAACAGAATAATGCTCCGAATCTTTTGAAGCCGGATCTCTGCTGCCCTCTGGTATCTTCAGTCTGAAATTACATGTAACATGTTATTAACCCCTTCACTGCGGCGGCTATTCCGCCGCAGTGCTAAGGGGGCGGGGCGGCCGCATGCTGGTGACAGAACCGCTCCGTCACCAGCGTTGGTGGCGCTGTGCTTATGACGGAGCGGTTCCGTCACGGCCCGCCCCGCTCAATAGAACGCTCAGCGCAGGCGCGGAATTCACGCCGCGCATGAGCAGCGAGCGGGCCATGACGGCAACGCTCCGTCATCAGCACAGCGCCACCGCAGCTGATGACGGAGCGGTTCCGTCATTAGCAGCCAGGGGTTAATGAAGAGAAACAATCCTTGGTGCATATCAGTAATAAAATGTGTTTTTTACATTTACTTTCAGAACATAGTAACGTCTTCATTTGACAACCATAAATCAAATCAATCAACTGCAACCTTACTTATATGTGACTCTTTTTTCTTGACTTAATTCATGTTGATTCTAGCACACTGACTTTGGCCAGCTGAATAAAAACAGTCAACTATTTTGTATATTTTGTATATTTAAATGGAATTGTCTTCAGAAAAATTTACAAAAAATATATTTCAATGTAAGAATCACTGTTTCTTAGCTAGCTAATCTGCAACCCGTAGCTAGATTTTGGTGTTCAGTAGCTCGTCAGCCCTCATTTGACAGTATGCTTAAAATTGAGCCATTTTCTTTAATATTTCCCTCTACATCATAATTTTGGATGTAAGAAGATGAGGTCCAGTTCCTGGAGTTATTTCTGTGTGTGGGACAGACTTGTGCAAATGACTTGATTGAGAAGTTGCTCTTGTAAATAAATGTACTCATGTACAATATTACTTTGTAATGGTATAATATAGATTGTGAGTAAATCTTATTAAAGGGGCAAAAAAGTCTGCCTGGAAAGTTTAGGAACAACCACAAACTAGAGTTTGTGAGCCATCTCAGACTCTTCCCTGAACCCTTCCACCAAATTATCCTAGAAAAAAAAAATCACTTTTGAGAATGGAAAGGCGAAGAACCCCAAAATGATCCCAGGTGTAATGGAAGGGAGTTCTCCAGCAGAAAATTTACTTGTAGAGCAAAATAAAGAAATTATTATTGACGAAGCCAACAGTTCTGGATTTAATGTGTTAAAGCATGCAGCGTAAGCATATTCAAATCAGCAGGAGAGGCCAGAAAGGGCCATAGGTTTAAAGTGCACTCAAGCAGAGGCAAAAAGGTACATAGAATTGGCCAATAGTATTTGGGGATGGTTGAATACTCCACTGTGCAGATCCAAGAAAAGAATGACAAAGTTTTGAGTAGGGCCGGGCTGGGATCGCAAATCAGCCCTGGCAACTATGTCTGATCGGCCCTGGTGTGGGATGGGGGTGCTAGTACGAGCACTGCTGCTGTGCTTTTATTACAAGGGGCCAATGTTGCAGCACTGCAGAAAACTGGCCCCAAGTAGAAAAAACAGCCCCCACTGGTCCAACACCAACACCGGCCCCCACCCTTAAGGCCCACCGGGGAAATGCCTATGCCTGCTATGTCCAGCCTGGCCCTGGTTTCAGGTCAATAGTTAAAAGCAACTGGTTGAGGAAAGCCAGTCATTACAAGGGGTAAACTCAAAGTCCACTTAAAGTACATATTGCAGTTGTTCTGTCAAAAGCCAGATCTACAAAGCAATTCAGAAAAGGGGGTGGTGATGAACAGAGTGTCTGAATTAAGCAGACCACTCTTACCCAGTCCAAAGATCAGGGCTTGATCCATCACCGTTATTTATCTCACTGCACCATCCCAGCTCAGAACCTGGCTATATGCAAATCAGTCTGTCCCTGGCCCAGTGCATCATGGGAACAGGGCAGACTAAACTACCAAGCCAATTCTTCACCAGAAAGGAGACAAGCTACCGGGGACCGGTTTCTGGCATTTCAGCCTTCTTCGGCCCGGCTTGCTTGAATCCTGATGGTGCAGTGAGAAAGGGACTCATGTCTGAGTATACCCTGCCACACCTATAGTGGCCAAAAACGATTCAGAAAAGGGGGTGGTGATGAACAGAGTGTCTGAATTAAGCAGACCACTCTTACCCAGTCCAAAGATCAGGGCTTGATCCATCACTGTTATTTATCTCACTGCACCATCCCAGCTCAGAACCTGGCTATATGCAAATCAGTCTGTCCCTGGCCCAGTGCATCATGGGAACAGGGCAGACTAAACTACCAAGCCAATTCTTCACCAGAAAGGAGACAAGCTACCGGGGACCGGTTTCTGGCATTTCAGCCTTCTTCGGCCCGGCTTGCTTGAATCCTGATGGTGCAGTGAGAAAGGGACTCATGTCTGAGTATACCCTGCCACACCTATAGTGGCCAAAAACGATTCAGAAAAGGGGGTGGTGATGAACAGAGTGTCTGAATTAAGCAGACCACTCTTACCCAGTCCAAAGATCAGGGCTTGATCCATCACCGTTATTTATCTCACTGCACCATCCCAACTTAGAACCTGGCTATATACAAAGCAGGCCTGTTCTGCAGCTGTTATTATGCATGAACGATTTTTTTTTTGCCAAAAAAAGGATATCTTTATGTTTTCTAGGAGCAGGCCTCTATCTTCGTTACACCATGCCATGTGCTAAATCCTGAAATGAACTTCACTTTTTAAAGATTGGTTTGCAGCTTTTAGAATTGTTATGTGTCAGAATAACCAACACAAATTATTGTGCTACAACTACAATATTGTGAAAGTAAGTATACATAGGTAAATCTTTGGAAGCACTTCTACTCACTAAAATATTTTTGACTAAAATTTTTATTTGATTTTCAATTATATTAGCTACTCTATTCATTAAATAAATATCTCAAATGCAAAACAATAAGAACACAGAAAAAGATATATATGTATTACACAGATTCCTCAGGAGAATGCTAAAAGGACATACAAGTTAAAGATACAAGGATTCAATAGAACAATACGAACAAATAGCAAACATCCCACATCTGTTCCACAGCCAAAGGCTACTTCTTCAAAACAGATAAAAAGAGATGAAAAATGCTGAGGGCAATGACATATTGAGTGTAGTCAGGAAAATGTAAATCACAAGTGAATGTAAGTACAACTAAAGATTTCAACGTTAAGTATCTAAAGGATATGTTCATGGCATACATCAAGTAGAAATCATGGTAAAATTTAAAAAGTTAAAGAGTGAGAGCATAAATTAATAGTAATAGAACTGGCTACTTTCAGCCCAAACTGACCAAGACGAAACTCTGATGACTTCTTTTGGCTTACAACACATGCTAATCTAGTAACATGTCATACATCATTATGGAAGCTCCACCTCTCATATTTGGTTACACTCTCGCTTTCAATCTTTGGTTTCAGCCTTGTTTTGATCAGTGGGATTGTGCGCATTAAAGAGTTGCCAACAATATGTTTGCAAACAGTGTAGGAATCGTTCCATTGTAAAAGTAACTGCATTGATACTGTCTTGTGTGTAGTGGCTTATCAGTTGTTCTTGGACTCAGAATGCCCCTGCATGATGTTGCTCATATGCATCCCTGCCCTTAGTCACACAGATGTAAGTATCTTTCGTGGAATACAAAAAAGAGATCATGAATTTGATAGCCAGGGCAGAATGAAGGGGAATATGTGCACTTCAAAATTCCTTCTTTGGAGTCACCCCAGCTTCAAAGGAACAACTGGGCACACTGAGTAGAAGTGCCAAAAAGCATTTGACTCCCTGAAGCAGGCCATGGTCACAGCTCCTGTGTCAAGGCCCTGCCTTCTCCAATGGCATGGGGGCAGTTTTATCACAGCTAAATGAAGAGGGCCTAAACCAATCTGTAGCCTTCATCTCTAGGAGGTTTTTTTCCAGGGAACAAAAGTGGAGTGCTATTAAATGGGAAACCTTTGCTGTGGTCTGGGCACTGAAGAAGTTGAGACCATACGTCTTTGGGACTCATTTCATGATTCAGACAGACCACAGGCCCGCAGGTGGCTAATTCAAATGAGGGGTGTGAATCCAAAATTGGTGAGGTGGTCCATTTCCTTACAGGGATACTCCTCTGTCCTTTGTCAAGTTTCGCGCTAGAGCGGGAGCCAAAGGCTTTCTGAACTAGTTTGAACTGGATTATGCATGAAGGGCACCAAATGTGCCCTGCACGCAGACTATGTGGTGGACCCTTTCCCAATACACTAAACCCTGTCTGGGAGGTGGTCACATCTCCCTGTGACAGGATGCCTATACTGCCTTCCCCTCCTGAAGCTTGGCTCAGCAGCAGGTGGGCAGAATCGTGTCTCTGGTTGGCAGCAGCCATGTTCTGCTGTCCAGGTCTAGAAGACGGGTACCGGGAGCACTAAGGGCCTAATGGAGGGCCTTTACAGTGCTTGGAAGCATACCTCCCACACCTTTTATGATGTGGCAGTATGATTCCAACATGCTTGATACCAAACATATCAGGGTTCGTTACAGCCAGTTTTGAGATGGTCATCGCGTAATGACGCAGTGCCCCTCTATATGTGATATGGCTGTCTCACAACCCTGGAGAATGGACTCTGAAGGCTGTAGGGGGGTCCTGCTCATGCAGGGACAACCTCACACTTAGAACTGAGCACCCTGCCTTCAGGACTGAAAAGGCCTGCTGTAGGGGTGACTTATGGGTTTTAAGTGCAGTGACCATAGATATAGGGAAACCTATATATTTTGTAAGTGGTACTATCATCAGCTTACACAATGGCAGGCCTGTAGTGATAGTTTGAATGGTTTCCCATATGCTCCAGCCTATGAGGGACATCTGGGGTACCTATGCCGTGGGTACCTAAGCACCATAAACTAGGGACTTATAAGTGTACCCCAGTATCCAATCTGGGATGTACCTAAGTACTTACCATAACAATTTAGGGGAGAAAGCAGCAAGACTTGGGTCCTGATTACCAGGATCCCAGTCAGACTAGTCAGAAACAGCATTACATCAAGCAAAAAGTGGGGGTAACCATAGAAGCAGATTTTACTTTCCTACACCTCCTGCAACCCAGTACTATCCACAGTTGCCCGTTGCACCCATGGGCTAAACTCATTCAAATACTGAGAAAACCTCACTGGGCTGGATGCTCGACCCTACTGCACACGTAAATGTTCTGCATATTCTTCATATTCTTCCTTGTTGAAGTGAACACTGTCACTTTTCCCCTGAATGAATACAACTGATAGCAATTATTGATCACAACTCATGCTGACTCCTTTCACATTTGTTGCAAATCTGACTTGTGTTAGTCACAATATTGGCCGTATTCCACCACAGGCCATTCCCAATTGATTATTGTTCACTAGGCACATCTTTACCAAGTTTTGAAACCTTTGACCATGAGAGACTGATCAGCAACATGTGTAATGCAGTCAGGTGTCAATGCGGGCAACCTTTGTAAGCAAATAGCAGCATAGTAGAAGAAACATCCTGTAACCGGGGACTATCCACAGCTGCATATTGCACCCATGGGCCAAATTCATTAATATACAGAGTTAACACCACTGGGCTGGATGCTCAATCCCAGTTCACAGGCAAATGTTCAGCATATTCTGGATATTGTGCCTTCCTGAAGTGAATATTGTCACATGTCCCTAGATTGGATATAACTGACAGCAGTTATTGATTTATATTATTAATGCTTGAAATGCAATAAATAGTAAGGTCAGACTGGTTTATTAAACATACATTTTCTTTATTTGAATACTTACAGCAGAACGCTACGAGTTTTCTAAAGCAGGATGGCTCATTTCTGCACTCTGGGATCTTCAGTCAGATAGTATGCTCAGACTGGTTTATTAAATATAAACTTTCTTTATTTTTTTATATACAACAGAATAATGCTCTGAATCTTTTGAAGCAGGACCTTTTCTGCCCTCTGGTCTCTTCAGTCTGAAATTACATGTAACACGTTATTAATGTAGAGAAACAATCCTTGGTGCATATCAGTAATAAAATGTGTTTTTTAAATTTACTTTCAGAACATAGTAACGTCTTCATTTGAAAAACCATAAATCAAATCAATCAACTGCAACCTTACTATATGTGACTCTATTTTCTTGACTTAATTCATGTTGATTCTAGCACACTGATTTTGGCCAACTGAATAAAAACAGTCAACTATTTTGTATATTTGAATGTAATTGTCTTTAGAAAAATGTACCTCACAACTCTAAGAATACCTGCAATAAACCGGCTCTCTTTTTCTTCTCTATCGGTTGAGCTTCCAAGTGACCTTCAAGAAGCTTGGTGAAAGACTTCCATGGCGTTGTTGCAGACACAAACCTGTGTCAGCTCCCAGTTCCGAGCAAATACTGATGGCATCCAAGTCTGGTGGCTTAGTGGACTAATGAGTCAACTGTACGAGCCTATGTTTGACCTCATGGTCACAGGTTGAAATCCCTGCAGATCCACTCAGCCTTTCATCCTTCTGAGGTCGATAAAATAGTTACCATTGAGATGGGTAACAATAAACATCTATTATTCAGCGCCTATACCTGTTGCGGTGAACTTGCGCTTTACAAATATGCATATTGTGTTATGTTTTATCCAAAGAGGGATCTACACCAGAAATTGTACCACAGGTGCTAGTCCAAAGAGGATATGCAAAATCGTCCGAAAGTTTGGTAACATTAAGCAAAACTATACAAAAATTGTGCAAAATACACTTTTCACTCATCAAGGGAAAACTGAACACAGGGAATGCCTTACATTCAAAGTTTCCTTGAGATTCTGACAGTGGAAGTGGTTTGCATACAAAAGGTCTACTGCAAGACATGTTCTGCTTCAATCAGTCCACTGCAGCACAAATGTGTGCAATTTCAAGAGCAAATAATAGAAAGCAGCCTGACTAACTGGCCAGCGGAATGCTTGGGATGTAGATATTTGATACAAATCCCTAAAAACATTGTATATTTGAACATTATTGGCAGTGTCACAGTATATAACGTGACATGGAGATATCATTATTAGGTCTCGCCTAGCATTGCAGAGCATGTGCTACTCGCTTTGCGAGGCATGTAGTTTATACTATAGCGGGGAATCTTTGTGTAAGCTACGCCCACTCTCCACCCATCTTTTAGTTTGGCTTACATCCTAAATGCTGCCTTCTGATTGTTTTTCAGCTTGTTAGTCCTCCTCCTGACAGCCATGTTGTTATTTGTATCCTTCCATGGCTATCGGCCCCTTTTTTTATAAACAATTTTGTTCTAGTGGCTCAACCCTTCCCTTTTCAAAGTCCGTGAATTCTTGCCCCCCCCCACCCACACTCCCGTTAGTGCCTTTTTGCCCACCCGCACTCCTGTTTCAAATGCAATAGGACTCGCGTAAATGCGGGTTCTATTGCATTGCAAATGCTTTTTTATAGAAGTGCGCATTAACATGAGCACACTGCCTTACATCGTATGCATGCCACAAAAGTCTCGCACAAGGAAAAACAGGAAGTGATGTGGATAGGAAGGTGTTTGGTTTCCAACGCTCGCACACACCACTCGCGGTGAGCTGTTGTTTAATTTATATTTGTGGAAATGTACAGTTATGCACTGGTAAATGCCCATTGTAATATGGCTAGACACCGCCACCATATAGAACCCTTTTCCGCCAGGTCGCAAGGCGACCGGAGTGGAAAAGCAGCAGACGTTCTCTCCGTCCACATGGACCACCATGCCATGATAATATGGCGGGGGTCATTCCAGCACGGGTGGCGGGCAGATCGTCCACGCCAGGCCGGCAGTGGCTATCGCCGGCCTGGCGGGGGCGATCCGCCCGCCATCCTAATGGGTCCCTTAATATATAAAAAGTTTACTGTGGCCTCAGAATCAAGCAAGACAGGCGCTGAATGTCGTAATTGAGTACTAATTATCAAAATGACTTGTATGACAAAGAGCCGAGGTATATGTGGTACAGTATTTGCTAAATATTGGGAGATCTGTAATTTCTTATTACTCTTACAAGCGATCTCCAGTCTTGACAATTTGTTTCGTTTTCCTGCTGCTCTATGGGGTTTTTGACGAGGACATTTGCTTTTTTAGGTGCTTTAGGTTTATAGGACATTCTTTTGCAAAATGCCCTGACCTGGCACAATATAAACATAAATGTA
Organism: Lissotriton vulgaris; assembly: GCF_964263255.1. Taxonomy (NCBI): domain Eukaryota; kingdom Metazoa; phylum Chordata; class Amphibia; order Caudata; family Salamandridae; genus Lissotriton; species Lissotriton vulgaris. The sequence goes on from NC_141698.1 coordinate 748,116,066, forward strand.
ACTTTCTTCTTCTATCTTTTTCTTCACTTGACAATGGCCCTTTAACAGTACCTATCTGCATTGGTTCAGGAATTTTATTTTCTCTTTCCTTTTTATCATGTTTTTGGACTGAAAATCTAGCTTCCATTCATGTTTTATCTCCTTTTCTTTCTCCCAATCGATGATCCAATTTAACAACTAAATCAACAAAATCTGAATATTCATCAGGTAGATCTACAATGTGTGCTAAGGCATCTTTTAAATCATCACGCAAACCTCTATAAAACAAGGATGAACGTTTTTCTTCAGGCCACTGAGTTTATGTTCACAATCTATTAAACATGGTTACATAAGTTAAAATATCCTTGTTTCCCTGTTTTAAATTAAGCAACTCATTGTAGGTTGCTTGAATGTAAGTATGTTTAGCAAACAGTTTAGTCATTGTCCGTTTAAACAAGGGCCAATTGTGTAACATATGATCATCTCTATCTATATATGGTATAGACCAATTTGCCGCAGTGCCCCCTAAATAAGAGAGCACAAACACCACCTTGGTTGCATCTGTAGGGAATAACTGCGGTTTACAAACAAAATGCAGCTGACATTGACTTATGAATACATTAAACTTTTTAGAATCCCCAAAGAAGCGTTCTGGAGCAGATAATGGAACATTAGGTACAGCTACAGTAACCTGAGCAGGCGAAGGGTTTGATTCTGATGCCATCAATGTATAAAAACTGATGAAAAAGGAGCTTCCCATAAGGAATCCCTAGGCTTATAACAAACCACTTCTTGACGTAAAGATACATTCTCCTGTTTTAATTTATTTATTTCTAGCTGCATTTGTTGTAACATTTCTGTTACTGAATTATTTCTTTCAACATCATCACTAAGGGTTTGAGCCATTGCTTGGCCATCTATTCTTAGGTTTTCCTGATCCATATCTCTCTAGGAGAACTTGAATTTTTGTGAAGGCTAACGCTTCTGTTATGCCTTCATTCACCTGAAGTCCAGGTTGTTCAACTCAAGAGATTCGAAGATATGTCTCTTCTACCCCTGGCAAACTGGATTGATACAAACAGTTTGACAGAAGTAAACTCTCAAGTGAAGAGAAAATTGGGACAAAATACCAAACAAAAGAAACACTCCAAAGTCTTGTTATTCTTCAGCGTTAGATGCTTGAATGTCTTTGGAATGTGTATCTATACATGAAGATAGAACAACAACATATGAACTATATCTGGTCAAAATGATTCAATCATTATATATATATATATATATATATATATATATATATATATATATATATATATATATATATATATATATATATGCTTTTAACTGTTGTCTATGTCTATGATAGTCATCATGTTACATGTGACCTTGACCCACCAATGATAATGCACGCAATTGAGCACTAGCACTTTAAAAATTGCCTCCTCCCTAGCATGCGTCATGTGATCAAGGCCTCTGTGAAGGCCGAAACGTCATGCTGAGGTGTGCCGTCTCCTCGAGGAAATAAAAATTCACTGCTCACCTGCACCTGAGGTCTCCTCTCTTCTTCCTGCGCTGCGGTATCCAGGACTGGGCTCCGGGCGAGAGGTAGCGGGGATTGCTACATATCTTCAATCCGGCAGAGTGCTTCGCCGGTATCTGGATGACCCCTTCTCTTACAAGCGGCGGAACTACAGGAAGCCGAGACCTCTGCTGACCCGGAAGTCGTTTGTCTTCTCCCGATAGGGAGTAACTGTTCCAGCCCCCGGTTGCTGTTAACGCCGATCTGTCCACGGACCTAACGAGGAGCCTGGAGAGCGTCCTGCTCTCTACGAGACACTTCAAGTTGGGTGACGGTGTTCCGATTCGGCACAGATTACACCGGTAAGAGGAGTGTGTGCCTGACTGCACGGCGGTTTGCATTGTTTGATATCGCCTAAGCAGTTGTGAGAGCGCATTGTGCGCAACATTTGCGGGGAAGCAGCATGTCGGCTGACGCATTAAGAGCAAGGGAACAGGCAGCGCTAAATGCGTTTGATGACTCCCCGGCTGGGGGGTCTTCTGAACCATCCGCATCCAATGCACCAGCTAATGAACTTGGCAGCGTTCGGGATAAATTTAAGCAACTGGAGAAATTAATGAAAAGAGAACTCTCCAAGTGGTGGGAGCACCGCTCACTGAGTCGCTACTTAGAGGTAAACAGGATACCACGAGGTCTGCGTGTCATGTTGGCCCCAAGCTATGAGGACCCAGACCCGGAAATGCTCCGAGAATGGGCAGACTGCAACCTGGAGTCGTCACGCAAGCTAGTCCAGATACTGGTGCGCTATGCGGAAAGTGACCGGCTTAAAACGCAGACCAAAATTGAGGAGCATCAGGTCATCGAGGCAGCCAGTGTGGACTGCATGAGTGAATGCACCAAACTCAGAAGTGATATGATGGCAAGAATCCACAAAGAAGAGGATGCGATCAGCAAAAGGAAAGCCTGGAAATTTCAACGTGATAAGGCGGACTATGCGGAAGGACGCATTTTCACTTTTGCCAAAAAATACGATGCCATTAAAGCTTCCAGACGACAAAAAGCTGCAACAGCAGCAAATCGCCCTAATCAAGGACATGGTGCAGCCCAGCAGGACGACTCCTCAGAGTCTAACCTCAGCTCAAGTGTAAATAGCGATTCGGATTCCAACTTGTCGCTATCAGGCGGGCAATTGGGGTTTACCAAGCTCACGCCAGCAGAGGAACTCGACTGCATAAGAAAGGATTGGCTCGAGACCCTGCGCCCGAGAACACAGTTGCACTCAGGAACAAAAGACTCAATGCCAAGCGCTACCAACGCCGTAAGGCCAAATCAAGAGGAAGAAAAAAATCAGCAGAAAAAGAAGAAAAAAAGTACAAAGAGATGGAACAGGAAGTAAGTTTACAACCAGGAGCAGCAGACATTGCCCCCTCCATTATCAATTATTATTATTATTATTATTAATTGGGTTTTATAAAGCGCAAACAACCCAGAGGCCTAGTAGCGCTGACTGATATGACTGATATCAATCTGACTGATATGATCTTGTCAGAGGCTGAAAATCACATTCTGTCTAAAGGCCTTACATTCTGTCCTCCATGCGACTTCAACTACGCGGACACTAGAATTGATCTATACAAATTTGTCCGCAAGATCAAGTTACAGAAGCATTTTGCAGGTGGGAAAACACGCAGTACCCCGATGAGGACTGAAACAGCGAATGAAGGGCTCCAGGCCCGTGATGTGCCAGGTTTGGAGGCTTTAGAATCCCTCAGAGCAGAGCAGTCATCATCCCAAGAAGTCTCAGGATGTCAACCCAATAGGGTGGGGGGCTTAACGTCTTTTAAACCACGCTCAACTTATACTCCTGTAATGCTCTACGACAACCTCGACATTTTTCATGATGCTGTAGTCAAAGACATCAAGTTGTTGCATTCCAAAGTGCTCAATTCTAAACGAAAGATATTCACACAGAATGACCAATACATGCGACTCATCCAAAAGATTCAGGCCAATGAAAATGTCATTGTTAGACAGTCTGACAAGGGAGGGAATATAGTTTTATGGCCGCGAAAACTATATCTGGAAGAGGTCCTTTCTCAATTAAGTGATCCAGACTGCTACAGACACAGTGACATTTCACTGATTAAAAAAGCTCAAGAAGACTTCTACTCGCTACTAATGGGGTGGAGATCATTTGGCTTGCTGAGCATGGATGAACTTAAATATCTCAAAAACAACAATCCGGTCATGCCAGTCCTATACCTAATTCCGAAGATCCACAAGAACCCACATAAACCCCCGGGAAGACCAATAATAGCAGCATGTGGGGGGCTATTAGAAAAGACAACTGTTTATGTGGACTCTTTCTTGCAGGAGTTTGTTCAGAGTTTACCATCCTTTGTCCAAGACTCCAATGATTTTGTGAGGAAGATACAGGACATTAAATGGGATTCGGACTCATGGCTCATTACATTAGACGTCACGTCTTTATACACAAGTATTAACCACCAAGACGGACTGCGAGCTATTGAATTTTATTTAGGTTTAAGACCAATCATCATGGCTGACCATAACCGCATGTTACTTTCTATGATTTCATTCTGTTTACACCATAATTTCTTTATGTTTAACAACAGATATTATCAGCAAGTCAGGGGAGTAGCCATGGAGGCCTGTTTCTCTCCCAGTTATGCCTGTCTCCATATGGGCTACTGGGAGAGACAGGTCCTCTTTGGCGAACACTCCGACATTGCTAGGCGGTCTATAACAAGATGGTATCGTTATATAGACGATGTGTTCCTGGTCTGGAAGGGCACTCGTCTAGAAGCTGAGCAATTTGTTGATTTGATAAACTGCAATGATTTCAACTTGAAGTTTACCTCGACCATTAGCAGAGATCAGGTGCATTTTCTAGATATGACAGTCACACCAGGAGGAGATAAACTCGACACCAGGTTGTACCGCAAGGCGACGGCTGGAAACACAATACTCCATGCCAGCAGCCACCACCCAGCTCACCTTATACGCAGCATCCCATATGGCGAGATGCTGCGCATAAGACGTCTGAGCAGCACTGAAGCTCAATGCAATCTAGCTCAGCAAGCCAGTAGGTCTCGGTTTTTGGCAAGGGGGTACAAGGCTGCAGTGGTTGACAGGGCCATAACTAAAGCTAATGCCTTTTCTCGCAATCAAGCCTTGCAGCCCAAAATTACTAATACGCCCACCACCTCCCAGGACCAAAAAGTAAGATTAATCTGGGCCTACAATAGGCAGCATGGTGCACTTAGTAAAATCATCTCTAAGCACTGGGGTTTGGTGAAATGTGATCCAGTCATAGGTGACAAAATACCAACCACCCCTTCTATCACGTATAAGAGAGCTTATTCTATGCAAAATGCCTTAGTCAAATCCAGCCCAGAAGTCCCTACACGCAAGAATTGGTTAGAGAAGAGTAAGGGCTTCAGGAAGTGTTCTTCCTGTAAGGCATGTCAGCATGGGCTGAACAAAACAGAGTATGTAATCCCTTTCACCCCCAATGCGCGCAAGATCAAAAAACAACTGACTTGCAAGAGTGAATATGTGGTATATGTGCTGGAGTGTCCGTGTGCCCTGCGGTATTTGGGCAGTACCAAGCTGCAGGTGCACAAAAGGATACTCCAGCACATAAGGGCCATCAATACAAGTGATCCAGCATACCTGGTGGCCCGCCACTTTAAAGAGCTCCACAACAATGACAGTTCTCTGTTACGATACTATGCTGTTGATTGTGTGGGCCCTCTTAGAAGAGGAGGTGATAGAGATGGAGCTCTAAGAAAATTAGAGACCAGGTACATACTGGAAATGGACAGTCGAGCCCCGGGGGGATTAAATTCCACAGAAGATTTTTACACGTGTCTCTGAAATACCAACACTAGTGTAAACCTGGGGGCCTTCCCAAACCTCACAGATCATTGCCCTTCTAATTGTTTTGAGAATACATCTGACTGTTACGAGTAAAACTTATTTCTCTCACTAATCAGCATATGTCTAGTTTTGCGGATGGTCTCAGTGTGCAGTGCAGCCTAGGCTTAGGCTGCACAAGGATGTATCAAGAGCTTAACACCATGACCAAATTGAAAAAGAGAGAATTTATGAAAAAAAGAAAAAAACTTTATATATAAAGAAAAACTTTTATAAAAAATATGCACATGGTATCATCCTTTTCACTCAACACTTAGGTATATCATTGATATGGTGAGGACCAACCTAGGGTCACCAGTTTTGGCAGGGAGCTAAGGGAGGAGAGGCTGCGATGTTCTCCTAAACCTAGCGGTGGGTTAACATCTCCTCTCCTCACAACCCTCCAGCCTCACATAGACATATGAGCAATTTGTGTGTGCAACACAAATAGGGTGCTGCGACCTCGGTGGTAAGGCATCATTTGTATTTATACAGTTATATTTCAACTGTCCACTTGAGGTCTCATCCTGTGTAAATAGTGTTTATTGGGTGTATATATATTTATTGGCAATTTGCTTGTACATTCATGTTTTTATACCTATAGTTATATATTTATAACTCATGATCTATATATATATTTTTTTTACACCTGATTTTAAACATGATAATGTACATTAAGTATATTGCGCATATTTATAGCAATGACGAACTGTTTACATGACACTATTTTGCACTTTATCTAATATATTGCACTGTTGCCTAGTTTTGCACTGCTAATCTACTGGATTTCCCAGCGATTTTTGTTGTGTATTGTTCACAATGGTTAGACAGCATTTGCACTTTAAATACTGTTATCTGTATTTTGCAATATAGGCTGACTTCAGGGATTATCCCGTGATGCGCTGTGCTTTTAACTGTTGTCTATGTCTATGATAGTCATCATGTTACATGTGACCTTGACCCACCAATGATAATGCACGCAATTGAGCACTAGCACTTTAAAAATTGCCTCCTCCCTAGCATGCGTCATGTGATCAAGGCCTCTGTGAAGGCCGAAACGTCATGCTGAGGTGTGCCGTCTCCTCGAGGAAATAAAAATTCACTGCTCACCTGCACCTGAGGTCTCCTCTCTTCTTCCTGCGCTGCGGTATCCAGGACTGGGCTCCGGGCGAGAGGTAGCGGGGATTGCTACATATATATATATATATCCATCACAGCATTCCATTCTCTCGAACAGACGTACCCGACTCTCAAAGGTTGCTGTGCACGCAATTTTATTCAGCAGCAGGAAAACAACGCGTTTCGCTTTGCAGCTTGATCACGATTACGAATTGATGCCAAACAAATGTCCTTTTACTCTTTCAAGTGACAAAAGAAAGAACGGACTAACACCCATATGTGTAAAACTAGGTACTTTGTGTGGCAGACATATTGGAATGGTCAAACATACTGAATACACCTTATATTTCATTCATGTAGTTCAACAAATAATAAATTACAGTCAAATATTCAAGGGTTTTAGCGATATATACAATGTGTTATCAAAGTACTAAACAAAACCAATATTTACAGCTCATAACTTTTGCGGCTGTCAAATCGCGTCATCCAAAAACTTGGCCCGAGTGGGCATGAGTAATACAACCCTAGTGGATAACTATTCAAATTGTGACCATATCCATTATATGCTTTGTTGATACGCTAATACGCTGATATTTGCAACTCGCATAAAGCGGCAGAGATGATATACATTGCATGTGCGATATAATATCAAAGCAGATTGGTCAAAGTACATTATGTATGTTGTTGTATCCACTTAGAGATAAACATAAGAAGAGACGGTCCAGCCCAAGTGGGCAATTATTACCCATGTACATAGATGTTAAGTCATGAAAAACATAGACCCAGTGGGCAAAGTTCACAGTGCAGCTAGTATCCATATGTATCATAAGCATTGCTGGTACATTGAATGTCCAATAATTCGTATGACCCAGCAAAAAACTACACATTACATATACGAAAAAATTGCATGTCATATTGAAGTAGTTTTTAAGTGGATTATATATCTAGGGTCCATATTGTTGTAGCCACCTTGTGATAACAAATAAACAATCCCGCCCAAGTGGGCAATTAGTACCCATGTCCAATTATATTAACTCGCTTGAAATCATAGCCCAATGGGCAAATTTTCAGTCCTTGAGAAAAAGTCTGAATCAGACATGTGCAACCACAAATTCTTCACATTTAGGGCCTGATTACGATAGCAGTTTTCCCGCATCCTCCGGGCCGGCGGAAGCCACCGCCGGCCCGGAGGATGCGGGAAAACCGCTGCGGACTGAAAAAGACCCCCCGCCAGATTAGGATGGCTGGGGGATCGTTTTTCAGTCCGCAGCTTTTCCGCCGCGGTCGCCTTCCGACCGCGGCGGAAAAGCTTTAACATGGCTGGCGGTGTCTATCAGACACCGTCAGCCATATTATGATGTCTGCGGAAAGATGCCTTTACACGGCGGCATTTCCGCCGTGTAAAGGCATACGGATTCGTGTTTGGGGGCCCGTTGCGGGCCCCCAGGGGTGAAGGGGGGGTGGGGGTGCACATGGGGGGTACCTATGGTACCCCCCTGCATCTGCATGCACAAAGCGGCAGGCACCGCTTTGTGCCTGCCGCTTTGTGCATGCAATTGCACAACTCACATTGTTATAATTGCGGCGGGTGCTGCTTCAAGCAGCACCCGCCGCAATGATAACAATACAGGATGTGACCGCCAGGGTGGCGGCCACATCCTAATTTGCACGGAGGGACCGCCGCTGCCCCTGCGGACGGTCCCTCCTACTCTATGGTGGCAGACGGACTCAGGTCCGTCCGCCATCATAATCGACCCCTTCGTTTATGTTGACCTCAGATTCCTTGTCACACCTATCCATCTGGTACCTGTGAAAAATAAATACATAGAACTATTTAAAAGAAAGACCATATCAATCTAACTGCAGATTACAACTGTACTCCAAAAGAATATATCAATTTCATCTTCATGTTAAGTGTACCGCTAGTTCTTCATTAATGTTCAATCCATTCGGGGTCATACACTCAAAATCAATAATGTATCTTGATTCTAATTGGCGCAGGGCAAACTTCCGGTTTCCTTCTCATATTCCCAGATTTACTTTATCAATGACCACCATTTTTAACAGATTTTCGTTTTGATAGTGTTGATCAAAAAAGTGACGAGCTACAGGATATTGTACATTGTGATTCTTAATAGCTCTCAAATGCTGTAGAACTCTCTCCTTAGCTTTCAAGGTGGTGCTGCCGACATACCACTTGTCACACGGACATATAAGTACATGTATACAGTACATCGTGAGGCATGAGAGAGATTTTTTAATTGTAAACACTCTTTTGGATGTTGGAACTGTAAGTTCTTTACAATTAGTACTGTTCCGACAGGCCTTGCAGGATCCACAGCATTTGAAACATGGATTGTCTTTTGGTTCGCTTTTACTTACTACACTGTTGGGGCTCAAGTCGTCCTTGAGAGATCTATATTTTCTGAAGGTAATCTGGGGATTGGGATTCAGGTATGGTTTTAGGTGATTGTCAGTTAGGAGGACATGCCAGTGTCTGTTAAAAATCTTTCTGATTTCATGTGCCTGTCCTGAAAAGGTTGTGATAATTCTGACTTTGTTCTCTTCTTCTCTGATTTTGTTGGGATTTAACAGTTCATTTCTTATAGTATTATCAACCTTCTTACACGCCTGAACAATAGGTTTGTTTTTGTAGCCTCTTTCCTTGAAGCGACCACACATGGTGTTTTTCTCTAATTCATAGCCTTCTGAGGTGCTGCAATTCCTTTTTGCTCGTAGTAGTTCCCCATAGGTTATACTATCCACCAAGCTTCTGGGGTGTGCACTTCTTGCATTTAGCAGGCTATTGCCAGCAGTTCTCTTCCAAAATAGGCTAGTAGTCAATTTTGTTCCCTCTATTTTTACTTGTATATCGAGAAATTCGATTTCAGTCTTGTGGATATGTTCTGTGAAGATTAAATTCATATCATTCACATTTAGTGAGTTTACAAATGCTTTCGCAGAGCTTTCGGTTCCATTCCAAATCATAAAAATGTCATCGATGTACCTAAGCCACAGGACAACATTGGTGTTAAATACGGCTACTAGGCTGGACACCTGCTCCTCCCACCAACCCATGAATAGGTTGGCATAACTGGGGGCGAAGCAGGTGCCCATAGCCGTGCCCTGTGACTGTCGGTACATCTTGGCATCAAAAATAAAAAAATTGTTAGTCAGACAAAAATCAATTAATTTGACTAGCATTTTCGAATGTTCAAGATATGAAATGGATCTGGATTTCAGAAAATGTTCCACAGCTTTTAGACCAAGATCGTGCCTTATGCATGTATATAGGCTACTAACATCAAGAGTAACCAGTGTATAAGATGATTCCCAATATATGCCCTCAATTGTTTTGAGAAAATGGGTGGTGTCTTTCAGGTATGATGGAAGGGAAGTGACAAAGGGCCTTAAGTAATGGTCAATGTATTGGGATGTATTCTCAAAAAGGGAGCCCATTGAGGACACAATAGCCCTCCCTGGAGGATCCACCGCGTTTTTGTGCAATTTTGGGAGGAGATATAGAATAGGAGTTTTCGGATGTTCACAACGTAAAAATTTATATTCCTCCCATTCCAATAGCCCTCTGTCTTTGCAATCTAGCAATAGATCATCAAAATTGCTCTTGACAGTTCTTATATCTGACAATGCACAAGGTTGATAGCAGGATATGTCTCCTAGCTGTCTCAATCCTTCAGCCAAATATTTTTCTTTGTCCAATACAACGTTTCCCCCTTTGTCTGCATTGCGGATAACAATCCGACTATCTGCTTTTAGATTGTCAGTTGCCTGTTTATGTGCCAGGGCGAGATGTTTTATATTGTTCGGTACTCGTTTGGTACGCAGTTTTTTAATGTCATTGAGTACCCCTTTCTCAAATACTTCCACCGCTTCACAAGCAATATGGGGAACAAATCTTGATTTTGGCCTGAAATCACTTCCCGGATTCATATTAGTAACTTTGTCCAATGAATCAATATTTTCAATGACCCCTGAAGAAATCATCTCCAAGAGTTCAACATCAACGGAGTCTAGATTACTGGTGCTAGCAGCTAAGTTTTTAGTGGGTGAGGTTGACACTTGTGTCTCAAACCATTTCTTTAGTTTTAATTTCCTTGAGAAATAAAATAAATCTATCCTGGTTTGAGCATAGTTCAGATTTGAAGAAGGACAGAAAGATAATTCCAATGCTAAAACTTCATTTTCATGTACAGTTAAAGATCTTTGAGAAAGATTAATTACCGTCATACTTTCGCCTTGCTGCCCCGTGTCATAACTCCCATGGGTGATTTTTCTGCGTTTTTGCCTGGCTTTTGCTTGTTTGTTCCTCGTGGTCTTCCCCGGTTTCCTCTGCCTCTTCCTCTTGGGCTCCCTTGATCTTGTTGCATATCCGACCGTCCCTGTTTTAGGACCTCCAGGCCTATTGTGTCCTCAATGGGCTCCCTTTTGGAGAATACATCCCAATACATCGACCATTACTTAAGGCCTTTTGTCACTTCCCTTCCATCATACCTGAAAGACACCACCCATTTTCTCAAAACAATTGAGGGCATATATTGGGAATCATCTTATACACTGGTTACTCTTGATGTTGGTAGCCTATATACATGCATAAGACATGATCTTGGTCTAAAAGCTGTGGAACATTTTCTGAAATCCAGATCCATTTCATACCTTGAACATTCGAAAATGCTAGTCAAATTAATTGATTTTTGTCTGACTAACAATTTTTTTATTTTTGATGCCAAGATGTACCGACAGTCACAGGGCACGGCTATGGGCACCTGCTTCGCCCCCAGTTATGCCAACCTATTCATGGGTTGGTGGGAGGAGCAGGTGTCCAGCGTAGTAGCCGAATTTACCACCAATGTTGTCCTGTGGCTTAGGTACATCGATGACATTTTTATGATTTGGAGTGGAACCGAAAGCTCTGCAAAAGCATTTGTAAACTCACTAAATGTGAATGATATGAATTTAACCTTCACAGAACATATCCACAAGACTGAAATCGAATTTCTCGATGTACAAGTAAAAATAGAGGGAACAACATTGACTACTAGCCTATTTCGGAAGAAAACTGCTGGCATTAGACTGCTAAATGCAAGAAGTGCACACCCCAGAAGCTTGGTGAATAGTATACCCTATGGGGAACTACTACGAGCAAAAAGGAATTGCAGCACATCAGCAGGCTATGAATTAGAGAAAAACACCATGTATGGTCGCTTCAAGGAAAGAGGCTACAAAAACAAAACTATTGTTCAGGCGTGTAAGAAGGTTGATAATACTATAAGAAATGAACTGTTAAATCCCAACAAAATCAGAGAAGAAGAGAACAAAGTCAGATTTATCACAACCTTTTCAGGACAGGCACATGAAATCAGAAAGATTTTTAACAGACACTGGCATGTCCTCCTAACTGACAATCACCTAAAACCATTCCTGAATCCCAATCCCCAGATTACCTTCAGAAAATATAAATCTCTCAAGGACGACTTGAGCCCCAACATTGTAGTAAGTAAAAGCGAACCAAAAGACAATCCAGGTTTCAAATGCTGTGGATCCTGCAAGGCCTGTCGGAACAGTACTAATTGTAAAGAACTTACAGTTCCAACATCCAAAAGAGCGTTTACAATTAAAAAATCTCTCTCATGCCTCACGATGTACTGTATATATGTACTTATATGTCCGTGTGACAAATGGTATGTCGGCAGCACCACCTTGAAAGCTAAGGAGAGAGTTCTACAGCATTTGAGAGCTATTAAGAATCACAAGGTACAATATCCTGTAGCTCGTCACTTTTTTGATCAACACTATCAAAACGAAAATCTGTTAAAAATGGTGGTCAGGGGGCGTGGCCGAGATGGCGGCAAGAGCAGACTTTGCTGCTCCCGCCGACGGCCTTTCTACAGCACCGGTTCCTGCACTCCGGGGCCTTCCTGCCGGCTCCGTGAGTGTTCGGGACTGCGGGAGAAGGCGAGCGGGGCCGAAAGCCGCACCGAGAGGGGAGAACCGCATACGCCTGGCTGCCTGGCACTAGAGAGCTGCGGAGCGCCCATCCCCCACCGGGACTGCGGCGCGGCCTTCCCCGAGGCAGAGTGCGGAGCTGGGCGGCGAGGCGTGGTCGGAGCGGGACTGAGGCTGTGTCCCCCGACAGGCGCTGGCCGGGTAGAAACTCCGGGGCTGTGAGTGCTGCCGCAAGGGGGCGTGGCGCGACCCCGGGGCAGCTGCGAGGCTCTACAGTGCTGCGGAGCCGCGAGGAGACTCCGGGAGCCGGTATCCAGGCCCGAGGTGAAGAGGGGGCTGCCGGTAACCCGACCCGTGTGGCGGCCGATAGGTATAGCAGCCTGGCTGCAGGAGTGGTGCCCGTCCACAGACAGACTCGGGTGTGCTTGCAAAGGTGACTGGGCGGGCAGAGTGAGCCCTTGTTGCATCGCCAGAGGGAGGCAGGGAGCCCCAGTGCTGTGTCCTGGCCTATGAGTGGTGCTGCCCGGTCTCGAGGGCCACAGCCGGGGAGTAGACAGTGCTGACAGCCCTGTGGAGTGAGGGACGGAGCGGGAGAGGAGGCCTACTAACCCGTGGGCCGTAGCACGGTGAGGAGGACACTGAAGGGACTGAGGGCGGCGGTGGTGTGGAGGCCTGGAGGAGTGGGCGGCCATCTTGCGAGTGCGAGGGAGCGCCCGACCGCCCGGGACTTGTGGTGCCGGTGGGGAGAAGGCATTTGGAGAGTCCCAGCAGAGAGTGGGGGAGAGGACAGTGCCAGCCGTGACGGAAGTGGCAGGGTAGCAGCGCGGACGCCACAACGGTTTGGAATCGCCCTGCGGGATCGACAGGGGGATAGGCCTAGCCCTACGGCTCGAGGGGCCTTGAGATGTCGGCTCCCAGAGGCAACCGCGGCAAGACGGTTAAAGACCTTTTTGCGAAACCTCAGACCCCGCCGCAAAAGGACGCTGCGACTACGGGCCCAAGGAAAATGGAGTACAGTGCAGACGGCGGGTCGGAACCCATCACAAAAGCGTTTTTGGAGTCCCTCTTCACGTCCCTGCGGGACGATATCCAAACTTTCAGAACTTAATTCACTAGCGAAATCAAGGAAGTCCGGCGGGATGTGGACGGTTTGGGTGAAAGGGTGGCGGACCTTGAAACCAAAAGCGACAACAAGGACACTGAACTGGCGGCTCTACAACAAGAAATCATCTGCCTACACGACCAGCAGGTGGACCTTCAGCTCGACATGTAGGATTTGGAGAACCGCTCGAGACGACATAACATCCGCATTCGCAATGTGGCAGTGTCAGAAGCTACCCAGGATGTGTTCCGCTATGCCAGGGAACTTATCAGGCATGTGCTGGGGCGCCCATTAGACTCAACCCTTCTACTCGATAGGGCGCACAGAACGGGTCCTTCTAGAGAATCGACGGCGCACCCCCGGATGTACTAGTGTGCGTCCAGGATTTTCGTACCAAGGAGGAGATACTGCAGAGGGCACGACAGAAGCACCCGCTCTCATTCCAAGGCACGTCGCCCTTGCTTTGCCAGGACTTGGCGGCCCTCACACTCCACAAGCATCGTCTGTTCAGGCCGGTCACTTCCCATCTGCAACAACAGAAGATCCCGTACAGCTGGGGCCACCCATTCCGCCTAGTCTTTAGGCTGGACAACAAGCAATACCAGCTACGATCGGTCTCAGAGGCATGCCGTCTGTTGGGACTTGAGCAACCGGAAGACGAGGACGAGACTCAGAGACCCACTTCGGAGACAGGGGACCACAGGCCACAATGGCGCCAACAACGGCGACGGAAAAGAGTGATGAAACCCCCAGCGAAAGACATTGCGGAGGGCCAGCGAGCTGCACTGGAGGCAGTAGCAATTGATGGGGGTGTTGACCCCACAGGGTGAAAGACTTAAGGTGATCTGGTGGCATTACTACCCGTTCAATATAGGTTGCCGTCGGCGGGAGAGTGATCCCGAACGCCCTAGTACATCTACCCTGTGTTGAGAGACATTTCCCATTCATCCCCGGATGAAGGACTATCAAAGTTTGTTTCTTGGGTTTGTGGGGGGTGTGGGGGGTTGTCCAGGGTTTTGTTCATGGTGGGGAGGGGGGAGTTGTTGGTAAGCGGGGGGGACTCCGGATCCGAGTGAATGTTGAAATGAAGGGTAGCGGGGGGTTGCAGATATCTGAGGGTCCTGGGTGGCTGGGACAACTGCGAGACGGGCCGTGGCTGATGTTTCGGCCGCCAGACGTCTTCACAGAGCGAGAGTGGGGAGTGATTCTTTATGCCTGCGACTGAGTTGAGGGTGCTCACGTTGAATGTGCGTGGGCTTAACAATCCTGTCAAGAGGCGGGCGGTGTTGTCCCTGCTAGAGAATTCGAAAGCAGATATCTGTCTACTCCAGGAAACGCATTTGCTCTCTAAAGATTGTCATAGGCTCAAGTCCCGCCACTTCCCAACACAACTTTTCTCATCCACAACCACAAAGACTGCTGGGGTGGCGATCCTGGTATCAAAGCGATTTAAGGGGAAGCTGATACACCGGGGGACAGAGATCAGGGGGCGACTCCTATCCAGCAGATTCTTACTGGGAGCTCACACCTTCACGGTGATTGCGGTTTATGCGCCAAATGAGGGGCAGGAGAAGTTCTTCAACCAAGTGATTACTGAAGCAGCGGCTGCACCTGATAGACACGTTCTGGTTGAGGGGGACCTCAATTTAGTTTTTGACAATCTACTTGACAGGTCAGCGCAGCGATCCACGCAGGCAGGTACTCTTTCTGAGGGGGGACGGAACAGACTGTCAGAACTGGGCTTGACGGACTTGTGGCGCTCCTTCCACCCGGGCGATCGGGACTACACATATTACTCCAACGCCCACAAAACCTACGCGCACCTAGATTATTTTCTAACATCTACTTCACTTAGTGCGCTGACGTCAAGCATTGAGATAGGAGCGGCAGCACTCTCCGATCATGCACCCCCCACAGCGGTGTTTACCTTTCCGCCGGACGGGCGCAGCACCCGTTGCTGGAGACTGAGGGACACGCTACTGCACAGACAAGGGGTTGTGGCCAAGATCAAGGAAGCTATAGCTGATTACCTGGTACACAACAAGCCAGCAGACACTTCACATGCAACACATTGGGCAGCGCTCAAAGCAGTCATACGGGGCGAGTTCATTGCAAGCGCAGCGGCAGAAAATATGGAGAGGGCCCGTAAGAGGGAGGAGCTCTCTTCCCGCACGAAAGAACTGGAGCAGGTACACCAGAGGACAGGGGCGCCGCGGGTGTGGAAACAGTTGCGCGTAGCACGTCAACAGTTAGCAGCTCTAGACCAAGATAGAGCAGAATATGCAGCACTACGGGTACGACATGCATACTACACGGGAGGCGATAGATGCGGGAGGTTGCTAGGCAGAGTGCTCCGCGAGCAACAGCAGCGACACTCGGTGCAGGAACTACACACGCAGGAGGGGGTTACAGTGACCGAGGACGGAGCTATAGCACAAGCATTCAGTGACTTTTACACTACGCTATACGAGGGAGCTGCGCTGGATCCAACGGATGGGGTGGCCTTCCTGGACTCGGTGTCCCTACCG
This sequence comes from Lissotriton vulgaris, assembly GCF_964263255.1. Lineage (NCBI taxonomy): Eukaryota > Metazoa > Chordata > Amphibia > Caudata > Salamandridae > Lissotriton > Lissotriton vulgaris. The sequence continues at coordinate 748,132,213 of NC_141698.1, forward strand.
ACTTTATCGACAGACCAGTCGGAATTCCTCGACAGGGAAATCCGTCCTGAAGAAGTCATTGCCGCAATTGCCCGCCTCAAACTGGCCAAGGCGCCAGGACCGGATGGCTTCACCGCCGCCTTTTAAAAAACGTTCTGCCCCCAGATTGTTCCGTTGCTGACTGCCCTCTTTAATTCCTTCTCAGAACCCGGCGCCATCCCAAGAGACCTGATGAGTGCCATGATTTCGGTCATTCCCAAGCCAGGGAAGGACCGAACGCTATGCGGGTCCTAGCGCCCTATATCATTACTTAACGTAGACCAGAAGCTTTACATCAGCATACTGTCATAACGGCTGGGCCCACTCATGCAAGGTTTGATTGATCCGGACCAGGCCGGCTTTATCCCGGAGTGACAGACGGTCGATAACACAAAAAGGGCGCTCCACTTGGTGGAACGGGCCTCCAGGCTGCCGGGAGAGTTCATGATGCTGGCGATTGATGCGGAGAAGGCCTTCGACCGTGTCCACTGGCCGTATCTGGAACAGGTGCTCATCAAGGCAGGGCTGGGCGTGAAATTCCGTACGTGGATTCTGAATTGCTATACCTTCCCCACAGCGGCGGTTCGGGTTAATGGCTGCTCTTCGCCCACATTCCCCATTGAACACGGAACTCGGCAGGGGTGCCCGCTCTCACCCCTGCTTTTCACGCTATATATGGAACCCCTGGCGCAGGCCATGCGATCGCATCCGACCCTTAAAGGGATCAAGTTCGGGGCTTATATTCACACGATCAACTTATACGCTGATGACGTCTTGCTTTCCTTTGCCTCCCCTGCGACATCCTTGCCAGCCGGAGCGGCCATCCTGGATGCGTTTGCAAAGGCTTCTGGCTTTAAGGTTAACTTGACGAAGTCAGTCGCCCTTGACCTTTCCCTGGAGGGGCAAATGCGGGCCTCACTAGAAGCTCAATTCCCCTTCCAGTGGGCGGACGGCGCAGTCCCCTACCTGGGCATACAATTGGCGGCCACGCTACCGGACACGGTGCGTATCAACTACGCTAACCTTAGTCACACTATCCGCGCGGAGGTCGGGCGGTGGCAGCGCCTCCCCTTCTCGTGGCTGGGTCGAGTGGCGGCAGTGAAGATGACTATCCTCCCGCAAGTTCTATACGTTTTTCGGGCTCTCCCGCTTTGTCCCCCGGAGGGATGGATTCGCCGCACACAATCAGAACTGGCTCAGTTTGTGTGGAATGAGAAACGACCCAGGCTCAAGCTGAGGCTAGCGATGCTTCCCCCAGAGACCGGAGGCCTGGGTCTTCCGGATTTACGACTCTATTACCAGGCGACCCAACTCAGGACCCTAGTGGAATGGAGCATATGGGAATCGGAGCGCCATTGGTTGTTCCAAGACCAAGCAGTAGCGGGGCGCCCACTCCAGGAGGTGCCTTTCTTACGCCGACAACACCGGCCCCCTAATTTATACGCCTCCTTCATCACGAGGGTACCGCTAGAGGTCTGGAATCGAGCCTGCCTCCTGCATGACCTGACAACCTTCCCGTCTCCCCTCACACCCCTGATGGAGAATCCTGACTTCGGTCCGGGTAGGGATGTCCAGGCTTTTGCACGGTGGCGCCCAGCAGGATGCCGGTGCCTCTTTCACATGTATTCAGGTGAGGGAGTGATGCCTTTCGAGGAGTTCCGGAAGACCTATGACCTCCCGGAAACCAAACATCTTAGGTATCTACAGGTCCGGCACTGGGCGCTTCACCCCCTGATTTGTGGGGACGCGACGTGCAAGCTCAGCAAATATGAATACTGGCTTCTTTCACGCACCACAGATAAGCGACTCATCTCAGACATATATCGACTCCTCCTGGACAGATACTCGCGCGTTTATAATGCAGGACGGGCAAGATGGGAAAGGGAACTGGGGCGGACTCTACACAACAAAGAATGGGAGGGCATTTATTACCGCGCCCGACACTCGGCCTACCACATGGGACTGACCGACACATTTACCAAACTTGTAACCTATTGGTATTACACACCAGAGCGCTTGCACGAGATGGGCCAAATGGGGGATGCACTCTGCTGGAGGGGCTGCGGGGAAAGGGGCACCCTGACACACCTTCTGTGGGATTGCAGTCATATACAGGGTTATTGGAAACTGATTCTGGATGAAGTCGATGCCCACTTTGAGACGGAGATCCCGCGATTTCCGGCCTATGTCCTATTGGGGCTCCCTAATGCTCTAACCTATCCTCTAAGGGCTCGTAGGGGTCGGTTGATAGCGATAGCGCTGGGCTCCGCAGTGCAGGCCCTGTTAGCCCTGTGGCGAACCACGCAAGTCCCCACTCTTCAGAACTGGCTGTGGCGACTCTGGTCTGTCCTTGGTATGGAAAGACTTTCTTTGGTAAAAGCGGGGGAAGGGGCGAAATATGCCGAGCTGTGCAGCCCTTTCTATCTCTGCTAGCCACTGAATTTCGAGAAGTGACCTGTCCTAGGTATTTAAGGTTGCTCCGCTTGTCACATGTGAATGACGAATCAGGTTGAGTGTGTGGGGGATATGTATGGTGTTGGAAGAAGGATCCGGAGGGTGGGAGTGGGGTGGGGGATTGGGGAATAGGTTGGGGGATAGGTTAAAGTTTGGTGTTTTTCCTTTTGTGGCTCCATGAGCGCTGGTCAAACTCTGCTAGTTGAGCTCGTAGCTCCCAAGGACTACAAGACATTGTGACTTTTGCGTATGGGGGAGCTCTGCGGATATCGCCTAACATTGGACGCATTGTTATCTGTAAGAGACCCTGATATTTCCCAGCTGTATGTAAGAGCCCTATTTTTTTTGTTTTAGTTTCTTTTTTTCGTAAATAAAGAGATTTCATACTAAAAATGGTGGTCATTGATAAAGTAAATCTGGGAATAAGAGGAGGAAACAGGAAGCTTGCCCTGCGCCAATTAGAATCAAGATACATTATTGATTTTGAGTGTATGACCCCGAATGGATTGAACATTAATGAAGAACTAGCGGTACACTTAACATGAAGATGAAATTGATATATTGTTTTGGAGTACTTTTGTAATCTGCAGTTAGATTGATATGGTTTTTCTTTTAAATAGTTCTATGTATTTATTTTTCACAGGTACCAGATGGATAGGTGTGACAAGGAATCTGAGGTCAACATAAACTAAATGTGAAGAATTTGTGGTTGCACATGTCTGATTCAGACTTTTTCTCAAGGACTGAAAATTTGCCCATTGGGCTATGATTTCAAGCGAGTTAATATCAATGGACATGGGTACTAATTGCCCACTTGGGCGGGATTGTTTATTTGTTATCACAAGTTGGCTACAACAATATGGACCCTAGATATATAATCCACTTAAAAACTACTGCAATATGACATGCAATTTTTTCGTATATGTAATGTGTAGTTTTTTGCTGGGTCATACGAATTATTGGACACATTCAATGTACCAGCAATGCTTATGATACATATGGATACTAGCTGCACTGTGAACTTTGCCCACTGGGGCTATGTTTTTCATGACTTAACATCTATGTACATGGGTAATAATCGCCCACTTGGGCTGGACCGTCTCTTCTTATGTTTATCTCTAAGTGGATACAACAACATACATAATGTACTTGGACCAATCTGCTTTGATATTATATCGCACATGCAATGTATATCATCTCTGCCGCTTTATGCGAGTTGCAAATATCAGCGTATTAGCGTATCAACAAAGCATATAATGGATATGGTCACAATTTGAATAGTTATCCACTAGGGTTGTATTACTCATGCCCACTCGGGCCAAGTTTTTGGATGACGCGATTTGACAGCCGCAAAAGTTATGAGCTGTAAATATTGGTTTTGTTTAGTACTCTGATAACACATTGTATATATCGCTAAAACCCTTGAATATTTGACTGCAATTTATTATTTGTTGAACTACATGAATGAAATATAAGGCGTATTCAGTATGTTTGACCATTCCAATATGTCTGCCACACAAAGTACCTAGTTTTACACATATGGGTGTTAGTCCATTCTTTCTTTTGTCACTTGAAAGAGTAAAAGGACATTTGTTTGGCATCAATTCGTAAACGTGATCAAGCTGTAAAGCGAAACGCGTTGTTTTCCTGCTGCTGAATAAAATTGCGTGCACAGCAACCTTTGAGAGTCGGGTACGTCTGTTCGAGAGAATGGAGTGCTGTGATGGATAAATATGGGTGACCGGGAGCCCTAACCCGACCCACTCGCGAACGTGACTGGTGAATTACCGGAACTTTGGTTCGTCAATATATATATATATATATATATATATATAACATGTGTCTCATATACCTTTAAAATCTGGTTAGGAATTCACTAGAATGTCATGCACCATTAAGTGTAGTTTTAAAACTATTGCCAGATTAATATTCTGTAAGAAAATAAACAAGTTCTGAATTATTATTATCAACAATTCTCTGCTAAGGCAGTTATTATTATGAGTACCTCCTTGAAACTTACTCAGCAATAAAAAAACATATTGGAGCATAAAAAGTATTTCTTAAATGATGTGTCCTTCTGCTCTCTTTATTTTTCAGGTTGGTAAGTAATCCAATGATTTATGAATGCTTTTCAGAAATAAACGCCACTTCACCAAAATAATGATTCATTATGTCACCTTAATTGTTTTTCCAAAAGTCTTGACTGCAATGTTCAAAGTTCTTTATGCTTTTTTAATAATAATAGGTTTCAAGCACAATGCGCATTGCCTCTCTGACAGTCTTTCAATGGAAATATAAAAATGTCAATTAACTTACTTGTTCGTCCAAGTATTTAACAAGAAACATCAGCCGTACTTCTGTTTTCACTCGAAACTCTCTTAAAAAGTTGATTGGAATTGCGGGTGCTTCAGGACGAGGAATAAAGCCTCCTAAAACCGGGCCAGAAATATTCTCTACACGTCACTGGGGTTTCCCTGGAGCTGCTGAAGAAACTGAAAGACGTGCTGGTGAAGCAGGATGCGGACGGAGGAAAAAGACTTCAAATGAGTAAGGTAGGGAGAACGAGCTTAAGCGCCTTTGCTTGCTCGTTTGGGGCTTAAATATTTTCTCAGGAGGGTGGGGTTCTTTGATGACGAGGGGAGTTTAGGCATTCTGCACGTGGGCAAGTAAATCAAACGAGTGTTCCATGAATCAACAGTCTTCTGTACACATGCCCATTATGCAAACAAGATTCCGGTTCTCATACTTCTTTAAAACAACCACTGCTTTTTCAGAAATAAACAAGCGCAGATAATAGTCCTTAAACAATGGTTTGTTAGCAAGCTCTGTACCAAACAAGCATTGGTAAAATCACAGAAAAACACATTGCACTAAAGTCTGCTTACAATTCTATGTGAGGTTGAGCATGATTCTTGACGCAACTCCTAACAGATCCGTAGGGAGGTCATTCCATGCCTTAGCAGCCAGGAAGCCAGAAAAGATCTTCTTCCAGCTCGAACCTTCCGCACCCTGGGCACAATCACCCTTTGAGAGCTAAGCAATCTCAGATCCCACTGGTACGATAAGCAGTAAGAAGGGGAAGGAGGAAGCACGGCCCCTTCTGACTTCTGACATAGGGCCTTGAATGTAACTCCGTCCTGAATTGGAAGCCAATGAAGTCTCTTCAAAGCTTCCCCCACAGAAACCCCCCTAGGGATGTTCAGGATCAGCCAGGCTGCAGCATTTTGGACCTTCTGCAACAGGTTCAAATTTCTAGCCGTCACCCCTACATACAGAATATTGCAGGAATCAAGGCAAGATGTAACAAGAGCCTGTACAATAGTTATTTTAGCATCAAGGGGGAGAAGGTCCAACATTTTGCGTAGCATCTTAAGGATGCCAAAGCAGGCTCCGGCCACAGCGGTAATTTGCTCAGAGAAGGACAGATTTTCATGTGGTAATTGTGTAATTAGTTTTAGGTGTGGGTTGTGGGGTTTATAGGGGTAAAGGGTGGGAAATAATTTATTTGGAATTAATAATTAGTTATTAATTATTATCAATTAATTATTTTACAATGAAATATGGAAATTGTGTGATTAATTTAATTTGTGGGGTTTTTAGGGTTACAGGGTGGGAAGTAATTTATTTTTCATTAATTAATAATTAGTTGATCATTAATAATAATTAATTGATCATTAAGAACGGTAATTGTTTAATTATTTTTTGTGTTGGGTTTTGGGTTTATAGGAGTGAAGAGTGGGGAGTGAATACATGTTACTTACTTTATAACTAGTTGTTAAATACTATTATTTATTTCATTTAATTTTTCTTTTAACTGTGTAATTATTTTTTTACAGTTTAATTTTAGGTGTGGGTTGTGTGGATTATAGGTGTAAAGGGTGGGAAGTTAATTACATTTTATATGTTTTAATTAGTTTTTTAATTAATATTATTTGTTTAATTGAAAATTCATTGTTATTATGCAAATATTTATTTTTTCGATGTGGGTTGTGTGGTGTTATATGCTAGGAAGTAAATAGACTTAATATATATAATAATCAATGTTTGTGTTAAAAAATAATTTCTAAATAAAAATATTTGTTTCAAAATTATTTATTTTATTTAATATACTTTATGTAGGTATACATGATATGTATTTAACATTTTAATGTGTTTTTATTTTCTATGTTTAATATTCAATATTTTTCATTTTTAACATATTTATATTTGTTTTACTTACTTTAAAAAGAAAATGTATTCTGTTGATGACATTTTGTTTGTTTTTATTTTTTAACTGATTGAAGTGAGAGTAGTACATTTTACCCCTCCACAATCCAACACTTTCCCTATTGGTGCACTGACTGGAGTGGGAATAGTAATTTTTATCCCTCCATTGTCCAACATTTTCCCTACTGTTGTACTCACAGGAGTGGATATTGTAATTTTTACCCCTCCGCTATCCAACACTTTCCTTACTGTTGCACTCACTGGAGTGAGAATAGTAAATGTTACCCCTCTGCAATCCAGCACTTTCCCTATTGCTGCACTGACTGAAGTGCGAATAGTAAATTTGATCCCTCTTCTATCCAACAATTTCTCTATTGCACTCACTGGAGTGGAAATAGTATATTTATCCCTCCGCTACCCAACACTTTCTCTACTGTTGCACTCAATGGAGTGGGTATAATAATTTTTACCCCACCGTTATCCAACACCTATCCCTACTGCTGCACTGACGGAAGTGGGAAATTTAATTTAAAGACTTTTAAATAGTTTAATGTTTTAATTTATAATAGAATATTTAGTTTAAATAGATATATATTTATTTGTTACATTTTTATATAATTTAAAAATTAAAAAATATTACAAATTATTAGTTTGATGATTCTTTTAAAGTAAATATATATATTAAATATATATCTGTGCTTCACCTTTTTTTCTAAATCTTTTTATCATTAAACAAATTGACATACCACACCACTTCGCCACATGAGCATTTGGAAGGCTTTTAAAATTTTTTAACTTTGCACCACTTTGATCCGCGTTTTTCTGGGGGGCTTCTAATAGCTAAGGGGAATTATTTTAGGGAGGCACTCTGACACCTTGACACGTTCAGCAGGCTCTGACCGCCCACATTTGGCACTACCGCTTTACCGACTCTCGGCGGCGGTGGGCTCCATCTTGAGTCAGGCGGGGGCAGCGCTCTAGTCGCGCCGTCCTCCCGCCCATCTGACTATTTAAGTGACCTTTTCCGCGCGCCCCGCGCCCTTCAGTAGCTCTCCCCGGTGAGGGAAACTGGGGCTGCGAGCAGCGCACACAGCAAATCGTGGTGTCCATTCGCTATTGTGTTTTGTGTATTGAACATTTGGAAGGCTTTTAAAATTTTTTAACTTTGCACCACTTTGATCCGCGTTTTTCTGGGGGGCTTCTAATAGCTAAGGGGAATTATTTTAGGGAGGCACTCTGACACCTTGACACGTTCAGCAGGCTCTGACCGCCCACATTTGGCACTACCGCTTTACCGACTCTCGGCGGCGGTGGGCGCCATCTTGAGTCAGGCGGGGACAGCGCTCTAGTCGCGCCGTCCTCCCGCCCCTCTGACTATTTAAGTGACCTTTTCCGCGCGCCCCGCGCCCTTCAGTAGCTCTCCCCGGTGAGGGAAACTGGGGCTGCGAGCAGCGCACACAGCAAATCGTGGTGTCCATTCGCTATTGTGTTTTGTGTATTGAACATTTGGAAGGCTTTTAAAATTTTTTAACTTTGCACCACTTTGATCCGCGTTTTTCTGGGGGGCTTCTAATAGCTAAGGGGAATTATTTTAGGGAGGCACTCTGACACCTTGACACGTTCAGCAGGCTCTGACCGCCCACATTTGGCACTACCGCTTTACCGACTCTCGGCGGCGGTGGGCGCCATCTTGAGTCAGGCGGGGACAGCGCTCTAGTCGCGCCGTCCTCCCGCCCTTTTCTCTTTCCATAACATGTGCATGCCGACCAGACGGCGCAGCGGGCTGGCGCAGCGGGCGCGCCGGACACGCGCCGAAGCCGCGCCTAAGCCAAGCCCGTCTGCGCCCGTCCGCAACCGGACCGCGCCGGGCGCAGGGCTTGCTGCCCAACCAGCCCCTACAATCAGGTACGACAGCCGAACTTTACTCGCCCTATGTCCTAAAACAGCCAATTACTGCGCCGATTGCCCCCCTATTGATCCTCTCTTGAGCCCCTTTATATGTCCCCACTGCAAATGGGTACCCCCCCCCTTAACCTCGGAAGTACTCGACTCCCCTTCCCCCTTAAAGACCAATCCCACTTACTTTAAGGGAGGCCTCATTAATGCTAGATCCCTAGCCTGTCACAGCCAAGACATACTTGATTTAATAACAGGACATGATTTAGATGCTTTATTTATTACCGAAACCTGGCTCAATGATTCGTCAAATCCCGACCTGGCTATTGCCCTCCCCCCTAATTTCACAATCTTTAGGCGGGACAGACCACTCGGGCGTGGCGGCGGGGTAGCTTTAGCTATTAAAAAAATCTTCCCCTGCCATATATTTGACCTTGCCCACCTCAAAGAAAGTGAGGGCATAGGCTTTTCAATTAAAATTAATGCCGCAACCTCCTTCTCAGGGGGACTCATATACCGCCCTCCTGGGAATGCCACCCCTTTTCTTGAGTCACTAGATGAGGTCTTGGGAGCTCTTACACTGCACTACCCCAATTTTACCTTATTAGGAGATATGAATTTGCATTTGGAGTCCTGCATAGACCCCTATGCCATCTCCTTCCAACATTCATTAAATATCTTTGGATTGTCTCAACTTGTCACTGCGGCCACTCATATTGCGGGTCATACCCTTGACGGTATTTGTTCCAATCTTACAACTCTGACCACGTCCCTCCCGATGCCTCAAATTTGGACTGACCATTCCTTCATTCCTTTTAATATCAAGACACAAGCCCTCATCTCGCCTAACAAGAAACGCACCCCCCCTTCCTTCACAGTGAATTGGAGGAAAGTGTCGGAACATATTAAATTGGCCTCTCAACCCCTACCTAACCCTCCGATACCAACCGGAGACGCAACTGCCGACTCCCATAATTTCCATGCTTGGATTGACCAAATCGTTTTGGAGAATTCCACTCCCAAAAATCAACAGGGGAATCTACATAAAAGAAAACCTAACGCACCTTGGTTTACCCAGGCTCTAGCCGACAGCCATCTTCTCTGTCGTAGACTAGAAAGAAAATGGAGAAAAACATACGATGAGGCCGCAAGGTCGCTCTATGTCCAACAAAGGAAATCATACCTCTTTAACATAAAAAAGGCAAAAAAGGAATATTTCACTAAAGCCATAAATGATGCCCATCAAAAACAAAAAACTATCTTCACTATAGTTAAGTCCTTCACCCATCCCAAGACTCTCACGCCGGAAATTCCTCCATCGGCAACCCTGTGCAATCAAATTGCTGACTTTTTCGTGGAGAAGATTGTTAATATTCAGAAAGACTTCCCTCCTCCCTCAACCACCTCTTGCAAGGTTACAGACAACCACTGTCTGCTGTCTAGTTTCAAACCTGTTTCCATTCAACAAACCCGTAAGGCAATTTTGACATGTAAATCAGGAGCCCCCACTGACTCCTGTCCACCCAGCATCCTGCACCATTTGATTGACACAGTGAATCCCTATATTAACACCATTATAAATGAATCTCTCGACTCAGGGATGGTGCCCAATGACTGGAAGAAGGCTATTGTGAAGCCTCTGATGAAGAAGCCTAACAAATCCCCCACTGATCTTACCAATATGCGCCTCATCTCATTACTACCTGTCCTTGGTAAAATCACAGAACAGCTGGTACATGAAGAGTTGAAAACCTTCGTAGAGACTAACAACATCCTGCATCCACAGCAGTCGGGATTTCGATCTGGCCATTCCACAGAAACAGCTCTGATCGAACTAGCTGATTCTATCAAGTTCCTGCAGGATGAGGGCAGGCAGGCCGTCCTCATCCTGCTTGACCTTACAGCGGCGTTCGACACTATCTCGCATGTCATCCTGATCAACAGACTGCGAGAGATTGGCGTGACAGACACAGCTTTGGCATGGGTCAAATCTTTCCTGTCTAATAGGTCCCAAACTGTGTCCTTGGGTCCCTATCTATCCAGCGAGAAACCTATAACATCAGGAGTGCCCCAGGGGTCCATATTAAGTCCCCTTTTTTTCAATATCTATATGGCCCCCCTCCTCGCTGTGATAGAATCCCACGGGATCCTCGTCACGTCATACGCTGACGACACACAGCTTGTCGTTACTATCGACAAAAAGTGTCCGAGCGCAGATCGGCGCCTCCAAAATTGTCTCTCTGATGTCTTCCAGTGGCTTAACAACAACCATCTAAGATGCAATAGTGCCAAGACCGAAATCATACTGCTGAGCAAAGATATATACTTCTGCCCGAAGGATTGGTGGCCCTCAGGCTCTGAGGCCCCACCTAGCGCTGTACACTCGGCACGGAACCTGGGCGTGCAATTCGATTCGTCCCTCTCCTTCGATGACCACGTCAGGATCACTGCTGGCCGCTGTTTTGGACTCATCAAGTCTTTGAAAAAATTCTTTGACTTCCTCACCATTGCAGCCCGAAAATCAGTCGCGGTAGCTCTAATACTCTCCCGACTTGATTATTGTAATGGTTTAATGGCGGGAGTAAAAAAGTCCACCCTTAAAAAGCTGCAGAGCGTCCAACATGCAGCCGCCAGATTGGTGTTGGGACTTCCTAGAAGGTCATCAGCTTCAACGGCGTTGAACACTCTCCATTGGCTACCGTTACACAAAAGGATTCTTTTTAAACTTCTCCTTACTGTTTTTAAAACTATGAAAAACTCAAAGCCCCACTACTTTGCAAAGCGTTTTACACGCTACAACCCCTCGCGAGTTCTGAGATCATCAGGTACAAATCTCATCACCATTCCAAGATTCAAATTCAAAACCAGGGGCGGGAGGACCTTTACCGTCCTCGCAGCTAGGGCATGGAACAATCTTCCTGTCAATCTCAGATTAACCGACAAGGAGAACACCTTCAGAAAACTCCTAAAGACCTGGGTCTACCAACAATCAGATACCTCTGTATTGGCAGCCATCTAGTTCTAGTCTCCTCACCACACTCCATCTCTTTTGTTCCCGCTGCTTGCTAACTTAGCGCCAAGATGCTCCTTCTGGAGCGTATGTCTGCGCTCTACAAATACCCAAAAATATCAAATATCAAATATCTTTATTCAGGGGTGTTGGGGGGTGGGGGGGGGGGGGGTGCGGATATTTCCTCTATATGAGTTCCAGGGCCCCCATATCTTGCTCCATTTCCTGGGACACCCTCTGGCTACATAGACTGACTTTTCCCAGAGCATGCACCAGTCCAAATCTTCCTTCTATTTTCCTACTGTTGGCGGTTGGTGAGCCCCCCAATTTTGTGCTATCTTCCTTTTAGCGATCATTGCTGCCAGGGTTGCCCATTGCTTAGTATAAGAGGTAAGGTCCGTTGGCTCCCAAATGTTTAGGAGGCACCTGCGTGCCTCAGGCTGCATATCGACTGCGAGTACCTCACGGAGTGTCTGATGCAAGGCACACGAGTATGTTTATATGTGTTCACATTCCTATATAATGTGGATAAACGTACCTACCTCCCCACACAATGCGGATAAAACAGAAATTGTCATCACAAACAGTAAAATGAACTATTGGAATGCCGCCTTCTAGCCCATCGACATGTGGGATCTGTTGTCCCCAAAGAAATCTGTCAAAAGCTTGGGAGTTATCATTGATTATAAGCTATTGTGATGAAGTCAAACACCCATGCAGAATAAGTGTGGTGTCAAGAGGTTTATTCAAATCAGCAGTATACAGGAAACGTCCCATCCACCACACCAGATAGCAGTAACTGACAATTCATGGACATCCCACGGACCAGTACAATAACACCATTCTAACTAGAACATCATACTCTGTATAACATTCTATGATTATTTCATACAATACATATTGCTCAACAACTCGACAGCAATCTATTACTAAGATACCACATATCTTACCCCCATTGTTTTTTTATGAATAAATATATTTATATATGTAAGCCTACCTAATGATAACATAACTAAGACATACAAAAAGAGAAACATAAATTGGAGAATAAACCAAGTATAACAGTAGGGTCAATTTCTTGTCTACTCCTTATCACCAACGTTCATGTCATTCGAACTTGTGCAACTCGAATCCGAGCGTACAACTGAAATTCTGTTTAAATCCCAGATACGGTTATCATCGGCCTTTACAGAGTTGTTGAACAACTTGATAACCCTAAATGGAGTTGAAAAATTAGACACTCACCACTTCTCACTGTACCTTTTTATAACGTAGTCACCGACTTTTTTTCAGTTTTAGAAGTGGCATGTCTTACATCTAAGTTGTGCTTTATTTTCCAAACCTTTACCTTCTGGTTGTCCTTCCACAGCTCACTGTCCAACCCACTTTCTTACAGATCACCCAAGCCAGATAAGTCCACATATTGGGTCTCCTGCCCCTGAACAGGCCAAACAGTACTTTGCCTGAAATCGAATGAGGCGTAAGATTATATATTTAAACTCTCTCAAGAACCTAACTTTTCCAATCCCTGTTCTGTGTACTAGTGATCTGGATGCACTAATTCAATACTCAATTAAATCTCCCTACCATCCCATTGGATTCAGAGTGGTAGAGGAAACATGTTTTGTTATTAATCTCTTTTTGTGCCCAAAAATCTTCCATCTCGTTGCATACTAGATGTATCCCATTGTCTATTCGGTTACAGTCAAAAATCCCCCCTTTGCCAATAATGTTATCAAGAAACCTGATGACATTCTTGGTTTCTAAGTTATGTGTACTGCAAGCTTCCAGCCATCACAAAAACATGTCTACTAAGACCAGAATTTAAGAATTACCTGACTTACAAGTGAGTGGCCATCAGACATCAAACGACACCTCTCACCAAATTCTCGGGGGGAGGGGCCTCCCTCACTACCATGGATTGTACTCTGGTTTTACATACCTTATCACTTGCCTTGCATTTCATACAGTCTCTCCCAACTCTTTTCACCTTTTCACTCTTTTCCTCATATAGTACGGAGACTGCTTTGGTGGAGGTGACGGAGGCAATCAGAGAATGTCTGGATAAGGGCGGCAGAGCGGTGCTGATTTTATTGGACCTCTCTGCCGCCTTTGACACGGTACCTCACCAGCTTCTCTTGACGCGACTATCCGCCATTGGCCTCTCTGGGCAAGAGTGGTCATGGGTGAAATCCTTTTTGACCTCCCGCTCCCAGCAAATCTGGATGCCCCCCCATTCCTCATCGACCAGAGAAGTTCAGACGGGTGTCCCGCAGGGCTCAACGCTGAGCCCGCTCCTTTTCAATATCTATATGACCCCTCTGCTCTCTCTGGCTGAAAGACTGGGCGCCAAGATTATGGCATACGCCGACGACACCCAGCTGTTGTTCACCTGGGACGACCCGATCGTCATCACAGAAGCAGCGCAAAGATGCTTAGCCGCCGTATTCACCTGGCTTGCCCAGGGGAAAACGGAAATCATACTCTATGGTCAATTTCCCCCTCAGTTCACAGAAGTTCTGTGGCCCCCAGATTTCCCCCGGCCTCTATCGGAGGGTGGCCCGGCTAAGAATCTGGGTATTTGGTTTGGAGCAGATCTTAGATTTACAGAGCATATAAAAAGACTTACAGGCATCTGCTTCGGGACCCTCAAATCCTTAGGCAGATTCCTCCCTCTGCTCCCGCAGCCTGCTAAGGAGATGTCTGTCCGGGTACTTATTCTGGCCCGCTTGGACTATGCCAATGCTCTCTTCCTTGGCATTCCGATATACTTGATCAACAAGCTACAACTTATTCAGAATGCGGCGGCGAAACTCCTTCTAGCGTCTCTAAACGGACCAGTATCAGAGCACAAATGTGCATACTCCACTGGCTGCTGGTAACTCTGAGAATACAATTCAAGGCTCTGGTCCTTACACACAGAGCTCTACACGACTCCGGCCCCTCCTACATCAAGAAGAGAGTTGCTTTCTACACTCCCAAACGCCCGCTTAGGTCGGCTGCCCAACGATTGATGGTAATTCCTCATTTCCGCCGAGCTAGGATGGGCGGGCAGTCTCTATCGGTTAAAGCAGCCATCCTTTGGAATGCCCTCCAGTTAGAGCTGCGCCACACTCAGGACCTAAGATGTTTTTAAAAATTACTTAAAACCCACCTTTTTAAACAGGCCTACTAACTCATCTTCTCTCGCCAGCTGTGTTAGACTGCTTCGGGCCAGGATACTCAGGAGTAGTTGCGCGCGCTACAAATCATAATATAACATAACATAACATAACATTAATACCAGGGCACCACAAATGTAGTTGAACTCTTTCTTTAGATTTTGAGATTCCCTGAAGACTCAAATGAATGAGTATTTCTCTGACTAAAACGTGCCCCTCCACAGCAATCCATCAGTCACTGATAATTCTTCTCTCACCTTCCAGTATTTAAGCCCACCTTCACTCTCTCGAGTTTTAGTGTCTCAGCCGTTGCTGATCATAAGATCACTTCCTGCAATGCAACATCACTTTGCAAACGACGCTTCCACTCCTCCTAGCCAATTATAACCTCAGTGACCTTGCAGACCTCGAACTCCTCCAGGTCCCAAGGGACGTTGCAGTCTACCTCAGTTTCAGGTTTGTCTGTACAGAGACCAGGCTTCAGAGACAATCAGCCACCCTATTTCAGCTCCTTGAATATACTACACAGTTAAGTTATAATCCTACAAAGCAACTACCCATTTGCTAATCCTGGAAAAATGGTATCTAAGTTCTTCTTACAAAAAACATCTTTGAGAGGTTTGTGATCAAATCTAACCACAAAATCAGCACCACAGAATAACTTTTTCAACGTATTAATAGCCCAATAGCTACACAGTGCTTCTCTTTCAATAACTGAATATCAAGGCAAGTCAAATTCTCTTGATTTTGGTATTATGCCATAAAAGATAAACATAAATATTTACAGCTGCGACACGCCCTCCACGCATGTGTCACTGACGGCACTAGGCTCCCGGAATACAGCCCTCCCGAGGCGCAGACTATGTTGGGGGACCTGGGCAAAGGGGGCATCTCCTGCATATATCACAATTTAGTCAACACTATTCCTACATCACTGGACAAGTTGAGGGACCAATAGGTAGAGAGGGTGGGCCCCCCAGATAAGGTGGATTGGCGCGACGCCCTCATGGCACCCAAGACGATTATCGCCTCTGCCAAACTTAGGCTGATTCAACTATACTATCTACATGCTGCTTACCTCACTTCCCTGCGCCTCCACCGAGCAGGCTTGCGCCCGGACACGTCATGTGCGAGGGGTGGTCATGTCCAGGCCGATTTTTTCAATGTAGTCTGGTCATGTTCCGCCCGTAGCGATTTGGGGGGGCCATTGAGGAGTAGCACACGGAGGTCCTGGGGTGTGGGGTTCCCCGTGACCCACGTCATTCACTATTGGGGATCATGGATGGGCAGGACAGGTCCAGAAATGAAAAGATTTTCTTTAATACAGCCATGATTGTAGCCAAGCGTGACATAGCGGCGGCATGGAAATGTCCTGACCCGCCTCACCTTGGGAAGTGGCGAATGGGGGTGGACTGGTGCGCGACCCAAGAAAAAGCCCTTTATGTTGCAAGAGGATGCTCCAAGAAATACCGTAGTGTGTGGGGGAAGTGGTTGGGTACTGTGGAAGATTTGGATTGAATCGCTTCCTTACTTTGCTGCTGTAATCTTATGGGGTTTGATACTGTGGGATGCTATGCTCTTATGTATGCACTTGATCTATTGTCCTCCGTGCTTTTGCTGATTTCTTTTTTATGTTCCAAAACAATACATTTGATTATCAAAAGAAAAAGATAAACATAAATATTAAAAAGCAGTACAGTAAGAATTTTAAAACAACCTTGGAAAATAATTGAACTTTTAAAAAAGTATTAGTTTTTCTTTTTTAAACAGGAGAAGATACATTACTCAACCCTTTGCAAAAGTACAGGCTAAAATACATTACACATCCTTTCATTGATTTTTGGACAATATACACAAATGGAAATCTCACCCCACCCTTCAACATAGACTATACAATAACCAACATCAGGTTACAGAAAAATAGTTTACAGCAGCCATTTATTGTACTATTCTAACAGGGCACTGTAGTGCTGCAATTGTACTGCTAATACGCCACATTGCAAATACATACTTAGATAGTACAAATACTGCGGGTTGATGGATATCAGTTTTAAGAATTCTGAACGCCTCCTTGTGCTGAGATGTCCCAATGTTCCTGCATGTGAGTACTAGCCACTTTGACCTAACCGTGCTGTATGTAGGGCAGAAGAAGAGCACAAGAACCTTCATTTTGTCAGCTAGACCACAAGACTGCTCTCCATTATTGGCCATGGGACCCCTTTTATGGAAGCAGTGGAAGAGTCCCAAATCTAAATTGCACAAATAATCCTGGCCTGGGTTGGTTCAATTTTGTCAAAAAGCCCTCAATTTTATATAAATCCTTTTGTGATATAAATCTGTGAGTCATCATCAAACTTTATTTCAGTCATACGACCATAAAGGTACAGTGTACAGTACAGCTCATACTTAAAAGAAAATTAATTAGAGATAAGACATGAGTTACATAGTAAGGCCATGAAGGTGCATTGTGCAATACAGCTGAAACATAAGAGATTAAGAATAAATAACAACATAAATTGCATAGCGGAGGCATCGGGCCATGTTGGCCTATAGCCAGGTTTTAAATTCAAGTGCTAAACAACGTTCTATCTAGTACGAACAAGACAGTAACAACAAAAACCTCAAAAGAAGCCTTAATCTTCTAACAGGGTCCGCTATGTTCCCATTGTTCCTCTTGCATGCAACCTATACAAACCTTGGATTTGCCCACAATAAAGTGCTATACTGATGTTGCTTTAAGCTATTTAAAACCAATTAAAATACAGAATTCTCCTTATCCTGCTTGCAGCAGCTTCCTCCTGATACCCCACATGTGACACAAAAACTTTGTGACTACACAGGCTACCACTGGTCTTAGATCCAATCAGAGTAATCGCAGAGCTTCAACATGGTTGCGGGTCCCCAACTGCTTGGATACAGGTGTAAGCCACTTAGCTCTCGGTTGTGAGTAGGCTGAGAAAGCAAATAGTACATGCTCTGGTGTTTCAGTTGTAGCAGTGCAAATGGAACAGAACCAAGTTGACACTGGGGCATTGTGCAAGGAGCTGAGAAGGGCATCTAGGGGAAACGTGCTGAACCTGAACTGCATATATAATTTCCTATCAGTGGGTGCATGTATTATGCCTAACTAGTGTTCCAAGGAGCCAACGGATTTAAAATCCATGAATTCTGAGGTTAGTCAGCCCCCATTGGAGTTAACTACTGCAAACTGAGGTACCCAGCCCCAGGACTGCATTTGTTTTTAAAACTTGACTTTATTAGCATTTATAGTAGACATACAGGAGCAGATCACGATATGATTGTCAACTTTTGTCCATTAGTGCCCTCCTCCTAATGCAACAACGTTGATTTCAAAGACAGTACATACAGTGTAGAGTGTTGAGTAGAAGAGGGGGCTCAATAACAAGGTCAGGCCTCCTATAGGTATACTCGCAGTATTTTGGAAATCTTGAGGCGTCTGCCAAATTGCCATAGTTCAACGTGAAATATCAAAGTCAGGATGCTGTGGTCTGCGTGATAAACCTTTCTAGTCTGCTCCTATGATTCACAATTTCAGCTTAAAAAATTGAATTCACTATAGAAAACGAGAAGAGAGAGAAGGAGATAGCAGAGAAGAACAATTGTTAATTACCTGTAAACAGGTGGTTCTCCAGCATTGGTGTCTTTCATAGATTCACATGCTTGAATATTCCCCGTCGTCGAAGTGGGAGTCCCACTGTAAATAAAATAGCAATAAAATACCAATAACATATTTATGTAAATACATAACACATGAAATAATACTAGAAAATACATAATAAATACTCAAAAACAATTCCTACATAGGAATACATGGTAGAGAGAGAAAACACTTGTAACATATTCCTGTCATTATGTTAGTCCAAACTACAGCCAATCAGGCGCCAGCACCCTTCCAGAACCTTCTCCTCAGAACTCAGACCCTTAGATTTTCGTAGCACAAGAGTGACAAAAGAGTCAATGAGGAGAAGCGAGCCTCTGAGGGGAGGTGGGTGGGTCGCATGTGAATCTATTAAAGACACCAATAATGGAGAACCACCTGTTTACAGGTAAGTAACAATTGTTCTTCTCCGGTATTAGGGTGTCTTTCATAGATTCACATGCTTGAATAGAATAGAGAGCAGTAACAGCCGAAGAGGCCCGATTGCTATGTAACAGCATGGAGAAACCAATGAGACAATAATAATACAGTCATGTAAGTACTGATAGCAATCATATAAAAACCATAGTGGAGGAGGGAAGACAGAGGCTCACCTTAGTTAAAAAGATGACGAAGTACTGCCTGTCCCACTGCTGTATCCGCCTCGTTGATGGCATCCAGGCAGTAGTGCTTCGTGAACGTGTGCCTGTTGGACCACGTGGCTGCTTGGCAGGTCTGATGAAGCGGCACACCAGCAAACAGGGCAGTATAGGATGACATCGCCCTGGTGGAATGAGCCCTCACAGAAGATTGTAGAGGCTTGCCGGCTTGCTGATGGCAGAATACAATGGCTGAAGAAATCCAACGTGCAACAGGGTAACAGGGCGCCCTTTACGCATGCGTCCGTAGGCAATGAACAGTTGATCGGACCTGCGAAAAGGGGCGAAAAGGGGCGGTCCTGCTGATGTAAAATTTAAAACAAGGGGTGGTGAGGGACAGAGTCTCTGAATTAAACAGAATACTCTCACCCAGTCAAGAGATCAGGGCTAGATCCAACACCGTTTTTTAGCTCACTGCACCATCCCAGTTTCAGAACCTGGCTGTATGCAAATTAGTCTGTTCCTGTCCCAGTGCATGATGGGAACAGGGCAAACCAAACTACGTAAGCCAATTCTTACACTGGGAAGGAAACAAGCTACCGGGGACCGGTTTCTGGCATTTAAGCCGTCTTCGGCCCGGCTTGATTGAGGCTCGGCAAAGAAAGTCTTTAAGAAAACAGGTTCATTTAGATGGAAATCCGTAGGCACCTTCGGCAGGAAAGTTGGGTTGGTGCGAAGCACCACACCGTCAGGTTTGAATTGGAGAAAAGGAGGTTTAACAGTGAAAGCGTGAAGATCATTCATGCAACGAGATGATGTCAGAGCAAGGAGAAGGACTACCTTCCAGGTCGGAAACTTTAAGTCCGCCCTATGGATAGGCTCGAATGGCGCCTTCATTAGTTGGGCTAAGACGACATTGGGAGGCCAAGTGGGAGGAGGATGCCGAAGAGGTGGGAACTTCCGGAACAGTCCTTTGAAAAACTGACGAACAACTCTGGAAGAGCAGAGAGAGGAGGAGCCATCCTGCCGGAAACGAGAGATTGCCGCCAAGAAAACTCTCAAAGTAGCATGGGAAAGCCCGGATTGAGCCACGTGCAAAAAGAATGGAAGTAGCTGCTCCGGAGTGGAATGGATAGGATGGATATTAGTAGCCACGCACCAATAGCAGAACCTCTTCCATTTGAGCTTTAAGTCGTAATGGTAGAAGGAGCTCTGGCCTGAGCGAGAATGTCTCTGCATTCCGGCGAGATATTTAAATGCACAAATTCAAGGTGCTTAGGTTCCAGGCCGACAGTTGTAGAGAGGAGGGGTTCAGATGGCAAATCTGACCCTTGTACATCATGAGGAGGTCCGTCTAGGATGAAGGAGGATGGCCTTGCACTGCGACAGAAGGAGCAACTCCGAGAACCACGCCTGTCGGGGCCATCTGGGGGCCATCAGGAAAATGTGGCAGGGCTGCCTCCGCATCTTCCAGAGCACACGAGGCACCAACGGAATCGGAGGAAAAGCGTAGGCGAATAGATCGCACCAATTCATCAAAAGGGCATTCCCGCACGACCCTTGGTGGAGATGCCAACTTGCGTAAGATGGGCATTTCCGGTTCTCCGGGGTTGCAAAGAGATCCAGAGACGGACGACCCCATCGTTGAAAAACGAGGTCGAGAGTTGGTTGATGCAACTCCCACTCGTGGGTCGATGACGTGGATCTGCTGAGGGAATCCGCTAGGATGTTGGAGACGCCCAGCAGATGCACCGCCGCCAGGGTAACTTGATGACGGATCGCCCAATCCCAGATCGACTGAGCCAGCCGAGACAAGAGTGGAGACCTGGTTCCGCCCTGCTTGTTGACATAGTGCATACTGGTGTTATTGTATATCTGAATGAGCACTGATTCCCCTTGAATCACAGGAAGGAACGACTTGAGTGCCAGAAAAATTGCCATCAACTCCAGCCTGTTGATGTGCCAGGAACGTTGAAGCAGAGACCATTTACCCTTGATGAAGAGGCCTTGAAGGTGAGCACCCCAGCCTTCTAATGAGGCGTCTGTTGTGAGCGTGAGTTCTGGAGTGGTGGAGAGGAAAGAAGTTCCAGTCGCAAGGTTGGACGGTTGCGCCCACCATTGGAGAGCTGTTCTCATGTGAGCAGTGACACCCACGAGGTCGTTGAAAGAACCGGTGACCTGATGCCACTGTACGTCCAATTCCTCCTGAATGGGGCGAGTCCATAGTCTGCAATTTGGGATCAGTGTAATACAAGATGATGCCATCCCCAGAAATGACTTTAAGATCCGGACTGAAACCGACAGTCTTGCCCAAATCAGAGACACCAAGCGGTGGATCTTTTGTTGACGCTCTTGGGACACGAATGCCTTTGAAAGCATTGTGTCTAAAGTGGATCCCAAAAAGTTCCTGCGTGGAGCCGGTTCCACCTGAGACTTGTCGGCATTGATGGCCAGGCCGAGAGATCGAAACACGTCCTGACAAAGACGAGTGTGTTGAAGCAGCTGTCTGCGAGACTGTGACTTGAGGAGGCAGTCATCCAGATATGGAAAGATTTGTACGCCTTGTAGACGCAGGTAAGCCACTACTGGAGCCAATACTTTCGTGAAGACACGAGGGGCGGACCGGAGGCCGAAGGGCAACACCTTGAACTGGAAGTCTCTCTGTCCCACCCGGAAGCGCAAGTACTTCCGATGCTTTTGAAGAATTGGAACATGGAAGTAAGCATCCTGAAGGTAAATGGTGGTCATGAAGTCGCCCATGGAGAGAAGACTGAGGATCTCTACTAGTGTAAGCATGCGGAAGGATTGGCTCTTGAGGTACCTGTTGAGCGCTCGCAAATCAAGAATCGGTCACCAATCTCCCGTCTTCTTGAGTATTAGGAAGAAACGGGAATAGAAACCATTTCCTCTCTGAGACTTGGGAACCACTTTGACGGCACCTTTCTGAATTAGAAGACGAACTTGATGGAAAAGCTTCTTGAGGTTGGGAGGAGGCGGGCCAGACGGTGGAGTGGGAGGAGGAATCTTGATGAACTCTAGAGCATGGCCCTTTACCACAATGTCCAGAACCCCGCGGTCCGAGGTGATGGAGGACCACTGAGAAAAGAACAGAGAGATTCGACCTCCAACACTGGGGGGGATACGCAAGTCATTGTTGTTTGGGAGTGGATCCTCTATATGTGGATTTTCCCCTGTAGGATTTGGACGACTGCTGTCGGGTGGACTGCTGTTGGTTGGATGAGTAACGTTGGTTACCTTGGTGGTAGAAGCGATATTGAGTGTTTCCTCCACGAAACGTTGAGGAGGTGCCACGTCCGCGTGCACCCCAAAATGGCTGCTTCCGAAACTGTATCAGTGTCTTTTTTAATGGACTGCAAAGCCTCAACTATGTGCGCTCCAAAAAGCGACTCACCGTTGTACGGCATATCCAGGATCTTGGTTTGTACTTCCTGGTGGAAAGAGGTGGACTGTAACCAACCCTGCCTCCGCAAGACCGCCTCAGCAGCAAGCTGACGAAAGCCAGTGCACGCAATATCAACTGCGCAATGAATAATTTCCTCCGATGTCCTCTCACCGTCCTGCAGAATCTTTAAAGCTTCAGCCTTAGAAGCGTCAGGGATGAGGTTCACCAGGGCAGACAAGTCCGACCTCACCGTAGTGGAGAATTTGCGTCCAATAGCGTCCAGGCGTCGACCCTCCCGATCTGGAGGAGCTGAAATTGGCGATGCCGGATTACATGAACGACGTTATGCAGCTTGAGTGACTACTGAGTCAGGCTTTGGATGAGCGACAAGGCACGCTGGAGAACCTATGGGCGCCTTGTATTTTTTCTCAAGGCGAGGCAGTTGAGCTGGCAGCGAATTTGGAGTTTGCATGAGTTTCACCCATTCAGTCCATATAAAGTCTATGTTGGGTATAGTGTGGACTTGCTTGACTGGTTGATTTTTAAAATCATAGAGGAAACAGTCCTCCTCCCTCTGGACTCCGGGCAACTTTAAGCGCTGGGCCGCTCTATCCATCAGCTGATAGAAACTAGCTATGTCCACCGTAGGCGAATCCCCGGGCTCTACCGGAGGAGGGGAAGGCATCTGGATTTGGTAGTCGTCCCACTCAGCCATGTGGGTGGCGGCGTCATCATCATCATCGTGGACCTCTCCATCTTCCAGTTCTGGAATGACGTCATCATCATCAACCAGATACACCGTAGTGTGTATCTTCACTGACGTCTGAACCTGTGGTGAAGGCGTTGGTGGCAATGGTGGCGGAACAGGAACAGGAGCCGCCGCAGCCGCAGGCACATGAGGCATAGGGGAAATCTGTGGAGAAGGCGGTAAACGCCGGTTGTAGTCGTCTAACATATGTTGGAGATTTGAGATGAGCGACAAAGGGAGTGTCGCAGTTGGAACTTGTACAGATTGTTCTTCTGCCTGAGAATACTAGTTGTCGTCATCATCATCACCGTAATCCTGGCACTTAATAATCCGAAGGACTGCGTGCCACTCTGAATGAATCACCCACATCATTGTCAGAGTCAGAATCCTGCTCTGAGCTCGTGGCGAACATGGGCAATGGAGGCTGCGGATATGGGATGGATAGCTGGTCAACCTGTTGTTGATGACGATGGTGCAAGTGGTCGGCGGTGGAAGAGCCAGACCCGGTGGAAGACAAGGGCACCAAAGGCAATGAAGCAAACGATGAAGGAACCACCATCGACTGTGTCGTCGACGGTGTCGACGACGGCGCTGGCAGAGGCGTCGACGAAATTGTTGCAGAAAGATCCACCGTCGACGGAGCCGCCGTCGACGGAACAATCGTAGACGGTAAGGTCGTCAACGAAGTCGTTGATGTTGATGAAGCCGCCGTCGACGGAGCTGTTGTCGACGGGACCGACGACGAAGAAGATTTCCTGGGAGCTTACTGTCTCCGTCGACGATCCGGAGACGGCTGATCTCTTCGTCGGGACAAACGTCGACGCTCCCGTCGACGATGAAACATGTTTTGGAGCAGAAACATGAATGGAGGCTGCAGAAGACGCCTAAGAGCCAGGTCTCGTGGGCGTAGAGGTAGTAGGAGGTGGTGAAGACACCGCAGGAGCCACAGACAGGGAAAGTTTCTTTCTTCCTTTTTAGAAAAGGTGAAGGCATATCTTGCACACTACTCCGTTTGAAAGCTGCTTTTGAAGGTCCAGATTGCAAACTTTCTGCATCTGACAGTGCCGAATCCTTATCCTTAAGTCGCTGAAGCCAAATGAGGAGACGGCCTTCTCTGTCCTTAAGGGTACAGAGAAAGTCCTGCAAAACTTGCATTTACCAACCTCATGGTCGGGATACAGACAATAAATGCACTTTTTGTGGGGGGCATCAGAGTAAAAACGCAATTTCCCACAAGAAGAGCAAGGTCTAAATAAAGACTTCTTACTTGAAGACATGCTGAGAAGACTAGAAAACTTGAAGAAGTTAAGAAAACTGAGCAGAGCTCGGGAGACTCCATTCACACGACGTGCGGTAGAAAATCTGAGGGTCTGAGGGTCTGAGCTCTAAGGAGCTCTAAGGAGAAGGTTCTGGAAGGGTGCTGGCACCTGATTGGCTGTAGCTTGGACTAACATAATGACAGGAATATGTTACAAGTGTTTTCTCTCTCTACCATGTATTCCTATGTAGAAATTGTTTTTGAGTATTTATACTATTTTCTAGTATTATTTCATGTGTTATGTATTTACATACATATGTTATTGGTATGTTATTGCTATTTTACTTACCGTGGGACTCCCACTTCGACGATGGGGAATATTCAAGCATGTGAAGCTATGAAAGACACCCTAATACTGGAGAAGGAGCCGGTAGGGAAGAAAAGGAGGCTAGATTCAAGAGAGGGGTGCAGCGGGGGGGGGGGTGGGGGGGGGGGGGTGGAGTGTGTTGTCGCCACCTGATGTCAAAGGGTGTAGTCGGCACTGTGGTGTTCAGAATCATTGATGCTCACTGGAGTCATGCATGTAGAGGCCTGAGTCACCTACTTTAGAGAAGGGGCGGGTCTGGTGTGCAGGCTCCGTCGGGGGCGAAGGGACAAGTGTGCCCATCTGTGAATTTCCAGAGACTATCCTCATCTGGCGGATATACAGCGTCCTCGAAGAGGTGCAGAGACTGCATTCTTGCGGGTTGGAGTCGAGCGTGCTCTAGTCTGCATAGGTAGTCCACAAGTGGATGCCACAGTTTGGTGTATTTAGTGTCCTGTAGCTGCTAGCGCGCAGTGAGGAGTTCCATGGCAATCGTGTGCCACATGCGGGTAAACCAAACATTAATCAGGGGTGTTTCAGCTTTTTTCCCAGTAGAGAGCAATGATGTGCTTGGCAGCCCCAAGCATGTGAAGGCTGAGATGCCAGTCTTGGTGGGTCCTGGAACGCAGGTTCACCGGCCAAAGGCCCAAGACAATCGCAAGCGAGTTTTCGGGCAGTGGGTAGCCTATTATCAGTCGGATATGACAGAACTTCCAGTAGATGGTCAAGAGTGGGAATGTCCACCAAATATGCAGCGCCAGCATAGAAGGGAGGAGGTGCGAAACATTTTATGTAACCTGTGAGGGGTATAGTACCATTGATTAATAACCTTATATGCGGATCCCCGCTGGGGGATGCTACGAAAGACTTTCGGGATATCTTGCCACAAATAAAATCCAAAGCATTCAGGCGACTTTTTCACCTGCTGCACCAGTGGTAGCATTCAATCCTGTACCCCTTTCTCTTTTGCCCGGTTTTGGGAGACCCACATTGTCTAATTTTCCGCCTCTTGGGCCCGAAACTTTGTTGAAACTTCTTTCCAAAATGAAATCAGGTTCCCCGCTGGACCCCTGTCCCGCTAAGTTTTTAGCCAAAATTGCACATGTCATTAACCCTATCATTAATCCTATCTTAAACCACTCCCCTGAGACGGGGGTGGTACCGCAGGTCTGCAAACAGGCTCTTGTTCTTCCTCTTCTGAAAAAGCAGACCGGAGTATTCACGCCAACTATCGGCCCATCTCTCTGCTTCCGGTCCTGGCTAAGGTCGTGGAAAAGCATGTGCAGTCCGTTCTCTCGGTCTTTGTTGAGACACATGGTGCCCTCCATTATACTCAGTCTGGATTTAGGGTGAATATGAGTACTGAAACGGCACTGCTGGAGGTATCGGAGGTCATCAAAGAGGTCTTGGACGGCGGAGGTAAAGCATTGCTGGTGATGTTAGATCTCTCGGCGGCGTTTGACACCTTCCCCCACAACCGCCTCCTTGCAAGACTCTCGGAGTTCGGGGTAGAGGGGACGGTGTTCAGATGGTTTGAATCTTTTCTTTCCCACCGCCAACAGACGGTCTGGGCCCCTCCGCACTTAGCCGTAGTGCAAGCCGTGATTGGATCGAGGTTGGATTATGTGAATGTGCTATATCTGGGCCTCCCTGACTACCTCCTGTCGCGCCTGCAGGTGGTTCAGAATTCTGCGGCGCAGGCAATTTTTGGCCTCGGCCAGGAGACCCAATGCCTGGGGACTTCTGAAATCTCCCCATTGGCTGCCCATTCGGAAACGCATTGTCTTTAAGACTCTCAAAATTGCTTTCAAGGCCCTTCATGGCAATGGTGCCCGCTATCTTAGGAACAGGATTGGCTTTCACTATCCGGCTAGAGCCTTAAGCTCAGCTTCATTGTCGCTAGCCACGATCCCGGCTATTAGGCGTGCTTGTATCGGGGGTCGCTCCTTTAAACATCTGGCGCCCCGGGCTTGGAATGCACTGCCATTTTCATTAAGGAAGATTGACAACCTGCTGTCATTTAGAAAAGAGCTCAAAACTTGGCTGTTCTGCCAATAACTCCATCTGCTTCCTTGTTCTGTTCTTTGCCGGGTCTGACAGCGCCGGGACACTCTGATTGAGTAGCTGAGCGCTCTACAAAACTCCGGATAACATAACATAACATAACAAATGTTCCCATTGGGTGGGTGTAATATCAGTGTCTGAGGATGATTGCCATTGCAGTTGGTTGGCATGAGGGGTGGTGCGCTTTGAGTGTTGGAGAACTTGGTATGTGCGTGAAATCAGGCCCCTGGAGTTATCAAAGGAGCGTACTAACCGCTCAAATGCAGTGAAGGAGCGAGTGGCCGCCTGCATCAAAGAGGACGCCTGTACCCAGTGTCGCAGTTGAATGTATTGGAATCTAGACCCCTCTGGTAGCTGAAAATCTCATTTACATTGCTCAAAGGTTTTGAAGGTGTCTCCCATGAAGAGGTCTCGAATCGTCCTGCACCCCCCCTCCGTCCAGGGCCGGTGGGGATGTGTCATCATCCTGCCTGATGTCTTGAAACAGGTCTGCTACAAAAGTCATAATGTCTGAGCCTTCAGCCCCACGCGGAATCCCCCTTAGGTGCAGGTTGTTGGGACGCCCCCTATTTTCCAAGTCCTCCTGTTTAATCTGCAACTCGATGTGTTGCTCTTCCAGGGTGGCTACGCGTTGCCAGAGGTGTTCCTGATTTTCCGAGCCGGCATCGACTCTCCTTTCAAGATCATCCACCCTCACCCTTAGCTCCACCACGTCTCTCCAGAGTTACTTAACACAGGCCTAGACCTCTGTGCGAAGTGAGCCAATTTCAGATTTGAGTTCACGCATGAAGGTGGTCATGAAGGACTGTGTGACAGGTTTAGAGGGTCCCCCAGTTGACAATGTCATGTTCACTGCTGGAGTTGGTCCCGATTTGTTCCACAGGGCTGCCACCGGGTTGTCCTTTGGGGGTGCAGCGGGATCTCTCCCAATCCATGATCGAGTCATGGACCCTCAGGGCGTTATGTCACGTGCAGGAGGCCTGGGTGGGGGGGGCACAGCGCAGAGTCAGACTGCTGGCAGGTGCGGGTGAAGAGACTATTCCTGCCAACAGGACCCATAGGTTGTCGAAAAGAAGGCCAACAAGGGAGCGTGGCATGAGGACAGCCCAAGGATGTGCCTCCTTGGTCCCCCGGTTGCTCCACTGACCAAGTGGAGATGTCCAGGGCACGAGCAGGAGGGGCCGTTAAGGCAATAAGATCCAGATCAGGTATGTATGTGGAACCGCCACCCCCCTACTAGGACGTGCAGGAGAGATCCACCTGCATAGACCAAGCTGTAGATTCAGGTGGTAAGGCGGCACACTACGGTACTGCCCCTCTTACATGGCTCTATAGGGGAGCCCACCAAAGTCTATAAAGGTACTCACAGTGTCAGGTAGTGAGGAGCCTTCTTTCCCTGGGAGGCAGAAGGCAGCCACACACAGCGCGGGGCTACCAGGGCGCTCCAGCAAAGTCACTGCCAGTGAAGCTTTGGGCAAGGGCCTCCAGCCCCCTGGCCCTCACTCCAGTCCACGGTGCAGTGGTAGAAAGGTACAGGAAGCTCAGAGTCGCCAAGCGTCTCCCAGAGTCTGCGTATGCCCAAGATGGTTGGTGCCCTGCCCCCAGCTGAGGCTCGATACGGTGGCACTCCGCACCCCACCTCACGCAGCCCGGTCTCTCCAGTCAGGGGGGGACCCGATATGGGGGCCCCAGATGTTGCGCGGTGCCCCGTGCCCCAAGTAGTAGTAGCAGATGGCCTCCTTAGCCCAGCCAGGAAGATCAGGACCCCACCCCGGCAGCAGAGGAGCAAGATGGTTCCCACGAGGCTCCTAGGCAGCGAGGCAGAAGGGGTCAAAGGGGTCGAAGATGGCTGGCAGGTCGAGCATCGGGGGAACGCCTTAAATGGGGATTTATTAGTGCCCAGTCCAGCACCTCTGGAGGCGTCAGCAGAGGGGTCTTAGGGGCTCGGTCAGTTGTGGGATGTCTCCGCCAGTCTGAAGATTTCTCCGGGCGAACCCCATGCAGAGCCTGCACAGCAGGGTCTTAAAATGGAAGTCAAGCTGGATGTTGGCCATCCCAGGAGGCAGCTGCAGAATCTCCCAGTCACTGTACCTCCACTGTAGGTCTCGCTGTGAGCGGCTGTGAGTCCCTGGGCAGAGTGTGTGAGCTGATGGTGGTGTCTGTTCCTTCC
Source organism: Lissotriton vulgaris (assembly GCF_964263255.1). Classification (NCBI taxonomy): domain Eukaryota; kingdom Metazoa; phylum Chordata; class Amphibia; order Caudata; family Salamandridae; genus Lissotriton; species Lissotriton vulgaris. Next base: position 748,161,222 of record NC_141698.1, read on the forward strand.
AGGGCGCTGGAGGCCGGAGACCCCAAAATGGCAGATGTGCCTTCTTCATTTGCCGGGGCGCTTTCTTGCCCGCACCGCTCTTGCCGCTGCCCACTAGTTCCGGGGCCTCCTAAAGGACAGCCCAGCACCTCTGGAGGGGTCATCAATGAGGTCCCGAGCCCATTCAGGTGCGCAAGGTCCCCGCCGGTCCGCAGTATTCTCCAACCGGGACCCACGCAGTAGAGGCTCCAAATGGAAAGGTTCCTCCCCAGGGACCAACTGCAAGTCCTCACAATCCCCACACCTCCCTTGTGACTCTCGCTTCGGGTCGCTGCCAGTCCCCAAGCATAGGGTGCGGGATGACGGCAATATCTTCTCACTCCTGGGCTCGGGGGACTGCAGGCGCTAAAATGGCGGCTATAGCCTTGTATTCCAGGTCGCTCTCCTACTGACTCTGGTCTCGCTGCTGCCAGCCATCTCGGAGGGTCGCGGGACTGTTGCCCAGTTACTTCCCATGCACAGATGTCCCAGTTTCAGGCTACTCCGCTACTACTATGCCGCTTAAAAATGCTTATAATGACGCTGCTGGCCCGGAGCTCCTACGGCGTGCATTTGTAGCGAGTCCACGCCCCCTGGTACTGCATTTTGATGTGATCTTTGGTAGGGAGTGATATTGGGTCCCTATTTCCTTAACCAACCTATTTTATTATTTTTGTCTAGGGAGATAACTTCCTCGAGGGCCTTGGTATATGAGCATAACTTGGGGGAGGACCTAATGCTCCACCAAAACAGCAGTGGTCGTTACTTAGTCTTGTATGCAATCAATTTCCTGCCCAAGTCTAGCCTTGAGAGATAGAGGGGCATGCTCTAAGCTAACTGAACTATATTCTTCAAAAATGTGTTCTCGGATCTGGAGAGGTCGTCCATCCTTTCACAATTCAGCCCCATGCAGGGCTGAGCTTACCGCTTTAGATTTGTATATTTGCATATCTGCTGCCACTGGTTTGCTGTAGAAAGTACTATGCCCTTTACTCAAGGTCCCTACTATTTGCAGGAGCTTGAAAGTTGATTTGGCCACATGGGGCTTCCAGAACATATCTTCGGCTAGTGTTATACTCTGGTGTTCGAAGGTGCTAACACTCTCAAATAGGGTGTCTTCCAGAGTTGGTCTAACCTAGTAAGATTTGTAGGGATTAATCATCAAAATCTTTATTTTTGAGGTAATAATCTCTAAACCGCGCAAGCTACAAAAATCATTGAATCTGTAGAGCTGTAACTGTAGCCCCCTTGGGGTTTTTGCAGGGTGTCGTCCGCAAACAGGAGCATCCCAGCATAGGTGCATCAGCTGGCACCTGCTGTAGAAACTGCAAAACATTATTCATGTGGAGTTAAGAGTGTGGGAGCCAAAACACACTCTTGGTGAACGCTCCTGCTAACGTCAATTGAATCAGTGAGTTGGTCTTGGGCACCCCAGCATACTTCGGCAAACTTTGCATCATGGAGATGGATAACAAAAAATAAAATCTCAGTCGGCAGCCCCATATCTGTTAAGACTTGCCACAGTGTCTGTCTGGGGACAAGGTCAAGGACAATTTTTAGATCAATGAAAGCCACATATGAACTCCCCTGTCCAATGACCACTGTCTTCCAGAAGAGGAGGAGAAAGCGGAACACCTGGTCTATTGTTCCCAGCTTAGCTCTAAAAAGGGAGTTAAGATGTTGTTTTCACTGATCTAATCCTGTATCTTCACCAAAAGTGTTCAACAAACCAATTTTTGTAAAGAATCGATGAGACTAATGCGTCTGTAGATACTGGGTAATGACCTGTCTCCTTTTTTGTAGATAGGGATCACCTCTGCTCCCTTCCATGACTGAGGAATTGGGGCACCCCCTGCTATAGCATAGGACAGGGTCAGGATGTAAGCCGACCAATTTTCGCTGTCATGTAGGAACAAATCGCCAGGGATGCAATCAAGGCATGGAGCCTTGAGCTATTGATTTGATGCAAGAATGTATTTTGCTTCTCATAAAGAGCTCTTTGGAATAAATACGCTGTGATTCTAACTGGGGTGTTACCAGGTCAGACAGGCACAGTCCCACATACAAAAGCTTAAAATGGTCATACCTAGTGGATATTAAAATGTTATTCGTTGGTTGGGGGGGTCTCTTAGCATCCCCCCTTGTCACTAGGAGACAGAATTTATTTTAATCTTTGCCGGAACATTCTTCCCCAACCTCCCCCTATTCTCATTCCATTCCTTTTTTGATTTGAATTGGCTTTATATAGGACCTTTTCAGGTCTCTTACTAGGTCAATGTTATTGGATCAGAGTATGGACAATAGTTGTAATTTTAGCTGCCTGCACTCACGGTTGAACCATGTAGTCTGCGGGGATACACTAGAGCTAGTCTTTGGTCGGGGCGAGGCGAGGGATCGACAAAGTGAGTAGCCAACTGTTTGAAGAAGAAGGAGTGGCTGTGTGTTATAGCTTTAAGCCCTCCCGGTTGCTCAAGCAGGGCTGTAAAGTCTACCATGAACCCACTCAGTTCTTGCTTAATTGACTGGAGCTTGTCCTCACCCAAGATCAGCTTTAAACACTTAAGGCGGCGAGGCGATTGTCATTCGTTTGGTAGAGCTCTCTTGTTGTTAATTGGGGGCCAGACCTGTTGCAGGGATCGTCCCAAGGATACATTAGGTTCATGCACAGGGAGTTGTGGTCACTATCAGCCCTTGTGCCCACAAACATGTCTATCAGCAGAGGCCATAACCTCAAACCTAGAGGAAAGTAGTTGATGCAGCTTACACCCTTAGATCTATTGAAGGTATTGGCACCTAATTTATCTGACTTGTTCCGCCCGTTTGTGACCCTCAACCCAAAACCCAGAGCGGTGGTATTTAACTGTAGTGCCTCTTGCGACCATGTTTGGATGGGGGCCGGTCGAGTTGGGGAACTAGCGACTGATCATCTTCCTATCTAAACAGTCAAAATATTGAGTTTTTTATTTCAACCTACAAGAATATCGAGTTGGAAATATCGTAGGGACATAATATCTAAATCAAGAATATCGACGACCAGAATATCGACCTGAAGGTAAGAAATATCATTTTTGCTAATATCGAAGTTAGTAATATCGACAGCAAAAATATTGATGTTACTAATATCGATATTAATATTAGTGTTATATATTTTATTTTTAAATTTTTTTTATTGACAAGCCAGTCAAGAAGATTGACACTTTCCATATACAAAAATGAAAAATCAAATGCAAATTAATACAGGTACAGATCAATATACAAAAAAAACAAATAAGGAAAAAGGAGAGAGTTCCTGACCCATATAATTCAATAATAACATCATCAGCACAGAACATCCGTAATCTGTATCAGTGCAAACTTTACAGAAAATTGCCCCAAATCTTAACAAACTTTGCAGTTGCTTTTGTTCCTCTGATCCTGGCAAGTGCACCTTCCATGGTATAAATTTCATAAACAAGAGTCCACCACTCAATCGTATGAGGAGGATTCTGAGAGATCCAAGCCCTCGCTATCACCAATCTGGCACAAGCCAAGACAATATTTAACAAGTCTTTATTGGTGACGCTAGTCGAGTATGTAGACAATAATACTGAAGCTACAGATATTAGGGAGTTAATCAGTTGGTTTTGAAGTAAAATATTTTCTATTTCCGACCAATACTTGGTCACGAATAGATCATATGTATGAGGTGTGCTGCCACCAGACCGCATTTACAACATTTAGTACGATCGCTACCTAAGTTAATTTGTGACCATTTAGAAATTTTTAGTGGAGTATAATAGAGATAACTAGTCGTCCTGTACGATTGAAGTTTCAGACTAGAAGAGTGAACTACTTTATTAATATTAACTAAGGCGGCTGAAATATTCTGGGCTGTCACATTAAATCCTAGGCTAGTAGTTCATTTTAGCGCCAGTCTAGGGCCTTCGTCCAACCTAATTTGACTGAGACACTTGTACCCCGAACTAATTAGTGATTTTCTATTTGCAGAGTAAAAACAAGTCCATATATTTGAGCTGCTAACTTCTTTCAAATTCATCTTACGTATTAGATAATCCCTAATTTGAATGTGTTTATATCGCATTGTTTCAGGCAAATTGTACAAAAGTTTCAATGTGGCAAATTGTAGAAAGCCATCTGTGCCATATAGGTCTCCTAGTGTCTCAATACCATAATTAGCCCTGGATTATCCCAAAGTGGCAGCTCGGTATGGAAGAAAGAGGTATCACAGTTAGTCAACATCAAGTTCCATATACATACTGCATCCCTCGCGGTCTTAAATTTTACACGTTTAAAGTAGTTTGGGTCTTGCACTTTTGCCAGGAATTGTTTTGAATCACTACCAAGCATAAATTGGTGAAAAAAATATTGGTTGTTAACAATGAACAGACTACGGAGCCGGCCTAAAAAAGATACAAAAAAATAAGCTCTGAAGTCAGGACAATTCAGGCCCCCCTTTTCAAGTGGAAGTTTTAATATTGACTTAGACCTTCGAGAATTCTTGTAGCCCCAGAGAAAGCTGCTAAGAATGCCATCTAATTTTTTTAAAAACTGATTATTAACGCGAAAAGGAATGGAACGGAAAAGATATAAAAATTTCTGCAAGATATTCATCTTGATCGAGTTCATTCGGCCTAGTAGATTGAGCGGGATCTTATGCCATTTTTTCAAAAGAGTGGCCACTTCTTTTAATAAGGGATCATAGTTTAATGCATTTATTTCGGTAATCTTAGAAATCTTTACCCCTAAATATACTGCGGACTGGCAGAGTCCTTGCACTGGAGAGTTAGCCTGATGATTCATAATAACTTGTGTTTTATTTATATTTAATTTATAGCCAGAAATGGCCCCAAAGTTATTAGCTTCTTCCGTTATCCCTGCTAGTGCATCCACCACATTGGTGGTATAGATAGCTAAATCATCCGTATATGCTGTGATTTTAAGAATTTTGTCTTCATGCTGAATATGTATAATCTTAACTTGGGCTTGCAAGGCATTAATAAATGGCTCCATAGAAAGAGCGAAGAGCAGGGGTGATAGCGGGCAACCCTGCCGCGTCCCCCGTAAAATTAAAAAGGTTGGTGAAAGTACCCCGGCATAGCTGTTTTTTGCATTAGGATCCCTATATAATGCCTGTATACTTCTCAAAAAGCGCCCTCTAAGGCCAAATTGCTTCAAGACTCCCCACAGATAATCCAACCCCACTCGATCGAACGCCTTCTCTGCGTCTAAAAGTACCATACCGAGTGGGGTGAGATTAGTTGCAGCCACGTCGAAGGCAGTGATAGCCATGTTGACATGGGTGGTGGTATCCCTCCCAAGGACAAAGCAATGTTGATCATTTACAAGTTGTGGCATGAGAGGGGCCATTCGTATTGCTAAGAGTTTAGAATAAGCTTTAGCATCGGCGTTTATCAAAAGATATAGATTTCTAAGACCCACAGTCCGTAGGTTTATTTATTTTAAAAAAAAAACATAATTTTGGCTGTCTTCCAAGAGTCCGGGGCCTTCCCTGTAGCACCAATTAAATTGATTACAGATTTTATATAGCTCTATAGGGAGTGTACTGATTTGTGCGCATCCCATTCCACCGTCGCGCTGCTTGCAGTCCCCTCATTATTATCAAATTAATCTAAAACCGCTGTGCCCAATGAGGAACAAAACTCAGGGTCCTCAAGCCCAGCCGCTTGGAGCCTCCATGTAGGCACCGGCGGGCGGTCCGCCTCCTAGCTAAGTTTAAGTCGGAGGGGATTGTGGTCAGAGTGCGTCCTCCCCAAGTATTCTGACTCGGTGAGCAATTGAAGCAGCGACTGGGAGCCAATTACCCGGTCCAGCCGGACATGTAGGTCATGTACAGGGGAGTAGTATGAGTACACTTTGTCGTTGGGATGTTGCACCCGCCATAAATCCTGCACCCCCCATTGCTCAAGCCAATCCCTGAACGCCTGCGCAGCGGACATTGCCGTCGTGGCTCGGAGTGGGGGGAAAGAGCGGTCCAGTCCGATGTCCAAAACCATGTTGAAGTCCCCACCTAGCAACCAGGGAAGGCCCGCGTGTGGATGAAGGACCTGGTTAAGAGACTCCAGAAAAGGGGCTTGGTGTACATTAGGGGCATATAGGGAGCCTAGCAGAAGCTCCTGACCATTTAATCTTCCCCGCACCAGACAGTATCTACCCTCTGGATCTACGTGCACTTCCTTACAACTGAATGGGACACCCGCTCTTACCCATATCAAAGTGCCTCGCGCATGCGCCGAGAAGGTGGTGCCATATATTTCCCCCCGCCAGCGCCTGCGCAGCCTGCCAAGCTCGACCTATGCCATATGCGTCTCCTGAAGGAGGGATATCCCCGCCCCGTGTCGCTGCAGGTAGGAGAATACTGAGTAGCGCCGTGCCGGTGTGTGCATACCGCGGATATTCCATGTCAATATGTTAGTGTGTGCCATGCATCTGCGTATGCCCTGCCCTCACCTAACCATGGGGAGGCCTCCAGGGGGAGCGGAGGACATCGCTTGGGGGGACAGTCAATGTGCCGCATGTTAAACAGAAACAATGAAAAAGGGATCCTTGCAACATAAAGGGCGAATCCACGAAGGGGCATACGTCCAAACTTCAATGGGATTCACCCGCAATAGAGGTGGTAGGTCAGCGTAGTGGCTGCCCTGGTGGGTGTGCCGCTAATGGCCCAAAAATGTGTAAACAGCAAATGCTCCTAGAGATTCCCTCATCCAGGGCCCTAAGAGTGTCTGAGATGTGCAACTGGCAAACTACGGTGTGGCGGGACGGCGCATCCTGACCCAGAAGACTACTCAGCGCAGCAGGCGTCCAACCTCCCAGCCCAGCCGGCGCACCACAGCATAGCTATACTGCCTCAGCGAACCCGCATTCTAGACGTGCGTAAATCACCAGGGTCGGGAGCTAGCCCCGGTAGCATGTCGCAGCCAGCACATAAAGGATATAGCAGACAGCCTGAGGTGTATAGTCGCTAGAATAGTCCATCACAGGCCAGTTACCAGTCACATAATGTAGTCCGCCGTCTGCGGAGTCACTGAAGGAAGGATAGTGTCTTCTGATATCACAGTGGATGGCGAGGACGACCCACTTGCAATTATTTCCGATTGCTGCCTGTATTCTGCGCCTCCATTAGCGTCCACCACTCCCAACGTTGCCACCGCCTCGAGCGCCTCCTGTCGTTCTTGCCTCATCTTCTCTGGACTGGGTGCTGCCAGCCCAGGGCCCACGCTCCGCTGAGCCTCCCTCTTCCTCCTCCGTCTCCTGGAGCGCTTGGCCTGCCAACCGCCGTTTTCTGACCCTGTCGGTCTCGTCCCTGACATTGTCCCGTCTCCTCTAGCCAGTCCCAGACATCAGATGGAGCCTTGAAGAAGCGTGCGCCCACCTTGGTGGCCACTCATAAGTGCGAGGGGAACAACAAGGAGTATGGCAGTTCCAAGTCCAGCAGCTGTTCCTTCACCGCTAGATAGGAGCCTCGTCGTTTCTGCACTGTTGCGGTGTAGTCCGGAAAGAACATCACTCGGCTACTGCCCACTTTTAGGTCGCTCAACTTCCTGGTCTCACGGAGCACTGCATCCCGGTCACGGTAGTTGAGCAGTTTGAAAAGAAATGGGCGAGGCGGGCTCCCGGCTTCGGGACCTGCGCCGGCACCTGATGCGCCCTTTCCACCGCGAAGTGCGGGGACAGCACTCCATCTGGCACGCGCAACCGCAGCCAGTCCTCGGTGTATCTCTTGGGGTCTTTCCCTTCCTCTCCTTCCGGCAGGCCTACCACTCTGACGTTGTTGCGCCGAGAGCACCCTTCCGCATCGTCCGCGCGATCCTCTAGCGCATGCACTCTGTCGACCAAGTCCTGCAGAGCCGAGGCGTGACTGCGCACCACTGGTTGCAATTCTTGAACTGCTTGACGCTGCACTGCCACGAGTCCGACAGTTTGCGATGGTCCGCATGAAGCAGCGTGAAGTCAGTTGTGACTTTGTCCAAACGTGCTTCCAGGGAGGTCTTGGTATGTACCAATGTGGCGCAAATGCGTTCCACCGCCGCTAGGACAATGTCCATCTTGGCCGCCAAGGCGGCCACAGGTTCCACGGCTGTCTGCCTCTGCTCGGGCGCGCGATCTACGCCACTCGCTTCCTGTTGCTTTGCTGCGGGCTTGTCCCTTAGCCTGCCCATTGCTAACTGCTGTGCTGTGGGCATCTACGCGCCTGTCTCCGTACCCAGGTGTGGCCCAAGAGAAAGTCCGCCGTGCTCGATCAGATAGTGCCACGCACCAGCTGGGGGGGGAAAGGGGGGCGAAGGCAATGGCAACCTCGTCCGTTCCCCGCTGCCAAGCGCCTCACCCGGAGCGACCAGAGTCCAGGCGCCACGTAGCCCAGCGGTGCCCGTCAGTGCTTGCCCCTTCCCAATGAGGCAGATGGGCGCAGGCTGTGTTCCACTCTCTGGGGCATCTCTGCTACAGCCACACAGGGGGTCCCCTTGTCCAGCTTCCTCCTATAACTCAGTCTCAGTGTCAAACCACGGAAGCGAGCAGGGAGCGGCCAGCACAGGTCAGGGACAGGGCCACACGCCACTGCGCGGATCAAAATGGTGCCCGGGACAAAATGGCTCCACAGCCTTTGGGACGCAGAGCTTGCCACCTCATCTCCGCCCCTCATCGACTGCCCCTGGTTCCAAGTTACAATTCCCGGACTGTAGATGGGCACCTGCTGCCCTCCCAGCTAGTAGGCGAGAGTCTGAATGTCCAGCTTTCAGTGGTCCCAGTCTCAACAGAGGGCACTGTGGCGGCAATTGGGTCTACCTCAGCTCTCCAAATATGCCAGCTCCAGACAGCCGCCACCCGCCAGGCCAGGTCCCCATGCCACAGTTCACCACCAGCCCGCCGCAGGCTCGCCACCATTGCCCGCAGCCAATAGTCCTCCAGTCCGCCAGCCCACGCACCCAGCAGGAGATGGGCACCACAGTCCGCCCCGCTGGCTCTTGCTGTAGTACCTTCGGGTCTCGGGTCTGCCCGCAGGCGAGTCTTCTCCTCTCCCCCAGCCGCCCAGGCGGCGCAAGCGTCACACCGCAAGTAGGCCCCTGTGCCACGCCTCCGCACCGGCCCTCCGGGCCTCACCTCGAACTCCTTCTGGCACCGGCCACCTCCGTCGCCTGTCCCGCAGCGCCTTACGCCCCCTCCTGGTGCCGCCTGCTGTTCCGGCTCTCCACTACGGATCCTCCTCCGGCAGTCACCGCACCTTACAGGGTCATATTGCGCCGAGCCAGAACAGCTCACCTCAGCGCCACCAACGCCGCGGCTCCGGTTGACCTCTGCGGTGTGCGAGTCGTAGGCGGAGTTTCACGCCTTCCCGGCTCGCACACACCGCCGCCGCTCAATGGCCGATTCTCCTCCGCCGGCACCTCGATTCACGCCGCAAATCGCTACCGCAGTCTCGGCAGCCGTTCCCGTGCCTACTCCGCCCGACGGCCAGGAGTTGGGAACACGTATACGGTGAATTAACAGGATAATGCAGGGCCCGCCGGACGGAGCTCTAGAAAGTCACGTCCGCCATGGTGCCCAGCTGGCCACGCCCCCCCTCCTACAGGCAGATTCTTAATAATATAGGTTTGTATCTGATCCTCCGTACCCCTACACTCATGGGTGTACAAATTTTCATAGTATGAGACAAATTGTCCCAATATTTGTGCTGGTTGAGTAAATAAAATATCATTGGGGCCCTTGATGGATTTAATTAAGGTTGTTGCGCGATCATCAGCGACTTTGTAGGCCAAGAGCTTCCCTACTCTATCCCCGCATTCATATTGGGAAAGTTTGTATTTAAGTATTTTACGACTATTTTTCTCCCTGAGTGAGCTTTTAAAAGCTGAGCGCAAGGTAACAAGTTTAGTTTCTAATTGAGCAATGTCTTGCGTACTCAGCCCGCCAGCTCTAAGATTATCAGCTAATTGTTTTTCAAGTAGCAGAATATTAGCTGTAGCCACCTTAGTCTCCTTCTTACGCACTGCGTTTTGTTTAAATACATATTGCTGCGCAAGTCCCCTAATTGAAGCTTTACAGGCGTCCCAAACTGATAAAAGAGTAGCAGTGTTGATGTTGATTTCAATAAATTCTTTTATATGCTCCTTAAGCTTTGCTACAAATACTGGATCTGTTAATAAATATTTAGGGAACGTAAAAATCTAAGTTCTGTTGCCCTTTAGACTATGCTAAATGTGAGAAGTATAGGATAATGATCGGATGATACCCTTGGGAAGATCTCCATGTACCCTGAGTCAATAATTTCATCTGACGCCCAAGCCAGGTCTATTCATGAGCACAGTTTATGAGGTGGGGAATAGTAAGTTATATATTTTATTATGTATTTTATGTTCGTGTTTATATTTTTGGTTAATTATTGTACTAGATTTAGACTATATGTATTACATTTTTAGAAGTTAGTAATATTTTTTTTCAGTAAATTATTCGTTTTAGTACGGTCGCGGATTGTGGGTTTATAGGGGAATAGGGTGAGAAGTAATTTAGTTATAGTAAATTAATTTAAAAAATGAGGAATTAGTACCTATTTTTAAATACATTTAGCATTTTAGTTCTGTAGCGAGTTGTTGGTTTATAGGGGAATAGGGTGGGAAGTAATTAATTGCAATTAAGTAATTATTTATTTTTATTTATTGGTATTGATAATTAACTTTATGTTAAATAATTATTAATTGGTAATTAATTTTTATTAATTGACAATTGGTTTTTATTAATTGATTATGTATATTACTGTTGTATGTGTATCTATGTATTCATAATTTATAAAATGTGTTTTAACAATGTATAAGTTATTATAATAATTAATTGTAAATATTAAGTATATATAATATTTTATATGTATATGTTTATTTTTCTTTTACATTACATGTATTACTTATAATTTTAAACATATTTTTAACTGTTATTTTAAATATATGCATTATTTTTTTCTTTTACATTTTTAAACATTTATTAAAAAAACGATATTTTAACAACAATATTTTTGACAATTTTTTTTGCGACATTTCTGTACTTACCATGGTGTAGATATGACTTCGATATTCTTGACATCGATATTCCGCCTCCGATATTTTTGTCATCGATATTTTTGATGTCGATATTCCGTCAGTAATTTGCCTCATAGACCTCCTCCCTCTCCAGGGGTCTGAACATCACATTGAAATCACCCGCAGGGATCAGGGGGTGCAGGTGATGCCTTCCCCCCAAAAGCGTCTCAAGTACCTTTAAAGTAGTAGATCGTGCGACCTGCCACCGCCCCGGTACTTCTCGTATAGACATTATAAATGTCAAAGGTAGTACTGGTCTCCCCTTTGAGCTGGATTCTCAAGATGTCGGAGTTATTTCTGGGAAGCTCACAAACCTTGCTATTAAGTTCTGTCTTAACCCAAGCTAACAGGGTGTCCTGATTTACAACAAATAGCGAGGCGGTGGTAAGTTAGATAGCCTGGCATGTGTAATGGTATTATGCTCCAGGTTTCCTGGAGAATACAGATGTCAAAAACTTCCATGAATTTGGTCCAGTGCCAGAGTATCATCTTCGACCTCACCCCAACAATGTACCACAACACCATCTGAAGCTTGTATCTGTCCTTTGGCAACGAAGCCTTTGGAGAGATAGAACTTAAAGCTAGAGTTTCTATAAAGGTCTGGGGATGACAAGTGATAGTGGGTATTACTCCCATCGGGGACTCTTCCCTAGATATAAATGGCCCCCTAGTGCCCGAATACCCTTGACATGGCTAGTTATACTGCTGCCCCAGTTGCTGTTAAAGGGGCTAGCTGCCTCACCAAAGCAGGGTGTGAATCATGGCAGTACAGTTAATCTTTTCAGGCTAAAGTCGAATCTTGACCAAGCTGAGGAGCGATCGGAAGGTTACTAGTTGATTTACGGCAGTTAGGGTTGGTGGTACTTGAGTTGGATACAGGTTCTCGCAGGGGGGCCGGCAGGATCTTGTTTCCAGTGCGATTAAACTATGGACCAATATTCCATCTGTCAGGGACATTTCTATACAATCCCTGAGGCTATTGGGGAGGACATGCCTTCTTACTCACAGAATATCATCCTTGATCACTGACCTGCAACCTCTCACATGCCTAATCCAATGGATTGCTTTATTCCTGAGAGAGTCTTCAACTTCATAATCTGTGAATCATTATGCCCAATGTAGAGCTCACAATTCGAGAACTATAGCTGTCCCACTACTTCTTAGGGAGTCTCTGGCAATTCTGATCCAGGGCAGTCTACGAGGACCCTGGATGTATAGTATCTCCTCCTGTCCTTGTCTATGTGAAATCAATTCTGGTGTTGACCAGACTCTTCTCCAGAAGAGTAAAGGCCTAAGAGCAATTCCCTCTGATATGGACCTAACCCCCATATCAAGTCTCAGAGGTACTAACTGCGTACTGGAAGGGATATTCAATAATTGCCTCAAAAAACAGTTTGCAGTCAAAACAAGAGTATTGGTGGGCTTATGGCCCCACAGTTCAGCCCCAAACATAAAAGCCTCCAGTGCTTGGTGCATGTAGATCTTAATTACAGAAGAGACAGGATTAGTGATGGACCACCTGATTGCCTATACAATCCCTTCAGTGTGTTGTGCTAGTTTGAGTCTGCATTTTGAAACGTGAGATGACCAATCCATCCACTCACTAAGATGGATCCCAAGATAATCAAAAGTAGATACCTGCTCTAGCGGAATCCCATTTATACCGGGATTTGATCACATGGAATGGTATGGATTAAAGACCATAAATGTATTTCCATACACCTTAGATCACAGAACTTACTGAATTTGTCTAGTACTCTCTGAATGCCCAAGGGTGACCTGGAAAGGAGGAGAGTGTTGTCTGCAAACATACGGGTCGGCACCTTCAGAGAGGTTAATCTAGGGGCATCATGATCACAAGTATTTAAATAATCAATAAGCCATTTATGTATAAGGTGACTAGTGTCTGTGCCAACACACAGTCCTGCCTTACACCTCTGCTAACAGGGATGGGTTTGGTAACCTCCCCTGGTCTGCTACAGTGAACCTGCGCAAAATTTAGTTCATGTAACTGTTGTAAACAATGTCCAGCAGCCGCAATGCAGGTTGTAAGAAGGTTTATTAGAACTTAGCCACAAATAGGTAAGTAGATATCTAGCCCCGCCAGGAGCATCATCTTACTGCTCAGCCCAAATCTCTACCTGACACTCCAATCCCACAAACACTCTGTACATTCTAGATGACCTCACACACTGGCTGAGCAGCAGGGACTTTGAACACTGAGAGGATGCATTATAATACAACACATCTGCCTTCTTTGTAAATCTTCAATAAAGAAAATTACAATTGAAAATATTGTGGGACGTAAGATGATAAATGATGAAACAGACCAATGACATTGGAGGCACTAAATATCAACGCACTTAAAAACCACAATATAATCCTCCAATTAAATAGAATAGAGTACTAGGGAATAATGAATTGCAGCATACATCACCCCATCTTCCCCTTTTTGAGAACAACAGAAAATCCAGTGAAATGTAAGGTGTTAAATTCCACAAGCAATACATACTTCCCACACAGTTACAATACTAGTGTACAGATAGCCCAACACTTCTTTGCTTATCCATCAGGAACACTCACTAACCATTCCCCTACGTAACACATCCACTCAAACAAGAATAGCCTGTTACCCTTCACAACATAAACACTCAAAGAGGACCAGAGGTCTTCCACACTCTAGTGAAATGGGGTGTAACAACATACCCATTGAAAACATTAGGCTTACCACGTTGTCCCTACATCCTAAACCCCTTAGAACAGATGGTGAACTCTACAACTCTGGAATTAACACACTGCCCTCCATCCCAACCCTTAGGAAGGATGGACATTCTTGGGCTTACAAACTGCCCCTACACCCTTAATGCCTTAGGAAGGTTGAACACCTTGGAATAACACACTTTCACTACATCCTTACCCCTTAGTAAGGATGGTAAACCTTGGGCTCACACATTGCCCTGCACCCTTTACCCCTTGGTAAGGGTGACAATCTTGGGTTTACACACAACACTGCCCCTACATCCTTGCACCTTAGGAAGCCTGAAGAACATAAAATCAGAAATACAAAAACATTCTATTTGATTATGGTCTCAAATGAGGACCAATCTCATGCACAGACACACACAAGGGGAATCACAGCTGGCACAAGTACACAAAACACAGGCAACACCACAGATTAATCTTGATTAACAATACACTCAGATGTGAGCAATCTCAAAATATTTACCTTGCAGAAACCCAGACCAACAATGACCAACAGTACATGCTATGAATTTTGAGAACAAATATTCTTGTAGCATGGCATAAATTAGCATGGCATCAAACACAAGTGGCATGGACTAGCACACACACTAAGGCAACCACTTCTCACAAGGCATCACAAGACGTACACCAGTGAATCATTAGATCCAAAAAGACATATTTCCTATACTGAACATTCTACACACCTTTCTCACATTCGCAACATAACCAACACCGAAGCATGTATAGCACCTAAACAAAAGTATTAATTGGCGGCTAATGTGCACTAGAAGTATACAACAAATAATAAACAAATACATCTCAAAGTAAACATTAATGATACTACAGAATAAAAATATTCTATCAAAGTCACATCATTAGGCTTTTACACCAGTGAGGGGTTCCTCACCTGAAGTTCCTCATGAATGCTTGACCCCCGCAGGATTCAGGAATGCATAGTGAAACAAATGACAACAGAGGAGGTAGTGTCCACAAAGCAGGGCTCCTTTTACTGCGAGGATCACAGAAGTACACTTCCCAGAGCAAAGCGCCTCCCATGTTAAATGCTATTAGCAATGACATGTACTGCCACACAATGATGCCTGAGTGCAACTTTAGTTCTACTGTTCTCCTTCTAGTTTTTTTTCTCCACTTCCTGAAACCGAGCCATCCTTGATAGAATGAGGCCCTTCACACGTATGCCGTCGACCCTCGAGAACATCAGCACTACGTTGCTCGGATCCCACTTAACAACACTTTACCCAGCTAGGCAATTGGTGCCTACATCATAAAACATGATGCGCTGACGTAGCTGGCCAAACCTTGGACAATGATGCCTCACAGCGGACCTTCCTCCGATGACGTTGTCTAAATGCCGGCTCGCGCACTTCAGAGAGACTATTTGAAATTCAACTATGCTGGAAAGCTTGTAAATTTTCAAATCAAAAGCACAATAGTAATAATAGTTGCGGTAAGAGTGTCCTCGACCGTCTCCATATGCATTATTCACCAAGGTCCGATCAGTGCCTCAGATCACTGCCGTTTTTATTAGGTCTCGCCTGGCGAAAGCAGCGCATCTGCTGCTCTCACCATGGAGAGGACCTTTTGGAATCGATTCACCCAAAGCTGAATGCACGCACGTCCAGATGGACAAAAATGGCTGCTCTTGCCATCCGCAAACGCGCGTCCAGATGCACAAAGATGGCTGCTCTCACCATCAGCAAAGCTAAACATGCACGCGTAGGGACAAAAAAATGCACGTGCATGTGGACAGCCCGACGCCATCTTTGTTTACTTTCATAGCGTAGGGAGGTGCACACGCATGTGCATGTTTTTGTCCCTACGCGTGCTTTCCATTGTCATGGCAACTTGTCACGCTGCCTTGTTTTTATAGCGCAAACTTCACCCGAAGGTATCGGGTATCAGAGTGCTTTACATGAACACCTGATCCGCTACACAAAGCTGTAACTTTTCTTGGCCAACAATATTTACAGATGGAGAGAGTGTTTAAGAGATTATTACCACATCCTGTCAGTGACACACACAGGGGAGTGGTGGGGAGCAGGCTGAACTACCCGAGAAACATGCTAGGAGGCGGAACCCCGTCAGCACGTCCAGGAAATGTGTACATATGAATGTGCGGCTCCTATGCCCATCACGAAGGAGAGTGTGAGGCAAGCAGCGTTTTTTGCATTTGGTTGCTAACAAACAATCCTAGGAGGACATCCCATCTTTTCCCAAAAAGGTCCGCACCCATAATAATAAAACTCACATAATTATTGTATATTATGAATATACTTTTTTTAGCAAATGCAACCTTCTCCCTTCACACAAAATGAACATGTCAGCAGAACTGTGTCCTTCGTCTGTGGTAAATATTTGATTTACCGTCTTAATTTCTATGCAGGTAAGTACTTAAACAGAAAATAACTCAATCGGAAAGAAAGAGGCAGAGTCCGTGGTGTTAGAGTTTCTTAGGGGTTTTATTCCTTAAAAAGGAATGGTCATGGTACCAGATCGGATATCGGGTTCCTGCCACCACTGGGGTGCAGGAAGGGATAGAGCATACTTTATTGACAAGACATAACTTTTATACTTAAACCATAGAATGAATACCAATACAGTAGGCGTAACAGCTGAGAGAAACAAGATAACAGCATACACGTGTTAGCAATACGTAATCAAAAGGCGTGAACTAGGCGTGGACATAGAGGTGTGTGCTAGAAACGTCACATGTAAGTGTCACGAGTAGGTGGGTACTTAGCAGAATTTGGCAATGTCAGCAGAAATCTGAGGCCTGGATGCGCGCGCAGCTGCATGACGCGTGAATGACGTGGAACTGGAGGGAGCAGGGGACTTGACATTTACACTAGCGGAAAGAGACAGAAGTCTGGCATGTCAGATCAACTCGTACCTATATCATATCTGATATCTAATGTTTGGGAACCATATTATCTAGAGGAAAAGGTCTCTTGGGCAGAGGCTATTCTATACTGACTGTGAGTGCGTGTATAAGCGTCTAAGTGTCTGCATGAGATGCGAGGGGGCATGGGCCTACCATGGTAACAGAGGCTATGAATTACTTGCACGGAGACAGTGAGGCCGGGCCCTTTGCTCTGCAGCTGGAAGATGTTTACTTGAACTAGTAGGCAGGAATGTATGTTTGAGGAGCGGAACAGATAATTCGAAGGTTGAATACAGTGTTGGCAGGCAGCAGGCTGAGCTAAGCGCCGTTAGCCGCACAGGGAGTAAGGCAGAGGTCACGGGTACAGAGACAGCCCAGGCTGAGGCGTTCAGAATCAGAAGGCAGAAAAAGGCTCGATGGCAGAATTCAGGGCCTACTTCGCCAGAGCTGAAAAACGTGTAAAGTACACCACAAAAAGACGTTGGCATGGCATACTTAGGAACGGAATATTCAACCCATTCAGGGTGGATCTGAAAGAGGACATGTTAACGTTGGACGCAAATGTATTTGCGTCTTCATAGCTGGCACAGGAGGGAAGTTACATGCACTTTAAGCTGGTACATGGAGACGGTGGGGTACACGTTAGGGAACATTTCTTGACCATAAAATTTATATTTCCTCATTCCCTCCTTGTTCCCTACGGACCCTTCATGATATATCGATTCTCATGAACCGATCAGTCTGTTCTTGTAACATTATTTGCTCTTCTTTCTTCTTTTCGCGTTTTAAGTGAAAACTGGAATGTGTAATACATGAAGTGGCGCACAGACCACAAATCGCTGGCCCACACTGTAGGCACAGGCAGCAACTGAATACTATGACAAGGGCAATGCCTAGGAAGGATAGGATCTTCCATCCCCAAGCGGTCAACGTTGTCCAGAACCAACCGGACCAAGTCCAGGTGCCTGGATTCTGATGTATCAAACTTGCAATCTTATGAAGACGTGTAATAGCTTTATATACTGTAGGCGCGTTTTCTGGAATGAAAACACAGCAACTTGACCCGATGACCTTACAAGCTCCGCCCCTATCTGCTAGGATGACGTCAATAACAAGACGATTCTGGAGAACAACAACCCGCATGGCAGATTGCTCCTCTGTTAAGTTGCCTAGAGCGGAGGTAGTTTCATTCACTACTGCTTCGAGTGTTCTAGTTAATCTTCGTATGAGTTTACTATTTTGGACGGGACCTGTGAAGAAAAAGAATCCTTTATTGAAATCTGTGTATTGCTCCCATGCCGTTTCAGTATAGTCGACAATCGGGAGATCTCTTCGGAGTCTATTCTTTACTAGATTTGTATTTCTGTGATAATCAGGAGGGGCTAGAAAAACAGGTGGCAGAAGGAATGCAATGTAACAGGTACCATCCCAATCTAGAGGTAAGCGTATGTATGCGGTATGGCCACAAACAAAGTAGGAATGACGAGTAGCTCTAAAGGAAGATTTGCCTTGATCACTGAATTCGACCACGGTAGTACATTTGCTATGACCTAAGTGTACTGAACCCTTCTTTCTGACACATAAATCACCTTTGACTGGTAATACTGACATAGCGGGGAGAACTGGTGCAGCTTCGGATTCGACAGTAAGAATCATAAGGTTAATTGTATAATTACCTAATCCATATACTTCATTTTCTAGATCAGTTCCTATTCTAGTGGGAAGTCCCTTTTTGTCAGGATAACAGGCGTTAAGCAGAACTAAGTTCAAGTTTCCCCAAACCCAGTTTCCCTCGAAAACAGCAATATCAGGATCTAAGGAATTAATTATTCTAAACCATGCTCCACAAGAGCCATTGTGTGTGAACGGGTACGGAAAGAGAGGCAGAACTCCCTTGTATTTCTGATAGGGAGGGAGTCGGCCACATATCCAACAGTTTGTAGCATTATTAGTCTGATGGGAGTGATGTAACATACTAATGAAGGTGTTGTTGCGCAGCGCAAGTCTGTAAGATAATTCATGGGGGGGTAACTCGCTAAAAGAATGTTCGGCAGTGACATTGTAAGCAGATTGTTCACGCTTGAAGATAGGGTAGTATATGGGAAGCAATATACTGGCAACAATAATCAGAAGACTTAGAAAAAACATAATCAATAATGTCACTATACAATGACTACGGAGTGATTTACAATATGCATGTTTCTTGAGTTGTCTCTCTCTCTCTCTCTATCTCGATCTAGGAGATACATGTCAGAAACTATTTAACCGATTCACCTAGGGGAGGACTTAAACAATTAAACTGTCTGACTTGCTAGATCGAAGTTTTGTTCGATACTCCTCTTGGGGAGTTTTCTCTCTTTTTGGAACTTTGAAGTCTTTAGTATCCAGGCAGTCCTTGGAGGGGGTGGACGAGTCAGTTTCTGGCAATAGTTCATTACATTTTTTAATATGACTCGTGTGGATCCACCCCTTTCGGCCTTCCACTTTGATTGCGGTCCTCGTGGTAAGAAGGACGATCTTCGGCTCCTTCCAGCGGGGCTCCAGCGGGCTTTTCCTGTCGAAGTTGCGAATTAAGACTGTATCCCCGGGACGGACATCGTGTGGCTTTACATCAGTGTTGTCGGGGAAGGCTGCAGCAACCTGTGAACGACATGATTGGAGTGCAGACATCAAGGAGGCAAGGTAATCTGTCAGCATATTACAATCAACATCGGTTATTTTCTTAGGCATGGGCGTCCCCCACATATTCGGTGGTCTGCCAAAGACCACTTCATACGGGGATAGTCCTGATCTCGAATGGGGGACCATTCTCATATAGAACAGTGCAACTGGCAGGGCGACTATCCAGTCGACCCCTTTCTCTTTACAGATTTTAGCAAGGCGTGTTTTCAGTGTCTGGTTATGCCTCTCTACAAGGCCAGCGGCTTCGGGATGTCGGACGAAGTGGAATTTCCACTGATATCCTAGCAGAAGGGAAACCTGTTTCATGAGCTCGGATGAGAATGGCTGTCCGTTATCTGAGTACACGACACGAGGCAAGCCGTACCGTGGGAAGAATTCTCGAACCAGCTGCCTGGCAGTGGTCGGAGCAGTGTAATCTGGGACTGGATATGCTTCGGTCCAACGGGAAAGTGCACAAACAACTACGAGGACATACTTGAATCCTCGACAACGGTCCATCTGGATATAATCCATCTGGAGGACTTCAAAAGGGTGCTCGGGAGGATGGAATCCACCTTGTTCTACAGGAACACTTTTACCTGGATTGAACTGACAACAGATCATGCAAGTACGCACTTTCTGTTTTGCTGCTGCTCGTAAGTGTTTGTTGTACCAGAGATTCTGTAAGCTGTCTAACATAGCTTTTTCTCCTAGGTGTGCTGGACTATGTGCTGTATTTATTATGACTTGAACCATAGAGTCGGGGAGAAACCATGTAGATTTTCCCTTTGTCATCCAACCTTGATCTGTCTGGATCCCTCCTAGTTCAGTCCATTTCTTGATTTCATCTGGAGTAGCATGTGTCTGAATATCGATTACATCTAGTATGGGATCCCTAACTGTCATACAATGTGTCGGTACTATTGTCTTTGTCATATCAGTTGTCTGGGTGTGAGTCAATGCTGTATGTTTTGCTGTTTGGTCTGCCAGGTCGTTACCCTGGGAAATGGAATCTGTAACTTTAGTATGTGCTTTGCACTTCATGATGGATATGCCTGAAGGCAGATGTATTGCCACTAATAGTGCTTGAATGAGGGGACCGTGTTGGATCTTGGCACCGTGAGAGGTCAGGAAACCTCGTTCTTGCCATAACACTCCGAAGTCGTGTACAACTCCGAAAGCATAACGTGAATCTGTGTATATGTTAACATTTCTGTTCTTGGCTAGTATACAGGCTCGGGTCAGAGCGATGAGCTCTGCTGCTTGAGCGGACAGTGTATCAATACGATATGTTTCTTTAACTTCAGTTTCAGTGGTCACTGCATAGGCGGCCACTAATTCTCCTGTGTTTGTTCTCATACATGAACCATCCACATAAAGTGTCAGGTCTGGATTTGTCAGTGGAACATCTGTTAAGTCTCGTCGGGGCTTTGTTACTGCATTAATGATCTCTATACAATCATGCGGGGCTGAATTAGTCATAATCGAAGGTAACAATGTTGCGGGATTCAGGATGTTACAGTGTCTGATTTCTATGTGTGGCTGGAATAGTGTCAGTTCATAACCTGTCAGTCGTGCTATAGTCAAGTGTTGAGTCTGAGTTCGGTTTAGAAGAACCTCTACAGAATGTGGAACTTGTACTGTTAATTGATGTCCTAAAACAATTGAATCGCTCTGTCTGATTGCTAGGGCTGTCGCTGCAACTGACTTTAAGCACGCAGGGAGTGCCTGGGCTACTGAATCCAATGTACTTGAAAAATAAGCGCAAGGCTTATGTGAACCTGCTTGATCTTGAGTGAGGACAGACAACGCTGTACCATCACGTTCTGTAACAAAAAGTGTAAAAGGTTTGCTGTAACATGGTGTTGCTAAAACTGGTGCTTGACATAAAGCTTTCTTTAATTCCTCAAAGGCCTGTGTATGTTCCTGAGTCCAAGGAAGGGCAGTCGAAGTCGCTGCCTCCTGTGTTGTCAACTGAATGAGTGGTTTAGCTAGAAATGCATACTGGGGAATCCATTGTCTGCAGTACGAGGTGAGGCCTATAAAGGCCCGCACTTCCTTTTGTGTCTGGGGTTGTGGCATATCTACAATTAACTGGATGCGGTCAGGAGTGAGCTGTCTCCCCACTTTGGACAGCAAGTGACCCAAGTACACAACTTGCTGAACACAGAATTGTAGCTTCGAAGGAGACACCTTGTGTCCCTTGTCGGCCAGAAAATGTAGAACTGTCAGTGATGCTTGTTCACATTCTGGTTCACTTCGTGCGGTGATCAGCAGATCATCGACGTATTGTAGTAAGGCGGTGTTAACTGGCATTTGGATACAATCAAGTTGTCTTTTCAGTGCTTGACTATAGATGCTGGGGCTTTCTGTGAATCCTTGAGGTGCGCGTGAAAATTTGAAACTTCGTCCATTTAAACTGAATCCGAAGAGGTATTGGCTCTCTGGATCAATGGGCACACTGAAGAAGGCGTTCTTGAGGTCAATTACAGTAAAGAATGTTGCTTCTGAATCAATAGCAGTCAATAGGGAAGAGATGTCGGGAACCACAGGGTACTGTGGAACAATGCATTTATTCAGTTCTCGTAAATCAATCACCAACCGATATACTGGCGGTGCATTGGGATCAGTACGTTTAAGAATCGGAATGATAGGGGAATTACAGATATTGGAGTCGGTCTCTACGACCACTCCTTGGGCAATGAGCTCTTCAATGATTTCCAGTAAAGCCACTACAGCATCGGGTGGTAACTTGTATTGTCGGATTCTTGGTAAAACAACTCCTTGTTTGAGTGTAACACGGTATGGTGTGATGTGCATGCAACCTACATCGGTCGGGCCTTGTGCCCACAGGTGCTTCGGTACATTTTTCAATCTGACATCAAACTCTCGTAATACATAGTGATCCTTAAAGTCACGCAAAAAGAGTCTAACTCCTTCCGGAGAACAACATATCACAGCTCCTAGAGCCTTCAATGTTTTGATACCTAACAGGTTTTCTGGACATGATTTCGTGAGTAACAAGTCTGTAACACGTGATAATGGACCCACAGCCAGGGGGACTGGTTTCGATACCTCATTTACAATAGGCTGTCCTGAAAAACCAAGGGAAACATTCTGTGAGCCTGAGAGGGGTGCCCCTGGGACTTCATTATGGCTGATTGTTGTGCGGCTTGCCCCTGTATCAATTAAAAACTTTCTGTCTTTTCCCAATACTTGACTGTGTACATAAGGACCCTCTTGATCTACAGGAATCTCAATAAGAGGCAAGCCAACCTCCCTCTCCAGGCTGTTTCATGTGTATCGTTGATAATCGGGATAATCAGATTGGGCATACTGGCACATCTGCCGTGAAACTTGCTGCGTTGCGGCTATGGGCTGTGACTGTGGCTGTGATACCGCTGCTGTCTGTGCTGTATGTGGTGGAGCATGCATAGGTTGTGCATTCTGTGAAGTCTGTTGCTGGCCCTGGTCTTGTCTAGGTGGATGCGGTCTTTCTTTAGTTTTACCTGTTGCTATATTGTGTTTCAGGACTGGACATTCATGTACGTAGTGACCTGGCTGCTTGCAATAATTGCATGTCCCTTTAACGGGAGCTGCGGCATTACCTGTCTGGGTCGTACCCTTTCTCTGGCCGTCGGCTGGAACCGACTGGGCCACTAACATTTTCATTTTCGTGTCTTTCATACGTCTCTGTTCGTGATCCTGTTCTTCTCTAATTCTGTTCTGATGGTATTGTAACATTTGTAACATCTGGGATGGCGTGTTTGCTTGCCATGTACTTTCAACTTTATATACACGGTTTTTGACTGCTGTCAGGGAATTCTCGACTAACTTTGATACAAAAAGATGTGGGTACGACTCGCTACCTGGTTTTAGGCCACTATTAATAATGAAACATTTCTCGAATCTTGAATAGAAGTCACTAGTATCTTCATCGTGTTTCTGTTTACAGGCTGAGATTGCGTCCCAGTCTTCCTTTTTAGTGGTCAGTAATCTTGGCAGAACCTGTACTATCAAACCTGGTAATGCTTTAGCTTTCTCCCCAAGGCCTAGCCCTGGAGTACGAAGTTTCTCCTCGTCTTCTATTTCTGTCCATATAATCTTTTTGTCTCCCACCTCCCATTCTCTTTCCTTGAGTTTCTCGTAGATGCCGGTGGGCAGCAGTACCTTTAACATTTTCATAACATCAGTATATGTGTAATCTCCCATCAGTAACATGTCTTTAAGTTCTCTGTGAAAACCTGCAGGGTCTTTATCGTGACAGGGTACTAGTTTCTTCATCTCCAATAGTTCTAACTTGGTCAGAGGTGTGTGTACATACACACGTTTCAAGGTATTGTCGGTACCCATAACTGGATGTACTTCTCGTAAAGGGTTCTGCCTTTCAAAACGCTCCATATGAAACATTTTTCTTTCTGGGGGCGGAGCGGAAACATATTGTGGGCCTAAGAAAGTGTTGTATCTGTGCCGTTGTTCTAGAATTATTTGGATTAACTTGGTACTTAGGCCTCTCCATCTATCCATGAGTAATGCTTCTAATGTATCGTGTAAGGGACCTGGATCAGAATGTTTATTTCTGTATAACGTGAGGAGGTGCTGAATCATATATATACCTGCTAATTTCTGCTCGTCTGGGGATAGGTTCAGAAATGTCTGCGCTACTGTGTCATCATTGTATATATTAGGATTGTCAGCCCATAGTACTGCTGACCGGGCTAGTTCTTGTTCATCCATAGAATTGAGTACATGGTACCCCATTCGTTCTCGAAGCATTTTATCAGTGTCTTGAAACAGATATTCAGGAGAATTCGGTTTTGATATGCCAGAGAGAAAAACTCTCTTGCTTTCTGGACGAATGCCTTTCCTAAGGTAATTTCCCTTACCTACATATGCTATCGTATCTGTAGTCGTTTCTTGTTCTTCAGGTCCTTCCTCCTCCTCGGAGGAGGCATTCTTGTCACTTTCTTTTTCTTTTTCATGTATTTCTATTACTGCCTTTCTGATTTTCTTGTACATACTAGCTATACAATTCACTTTATCATGTTTTCCCTCGGCTATATTTTGACCCCACCTGTTCAGTGCTTCCATTTCATCCTGGTCTGTCTCAGGCCTGTCTCGATCTCTTATTAAGCAATTTATGAAAAAACGTAATATATATGCTTGAGTGTCAACTTTCTGGTGTGCCAGGGCCTCCTTAATACTATCGGGATTTTCTCCAGTCTGGACAAAATGGTATATTCTATCTAGATGATCAGTCATCCCTGGGAATAACATTAGGTAATCTGTAGCTTGTCGCAAGCGTAGTGACGCTATCAACATTCTATCGTCTTTGCCGGGTACTGGATCGTATCTGCAAACTGGAAGTTGTTCTTTGAGTATGTCGAGACGGGGTGATTGGAGTGTAGGGTGCTTCTGCATGTCCCTAAGGTGTAATCTGTGTGTTGCTGGCGGGGTCTGGAAACCCCCGGTCGCACCTCCTGAGGCGGAGGCTTGGGCATTATCCCTCTGTGGAGTCTGTATGTGTACTTGAACTTGTCTCTTAATAGGATCAGGCAAAAACGGATTTGGTATGGGAAGGTGTGGGAAGTGGTGGAGGTGGAGGAACAAGTGGAGCAGGCTGTCGAACGGGGGAACCTTGTTGCGGTAATGGCGGGGTATGGTCTGTAGGCGGGTTGCCACCTCCGTCCCCGTCACCGTCAGTAGGCGGGGCGCGTGAATTGGTGTAAGCGGGTGCTACATCATCTAGATAGGAATTCAGAAATATGTCTTTAGTAGTCCTGTGATTTACTTTAGTTGGAACCAATGGTGACGGCAGATCTTTCGGTATTTCTGAAGTGGCTTCAGGCGAACCCTCGGCCACTAAGTACATGCCATTTACAATATTGTTTCGTGCGCGGTCTACTTGTTCTGCTTTTACTCGGATTCCTTCATTAACTAATTCGTTCTCTCGGGCTCTATCTGACTCTTCTCTATGTCTGTCTTCTCTACGGAGCGCTCTTTCAGCACGTTTATGTGATTCTTTACGCCAAAATTCTATGGCGTCTTTCTGAGATTGTCTGGCTTTCTTTTTCCATAGCGCTTCTTCTACCTTCACGATGCACTCGGCATCCCATGTTCCAGTAACGGGCCATCTGTGTCTCTCGTCTAGATGCTTAGTATAGTCAGCCCATAAATCTAGATACAATATGGCATCTAAGCCATGCTTATGGTACATAAAGTTTCCAGGAGTGTCCCTAGGGGGGATAGGAATTTCTTCCTCTAGTATCCCTTTCCTAGTTCCTATCTGTCTTAGTTTATTGAAGAACGGCATCTTGTTACTTAGTACTGGATACTTGGTACTGGTTACTTATTCTGAACACAGCTAGTTACACAAAAACACAATAATGCACATTAAACAATCACTCATACCACGACATTAATCACATGAAAAACATTTTGAACATATATCTCTACCCTAGATACTGGATGTACTGCTAAACAGCACAGATACACTGTCGAAGACAGTGCAAGAACTTGAATAACTGATATACTGCTAAACAGTACAGATACACTGTCTAAAACAGTGCAGACCGCGTTTGTGTACCCAAACACGTCTTTACCGGATACATAATAATGCACCCGTCTAGATACGTCCCAGCAATGGTACTCACCGGGAAGCACGGAACAGAAGGCCTCGGAAAACTCGACTGGACTGGACCGGACTGGACTCGACTCGACTCGACACGTGGATACTTCGGAAACTGGTGGGCCTCTTGACACCTCGGACCTTGCTTCTTTCGGCTAGGCTCTGGTCGGGATCCTCCGCACTCCTCACCGCCTCGTCTGGGTGCTGATCGCAGTCTCCATCACCTCCGTGGGCCAGAGGGAGATACAGGAAATCCTGCGGGTACGCGTAGTTCCGTCTTGACTGATGGCAGGGGGCAAAGCTTGCAACGCACCAACCGGCGCGTGGGGTGGGGGAGGGGTCCCTATTCGGGCGCCAAAATAATGTGGTAAATATTTGATTTACCGTCTTAATTTCTATGCAGGTAAGTACTTAAACAGAAAATAACTCAATC
This sequence comes from Lissotriton vulgaris, assembly GCF_964263255.1. Lineage (NCBI taxonomy): Eukaryota > Metazoa > Chordata > Amphibia > Caudata > Salamandridae > Lissotriton > Lissotriton vulgaris. Next base: position 748,187,693 of record NC_141698.1, read on the forward strand.
GGAAAGAAAGAGGCAGAGTCCGTGGTGTTAGAGTTTCTTAGGGGTTTTATTCCTTAAAAAGGAATGGTCATGGTACCAGATCGGATATCGGGTTCCTGCCACCACTGGGGTGCAGGAAGGGATAGAGCATACTTTATTGACAAGACATAACTTTTATACTTAAACCATAGAATGAATACCAATACAGTAGGCGTAACAGCTGAGAGAAACAAGATAACAGCATACACGTGTTAGCAATACGTAATCAAAAGGCGTGAACTAGGCGTGGACATAGAGGTGTGTGCTAGAAACGTCACATGTAAGTGTCACGAGTAGGTGGGTACTTAGCAGAATTTGGCAATGTCAGCAGAAATCTGAGGCCTGGATGCGCGCGCAGCTGCATGACGCGTGAATGACGTGGAACTGGAGGGAGCAGGGGACTTGACATTTACACTAGCGGAAAGAGACAGAAGTCTGGCATGTCAGATCAACTCGTACCTATATCATATCTGATATCTAATGTTTGGGAACCATATTATCTAGAGGAAAAGGTCTCTTGGGCAGAGGCTATTCTATACTGACTGTGAGTGCGTGTATAAGCGTCTAAGTGTCTGCATGAGATGCGAGGGGGCATGGGCCTACCATGGTAACAGAGGCTATGAATTACTTGCACGGAGACAGTGAGGCCGGGCCCTTTGCTCTGCAGCTGGAAGATGTTTACTTGAACTAGTAGGCAGGAATGTATGTTTGAGGAGCGGAACAGATAATTCGAAGGTTGAATACAGTGTTGGCAGGCAGCAGGCTGAGCTAAGCGCCGTTAGCCGCACAGGGAGTAAGGCTGGGCAGAGGTCACGGGTACAGAGACAGCCCAGGCTGAGGCGTTCAGAATCAGAAGGCAGAAAAAGGCTCGATGGCAGAATTCAGGGCCTACTTCGCCAGAGCTGAAAAACGTGTAAAGTACACCACAAAAAGACGTTGGCATGGCATACTTAGGAACGGAATATTCAACCCATTCAGGGTGGATCTGAAAGAGGACATGTTAACGTTGGACGCAAATGTATTTGCGTCTTCATAGCTGGCACAGGAGGGAAGTTACATGCACTTTAAGCTGGTACATGGAGACGGTGGGGTACACGTTAGGGAACATTTCTTGACCATAAAATTTATATTTCCTCACGTCCTAGATTTCATCTCCAGAAGTGGAATCCCCACAGCGACAGCCCCCAATCAACATCCTACCAGACTGAGGCTGGCGCGTGAATGATTCACCCCCAGGCGTACTTTACCTACGCTTCTCAAACGTAGGCATACACGGAAACCTCCTCAGTTCGCTCACATCCTGTTCATATCTGGACAGTGCCCTTTTCATCAGAAGGAGCCTTGTCTTGTCTCCAGCATTAGTCGGTTTAGGTTACGAGAAACATCTATATCCTCAACTGGGTATCAGGCGGCATTATGCCAGGTATAAAGAGGTCAGCGAGTTATGGCATTTTTGTCAACAGCGCTTTGCACGCTGGGAAATATATGCCCAATCGGCCTATGAGAAAATCAGAACCAGAAACCCTGAATAGAAGATACTGTGGCTAAAAAGGCTTTGGTGGTTGAAGGCAAGCAGATCACAGGACATCACCTGGCAGCACTGCTAACCAAATGATATTCCAATTGTGATATGCTGTGAAGTTATGTGATTGTCGAAACGCCTTCACTTGACCGATTGTCACTTCCTTGCTTTGCATAAGAATTACAGTCATGTTCATCTCAGACCCATCTCAGCTGAGCCATCCACCCACGTAAATAAATGAAACTTAATGCAATGTATTTCTAATTTCCTCCAAGCAAACATCAGCGTCTACTTACTTCTGTATGCAGCGCCTGGCCATAGGTGCCAAATGCAATAGCATAATTATCCACTGTTCTTCTGTTTTATCTAGCAACCCATTACAGTGCAAATTTTTGTGCTCATATGTAAAATGTTTAAAAAGCGGAACTGCACCTGACATAATGTAGACTGTTGGTAGAGGGTTAAAAAAACAAGTTCAAAATAAATAAAAACAGGTCACGTCTGGCTAAGCGTGATCAGAGGTCTCAAGACAACCATGGTTTACTACTTGCCACCCCATTTTAATAAAATAAAAAAAGCCTAGTTCTGACTAATGTTGCAGTTATGTTGTGGGACTGCGCTAGGTGAGGAAAACCATATGAAGCAGTTCCCTGAATTGTGCACTGCACGAGTACCTCCAAGCAGTTTCTTGTAGCAGCGAGTGGGAAGGCACAACCTCACTCGCTTCCTCGTCCCAACGCAATAATATCACCGGCACACCTAGGCAACCTGACCGTGGAGCAAAGACCAGATGTAAACAAAGTGATAGAGGGCAGCTCCCCAGGGCATGGAAGCTGGGCAGGGCATCGAATGTTCAACAAGTTTATTGCAGGAAACATAGTCAGTCTATTCAAACGTGTTCCTCAGAACAGCGCTTTATGAGCGTTTTCTTTGCGAGGCAAGGTTGGAAACTTCACACATGAAAAATCTCTATTTCGGGGATCAAAACGTGCGGATTCCCTCGATTCTGGAGAACAGCACACGTAGGAAGTGAAAAGTGGCTATAAGCATTTACAATGCAATGGTTCGCCTTTGGAAAAGTTAGAGCTATTGGCATTGTAAATGACAAAATTTGTATTTATGTGTTGGTTTTGAAAACAGATAAATAAATGGCATTGTCATTTACATTGCCATTAGCTTAATCTCTGCAGTCACTCTGCAGTCCCTAGCACTCCCTAGCACTCCCTAGTCACTTTGCACTCCCTAGCACTCCCTAGCCCTCCCTAGTCACTCTGCACTCCCTAGTCACTCTGCACTCCCTAGTCACTCTGCACTCCCTAGCACTCTGCACTCCCTAGCACTCCCTAGTCACTCTGCACTCCCTCGCACTCCCTAGCACTCTGTACTCCCTTGCACTCTGCACTCCCTAGCATTCCCTAGCAGTCCCTAGTCACTCTGCACTTCCTAGCACTCCCTAGCATTCTGCAGTCACTCTGCACTCCCAAGCACTCCCTAGCAGTCACTCTGCAGTCACTCTGCAGTCCCTAGCACTCTGCAGTCACTCTGCACTCCCTAGCACTCTGCAGTCACTCTCCACTCCCTAGCACTCCCTAGTCACTCTCCACTCCCTAGTCACTCTGCACTCCCTAGCACTCCCTAGTCACTCTGCACTCCCTAGTCACTCTGCACTCCCTAGCACTCTGCACTCCCTACCACTCCCTAGTCACTCTGCACTCCCTAGCACTCTGCAGTCACTCTGCACTCCCTAGCACTCTTCAGTCACTCTGCACTCTCTAGCACGCCCTAGTCACTCTGCACTCCATAGCACTCTGCAGTCACTCTGCACTCCCTAGAACTCCCTAACACTCTGCAGTCACTCTGCACTCCCTAGCACTCCCTAGCACTCTGCAGTCACTCTGCACTCCCTAGCATCCCTAGCACACCCTAGCACTCTGCAGTCACTCTGCAGTCCCTAGCACTCCCTAGTCACTCTCCACTCCCTAGCACTCCCTAGTCACTCTGCACTCCCTAGTCACTCTGCACTCCCTAGTCACTCTGCAGTCACTCTGCAGTCACTCTGCACTCCCTAGTCACTCTGCAGTCACTCTGCACTCCCTAGTCACTCTTCAGTCACTCTGCACTTCCTAGCACTCCCTAGTCACTCTGCACTCCCTAGCACTCTGCACTCCCTAGTCACTCTGCACTCCCTAGTCACTTTGCACTCCCTAGTCACTCTGCACTCCCTAGTCACTCCCTAGCTCTCCCTAGCATTCTGCAGTCACTCTGCACACCCTAGCACTCCCTAGTCACTCGGCAGTCACTCTGCACTCCCTAACACTCCCTAGACACTCTGCACTCCCTAGCACTCCCTAGCACTCAGCACTCTGCACTCCCTAGTCATGTTGCACTCCCTAACACTCCCTAGTCACTCTGCATTCCCTAGCACTCCCTAGTCACTCTGCACTCCCTAGCACTCTGCAGTCACTCTGAACTCTCTAGCACTCCCTAGTCACTCTGCACTCCCTAGCACTCAATAGCACTCTGCAGTCACTCTGCACTCCCTAGCACTCTGCAGTCACTCTGCACTCCCTAGCACTCTGCAGTCACTTTGCACTCCCTAGCACTCTGCAGTCACTCTGCACTCCCTAGAACTCCCTAGCACTCTGCAGTCACTCTGCAGTCACTCTACAGTCCCTAGCACTCCCTAGTCACTCTGCACTCCCAAGCACTCCCTAGCACTCTGCACTCCCTGGCACTCCCTAGTCACTCTGCACTTCCTAGCACTCCCTAGTCACTCTGTACTCCCTAGCACTCCCTAGTCACTCTGCACTCCCATGACAACAACATCCAGAAAAGGGACCAGGTGCCACAAACATACGAGCGAACCCACTGAAAGACCATCCATCAACCGAACAATAATCAATAATGCAGAGGGGCAGGGGTCCCTCTTTCTTCCACAGGCCAGTCGGGCAAACACTAGCTGTAGCACCAAAGCTCCTGTGCGCGCCCCTCCCCCCACACACAAAGGCGGGTTAATGCCATAAACCTGACAGGAATAGCATCATCCGTTGTGACCATCATTGCGGAGGCGGGAGCAGCTCTCGGGATTTCATCTCCACCGTCCACCCACCCAATACTTAATCCCACAAACGTAATCACGGAGTGACTGCGAATCTAGCCGCCCACACCACACCCCCTCACACTCACCCCAGACCCTGAGAGGCTAATGTCAAGAGCAAATAATCTCCCATCAACCACCTTAGTTTCAACCACTTAGAAAAATATTCCTCGATATTTATTTTAATAGCAGTATTTTATATAGTAGTTACACCCTTCTGGGCCCCATCACATGAGCGAGAACATTACTACTCGCGCCAGGCACTGGGGTTAACAGGCAGTGGCATGGCAAGGGCTCTATTGGCCCTAATACAAGCAAGGAAACAGCAACTCCTGCTTCCAATCCCTTGGATCTGTAGCTAAAAGCAACCGACAATTGGGATGAAAGCCCCTCATTGCTCTGTGACCCGGTGCCACTGCACGTGTTGCTCTATGAATAGCAACCCCTCTGTTAACATAGTAAACATTAAGTAGACATGCAGGTCACATGTGCATCACTCCCCTCAGTCACCCTAGGAAATTAGGGGTTAATAGCTTGAACCTTCTGATAAAAACCACACCTAGCATGAATCCATCTAGGCCTGCGCCAGACACTGAGGGTTAATACCAGGAGCCTTACGTCAAGAGAGCAGCCATATTTGACATCAGTCCATCTCCCCGCATCCCACCTCCGCGCCGCCCGGCTCCTTTGAGTTTATGTTTCTTTCCACCGGGTGGTCCTGGAGCAACAGGCTGGGCAGGCCTAGGATAGGTCAGGCACTGGCTGTCTTGGTCTTCCAGCAGTTTCTAACATACCGCACCGAATTCCCTGCTTTTCATATAGATATATCATTTAGTCTCTGCCAACAGGGCACGTAAAGAGGCACCACGATCCCCCTCATGGGCACAACACGGTACCATAGACTTAGCGTTGGAGAAGCGTAGCCATCTCAGGAGGGTATCCCTCTGCTCGCGCAAATTTACACACGAAAGTCACTCTGTAAGAGATTACCGTAATCACCTATACGGTAAGCTAAATAACGACTCAACACAACAGCCTATTCTTCTTGGGCAACGAGCAACCACCGACCCCTGTTAAACCAGATACATAGCAAAGTCCTTCAGCTTACCTGTCTATTAGTAGAGAGGTCTCGGTCAGAAAGGGACGCCTTCTATTTTTCTATGAACTAATACTTTTCAAATAAAACGACATCAGACAACCCTGACTTAAGTCACAGAATTCCCAGATGGCACCCAAACACCAGCAGCGCTACATCGTATTTTGCCCTGACACATCAAGAGCAGACAACGAACTACAACAAGCATCTACGGGCACACGGACAGCGGGAGGGGGGGTGGGAACGGACAGCGGGAGGAGGGCGGGAACGGGCACGCGGACAGCGGGAGGGGGGCGCAGCAACGGGCAAAGGGACAGCAGGAGGGGGGGGCGGGAACGGAGAGCGGGACATCGCGCAACCCACCCCTGAAAACGACACTTCCAAAATGGCGAAAACAAAGCTTTAAAAAATAAATAAATAAACCACCGCCCACCGCCGCATGACGATCGCAAAGGGGCGGGATGAGTAAAAATCGCGGGAACGCCCACAAATCTGCTCCGGCAATGACGGACAGATGTCTGTTCCAATGGCTAGCCTCCATTTATGGAGCTAGCCAATGGAACAGAGAGGCGGAACAAAGCCACACAGTGAAAGAAATAAGGTTTCGCCAGCGCGAAAGGCTGCTTGCGCAGCTTTCGACAAGCGAAACGTAAAAAATGGAGATGCTCAGTTTTAACATTTTAACTCCATGTGCCAGACTACCTGAATTCGCATCACCGTAACATGTCAAACTGAAACGCTCACACCGATACAATGGTAAATATACACTTTGTTTTGGGCCAAACAAAAATACATCTCCGCAAAGGCCCTGAAATGAGCTTTTTTGAGTGAGGGGGAACGTTGATAAACTAAGGAACAAGCATTGAAAATGCAATAGGTCTCGCCTTTATTTAAGTAAAAACCATTTGCTTTGCTAATGGTATTGTATAGCAAAGCAAATGGCTTTAACTTAATTAATGGCACGATCTATTGCATTTTTAATGCTTGTTCTTGTTTGCACACCAACAAGTAGCTGTGCAGACCCTCGCAGACTCCTCAAAAGGCAATCGCCCTCCTTATACTTCACAGTTACCTAGTCCTAATTCTTAGGGGTGAACACTGCGACTTCATATGAATGCTGCCAGTTCAATGCCCACTGTTATGACAACTTCAATCACGTTGGCACCAAAATCTTATCAACTCAGCAGATACCCTCACGATCTGCTGCATGCTGGCCTTTAAAAATGCCCTGGAGTGCAGGCGGTTTAATGATAGAAATACTGGTGGGGCTGTGTCCAGGGTGAATTTCTTTTCATAGGCTTCAATTTCGTTAGAGCCTCATATCTCTGCAGATACAGTGTCTTCAAGGCTTTTTCATTCTTAGTTTATTCTCTAGTGTTCAGATCTCCATAACGTAATTGATTGTTCCTCACGCATGTTTTCTTCTCCTTTATCATCGCCAGTGGTGTAAACGATGTCCAATAGCCGTAGTATTGGTTGTAAGAAGGTTTATTAGATCTTAGTTACAAATAGGTAAGTAGATAGCTAAGTGCCACCAGGAGGAAAATCCAGCTGCTCAGCCCATATCTCCAACTCACACTACAATCCCAAAAACACTCTCTACATTCTAGATGACCTCACACACTGGCTGAGCAGCAGGGACTTGGAACCAAAAGGATGCTGCATTAATATACAACCGTTACGTTTTAGTGATGTGGCAGAGATATGGCGGGACCCCCAGATCAGACAGAACTTGCCATTAAGTTTTCCCTAGGTATCAAATTAAAGGCAGATCTTAAATCTACAAATATCAGAATAAAGTATGCACCCCTCAAGCACTGCAGATTTCCAGTATATTACCTTGGTTGAGGTACGCTGTTGAAACACAACCTGGGGGGGGCTTATAATCTCATAGATCCCCATCCACTCCTGTAACCTTTCTAACATGACCCTAAAAAATATTGTTTATGTTGTATCTATCAGACTGATTGGCATGTAGTTTGTAGGGATCGGGGTGGAGCTTTTCCGTGAGTGGGATGGGCATCTCTTCCAGGATGGCATTAAATATTAGTAATAGGTTGGTGAAGGTGATCAGTGGCTTAGTACACCCAGATTAGATCGGTTTTATGCCGCACAGAAATACAGCCCTAAACCTATGCAGAGTTCATAGGGTGATAAATAGAGTCCACACCCTTCGAGAGCCTGCTGTGATTGTGTCATTAGACGCGACTATGGCCTTCGATACTATTGAATGGCTATACTTATGGGCGGTTTTGGCGAAACTGGGATTTGGCATGGAGTACATTCAGTGGGTATGTCTTTTATATTCTGAACCACTGGCTCAAGTGGTGGTGAATAACAAGGTATCAGCCTCATTTTTACCCAGATGAGGTGCTCGTCAGGGTTGCCCACTGTCCCCCCTTCCTTTCTCACTGGCCTTGGAACCCCTTGCAGCATTGAATACGTTGGGATCCAATGATAAGGGGTTTGCTGTGGTCCCCCATGTGGGAAGACTGCATATCCTTGTAGGCAGATGACATTTTACTCTATTTGGCCTCCCCTAAGAAATCATTTATAGTGGTGCTGGACATTTTTACAGTCTTGGATAGATTCCCTGGACTTTCCATCAATTGGGGAAAATCCTTATTATTTGGACTGAGGGCGAACCCTCCCGTTCCTCCCCGGAACTGCCCAATACAAATCAACCTGGTTGGATTTAAATATTTGGGGATTTTTGTCTCCTGGACCCCTCGGTCAGCTATGCCCAGAATCTGTTTCCCCCTCTTCGTAAACTTAAAAGTGACATCGCCAACTGGAAGACTCTCCCTATTTCGCTCCTAGGCAGAGCTACTCATTTAAAATAATTGCATTACCACAATTCTTATATGCCCTGCAAATCACCTAGGATCTAGTTCCAGCATATTATTTTAAGGAGGTTGAGAGTCTGCAGAGGGACCTATTATGGGATGGCAGACCCCAAATTGCCTTGAACAAGCTAACGCTACACTGGTATGATGGAGGCATTAGCCTCCCCGATATTAAGAAATACTATTGGGCTTCCCAAATGGCAGCCATTAACCATGGCACATACGGTCGTGCGGATGACCAGGGTTGTGCCATGGACAGATGGCTCCTTCCGGGTGGCACTTATTGTAGGGCGTTGTACTCCAGACCTAAGTGATTCAATCTAACAGGCCTCACGAAGCACTCAGTCCAAATTTGGCACAATGCCACTAATTTTCTTGGTTGGAGACACAGACTAACATTGGTCTTAATCTTTGGGATTCAGAGAAATAGGCGACCTGTGGAGGACGAGGGGCTTTGACAAGTGGGACCTTATTGGAATCTCAGCTATTACAGATATTTGGGCAAAAGGGGAGATCAAGTCCTTCAGCACTCTTCAGAGTGAATATGATTTGGCAGACACAGAAACTTTTCGCTATATGCAGGTCTCACACTCACTCCAGACTTCATTGCCTAGAGGGGCCGATCCCCCAGAAGCTTCTCCTCTGGAGGACATAATCCTAGATGGTCACCTCCCTGACAAAGCGATTTCATTACTATACAAAAAGTGAATTAACCACATGGCAGACCCCCTCCTGATATTGCAAGATAAGTGGGTACAAGATGGAGTAGAGCTGGATGATGAGGATTGGCAGGCAGCAGTGTCCTCCCCCAAAGTGGTGGCTATCCCGGCACGCTTGCGACTGGATCAGCTTAAGATCCTTCATAGGATCTACATAACGGGACCTAGATTAGTGCACATGGAGTGGTCTGATAGAGGGTAATGCAAACAGTGATGTGGACTTACCGGAACGTTTATTCACATCTGGGAGTGCACACATATCACCTTCTATTGGCGCCAGTTACACGACACTATTATTCCGTTATTACATGTTTCCCTCTGTCCTGAGGCAAGACGATGCCTCTTAAATATCTGGGAGTCCACAGACTTTAACACTTCTCAGACACAATGGGCCACTCTGGGGTTCATGTTGGCAAAAAGAAACATCGCTCAACTCTGGGGGGGCAGCACATCCACCTACATTGGAGGACTGGGAGAGAAACCTCGTTTGGTGCATGTTTAGAGAAAAGACAGTGTATTTAGCAAGGGGGTGCCCTAAGAAGTGGTCCCGTATCTAGAACCCATGGAATACTTATAGGGGAAAGATTTGTACACCACCGCAAAATGTTGAACATGATGACCCTATTTCTCTGTGATGTTCCTCTCATATGTACTATCTGTATATCTTTCCGTTCATGCTTTGTGTGAAATGTCAACCACCTGGTCCTCTTTAGTGTACCATTCACCGGTAATTGTTTAATAAAAAGAACTGTTAAAAAAATATATTAATAATAGATAGGGGCCTCAAACCTCGGGTCTGTCAAGAATACATCTCCAGATACTTTATCAATGCCTGGTGCTTTTTGGGAAGTGATCTTTCTCATAATCATGACTACATTGTCTAGTGCGGCTGGTATATGCTCAATATTGATGCTTACAGACTCTGTGACTGATTGCCATTATTCACGTCTAGGGAAGCAGGGGCACCTGGCATCTCACCATATAAGATTGGGAAATGTTGATTATATTTATAAGCCACTATATTATTAACTATCTATGCAATGCCCTCAGAGTTACCTGTTGAAACTAGGTTCCAAAAAGCAGTTTGATCATTGTGCTTGGTATCACTGTGCATGACTTCTCACTTACCTGGTCTCACTCTCTTTTGGCAATGAAAGCAGTCTTTCTATAGGATGCTTTCATAGTCTGGGTTAGGGTTTTATCCTGAGACTTTAATGTCTTAATCAATGCTGATTTAGCTAGTCTGCACTATTTATAGAACCATGATAGGTTCTAGCCCCCAGAATTTTGGCTTCCACCTGAAAGAATTCCTTTAGATCTCCATAGAGAGAAGTATGGATCTCACCTATCTTCTATAGTGTATCTACATCACCTAGTGGGGGTCCTAAATTACTCAGGTTGTCTAAAGTACTCGTGACCACCTGGCTGATTGCCTTCAATGAGTCTGGGCTACGCACTATTGCACTCCTTCTGATTCTACGCCTATTGGCTGCCAATTTCTGCAAGTGGTTGTTCCATATGACAGTGTTCCAACATACTGGGAGATCTAGATTTAATACAAGGGCACTGTGGTCACTGTCATGCCTTGGGACGATAGTCGTCATGTCTGTGACATGCTGCTAGAGTCTAACATCCACCAAGATGTAATCTATTAGGCCTTAACTCCCTGTCTAATTAAAAGTGTGCATCCCTTTCCTATGTGACGGTGTTCACCCCTTACAGGCATGTACAGACTGATTTAGTGTGAGAGCATACATTTGTAAAGGCAATGGGGACCTTTTCCTAATGGAAAGTATAGACAAGGCTGGGAGTAGCCAACGCCTGTCATCAATTTATAGGGAATTCTCAGAGCATGCTTCTAAAGGCTCAAATTGACAGTTAAAATCAACCCCCCCCCACTACTTTATTTATTTAATTTATTTATTATTTATTTGCAGAGTTTTATATAGCGCTGGCTAGACCCGGAGGTATCAGAGCACTTTACATAAGGATCAGCGAGTTACAGTTTACAAAATGACATCAGTTACAGGAGCAAGTATAAACATAGGAGAGAAACAGTGATTACACAATAACAAGAGTTATTAGCGCCTAGCATAGCAAATACACATGTCTAATGGGGAATGGAAGGTAGAGGGAGAAAGGTAAAAAGGGGGTAAGGGATGCAGATAGTGTCAGGCAGACCGGCAAGGAGAAAGGTAAGTAAAGGGGTCAAAGACCGAAACCGCTAGATGAAGGACTCTCGGGAGCTGACAGCAATGTCACAAAATGCTGGGATAAACAAAGTCAATCCAAAAAAAAAAAAGGTAGTTGACTCTGCGGCTCGATGCAGGGATGGGAAGGGGAGGTAGTTACAGGATCACAGAGGGACGATGCGGAGGAGGGAAGGAAAACACAACGTGGAGAACAAGGAAAAACCAAGTCCAATGTCCGACTGGGTAAGTGCACGGCCAAGGGGGTGAACTAGAGCCAAACTCCTCTATTGCTGCCGAAACAGCTCCACTGGGCATCGGTCATGTTGCTCGTGCTCCGTGGTAAAAACATGTATGGTTTCAGCCCGGGGGAGATCGTCATAGTACCTTCGGCAGCAACCGTCCCGGTATTACTGGGAAGCGCCGTCTACCTCACCATCCAACTCGCCCTCACCTCATTTCGGCGCTGAGCTGGTGCAACAGCCCATTTCCTCGTGACCGTGACCTTTATAAGGTGGGGTATTGCAGCAGGGCATTCCTGAGTGCATAAAATAAGCATTCCGTAGAGGAAACTTGGCATCATGTAGTCCAGCCCACCCGGTGGCCGCACACCAGTGCCAACACTGCAAGGCTCGAGTGGCACCCCCTCCTTGATGTCAATGGGGAGACGAGTACCTATACAAGGCGGCACGGGCAGGGATTGGCCAGGCTCTGGTGAACCGCGTGTGCGTCTGGTTCCTTCTCCTTATCAGTGCCGTTGTGGGGAAAGCTCTCTGTTCTTCTGTATTTGGCAGGTCGCACTAGCTGGCAAAAGAGGGGGCCCCCACAGGCAAGGACGCCGCAGATTGCGCAACGCGGTCCACCCGCTACTCCTTACCACATCATCCCCTCTCCCACTGATGTCCACGTTAGAAATTCCAGGCTCAGTGTGGAGAGACCATCTGCTGGGACTCCACGGTCAGGGTATCATCCCCCCGGATGACGCTGCTGCCGAAATCAACATGGAAACGGAGATGCAGGTGCCTAGTGATGAACTGCTCAGTATCGGAGAAAGGAGCTGGGGTCTGCCATTTTGGCTACTGGGGTAATTAAAGCTATGGTGGCCGCCATTTTAAGGTCAGGCACATCGCATCCTGGCTCCCCCAAACTGCATCCCTGCCCTCAGGCCTCTATGTACAGACTCAAGTCACACTCTAGGTGAGCACCCGATGCCAGTAGGGGTCCCCAGCATTGTCGGGCAAAATCCTCCTACCGTCCGCTTTCGGGATATGAATGGCGGGTGCGGCCTCTGGCTCTGGAGCCGCGTAGCTCGTCACTCCTTTTCCACTCCGCTGTATGCTGCTGCCCCCCTCAGTTTCTCAGAGGCTCCGAGTCTGCTTACCTCAGCGGGCTATGTGGATCCTTTGCTGCTCAATGGGGGACGATCGGACACTCCGGCCGCCGCCACCGGTTTTCGAACTTTGCAAGCTCCCACTGGCAAAGTTGGCATGTGTTTAGCTAGCACTTACAAGGTTGGGAAGTCCTGCCCTATAGCCACGGGTCTTCAGTAGATATTATACAGAAAGATATTTAATTTAAAAGGGAATTAAAGATATATATATAAAAAATCTTTTAATTATGTACAAACACGTGTTGATGTTTTCAAGTTCATCCGAAAACTTAAATTGAGGAAGCACTTTAAATTATCCAATGCTCAGGTGCGGGCAGCTGATATCATTGACAATTCTCAACCCTCCAATGTATTTCAAATTACTGATACTAAGGCCCTTAGAGTTGCACATGAATTGGCGCGTGATGAGGATTTTGTCACTGGCATCACTCAGGAAACTCTATCAAACATGGGCATTCCTATGAATCGACAGTGTGTTACCAAGTTCAAACCTCCTTCAACCAGCTCTTTCCCTAATTGCATTGTACATTTTTGGCGCTTTATAGATGACATCTGCATGATATGGAATGGTTTGGCGGAATCAGCCACAGAGTTTGTGAATAAAATCAATGAGAACCAACTTAATTTACAATTCACCTCACAAATCAATACTCAAAAGATTCAATTCCTCAACGTAGAAATCTGCGTTTCTGAGGATAAACTACAGACCCGACTTCACAGAAAAGTAACAGCGGGCAACGCGATACTGCATGCCAGCAGTTCGCATCCCAACCACCTCATTAGAAGTATCCCGTATGGGGAATTTTTGAGAATGCGCAGGATCTGTAGTTCTGAGGTAGATTTGGAGAAGTGTCAAAATGATGCATTCACAAGATTCTGTAGCCGTGGCTATCAGCCCTCTCTGTTACAAGAAGCCAGAAATAGGGCTAATGAGTTTAACAGAGAGAACTATCTTGCCTCCATTTCCATCAATTCCACCCAGACAGCCATAACACTGAGGAAGGGGATTCCAGTAGTAACATCAGTCTGATTATCACCTTTAATGGTGATGAGAGGAAGGCAAGAGGGATACTGAAAAAACATTGGCCATTACTCAAAACCGACATCAGTTTAGCTTCTCTGATACCAGATGAACCTTCGATTATCTTTAAAAGGGCTCCCTCGATGAGGGATGCCTTGGTTAGATCTAGTCCAGAGGTAATCTCCAAAACTAACTGGTTGTCAGATAAATGTGGTTTTTTCAAGTGCATCTCTTGCAGAGCATGCAAGTTTGGTATGAATACTAGTGAATTCCATTCCGCATTTGATTCAAAACTCATTAAAATCAGGACTCATTTCACCTGCCGTACTGATTTTGCGGTTTACGTGCTCCAATGTACTTGTGGTCTCAGGTACATTGGGAGCACCAAATTGCAGGCTTTTAATCGTATCCTACAGCATCTTAGAGCCATAGTTAACTCTGATGCAAATTACCCTGTGGCACGCCACTTCGAATTGGTCCATAATAAGAACTTAAATGACCTAAAATATTTCATCATTGACGCTGTACCCAAGAACATCAGGGGAGGCAATATGGAGAAAACCCTTAGACAACTGGAAAGCAAATACATTTTACTTCTAGACACCAGGATCCCGAATGGGTTGAACACAAGGGAGGATTTACACTGTTTCTTATGAGTTGTTCTGTTTATCAGTGTGCTGTGAATCTCCTGGTGTTTTATCCCTAATGACATTTTCTGTTTCACCCAAGATCCTTTACACATGTCAGTATTTGATTATCCTGTTGTTCATACTTATTACTTCTGCCTCACTCCTTTGGTTAGTTTTGACCTTAGATGTACAGTTGTTTGGAGATTGCTCTGCCCCTGTTCTTGTAATAGTTCACCATGTATGGCCTCTACATTCCTAGCTAACTTGAGAAATATGGACGTAGTTAGGCTAGTGAAGAACAGTTTCTAATCCTGACATGAAGAACCGATGTAATTAAGGCACTATGCCATAATTTTTTTCCCCGTGTGTTATGCCACTTCGCTTATGCCATGTATTTGGTTTTAGAATAATTGGTTTCCACGTCATGTAACCCTCTTAATCAAGGGTCTTAACGTGCCGTCCGAATTGCTTTTTTAAAAATGTTTGTATCCTAAGCTGAGTTTAGGATCTGCACTGTGTTGTATTTTGCACGATGTGCACTGTATGAAGGTTTTGCACTTGCACTTTTTTCAGATTGAGCCATTGAGCAATTTTTCGCATCAGCACTTTAACATTAGACTGTTTACAATATAGTTTACACAATTGTGAATATTGCCTCCGATATACCATTTATGGTTGGATAATTATATGAAATGTATATAGATGAATTTTGTATTTCATTAACACCAAAATAATTTATTTATTTATTTATTAATGTTTTCTGAGAGTAACTGAAAGTATGTCTTTTATGTTAATTACTGCTGACATTGCACCAATCGGCTTTTGCACTGTATTTAAGCACTAGTATTGGTTCCTCGGGTCATGTGATCAAGGCTACCGTGTTGTAGCCGAAACGCGTCATGCTGGTGACAAGGGAGCAATAAACTACCTGTGAAAGGATTTTGAAGCGTTGTTGTAGTCTGTTCCTGCGCTGTGGGATCGGCGCCCAGAGCCGATCAGTAGGAGTGGTGAACGGATATATATATATATATATATATATATACACACAAATGATGTCATGAGAGGCTATTGCAACCAGTTTTACTGAATAGCCTAGATATGTACCTATCCTGGCAGTTAGCCCCCCAATGGTATGCTCCTTCACCCACTGATTGCTTCCTTAGTAAAGGCAATATAACCTGCTTGTTGCGCAGCCTTTAACTGAATATCTATATTTTCAGGGTCAACCAACGCTCTGGACATAAAAACATGATGGTATCTTCTATTCCATCCTTTACCTGCATGAGTACTGCGCTCAGTCCTTGAGTCAGTAACTAGAATGGATCATCTCGTGGTCTCAAAACTCTGCAAAGAAGTAGCACTAACCAAGGCACCCTTTATATCCTGAAACTCTAGCTCACATTGAGAAGATAACAACAACTTCACTCCATTCTTTAGAAGGGTTCTTAATGCATGAGTGTGACTGGCAAATCCTGAAACACATTTGATACAGTACTCTGCCAGCCCATCCCTAAGAAGGTGACTAAGTCATCCCTGTACTCTGGAACAGGAAGACTCTCAATGGTTCTCACCAACTGATCTTTGGGTTTGACACCATCACTAGTAAGCTCATGTCCCAGGTATTCAATATCAGAGAGATTTAATCTATATTTGGTTTCTCTTAACGCAAGGCCTCTATCCTTAAACCTTTGCAGGACTAGCTTCAACCTCCAGTTGTGTTCTTCAGGTGTAGAGCCATAGCTCAAGAAATCATTTCCTGCTAAATTTTAACACAAGGTATACCTCCCAGAACAACTTCCATCACACTTTGGAAAACGGAGACGGACAAATTCAAACCAAAAAGCAAGCTTATACATTTAAACAATCCATAAGGAGAGATGAAAGATGTTAAGTTAATGGAATCACTGTCAAGTTTGATTTGATGGCAAGTGGCCTTGAGTTCCAAAGTGGAGAACACAATCACACCATAAAGATGGGCTAGCGTGTCAGCTAACTTGGGAAGAGGATATTTGTCAGCAACCACAGCCCTGTTAGGAGCTTTAAAGTCTACGCAAAATCCCACTTCACCAGAAGTTGTGTCCACCAGAACCACTGGTGCAAGCCATTCAGTTTCTACAATGATACCTTCCCCTTTCAATTTATTGAGTTCAGAGAGCATTACTTGTCTTAAGGCTAACAATATACCACAGAGTTTACACACCACAGGAGAAACCTTCTTCTTATATACTAATTTATGTGTATAATTTGCCAGGTAACCCAATCTCTCACTAAAATTGTCATTAAACCTATGTCACAAAGTGTGAATCCAACCACTCTCACTCGCCTTGCACAAGACTTTAACCTTCATCTGTACCTTACCCACGGCTGATGTATCTCTCAAAATAATGCAAGGTGGGGGGGCGTGGCCAAGATGGTGGCCTGACTGGACGCGTTCTCCGAGGCTCCCCGGCCCTAAACCCCTTACCACCCTTTCAATAGCGGGCAATACCCTACAATCCTCATAAATACCAGCGCCAAAGATGCCGCGTTGACTCCGGCGCTGTCGGCGGGCAGATTTGGAGGACACCGCCGACGAGAGATGAGGTGGCCCGGCTCCGGCCTTCCCCGGCGCGAAACCGCGGGATGGTGGCAGCTTGAATCCAGCGCTTAGGAAGTTCTCCGGGCCTCGGAACCCGGCGTGGCAGGTGCATCGACCCGCACACAGAGGCCGAGAGCAGCGAACTGCCGGGGGAGACCCCCGGTGCAGAGACTGAGCAGCCGCGGCTCCAAACGGAGGAGGAGCGATCCAGCTGGGTCGCGACAGTGACCGGTGGAGGCCGGGCGGGCTGCCGCACTAACTGAGCCCCCGGCTTCGGGCCTGGTCCGCGAGGGGCAGCGACCGGGCCCTGACTCTCACGCCCGGAGCGGGCGGGCGAACGGACCTCAGGGATCGGGGCTCGAGGTGGGGCATCGAAGTAGAACTCCTATAGCCGCAGTACCAACTGGCGTGGAGACGTTGAGCGGAAGGCGAATTGGCGGCGGGGCAGCAAGGAGTGCCGAGATCGGCTTGGGAGCCCAGCCGGCCGAGCTGCTGTGTGCCCGCACCTGACGCAAGCAGATACATCCCTGAAGCCGGAGGGTGAGGTGTGTGCCCCCTTGTTTGCACCAGGCCCTATACCCAGAACACAGGGGGCAGATCGGTAATGTAACGGGACACGCCGGTGCCCACGAGGCAGCAAGGAGGGCCGAGTTCTGCACGGAGGACAAGGCGGGCCAAGCTGCTGCCGGAGGGTGAAGAGTGTGCCCCATGCCCGCGCCAGGCCCTGTACCCGGGTCACCGAAGGCTAGCCGATAACAGAATACTCCGGTTGCCCACAGGATAAGGGTCAACACCAGCGACCGTACCCACTGAGCCGCCGCAGCGACGGGCCTAGGGGGCTGGGGACTGCACTAGGGGCCTCATCACACACAGCAAAACCCCCCCACTGAGAGGACAGGGCTACTCTACGAGAGGGGCCCACGCCACCCTACACCGTCGACCGGAAAGGACTCCACGTTCCCGGGCTCCTACACCGGAAGACAGCAAAAACTGGAACTTGCTTCTAAACTGGTGGGGGCGCAGCTCGCAGCCTGACGGGAGACCCCTTGACCACCATCGACTCTAAAGCGCCAACACCATTGCCACCGCAGGAAGCAAAGGTAACCGCAACATATCGGACATGCTCCACAAAAATGCCCCGAAAGCAGAGAAAGCCCCGGCGCAGTCGCCCCCTAAGACGCCGGTTACCGCCGCGAGCCCGGACGACGACTCCGCTCCCATCACAAAGGCCTTTCTGGCCTCCGTCTTCAACACCCTGAGGGACGACTTCCAGACCTTGAAGCAAGAGCTGGCGGGTGAGCAGCGAGAACTACGCAGGGACATGGACGGGCTGGGGGAGAGCGTGGCGGCGGTGGAAGAGGCAGACCAGACCCGCAGCATGGAAGTAGAATGGCTCCAACAAGAAATCCTCCGCCTCCAGGACCAACAGGTGGATCTCCAAGCACATTTAGAGGATCTTGAGAATCGTTCCCGAAGGAATAACATACGGGTTCGGGGAGTTCCACTGAAATCGGAAGGGAATAGCATCGTCACCTACTTGCAAGAGCTCTTCCGGGACATTATTGGGGAACCAGGTGAATTCGACATCCGTATTGACCGTGCGCACAGGGTCGGCCCGGCGCGCCGTGCACAGGCCCCCCCTCCAGATATACTGGCCTTTCTCCCGGACTTCCCCCTGAAGGAGCGCATCTTGAGGGAGGCCCCAGCGCGACAACAAGCTTCCGAGGACCGGTTTCTGTCATTCCAGCCGTCTTCAGCCCGGCTTGCTTGAATCCAGTGGCAAAGTGAGCAAGGGACTCACGTCTAGCCATGCCTGAACTGGGGTGGCAGAGTGGGCTAAAGAACGGTGATGGATTAAACCCAGATCTTTTGACTGGGTGTTAATTTTTCGATTGATTCAGATGCTCCGTCCATCACCACCTCCTTTTGTACCGCTTTTGGCCGCCATAAGTGTGGCAGGGTATGCTCAGACGTGAGTCCCTTGCTCACTTTGCCACTGGATTCAAGCAAGCCGGGCTGAAGACGGCTGGAATGCCAGAAACCGGTCCTCGGAAGCTTGTTTCCGGTCCAGGGAAGACATGGCTTGGCAGTTCGGGCTGGACTGTTCCCATGAGGCACAGGGTCAGACTGATTTGCATATAGCCATGTCTGAACTGGGGTGGCAGAGTGGGCTAAAGAACGGTGATGGATTAAACCCAGATCTTTTAACTGGGTGTGAGTGTTTGATTGATTCAGATGCTCCGTCCATCACCACCCCCTTTTGTACCGCTTTTGGCCGCCATAAGTGTGGCAGGGTATACTCAGACGTGAGTCCCTTGCTCACTTTGCCACTGGATTCAAGCAAGCCGGGCTGAAGACGGCTGAAATGCCAGAAACCGGTCCTCGGAAGCTTGTTTCCGGTCCAGGGAAGACCTGGCTTGGCAGTTCGGGCTGGACTGTTCCCATGAGGCACAGGGTCAGACTGATTTGCATATAGCCATGTCTGAACTGGGGTGGCAGAGTGGGCTAAAGAACGGTGATGGATCAAACCCAGATCTTTTGACTGGGTGTGAGTGTTTGATTGATTCAGATGCTCCCTCCATCACCACCCCCTTTTGTACCGCTTTTGGCCGCCATAAGTGTGGCAGGGTATGCTCAGACGTGAGTCCCTTGCTCCCTTTGCCACTGGATTCAAGCAAGCTGGGCTGAAAACGGCTGGAATGCCAGAAACCGGTCCTCGGAAGCTTGTTTCCGGTCCAGGGAAGACATGGCTTGGCAGTTCGGGCTGGACTGTTCCCATGAGGCACAGGGTCAGACTGATTTGCATATAGCCATGTCTGAACTGGGGTGGCAGAGTGGGCTAAAGAACGGTGATGGATTAAACCCAGATCTTTTGACTGGGTGTGAGTGTTTGATTGTTTCAGATGCTCCGTCCATCACCACCCCCTTTTGTACCACACTTACTATGTAGGTGGCGATAAAACGGGGCGCTTGCTGGCGAGCAGCCTCAAAGCCAAGACCCTGCTCGGAAAAGTCTCCTCCATTCAAACCCGAGAGGGGCATATCACTCAAGAGGACGACCAGATCGCCTACCGGGCAAATAACGGCTGAATCTTATCTCAACGAGACGGCAATCACACCTCTCGAAGAAGCCACTAGAGATTCTCTCGACGCGCCCATCAGGACGGACGAGGTCATCTCTACGATCGCGCGCCTCAAGCCACTGAAAGCCCCGCGCCCTGATGGCTTCTCAGCGGGCTTTTACAAAGCTTTCTGCCCCTTGCTAGCGCCAATATTGACCAGGCTATTTAATTCCTTCCAAGGCAGGGGCTCCATCCCCCAGGACATGTTGGAGGCGGACATCATGGTTCTCCCCAAGCCGGGCAAAGACCCGTCTCAATGCAAGACTTACAGACCCATCACGTTACTCAACCTTGACCTGAAGCTATTCACCGGCGTGCTAGCAGTGCGCCTGGGCCCATGTTTACCGGGCATCATTGAACCGGACCAAGCAGGCTTCATCCCGAACTGGTAGTGCGCAGACAACACAAAGCGCCTGCTCCACGTCATTGACAAAGCCCATTTCAATGACTCTGATGCACTCCTCCTGTCGGTGGATGCCGAAAAGGCGTTCGACAGGGTGGACTGGGGATACCTCGATGCAGTTCTGGCACGGTACGGGATGGGCGACCGGTTTCGCACGTGCGTCGCTAGTTGTTACGCTGCCCCGCAAGCCACGATAAGTGTCAACGGGGTGCGTTCAAGGCCATTAGATATTCAGAGGGGCACCAGGCAGGGGTGTCCACTCTCGCCCCTACTATTTGCACTATACATCGAACCACTATCGCAAAGGGTTCGAGACAATCAGACTATTATAGGGGTTCGGTTTGGCGGAGAACCGCAGACCATAAGTCTTTACGCAGACAACGTCCTTGCTGCTCTGGAGGACCCCTCGACATCGGTGCCGGCCTTCCTCACAGAATTGGAGGACTTCGGGAAAGTATTGGGGTTCAGGATGAACATCGAGAAATAACTGATCTTGCCCCTGGGGCGCGAATGCACAAGGCGGGCGACGATATGGAGGTCTTCTGTCCCAGATGTCACTGCTCTACCTAGGCATCTCCCTCACGCCAAGCACGACCCAGACAGTCGAGCAAAACTACATGACTCTACTTGCTGACCTACAAGGCGACCTGGCAAGGTGACCCCGGCAACCACTCTCCTGGTTGGGACGGGTGGCGGCAGTCAAAATGACTTTCTTACCGAAAGTCTTATACCTGTTCCAGACCAGTCCAGTAACTCCTCCATTGGGCGTGCTCAAAAAACTGCAAGATAGCATCAGACAATTTGTCTGGGCCGGCAAACGCCCGCGACTGTGTAGAGACCTGAACACGTGGGCTACGTCTGAAGGCGGCCTAGGGGTCCCTGACCTATGGTAGGAATTAGCCCCTTGACATGCGAGATGGTTGGGCTGTGGTCTTATTTCCCGGTCCCTAAGACCAAACAGCTGGGTAATTTTTAGACGCTCCCTTAGCTGCAGAAAAGGGGCATGGCAGAACGTAGCCGACGCTTAGCTTACTGTTCCAGTACCACGCCCCCCCTTTCCACTTCCTGGTTCCTAGCGCGAGGTCTCCGTGGCGTCCAGTGAATTCTTCGTGGCTCCTTGGACCCTTTACCGCGTTGGAGCTTTCCTGCCCTGACCCTGCAACCGCTGGCTGATCTCCTACCTTGTGAGCGTGTCTTGGCCGAGCTTCGACATTTCCTGATTTCTTATGCGAGAATCTTATTGCGTCTACCCTTTCTTTGCTCACGCATTTTGCGGGCGTTATTTCGCTCGGTTCCTTTCTTTTCATACTCTGTGTGTTTGGTGTATACCTGGTGAACCCTTGGTTATTTGATATGTCATTTTTGAGCAAGAGCGCTCCGCCCTTGTCTACTTTTAGGGCCGGGTGTCTCTCCTCGTGTGTGAGTGTTGCTCCGCTGTTCCTGCCCACAAACAGCCGGCCAGTGCTCCTCACATCCCTTCATTTTTTTGTTTATGGTTTTGTCTGGTGTGAATGTCCCTCGAGAGTTCCACTCCTCATATCCCTATACTGAGTATCCTGATTCCCTTTATTGAACGCCTCGATACAGTCTGCCTAATCTACAATTGGGGTAAGCAAGCCTGAATATAACGCATGTCAATGGTTGCTTAGTACAGGTTAGTGAAGTTAGGCTATAGTGTATGTATTGCTTCTTTTTGTCTTCTAGCCTGGACATCCGCCTAAGACTCCTGCTGTATCCTGCATACCCCCTCGTATGAGGAGAGTGGTGGACACTCCTAGGGTAAATTCCCTCATACTTTTAGGGGACAGTAGACAGGAGTGTGTATTTATTCGCATTCTTGCTTCTGTGCCTTGGAGGTGTGGGGATTCTTCTTCGCTCCCGTGGAACATTGGTTACTAACCTGACAGAAAGCCAAGCCCACGAATTTCCATTCCCCTGAGCGAAGATGAGTCCTGACCCTTCATTAATTCCTGTAGAACTCCAGGCTCATTCAGTGAAAGACCTTACGGCTGCCTTAGTAGCCCTTCAGGCAGAAGTGGGTAGATTAGGGGTCGAAAATCAAAGGCTCATGGCTGAAGTGCAGCAGTTAAGAATAGGAGAGAGAGACACAAGCACCATACCCAAAACCAGAAAAAACTATATACAACTCGCTAGGTTCACCTTAACCCCCCCTGAGACAGACCAAGGGGCTAACGGCGAAACACACAGCTCCCCTGTTCAAGTCACTGTACATACCCCTAATCCGGTTCCCCTGGCCATGCCTGAACGAATTACAGGGGATAGCACTAAACACAACGTATTCATGAACCAATGCCAGTTTCAGTTTTTGTGTAAGACAGCTTCTTTTCCTGATGACTCAGCCAAGGTAGCCTTCATAATTTCATATCTTGCAGGGAATGCAGCAGAATGGTCTGTTCCCTTAGTCCAGAACAATGATCCAGCGCTATACGATTTAGATCTCTTTAAGGAAAAATGAGAAGCCTCTTTGCTAAACATTCCTATATGCAAGCAAGTGCTACCAAATTGCTCAATTTAAAACAAAGCTCTAAAGATCTATTGTCCTATATAACCAACTTCAATCGTTTGGTGGCAGAAACACACTGGCCAGAAGACAAGCGAACTTCTTTGTTTTATCGTGGGCTGGGTGACAACTTAAAAGACCTACTCTCACAAATAGTGAATCCCACTGAAGATTGCGCCTCTTTCATTGATCTTGTAGTCAAATTGGATAATCGATTGCATGAACGAAAGGGGGAAAGAACACGAAATATTGTACCTAGGTTCCTTTTCCCTAAAACCGAGAAACCTGTACCAAAAGATAGTCCTGAACCCATGCAAATCAAGGGGATACGCGGTCCGTTATCCACAGCGGAAAAGGAGAAGCGACGGAAGTTAAACTTATGCCTGTACTGTGGAAAGGGTGGTCACTATGCTAAAGTCTGTTCAGTGCGTCCTAAAACACCCAGACTATCAGCTAGCAGTCTTTCCAGTTTGAAAAACTAGCAAGCTTGAGGAATAGGGAGGTCACTTCCTCGAGCTACATCCCTCATCAGATCTCTACCAACAAAACACATCTAGTTAAACATTTCGCGCTACCTATTACACTCACGTACAATTGTAACAAGCAATTCACTATGTCTGTCCTTCTTGACTCAGGAGCAACCAGAAACTTCTTCGATATCAAATTGGCTACACAGTTGGGACTGTCTTTTGTTGCAAAATCTCAGCCTGAATCCATATGGGCAGTAGATGGGTCTGAGTTGTCTTCAGGGATGATAAGTTATCAAACCCCGCCTGTGGTTATTGTTTTTCAAAATGGGCATTCAGAAAGTTTTGTTTTTGATCTCATTGACGCCCCTAATTTTGGTATGATTTTGGGAGTACCTTGGTTACAAATACACAATCCCGTTATTGACTGGAACAAAAGAACAGTAACCTTGATGTCCCTGTATTGTAAAGCCCACTGTTACTTGGAAGCCCGAGAACCTGAACTCCCCTTATACTGCGCAGTCCAAACAGGTCAAGATTTGACATTGCCTGAACAATATGCCGACTTTGAAGAGGTGTTCAATGAACAGGAAGCAACTAAATTACCTCCTCACAGGAGTTACGACTGTAGAATTGACTTGATACCTGGTGCAGATTTGCCCAGCAGTAGGATTTATGCATTGACTCCTGCAGAAAACGACTATCTAAAAAATTATTTGGATGACATGCTGGCAAAAGGCTTTATCCAACATTCTACTTCTCCTGTGTCTTCTCCTTTGTTTTTTATAGATAAACGGGAAGGCGGTCTCAGGACCTGCCTGGATTACAGAGCCTTGAATAAAATAACAATAAAGAACAAGTACCCCCTGCCTCTGATTCCAGTCCTGTTGGAGCAAATAAAAGGAGCCAAAATCTTCACAAAAATCGATCTCAGAGGTGCTTACCATTTAATACGTGTCAAACAGGGCGATGAATGGAAGACAGCATTCCGCACCAACTTTGGGCTCTATGAGTACTGTGTGATGCCATTCAGTCTGTGCAACGCACCGGCTGCGTTCCAGTATTTTATCAATGACATCCTACGTGAATATATTGATATTTTTGTTATCGTCTATATTGACGATATCCTCATATTTTCACAGAACGAGAAAGACCATGTGGAACACATACGAAAGATTCTGACCAAACTAAAAGAAAATCAATTGTTCGCCAAATTGGACAAAAGTATGTTTCACACTACTGAAGTGGACTTTTTGGGCTTTACTATCAAACCCAATGGCCTGCAGATGGATCCCAAGAAAATTGAGGCTTTGGTGAACTGGAAAAGTCCTACTTCAGTGAAGGAAATTCAATCATTCCTGGGGTTCGCCAAGTTTTATCGGCGGTTTATTAATCATTTCTCTGACACCATAGCGCCCATAACTAGACTCCTGAAAAAAGGAGTACCTTTTCACTGGTCGATGGAAGCAGAGAGAGCGTTTTGTGACTTAAAGACCCAGTTCACTTTCGCGCCGATCCTTCATCATGCGGATAACACTCAACCTTTTTTTGTAGAGGCGGATGCCTCTCAATACGCGGTGGGTGGCATACTTTCACAGAGAGACCCTGAGACCGGACACATGCATCCCATAGCGTATTTTTCAAAAACCCTGTTGCCAGCGGAAAGAAACTACACTATAGGGGAAAGAGAATTACTAGCTATAAAGTTATCCTTCCAGGAGTGGAGGCATCATCTACTAGGATCACCACATATTGTCACGATTTATTCGGATCACAAGAATCTACAGTTTTTTAAGGCAGCTAGAGCTCTCACGCCCAGACAAATGCAGTGGTTATTATTCTTTAGCGAATATGACTTTGTAATTACCTATCGCTCGGGAGTACAGCAAGGAAAAGCTGATGCCTTGTCAAGGCTTGGTCATGATCAATATGTGGAACCCGAACAACCCCGTCCTATAATACCTGAAAACAAAATACTGGGAGTGGGGGAAAAAGATCATAACCTTCTTGAGCAAATCAAACATCTTCTCTTGGATTTGTCTCAGGAAGACTGGTTGAAGAATCCTCTACACACCATTAGAGAAGGCTTGTTCTATCATGACAACAAATTGTTTGTCCCTGCTTCGGAGTTGAGACGGATAATCCTAGACTGGTGTCATGGTAGCACCTTGGCTGGTCATCCAGGCATCAGGAAGACTTATGACTTATGCAACAGGTGGTTTTGGTGGGAGTCAATGTTCAAGGAGGTAGAAGCATATGTCCAAGCTTGTGCCACTTGCGCTCGCCAAAAGGCTTCGCATTGTGCCCCCACAGGACTCTTAAAAAACATAGCCATTCCTCCTCATCCTTAACACACGATTAGCATGGATTTCATGACAAAATTGCCCTCTTGTCAAGGTTACACTACGATCTATGTAGTTGTAGATTTATTGTCCAAAATGAGTCATTTTATCCCTCTGAAAAAAGTACCTTCCTCTAAAGAACTAGCATCTGTCTTTCTTAGAGATATTGTCAAATTACATGGTTTACCCACGGTCATAATCTCCGACAGAGGTCCACAGTTTGTCTCGAAGTTCTGGAGAGGAGTGTATTCTATGCTGGGAATAGATCATAGACTATCCACGGCATATCACCCCCAAGCGGATGGACAAACAGAAAGGACCAATCAAACCCTAGAACAATATCTACGTTGTTTATTGACCTCTCTTCCATCCACAAGGCTCCAAGCATTACCCTTGGCTGAATTCGCCTACAATAATTCTAACCATTCAGCTACACAGGTCTCTCCTTTTTTCTTTGTGCAAGCACAACACCCTAGGATGATCCCCATTACAATCCCTCCTAAAGACTCCCCAGTACCTTCCCTAGATGAACACCATGCCCAAATCAAGTTAGCTTGGGAAACAGCAAAGACTGAGCTAGGTAAAGCCAAGGAAGCAATGAAACAACAAGCAGATAAACACCGAAGACCCGAACCCATGTATACAATAGGAGAAAAAGTGTGGTTGTCCACCAGAAATCTAAGAATGGAAGGATATAAAAAACTCCAGCCCAAGTTTATAGGGCCCTTCCCCATTGAGAAAGTCATATCCCCTGTCACCTTGAAGTTGCAACTACCCCCTTGCATGAAAATACATCCCGTTTTCCACAGCTCCTTGATAAAGAAATACATTCCGTCTCTTGTTCCTGAAATCCCTCCTCCACCGATCCAGATTGACGGGGAAGCTGAATATGAAGTAAGAAAGATCCTAGATTCCCGGAAAACAAGAGGCAAACTTCAGTACCTCATAGATTGGGTAGGGTATCCCCCAGAGGATAGGTCATGGGAACCTGCAGAAAATATACATGCCACCAGATTGATTTGACAATTCCACAGGCTTCATCCTGCTAAGCCTAGCCCTCGAATAGGCCTTTGAGGAGGGGTACTGTTAGGAATTAGCCCCTTGACATGCGAGATGGTTGGGCTGTGGTCTTATTCCCCGGTCCCTAAGACCAAACAGCTGGGTAATTTTTAGACGCTCCCTTAGCTGCAGAAAAGGGGCATGGCAGAACGTAGCCGACGCTTGGCTACTGTTCCGGTACCACGCCCCCCTTTCCACTTCCTGGTTCCTAGCGCGAGGTCTCTGTGGCGTCCAGTGAATTCTTCGTGGCTCCTTGGACCCTTTACCGCGTTGGAGCTTTCCTGCCCTGACCCTGCAACCGCTGGCTGATCTCCTACCTTGTGAGCGTGTCTTGGCCGAGCTTCGGCATTTCCTGATTTCTTACGCGAGAATCTCATCGCGTCTACCCTTTCTTTGCTCACGCATTTTGCGGGCGTTATTTCGCTCGGTTCCTTTCTTTTCATACTCTGTGTGTTTGGTGTATACCTGGTGAACCCTTGGTTATTTGATACATCCTTTTTGAGCAACAGCGCTCCGCCCTTGTCTACTTTTAGGGCCGGGTGTCTCTCCTCGTGTGTGAGTGTTGCTCCGCTGTTCCTGCCCACAAACAGCCGGCCAGTGCTCCTCACATCCCTTCATTTTTTTGTTCATGGTTTTGTCTGGTGTGAATGTCCCTCGAGAGTTCCACTCCTCATATCCCTATACTGAGTATCCTGATTCCCTTTATTGAACTCCACGATACAGTCTGCCTAATCTACAATTGGGGTAAGCAAGCCTGAATATAACGCATGTCAATGGTTGCTTTGTACAGGTTAGTGAAGTTAGGCTATAGTGTATGCATTGCTTCTTTTTGTCTTCTAGCCTGGACATCCGCCTAAGACTCCTGCTGTATCCTGCATACCCCCTCGTATGAGGAGAGTGGTGGACACTCCTAGGGTAAATTCCCTCATACTTTTAGGGGACAGTAGACAGGAGTGTGTATTTATTCGCATTCTTGCTTCTGTGCCTTGGAGGTGTGGGGATTCTTCTTCGCTCCCGTGGAACATTGGTTACTAACCTGACAACCTACTCCGTTATTTCCAAGCGACACAGCTCCGATATCTCTTAGAGTGGAGCAGACCCGAATCGCAAAAAAGATGGTTATTTCAAGACCGAGATATGGGCCAGATGTCATTGTGGAAGGTCCCATTCTTGAAACGTACAGACAGGCCTTCGTACCATAAAAAATCGCCCATCACGTGAACAGTGATGCAGGTGTGGGACGAGGTTGCGGTCCCGAGTGGCCTCACCACCTTTCCATCCCCGATGACACCTATTTCATAATCCGGCCTTCCCACCGGGAATGATCCCCGGGTCGTTTCCGCAATGGCGGGAGTCGGAATGCAAGGCGGCCGGTGACCTCTTTGATCCTGAGGGCTTTCTGCAAATGCATACCCTACAAGATTATTATACACTCCCACAGATCCGTCGCTTTCAATACTTTCAGATCAGACATTGGCTTACAGCGAGAGACGTGCTGCCTCACGTCAGCAGACATCTTACAACCTATGAGAAGTGGCTACACACGAAAATGACAGATAAGAAAACAAGTTACTTACCTGTAACTACAGTTATCCAGTATTGGTATCTTTCATAGATTCACATGCCTGAATCATTCCCCGTCGTCGAGGCGGGAGTCCCACGGTAAATTATATATATATAGCAGTGCCTAAAAACCATTAGTAGTAGGCTAGAAAAGGATATAGGCCCAACTAGGCCCAAAACTTAGCAGCCTATCTACCTCATTATGTAAAAAGAACTGAAAAATGTAGCCTCAGCCAATCAGATAACCTCACCCTCTAGAACCTTCCCAGCCCAGGCAGTTCTCCTCAGATTTTCCCAGCACAAGTGAGAAGTAGCATCCATAATAAGAACTGCCCAGCCGGGGAGGAGGGTGGGTGCATGTGAATCTATGAAAGATACCAATACTGGATAACTGTAGTTACAGGTAAGTAACTTGTTTTCTTATCCAGTATTGGGGTATCTTTCATAGATTCACATGCCTGAATCAGAATAGCAAGCAGTAATAACCATAAATGTCGGTAGAGGAAGGTGGGAGACAATCCAAACCATATATCCCCACACAACCTGGAAGGTACTAGAGCAATAACATATTTCAGTACATATGCATAATCATGACAATACCTTCATATAATATATATCTATATACAAAGCATTAAAACAGTATATTAGCACAAAAGTAGCAATAGAAACAAGAAAACCATAAAAGGCTGACCTCAGTGAAGAAGATGCTGCAACACTGCTTCTCCTACTGACGTATCTTCATGTAGCACCGGCTGCAGGCAATAGTGCTTGGTAAAAGTATGCACACTTTTCCATGTAGCAGCACGGCAGATGTTTTCCAGGGTCACCCCTGCAAATAGGGCTGTAGACGCTGACATCATCCTGGTGGAATGCGCCTTAACCGTTCTTGTCAGGGGCTTGTTCGCTTTCTCATGACAGAAGACAATGACAGAGGAAAGCCATCTGGCTATAGTTGCCTTCGTCACTGCCTGACCACGTGTAGCTTGGCCATAAGCTACAAACAGTTGGGTAGATTTGCGCAAATCTTTTGTCTTTTGTAAATAGAATTTGAGGCATCTTTGGACATCCAAGGAATGCAGCATCCTTTCAGCTGGAGTCTTGGGGTCTGGAAAGAAAGTTTTGAGTTTCACCGGTTGATTGATGTGAAACTGGGTCGGAACTTTGGGAATAAACTTAGGATGAGTTCTAAGAGTCACACAATCTTTTGAAAAATGTAGGAAAGGTTCCGATATAGTGAACGCTTGTATCTCACTTACTCTCCGGGCTGAAGTGAGGGCCAACAAAATAGCCACTTTCCAAGTCAAGAATTTAAGTTCTGATTTATGAATTGGTTCAAAAGGCCTTTTCAGCAATTGAGATAACACAATATTGAGATCCCACTCAGGAGGAGGAGGCCGCACTGGGGGGAAAACTCGAAATAATCCTTTAAGGAACTGTTTAATTAAAGAGGAAGAGCACAAAGATGGTTTGTTGTAACTCTTTCTGAATCTGGATATGGCAGCAAGGTGAACTTTGATAGAAGAAAAAGCGAGACCTGATCTGGCTAGAGACAGCAGATAAGGCAGAATCTTCTCTGGAGGAGCCTGTAGTGGATGGACGTCATGCTCTCCGCACCATAAACAGAATCTCTTCCATTTGAAGCGATAAGTTCTGATGGTAGACTGTGCACGAGCCTGAGATAGAACAGCTCTACAGTCTGGAGAAATCTCCAGGTCCTTAAACTCTAAGAAGTCAGGAGCCAGGCGTGCAAGTGCAGCGACTGAGGATCTGGATGAAGTATTTGTCCTTCCTCCCTTGTCAGCATTGAAAGTGTCGGCTTGAGGCGCAGTGGAGGTTGATGGGAGAGTATCAGAAGCTCCTGTCTCCTGTCTCGGCCTCTGAGGGAAATTTTGTGATGGAGTAACCATTCCCACATTTCCTGCGCTTGAAGAGACAGGGCTAGAGATTTTGTGCCCCCTTGCTTGTTTACGTAAAACATGCTGGTGGTGTTGTCCGTGCGCACCAGCACTGCAGAGCCTGCAATTCTTGGCAGGAAGGCTCGCAAGGACAGGAAAATTGCCCTCAACTCGAGGCAGTTGATGTGTTTGTGCTTGTACTGATGGGACCACCGTCCCTGCACTTGAAGGTCTTGGAGATGACCTCCCCATCCCTCCATGGAGGCATCTGTCGTTAGAGTAAATTCCGGTAGGGTCTGAAGAAAAGTGAGCCCCGGAGACAAATTGTTCTTTGCCGCCCACCATAGAAGAGCTTGTTTCATCTTGGGCGTGACCTTGATACGGTCCTCGAAAGATCCATCTATCTGCCGCCACTGTCGATGCAATTCCTCTTGGAGAGGCCTCATTCTGAGTCGAGCCAGTGGAACTAGATGGAGTGCGGAGGAACACATCCCTAGCAGGGAAACAAACTGTCGGACCGAAAGAGACTTTTTTGATCGGATTTGACTTGCCAGCTTTGTGATCTTGTCCTGACGAATTTGGGTCAAGAAGGCCTTGCACTGAGAAGTGTCTAGTACTGCTCCTAGGAACGTCAGAATTTGTTTGGGTTGAAGTTGAGATTTTTTGACGTTGAGTGTCAGGCCCAGATTCGAGAACATTGATAGAGCACTTTTGACCGATTGCCTTGTTGAAGTTTTTGTTGGACTCTTTATTAACCAATCGTCGAGGTACGGGAATACCTGGATTCCCTGTGACCTCAACGCAGCTGCAACTGGGACTAGAGTCTTGGTAAAGATTCTTGGTGCAGACTTCAGGCCGAAAGGGAGCACCTTGAATTGTAAATGGACACCAGCCACTGTGAATCTCAGATACTTGCGGTGGTTTGGATGAATTGGAATGTGGAAGTAAGCGTCTTCCATATCCAGGGAAGCCATGAAGTCGCCTTCCATGAGGCAATTGAGAACATCCGTGAGCGTCACCATGCGGAAACTCTGCTTTTTCAGATATTTGTTTAAGCTTCGTAGATCCAAAATTGGACGCCACTCTCCTGAAACCTTTTCCACAAGGAAGAAGCGAGAGTAAAACCCCTGATTTTCATGGGATACTGGGACTTTCTCTATCGCATTTTTGTGTAGCATTTTCATGGCTTCCATGTATAACAAATGAAGACGAGGAGGGGAGGGACCCCTGGGCGGTGATGTTGGAGGTCTCTGCAAGAACTCCAGAGTGTGTCCGTGTTTGACTATGTCCAGAACCCACTGATCTGAAGTTATCTTCCGCCACTGTTGATAAAAGGCGGAGATCTTGGCGCCCACGGGAGGGAAGGAAGGGAGGATGGTGTCCGACAAAACTCACTGGCGTTTATTTGAATCGCGTCCCTGGTAGTTAGAACGTCGTTTCCCTCCTTGACGAGAGAAACCCGCTGACGATGACTGCCGATAGGACTGTTGGTAGTACGGCTTATTCTGAGGTTGATACTGGCGGTTTTGCTGATTTTGATAATGTCCTCTGGAAGAAAAACCACGGCCCCTTGCTCCTCTGAAAAAACCTCGCTTATACTGTAGTGTACCAAGCGATTTGGCCGTATCAGTATCCGTTTTGATCGCAAGCAATGCTTCATCTATGTGCTTGCCAAACAATAACTCGCCATTATAGGCCTAACAAGTATTTTGGTCTGGACTTCAGGTCTGAAAGAAGTCGCCTTGAGCCATCCCTGCCGTCTGAGAACTGCTGCTCCGGCCAATTGTCTAAAGGCTGTATTAGATACATCGAGGGCGCAATCGATAATCTCAGAAGCTGCCCGCTCGCCTTCCATGACAACCTTCCTGACCTCTTCAACACGGTCATCGGGAACCAAGTTGATGAACTCCGACAGATCTGACCACATTTGTCTGTCATAACGTGCTAAAATTGCCAAAGAATTAGCAATCTTGACAGTAGCAGCGGCATTAGCTGAGAACTTCTTCCCAATCGCATCCAATCTCCTACCCTCTTTGTCTGGAGGCGTTGAAATTGGTGCAACCGGATTCTTGGATTGTTGTTGAGCCACTTGTGAAATCACTGAGTCAGGACGCGGATGACCAATCAAACATGAAGGAGTATCCGGTGGTGCTCGGTACTTCTTGTCGACTCTTGGAAGAACCGCCGGGATGGAAGCCGGCGTCTTCATAATATCAATCCCTTCTTTCCAAATATAGTCAATGATAGGGATAGATCTGGACACCCTTCTATACCCTTCTTTGAAATCATGAAGAAAACAGTCAGCCTGCTCAACCGAAACTGTAATTGCAAATCGAGCAGCTGCCCTGTGCATGATGTTATGAAAACCTCCTATGTCTTCTGGCGGAGAATCTGAAGGTTGTGGCAAATTAGGAGAGGGCATAGGAATGATGTAATCATTCCATGGTTCCGTAGGCGTGGAATCCGGAAGTTCCCCATCCTCTCTTTCATCCTCATCTGGAGAAGAGACGTCAACATCCTGACCTCCAGTCCCGGGGTCAACATCCTGCCTTGGAGAGTGCGAAGGATGTAGCGGGGGATTTACTGGCATGTCTACTGGCACAGGATTTGAAGCAGGCAGAGTTGATGGAAACCTCTGACGATAATCAGCCAGCATGGCCTGCAAATCCTGAATTAGAAAAGACGGAAGATGAGTCGTGTCTTCTGTGTGTTGTTGCTCCTGATGATAAGGAGTAGTTAAATTTTCTTGATAGTAATGAACTTCATCATCATCCTCATCCTCTTGATATTTTATGTGTAACTGGGAAGGGTGATGGGCCACTCCAAAAGGATCATCATCATCCCCTTCATTATCAGAATCTGCCTCCACGTAGTTTTCCGAAATATGCGAAGGCAAGAGGGGAGACAAATGAGAGTAACTCTGTCTCTGAAATGATTTCATCTGAAAATGGGTATACTGTACCCTCACCGGAGATGTGGGCAGCACATGCGTAGACGGCACATTCAAAGATGCCAGCGCTGCTGTCGATGGTAGAAGTGAGACAGATGTGTGAGTCGCCGGTACTGTCGTCGACGGTATCGTCATTGGTGTTGTAATCGTGGACGAGGGCTTGTTTGAAGGCGTCCTAGTAGACGGATCCGTCGACGGACTCTTCGTCGTCGAGCTTGTCGTCGACGGTGCTGAAACCTTCGTCGACGGGTTTGTAGTCGACGGGCCTGTCGTCGACAGGGTCTTCGTCGACGGGATCTCCGTCGACGGGCTCTCCGTCGACGGGGTCTTCGTCGACGGGGTCTTCGTCGACGGGGTCTTCGTCGACGGGGTCTTCGTCGACGGGATCTTCGTCGACGGGGTCTTCGTCGACGGGATAGTGGAAGCCTTCGTCGACGGGGGAGCCGTCGACGAGAGCGTCGACGGAAGCGATGACGAACGCTTCGTAGATGGTGATTTGGTCGTCGACGGAAGACTCGTCGACGACGAGCTTTTCTTCGATGATTTTCCCTCAGAAGAAGAAACCATGACGGACATCACAGGAGAAGTAATTGCCGAGGTGGTAATAGTACTTGAAGAAGTAGAGGACGTAGAATAGGTGGTGACAGTGAGAGAGGACACCAAAGAGACAGCTTTAGTGCGGACTGTACTCACAGTAGAAGACTCTGTTGACGCAGCACTCCTTGTGGACTCAGAGGGTTTATGAGAGAATTTAGGTTTTTTCAATCTCTCAGGAGAACACCTCTCTTTGGAACTGGCTCTCTTACTTGAGGTAGAGGCTCTGTCCTCGTCATCTGTGGCAGACGACTTTAGCCACAAAAGAACTCTTGCCTCTCTATCCCTGGTGGTCTTAGGAGGGAAGGTTCGACATATCCTGCAATCCTTCACCACATGTGAAGGATGCAAACAATAAATACAGTCCGAGTGCTGGTCGTCCACATGGACCCTCTTCTTGAAGCATGAAGCACAAGCTTTGAATAAAGCCTTCTTTTCCGACATCTTGAGAGAATAGAAAGTAATTTTGAAGAAAACTGAGTAGGCACTCAGGGAGACTCCCTTACACACGAAGTGCGGTGAAAATCTGAGGAGAACTGCCTGGGCTGGGAAGGTTCTAGAGGGTGAGGTTATCTGATTGGCTGAGGCTACATTTTTCAGTTCTTTTTACATATTGAGGTAGATAGGCTGCTAAGTTTTGGGCCTAGTTGGGCCTATATCCTTTTCTAGCCTACTACTAATGGTTTTTAGGCACTGCTATATATATATAATTTACCGTGGGACTCCCGCCTCGACGACGGGGAATGATTCAGGCATGTGAATCTATGAAAGATACCCCAATACTGGATAAACAGGCGATCTCAGACATCTATAAGATGCTCAGCCCACCCCCCCCTGTAGCGCGGTCAGTAGGTCAAAACCGATGGGAACGGGAATTGGAACGCTCCTTCACGGACAAAGAATGGCAAGACATATACTTCAGGGCTCATCACACTGCCCGGAATGTAGCTAGCAGGGAATCAGCTGTGAAAATAGCATACTACTGTAACCTTACACCGTCACGACTGCATCAGAGCAATCCGCGCAGGGACCCGACATCTTGGAGGGGATGTGGCCACACAGGGACACTTACTCATATACTATGGGAATGTATGGAGGTGCGGGAATACTGGGAAAGGGTGTTAAATGATATTGATAAACACTTTGAAATGGAGATCCCCCGATTCCCAGCGTACACGCTTCTCGGCCTCCCCAATGCCATCATGTTTCCTCTCAAATCGCTCAGGGGGAGACAAATGGGGGTGGCTATGGGGGCTGCCACTCAACATATCCTGTCACTATGGAGCACTCAAAGGAAACCCACACACACGGGGTGGCTCCATAGACTCTGGTACATCATGGGTATGGAAAAGATACAAGCCTCCCTCACTCAGACACGAGACACATTCCTAGACACATGGCAACCCCTGGTCTCTCTCCTATCAGATGAATTTGCTGAAATCACGTGCCCGAAATACTTCAGGGTGCTCTGACTACCAGACGACTTTAGGAAGGACGCAAGGACCCCAGCCAGAACCTCATACTTTCTACATGCCTCAGAATGCCTAGCAGAAGCTTACCTACCACACCGAGGAGGGGGGACGTGGGAGGGAAAGGGGAGGTGGGTGGTGGAAACGGGGAATGGTGGTTGTTGATGGGATTGTTTCGGGACATTGCACATTCAGCCGAGGCCCTCACTCGCAATCTAGGACACATTCTATTAAGCAACGGTGAGACTTG
This sequence comes from Lissotriton vulgaris, assembly GCF_964263255.1. Classification (NCBI taxonomy): domain Eukaryota; kingdom Metazoa; phylum Chordata; class Amphibia; order Caudata; family Salamandridae; genus Lissotriton; species Lissotriton vulgaris. Next base: position 748,223,433 of record NC_141698.1, read on the forward strand.
CCCCCTGGCGGGGGGAGGGGTAGACATCTGAAAACGGGGACCCCCTCGAATTATTGTAATGTCCTCTTGTCATATGTTTGGTATTTGAAACTCAATAAAAAAGATTTAAACAATAAAAAAATAATGCAAGGTTCACTGTTGGGATCTAAAATCACAATGAGGTCCCTTTGATGAAACCAGTGAATAATGCTGTCAGCCTTGCACGAGATACAGATTTTCCCTGCTGCCAAACGTCCCTTGTATTCAAGATTACCAATTTATTTATTTATTTGTAGGTTTTTAACGCGCTGGCTTCGACTCCCGGAGGAGTATCTCCGCGCCTTAAGGCATCTACAACATGTGTTTTGGGGAAGAACTACTTTAGCAGCCGTTCTAGTTTTGGAATACCCAAGTAATTTTGTGGGATGACCACCGTAAGCTAAAAGCCTAATATCAAGTTTAAACACTTCTATTTTTCCCTTCAATTTCTCAAAATAAAAGTCTTTAGAAATCAAAGAAATCTTAGCCCCTAAATCAAACGAAATATCAATCTCTTGACCATTCACTTTAACACAATGAATTGGATTTTTACCCTTGTGCTGTTCAACTTGTAACACCACCTCACCGCATTGTAGTTTGTCATATTCAAGCTCAGTTCCATCATCAAACATGACTTTTTCACTCTCTTAATCTTTTTTGGACTTTACAGAATTTCCCAAAGTGTCTTACTTTGCTACAAATGCAACACTCTCCAGCTGTGCAGGAAAAAACTTGTCATTCACTATGGGACCTACCATACCACACCTATAACGTGTGCCTTTAAAAAGGTATCTTAGTATTGGGAATGAGTGGTTTTGAAGTGGAACTAGCTAACATTTTGCTGGCACTTTGCTTACACTGTGTACCTTTTTGATTTGAGTTGTGCTATTTTCTTTTCTTATCATTCTCACACAAGCAAGAGAATGTTCTAATTATTTTGCAATCAACAACACCTCATCTAACTTGGGGGGTCATCCTTTTGTCATAACTCATCTTTGATATTATAGCCCAACATAAATCAGTCCCATACATGTTCCTCTGAAGTTCCCTTGAATGTGCACATGGCACCCAATTTTCGCAGATCAGCGATATAATTCTCAACTGACTCTTGAGGTTTTTGACCTCTTCTCCTAAAGTGATACAGCTCTAATATTGTACTCACTTTGGGCAGGTAATGTCTGTCTATTTTTTGATGCAGACATCAAACTCGTTTAAATCCTCTGCATCACTCCTTTCAAGATCAGGGAGCTGGTCGAAAATCTCTTGGCCCAGGGCATCTAGGCATTGAAGGAGCAGGAAGTTTTTCCTCTCTTCACTTAAAATTGCTCCACAGACACAGGCCTAGTGTGAGAAAACGTATTTCCACATGGACCACTGTATGCTAGGCTCCCCAAGGGAGGACAAGAAAAATAGAGGTGGGGTAATATTTTGCATTTTAACAGTAAATGTGCAAAGAAGGAAAAGTCACAGAACACTACAGATATAAGGTAAAACAGTAATGTAACCAACATGCATAAAATAAAACGCAAGATTTAAGGACATCAACAGTTCAAATACATGTATTCATATATAATGTTAAAGACAGTGGTATTCGGTCATGCATTCAAGAATCAGCAGATCACATATTCATGAGTAAATGGAAAGCCAGAGGCACAGATGCTCGGCTAAGCACCCAAAAAATCTGATGTGATGCTCAAAAAAGCAAATAGTAAGAAGAAAGAAAAGGAAAAAAAATATATAGAACTCTCCTAAACATTATGACTCTACTACCAAAGAATCAATAATTGGTAAAAGCTTCAGTAGCCTTTGAACACAGCGCGCCAGAACTCTCTGCAGTAGAAATATGAGCTACAGCGAGCGTTTGAAAGTGGCGCAGAGGAGCAATCCCGCTGTTAATGTCTCCTGAGGTTGTACACGTTACGCGTCCCAGCAGTGAATGCCACCTGACGTTCTAGCCTTGCGTGGTGCATTACAGCAATGAATGCCACTTAACGTTCTAGCCTTGTGTGTTGCAGTGCATTCCAGTGTAAATAAACTCCCAGCCTGACAGTGTTATGCATCTCGGAGAGATGTCACCCTTGTCATCATCAACTATCCGCAAATGGTTGATATGGGCACAGTGCGAGTATTGCAATGGACAGGCAAAAGCCAACCAAGTGTCCAGGTACAAGGAGCGAGATGGCAGTATCCAGGTAACAGTAATAAAGTCTGTAGCACCAGAAGCGCAAGCGCAGACCCAGCGGCAGTTGGGCAATGTATTTAATGTGCGCATGCTACTCGGCCCATAAGGATTAGCAAACATTATTAGCGTACTTTTAGCTATAAAATCAAGAATAGTGAGCAGTTCCTAGAATCACAGGGTACGCTCGGCAGGCAAGTTTCAGTACCCTGAACTCCTGCAAACGCATTGAGATATTTCCTTTCTCCTTGCCGGCACTTTGCAGTAAAGTCTTCTCCCCAAACTGGTGGGCTTGGATGGTCCTTAAACAAGCGCTTCTCTAGCTTGTCGCCAATGTGATGACGTCAAACAGCCATGCAGAATAAGTGTAGTGTGAGAGGTTTGTTCAAGCCACCCTTATACAGGTAACACTCCTCCACCACACCAATCAGCAGTAACTGACAATTCATGAACATTCCTTTTTTCTCTTTTAAAAAAAATGAAATGTCAAAATGATCAGAAAAACAAAGAAAAGGGGATTTCCAAAATACAAATAAGTTAAGTATAGTACATACATATATCACCAAGCTATACAGTCATAAGAGCACTTATTTTATCACAAACAAAATATAAGCCATCACAAAAACCATAAGATAATTGGCAACGACAACTATACCTCAAGACACCTCAAAACATATCATTATAGTCCATATTTCGTTATAGGGTAAGTAAAATAAATCAATCAAGCTACTTCAGATAGAGACCCCCCCAACTGAATTCCAGTTAAACCTACCCCATGTTTGGTCAAATTGTTTAATAGAGCGTAATCCCCTGACTCTAGCTAAAGTAGATTCCCTCTCATTTTTTTTTGTAAAGAATTTTTATTGTTTTCAACATCCAATCCAGTCTTTCAGCCATCTTTCGGGACCATTACGCAGATGGCCCATTGATCATTGTACATATCAAGAAAAATCAACAGTCAACACTCTCCAGTTAAGTACCCCGCCCACCCCCCTCTCTACACCCTCCCCCCGTCAGTGTGCCCTAGCCTACCCACCCCAATCAAAGATTACAAACCACCCCACTCTCTGAACCGTCTATCTAAAGAAAAGAAGAAAGCAAGCATTTGCAATGCAGTAGGTCTCGCATTTAAGCATGTTTGAGCTACTGGCATTGTAAATGTCATTGCCTTTTATTTACATAGATAAAAGGCATTGTCATTTACAATGCTAATAGCTTAAACTCTTGCAAATGAGACGCATATTGCATTGCAAATACTTGTTATTTATTTGCGATGGAGCCTCTTGGTTTTTGTCGGCATTTTCAGATGGATTCACACTGCGCAATTAAAATCCTAGGAAATTTAGTTGTTTCATATCTGTAACCACCTCTTTGTGCACGCACTTTGGCAATCGTTAACACGTAGTTGAGAATACCACCATTACGACACACTCATTGTTTGCTGGCTAAGCCTTCTCTTCACAAAAAAATAATTACGATTGTCTGGCACTGAGGGTCAGGGAGCCACGGAGGCAGGTGGTACCAGTGTATTTAACACTCTTTTGTTAACGTAGCCGAAATCTTTCCCATTGAAGTGGAAAACTGCACACACGACTTTTTAAACGAGCTGCTCCGTTACAAGAACTATTTTGGTTATTTTGGTTATACTTGAACAAAAAGCAAAGGCTTTTTCCCTATTGGGACCCACTAACGGCAAAGTGTTTTTAAAGCGGGTGAGGGACGCACAAGGAGGGTTGATTGTTGGGGCGGAAGCAACATGGAAGGGGCGGGGGACTGACAAAGAGGGTGGGGGGGCTGGGCAAGGTTAGGAGACCTACACAGAGGGCGGAGGGAACCGACACAGAGGGAAGGGGAAGCAAGAAGGAGTGTGGCTGGATAAGTTTCCAACACTGAGAGGCAGCAACGTGGGTCATGGGTAAGAAAAGAAACACATGGGGGAGAAGACAAACACATGGGCGGGAGAGAGAAGCATGGAGTGGGCAGAAGGGTCCTGGGGAGAAGTACACAAGGGAGAGAGCTAGAACCAGAACGCCGCCTCCCTCGTGGTGTTATGGGGCAAGAGGATGGGGCTAGTGTGTTTATGTATGAGGGTGACCCTTTACCAACTCACAAACATGCTCCCCCCAGCATCACCCGCAGATTTATCAACCACTCTACACAATTTCGGCCCTCTTACTCCGGTTCCGATGGAACTCATG